>NC_058524.1:384119778-384744778 GCF_904849725.1 Hordeum vulgare subsp. vulgare | reverse complement strand
CAAGAACTCCGTCTACTTCATCAACTACCACCGAAAGCAATCACAATAAGGACAGAACAAGGCAAAGAAAATAAAAGTGCACTAAAATAGGGGTTTCATTTTTTATAAGACAACTCTGGTTATATGAAAAATAACCAAAGTGGTCCTGCTGTATTTGAGGCACTATGGATTTTATTATGACATAATCAAAAGGGAACGGGGATTTGCAGGGAATCCCGAGACTGCTTTTTATACAAATGAGTGAAGGCGCTCATTTATTCAAGCATGATTTTAGAAATAGGAGGGAGTTGGTTTTGCTGGATTTTAGAAATAGAAGTTTTCCAAGTTGAGTCATATGAAGAAATTGGCTATTAATAGATCCAACAGAGTTTATGATTAGGAAACAATTTCACCATTTTAGACAAATAGTGCATGAAATTTGACTCAGTCCATTTGGATCAAGAATAAATGTTCTAGGGACTTCTGAATCCCATTTTTGAAAGTGGTCTTTAGAGGTTCAAATTTGAATCTAAATTTGAAAAATAGAGAAACTTGTGATGGGAAAATATGGAAGTTGTGACAAATAATAGTTGAGATTTTTAGAACATTATAGGAAGTGGAATCAATTCATTTGGGCATATATTTATTTAAATATGAATTTCCAAAGTTTCTAAATAGATTAAAAATAAAGGACATTGTGCACAGGGGGCCGGAACCGTCGTTGTCGAGCCGAGCGAGAAGGGATCTAGCCGAGGGTGAAGTGGTGCGCGTGGTAGGTTTCTTTTAAACCCGCATGTGGGCCCATCTTGCTAGTGAGAGAGATAAAGGGGCCAAGGGATGATAGGTGGGCTTCACTTGTTAACCCTAACCTCGGTTAGGAGGTGGGGTTGCTCACTGCCGGTGGTCCACGCCACGACAACCCAAGCGGAAGGCACCGGCGTGACCAACGCCATGGCGCGCTTTGATGCATGGTAGGGCAGTCGCCGACATTGAGGGAATCATCAGCGAGGAGGAACCCGGATGGCGGTGGTTCGGCTCGGGGGTCAATTGGCTCATTTTGCAGGAAGAACATTAAATGGAGAGGGGAATCAGGCTCGTTGGGATGAGGGAGATCGAGTGGAGCAGAAACGAAGGTCAGAGGAGTTACATACCAGTCGGATGGTGGTAGCCCGTGGCGGCACAACCCCATTCGAACTTGAGTACCTCAGCCCCAAAACAATAGGGGCGAGGTGTGGGGGCACAATTAGGAGGACTAGGGAGCACTAGGGGAAGAGAGAGGGGTCCGAGGTGAACTTAAATAGTTGGTATGAGGCTCACCATGGACGGAGCTCACGACCATCCATAATAGCGACTCAGGTGGCCATAGGGAGGAGTGGGTGCTGCCTTGCGGTGCTCGTAGGAGTCATGCACGACACTAGGGTGGGTGGGAGAAAGAGAGAGAGAGAGAGAGAGATAGACACACAGAGAGAGAAGGGCGAAGCTGAGGCAGGCTAGGGGTGCGTGCAACGAGTGGCGAACACAGGCAGCATCGGGCATGCGTGGTCAGGGGTGAGAGAGAGAGAGAGATAAATAGAGAGAGAGCGCGAGCGAGAGAGATATAGGAAAGAGGGGGCCGACAAGGTGGCGAGTGTGAACGTCGAGGGCATCTCACGGGGCATGATCTCGTGTCCCCAAGCTGTCGGGGGCCTCGGGATGCTTAAGCTATAGTGTGGCGACGCACTATAGAGTGCTCCAAAGCACCCTTTTGGCATGCCATGATGTCCTTAGTGCTATGGCCGTAACCACTCATGTGCAATAGGTCAGGAGGGGGTATAATAAGGGGAAGAAGTCTTTTGATGCTCTGGGGGTTCCTTGGGAGGGAAGGAAAATAGATAAGGGGAGGGAGACTTGCTGTCTAGGGAGGGTAATTGGGGTTTGAACCCACTCAATAATTGAGCCATGTCTTGAAATTCTTGATGGAGATAGTAGGTGACTAGGAAGAGTGGTGGTAAAAAGTTGAGCTCAAATTAGTGAATACCAGATTCAACCATAATATGTTTGATCAAGATTACTGCTAGCTACATGATTCTCCTGGCCATGAGATTTAATAGGATATGTTCACAAATTTGTAGCCCATTTTAAGAAAGTGCCCAATGCAAAAGTTTCAAACCCTAGAAAACAGTAGAAAAGATTTTCTTATATCTAGATAAGCTACACTATTCTCCTTGATGCACCACTTGGTGTAGATATCTTATTAGAGTATTAGAACATGACCGCAAAGTTTGAGCACAAATGAAGCCACTTCGCAATGAAAAATTGGTCATATTTGAACTTGGATAGAGAGGGTTTTGGGACACTTCATTAAAACAAAATTACTTATATTGAGATGAAACTTGATAATATCATCACATGAGGCATATGTGACTTACTGGAATTTTCCTGGATTAATTTGACAATATTTCTTCTAGAAATATTTCAAATACTTGAAATATCTAGAAAGGGGTTTGGAGGGTTTTGTCCAATATTTTGAACATGACCATGTGTTGAAACTCATATATATAGACAATATATGTCCACTAAGTTTCCCTAAATTATCTCAAATATTTTGAAACAATAAAATAACTTTTACCTATAAAAGACCATTTCTAGCCTCAGAAAAAGGCATTTAATTAAAATACAAAATAACTTTGAAAATATATTATTGTGGTTTTGGGAAATCTTATATATAATAGGTTTCAAATAAAATGTTTGGGATAAAATATTTACCCTAATTTGAGGACTTATAGTTCAAACCTCAATTTAGGGGGTTTTGAAAACCTAAACAAAATAAATGCTTTTTGTACAAAATAATATTTTATCAAAACAATTTTATGTCCTATATAGATGGCATGATCATTGGGCAAAGATTTGGATCAAGGAGAGGAGTTTTGCGAGTGGGAGGATTTTTGTGAACTAAAGCACAAACAAGCAAGCAAGCAAATAGCAAACAAGTCAGGCATCACAAGCACACACCGTTTTTCTTGGTCCAAATTTTTAAGCTCTGTTAATATATCATATGATCCAAAACACAAGTGTGATAAACCTACCACCATTACAAGAATCTCGTCCATGAGATTCCTAGGCTAGGCATTGAAGAGGTATGAAAAGTTAGATCTGAGGTTGTCTTCACGTTCCCATGTTGCTCCCACTCCGGTGTGGTTGTTTCACTCTCTTCCAGGCTCTGGAGGGAGTAGGAAGTCATGCTCATCTTACTCCATCCAGGTGGTGGAGGGAGGGTGCTATCAACTCTCGATTCCTTCCTAGTCAGGAACTTAAAGGTGACCTTTAAAACAAGGGGCTCTCTAATTTCACTTATTGTCCACTAGTCTCATCTTGCTTGATCGTCAATGCTTCTTGACATAGTCTAGCTAAGGTAGATGACGGGAGAGTGGTGGTTGACTTCTCTTGCTTCTTCTTCTTCTTCGTGGCTTCCCGACCGTAGTGGTTCTTGATCATGTTTGGTGTAAGAATGTCTTTTGCTGCAGGGAGTGCACTCTAAGGAGTCTGACTTCTTCAAGGTAAAACTTCACACTTGAGAACATGGAGATCAGTGCCTTTGGGGCCTTGTCCAAAGTAGGACTTGGGTGTTCCTTACTCTTACTGGATATATAAGTATGTCATCCATGAGGACAACATATTTCTCCAAGTATCACATAAACACATTACTCATGGAATATGTGAGAGGAGCGACATAGGCCAACCTAAAAGGGCTTGATGGTATCACCATTAACCATAAGGTGCAGACGGTGTGGGCTTGGATAAGTCTCGGAATGTTTTTATACTAACGACATCTTAATTTATCTTGCTCTCGAGAGAGAGCTCGGGAACCAATCTTTAGCCAGTCAGTCTTAAACTTTTGGAGGGTGGGATTAGTTCCTCGTGGTTACTTGTCCATGGGTTGATGGTGCTTCGCAATCTAGCTCTTCACGTCCACCTTCCTTATGGACATGATTGCTGGTGGCCGAGGTGGAGTATTAGACGTAGTCTTGGGACTTAGAGTCAAGATCTATGGTCATAACCCGACCATGTTATGGCTCGCTAAAGCTTAGTGGTTTCAAGAATCTTAGGATGTGAGTGAACCTTTGTCATATCATTCTTGAGCATAATTCTTAGATGCCAATAGTCCTACCTATCTCCCCAAATAAATATCACCTTATACCACTGAAAGCATTGTCTCATATAATTCTTATCCAAGCATCACTCATGCTATTCATATCTTCACGGCTCTCGAGAGAAGTACTAAGCAAAATCAGGTGTGTCATCTATAATCCAACTCACGTGTATCCCTATGTAAAATCCTCGGGTATAGCATACAAGCAACTATGCTTGAATAAAACACTATAAATCTAAGTGCTCAGCTAATCTATCCAAGATCTCTACAGATCCCTCTCGTTCGTTGACTATGTTGACAACGACAAACTATGGCGCCACGGCGAGCGCACAAAGGCGAAGAATGATGTTGTGGCATCGGAGTGGAATGGACCAGAGCCGGGGAAGCCATGGTAGTCTAGCGGCATGCAGATGGGAGGATGAGGGTTGACTGGTTCGGGTGCTGGGTGGGCCGATGGGGCTTCTATCGCTTCAGAACAAAAGTAGATGTGGGGGAGTAGAGGAATGACCTGGTCATCGCCAGAGGCTAGGATGGATCGTCGAGGCGTGCATTGTAGTGCCGCCAGCAAATGTAGGCGGGAGGAGGCGGTCCTGCTGGCACTTGTTTGGTTCTTTTGGGTGGAGGAAGAAGATGAAATATTGAATAAGAACGTGAGATATTAATTGGTACAAGAACTTGTCGATTGTGGACCGAGTTTGAGCACATATTTGACTAGCAATATGTTAATGCATGTCACTTATATTTCCTATCATATTTTTCTTGGGAATTGCAATCATGATTATTAGTGTGGGCAATTTACTTAAATTTTATTCCTTAAACAAAGCAATGGCTCATTGTACTAGTACCTAAATAAATTCTTAGGCTATGTGCCTTATTTCTGTCGAACAAACTGTAGTAGCCAAGTGGCTACACGCCCATCCCCACACCTACATGGCCCCATTTCATTTTCCTTGGGCTCTTGAAAAATCCCCAAATTTTGCCTCTCCCTTTACTGACATGTGGCCTCCCCTTGTCATCCACACATACACCACCTCCAATACCTAACAAAAGTCGTCCTAAGTTATCTCTGTTTTTCGCACATTCAACATTGCGTGGGAGTTTTAAAAATATCATATATTTTTGGATGTGCATCACACGAAGATGTACTATACATGAATGTTGATCAACATGATGTTAGCTAGCTGTTAGTTCCATTTTGACCACGAATACAATTCCCACCATGTTATTATCCCTGTCTGAAAACAACACGTTGATATAAATGTTCTACCTCTAAAACTTGCAGTTTCTTATGTGAAACTGAAACTTGCAGTTTCTTCTCTGAAAATCACATGGTGTGCACTTTTATGTGAAACTAAATTTTGGTAGCACTTTCTTGCTAGTTATACCTATTTATGTATCATTAGCTCAAGACAAACGAATGACTTATAAAAATTCCTACTACCCTAAAACTTGTATTGAATATCTTGATACGGTTGTTGTCCCCTGCATCATCCTGGCGTATTTGACAGCTTCCAAGATTCACAACCAACTCACAATATTCCCATAATGAGTGCAACAAAGATGCCTATGCATATCAATGATTCACATATCAGAGCTAATATTAACTTTAAAACTAAAACAAAGTTGTGAGAATGTACAAATAAAGGAAAATTGCTTGATGCTTCTCTCAGAAGGAGTAATCCCTTGAAAAGTGCCAACATGTCTAGCAAACCATAAACCTAATTCATGTAAGAAATTTGATTCACGGATTTACTACAACATTAAAACTAGTCCCATATACCGACACACATGTCAAACCCAAAAGTTACCATCTTACGGGCACACATATGAGATTATCAGTACATTTATGCAGCTCGAGGGTAGGCGTCATAGTGAAAATGGAGTTGATTCTCCTGGCTACACCTTCTGCAAGAGGTGTACCTCTCGAATACGCCTTCTAAAAGAGGTCAACCTACATATCCAGTGGTGAACGTGCAGCTCCACTCGATCGACTTACATACATGAGGCCTCGCTACTTTTGTGCGGTTCAACTAAAATCATGAGACATTGCTAGTGTGTCATTTTAGTAGAACCGCACTAGACACTCTTTCGAGGAAAGAAGTGTTTTGTCTAGTTCACCAAAAGGTCAAGACAACAACAAGGTGAAATGTATATCCTTGTTTGCACAAAAAGGTAGAAAGGAGGGTCAATAACAAGTGATAAAACATACATCAAATGAAAAGAAGCATCTTCCTTATCTTAGGGAAATCATAGAAGGACAATAGCAATTTCTAAAGCAACAACATTGCTTCATATTGCGACGGGGATTAAGCTTAACAATGATAACAGTGAAATATGGCATTACTTTAATGGTGCAATTGCTCAATTTTACTAGCTACATCAGATAAACAACGGCTACAGAGTTTGTATGAGGGCATGTGACAGTAGGCGGACCAGGACAATTGCATTTCTAACAAAAAAATAACTTAATTATCTTAATGGGAAATATAGAAGGACATTAAAACAGTGCCATTTCTTCATATTACTAGAGGCATTGCATTAAAAACAACATTTGTTAAATGTTTCCTTATTTTAATAGCGGGATTGCTACATTTTACAAGTGACATTACATAACCAACAACTAAAGATTGACACAAGGGAACAGGGCAGTGGGTGCACCAACACCATGTACTTCCCCGAGAAACAAGCATCCAAACATGATGTCTGGGTTGGTCCCATTTTTGTTCACTATAAACACCTTTTACCATGTGAGGCCAGCAAATCTAGTGCTGAACATACTTTGCTGACTCAGTCCTCGCAGGTGCGATGGTTTCCATCCAAGCTTAAAGGGCGATGTAGTAAAATGACGACAAGTATTACCCTTAGTTAAGAAACCAAGGTATCAGTCCACTAGGCTATGTAAGCAGCACATGCACACAAATAGCAAATCCTCGCAACCCAACGCATGGAGGGGCTGTCAATCCCTCGTGGATAAAGTAAGGATAGATTGATAGATGCAAAAAAGAGTAATAGCAAATAGAACGTAGCAAGGTTTTTTTTGGTTTTTTGATAGTATAGATATGAAAATAAAAGAGCAAATAAAGTAGAAATGCAAATAGCAAAGTAGAGATTGCAAATAGAAGATGTGAAGTAGTCCCGGGGCCGTAGGTTTCACTAGTAGCTTTTATCGAGAAAATACTAAGCGATGGGTAGAAAAATTACTGTTGGGCAATTGATAGAAAAGAAAATGATTATGACAATATTCAAGACAATGATCATGTATATAGGCATCATGTCCAAGATAAGTAGATCAACTTCTGCCTGCATCTACTTCTATTACTTCACACATCGACCGCTATCCAGCATGCATCTAGTGTATTGAGTTCATGGAGAAATGGAGTAATGCCTTAAGAATGATGACATGATGTAGACAAGATCTATTCATGTAGGAATAGACCCCCATCGTTTTATCCTTGATAGCAACGATACATGCGTGTCATCTCTCTTTCTGTCACTGGGATTGAGCACCGCAATATCGAACCCATCACAAAGTACATCTTCCCATTCCAAGACAAAAGATCAAGTTGTCCACACAAAAACCAAATATCGGAGAAGAAATCCGAGGCTTTAATAATCAAGCATGAATATGGTTTCATAGATCTGATCATAAAATGACAATTCATCGGATCCCAACAAACACACCGCAAAAGAAAGAGTTACATCATATGGATCTCCAAGAGACCATTGTATTGAGAAACCAAACGAGAGAGAAAGCCATCTAGTTACTGCCTACGGACCCGTAGGTTTGATATGAACTACTCACGCATCATCGAAGGAGCACCAATGAGGATGGTGAACCCCTCCGTGTTTGTGTTCCATTCCGGAATGGGCTCTAGATTGGATTTCGTGGCTCTAGAACTTGAGGTGGCTGAAACAATTTTTCGTCGACTCCTATAGGGTTTTCTGAATATTGGGGTCCTCTGGACACGAGGTTGCGCCAAGTTCCTCTAGCGTGCCCTGATGTCTAGTGCCCCCTGGGCCTCATATGCTGCTCATTCTTGGTTCCCAAGTTTCTTTCTGGTCCAAATAAAATATCCGTAAAGTTTCGTGGCAATTGACCTCATCTGATATGGATTTTCTGTAAAGGAAAAAAACATTCAAGAACGATAACATAACAAAATACGATAACATAACTGGCACTAGGCACTATGTCAATAGGTTAGTCCCAAAAAATGATATAAAGTTGCTATAAAATGATTACAAAACATCCAAGAAGGATAACATAACAAGATGGATAAATAAAAAATTATAGATACGTTGGAGACTTATCAACTTCCCCAAGCTTAATTCCTGCTCGTCCTCGAGTAGGTAAATGATAAAAACAGAAATTTTGATTAGGAAATGCTGCCTCACATGTTCATCATATTCTTTTTCTTTCAGCATGGACATATGGACTTGTAGCTGATGCAATGCAATAGTCTATAATTTGACATGAAAATTTTAATAGTCAAGCATATCAACAAGCAACTAATCTTTCAAAATATCAACGCTACAGAAGATTATCCCTAGCTCATCATGCTCTATCATTGATCCAGTCAGGGAACACACTCAAATATTGACTACATCCAATGCTCAAGTGTGATAATGGTGTTCCTTAGTTGAGGTTTTGTAAGAGAAGACGTAGACTCAAATTCAAAACTAAAAATTGCGTGAAATAAATAGATAGGCCCTTCGTAGAGGGAAGCATGGATTTTTTGATTGAAGACTCTAAGGGAAAGGGAAGCAACGATTTGTAGAGGTGACATAGCTCAAAGTGAAAAACTTAGAGATAATTTTGTAGGGTGGCATGCTTTTCGTCTCAATGAGAACGACTAAGAGTTTCCAATATACTCCATGCTAAACAAATTATAGGTGGTTCCCAAACTGAAAATAAAGTGTATTCCTTTTCCACTATTCTTTCACATTCCACGATTAGCCGTATCCACATGTGTCGTCCATACCAACACTTTCCTAGGAATTTATTATTTGAAAACATATATTTTCTTTTCTTTTTGGGACTGGGCATCCCTATTACCGCCATATTCCCATGTAATGACAAGTGAATAAACACTCATCTTGAGAATAACCTATTTATCATGGAAGATACCGGCCACCCCTCGCCGCTTCATGAGCGGTACAGGCACACAAAACATAATTTATTTTGAATATTAGAGTTGGCACTTGCAAATTTACTTGGTACGACGTTGAAATACCGCATATAGATAGGTATGGTGGACTCATTTGGCACAACTCTGGGTTTAGGATTTGGACGCACACACAGTATTCCGCTTAGTACAAGTGAAGGCTAGCAAATAGATTGAGAAGCGCCCAACCAAGGAACAAAAATCATCATAAGTGAACATTAAACATTACTAACACCGAATAATGCAACACAGGTAGGATGTAATTTTATAGCATAATTATTGACTTCATGTGCATGCATGGGGAATCACAAACTTTAACACCAATATTATTACTAGAGAATAACTAGCAAGGTGTCCCTCGCAATGCGAGGGCAACATCTTTAACTTATATATCCGAGATATAAAATGTGTGATTTCTTCTAAACAATATGCTTTTATGGGCACCACAGACATACGTTGTAAATATGACTTCTGCATAAAGTATTTTAAATCATTGTCCTTTGAGGATGAGTCTTTATTATGTTTTACTTAAATACCCTACCTGTATATCCTAGAATATCATCTATTTGGAGTAGGTAATGGTATGTCGATATTATTTTACTCTCATCTTGGTACTATCTCATATCATTCCTAAATTCATATGTATGTGTTGTGTTCTTTAACATCATTATACCAAGTTAGATCATTCTGTGGGATGTCTATGTGATATTGAACCATTATGCAAGACTTATTTTTGATGTGTTTAATTTTCCATTGTGAGTATTAAATATCTGGTGGTCTGGTGTTACTAATGTGTGTAGATATTAAAATGCGCATTTTATGTTGCATGGAGACCAATCATTTATCTAGGATATCATATTTGTATGTAGATTCAACTATACTTCTGCATAGAAAATATTTGTTTGTTTTCCTATAACAATGATAGGAGACAGTCTAGGAATAACAAACATACATTTGTCTAAATCAAAAATTTCAATGACACTTCTAATCCAACCAATGTTCTCAGGAATAGAAAACCAACGCTTTCGTACTTTAATTGGGCCTATATGCGTCTTAAACAGTTTGTAGCCTTGGTGGCACATAGAAGGTCGTAAATAGACATGCCTATAATTTTACACGGATTGATTCCTTTTAACAAGAATTGCTTTTGATCTTACCTAGATAGAAGGGGGAATTTTAAATTTGAGGTGTTTCTATACGTGAAGGATGGAACATGATAGATTTTCGTCATTTTTTCTAGGAAAAATAATTGTTCGAGATTTCTGTATGGAGAAAAACTATTTGAGTTGGTTCGGTGATGTGTGCATTCATGTGGAATTTGACTTTTCTTTTTGAACTCACATGGAAATTGAGTTTGTTATGCTCTATATGTCATGTGATCTCGCCTTAGGCCTAGCATGTTATGTTTCACACATTGAGCAATCATAAATTTATTAGTTTATAACACCCACATATTTGAGGTCTACCATTCTTTGATAAACTTGGTAATTTCTAGCCTATTTATATATTTTTACCTATATTATACTCATATACAGCTAGTACATAATCTCAAAGAACATATATTTATTTAGGAAAATCGTTTTTCTTTTAGCTAAACGCTTTCTTTTCCCTACTTTTGTGGGACATGCAGGTCTGTATTTTTTAAAACTTCACATGCAGGTGTATAGTTGGTTCTGTTTGACAGAAAACGGTTGGAGGTTTTGTTTTTGAAATTTGACAGGCAGCTGCGTAGATATTTTTTACTTAGGTTCTATATTGGACGCATACACATTGCCTTTTTTTCTGCAACAACACTAGCACTGCCTTTTTATTCTTCTATATGGAACAAAGGAAAAAAGGCCCATGTCCCATGAAACGGTGACATGATTGGGTGATAGGTGAAACCGTATGTTCTAAATAGGTGCTGTCACCCATGGGCCAGGAAACGTAACATGTGTGTAACGTGAAACAACTCCATGTAATGTTCTAAAAAACCGTACTTGTACGTGTGTTTCCTCGTCTAACAATAAAAGTATTGTTACGTAAAAAGGTACCTCCATATGGGTCCACGGTGTTGTTATGAAGATAAAACGACTATGGTATATTGATGTACTAAATCAATGATCAGATGTTTCTGATTATTGTGGGATTTTTAGAATATCTATCTATTTTTCATCCGTATTTTCCTTTTAGTATATAATAGATTACTCATCACATAACTCACATATTACTATCTTCACATGGCAAAAATATTACAAAGAATCAAGTTTAATATCCGATGATCTTCATGATAGTTTTTAATATACCTTTCCTGCACGTTCATCACTTTGGAACTAATTTTCATTTAAAGTGAATTGCCAATGCAAATAACAAACTCTCAAACAAGTATAGGGGAAGCACGAGAGCACAAGTTTCTTTAAAATTTTCAACTCTCAAAATTATATAAGTGAAGCAAGAGAGGATTTCTTCAAAATTTTAGCAACTCTCAAAATAATTGAAGTGAAGCATGAGAGTAAATTTCTTCAAAATAACAGCACCACCGTGCTAAAAAATATATAAGTGAAGTACTTGATAAATTCCATGGATCAAAAGATTTAAGTGAAGCGTAAAGAGCGATTCTAACAAACCATAGCATAATTTGGCTCTCTCAAATGGGTGTGTCGAACAAGGTTTATTATGAAAAAACCCAGCAAATAAAGCGAGAGAAAAATGATACAAGATGCTCCAAGAAAAACTCATGATATGTGACAAATAAAAATATAGCTCCAAGTAAAATTACCGATGGTTTCTAGAAGAAAGAGGGGATGCCTTCCGGGGCATCCTCAACCTTAGTTGCTTGGTACTCCTTAGATATTTCCTTGGGATGCCATGGGGCATCCCCAAGCTTATGCTTTTATCACTCCTTATTCCATCATCCATCGTGATCTCACTCAAAACTTGAAAACTTCAATCACACAAAACTCAACAAAATTTTGTGAGATCCGTTAGTATAAGAAAACCAAACTTTACTATACGTACTGTTGAAAAACTATGCCATTTTTTGCATTATAACTACTGTATTCAACCACCATGGCTTATGCCCCCCGATATAAACCATAGAATCATTAAAATAAGAACATAACACAAAGAAACCGGAATCTGTTAAAAATAAAACAGTCTGTAAAGATCTAAAATTTACTTATACTTTTGTAACTCCAAAAATTCTGAAACATTAGGAAGACGTAGGAAATTTGTAAGTTATTTTTGTGTAAAAATTTCAGACACTTTTGACGTTTCTGTGATCTTTAGGATTTCTTCTACTCGATGCAAAAGTTGCTGTTTTTCAACAGGATTAAAGCAACAAATACCCCACACGATCCCAAAGGCTTTGCTTGGTAAAAACACTGAATAAAACACAAAAAACACAATCATGATAGTAGCATAATTGTGTAAACACTCAAGAACATAAATAAAAAGTGAAAATAAATGTTATTCATTTGGTCGCCTTCCGACAAGCGTTATCGTTTTACGCCCCTAGCTAGGCATATAACATAAATTTGAAGTGATGTCGTCCTTACGATTGATCCATTGGTTGCCCTCACGATTGAATCATATGGTAATTTAATTTTAGTTCTAGGAAAGTGTTCCATGCCTTTTCTTAGTGGAAACTGAAATTTAATATGCCCTTCTTTCATATCAATCACCGCTTCTATAGTACGCATGAATGGTCTACCAAGAATTATTGGACAACACGGATTGCACTCAATATCAAGAACAATAAAACATATGCGAACATAATTCCTATTTGCAAGAATAAGAACATCATTAATTCTTCCCATAGGTTTTTTAATAGTAGAATCTGCCAAGTGCATATCGATAGAGCATTATTCAATATTGGTGAGAACAAGCACATCACACCGAGATTTCAGAATTATGTAAACACTAGCACCCAAGTCACATAAAGCATAGCACTCAGAATTCTTGATTTTTATCTTAATGATTGGTTCCCATTCATCATGTATTTTTTCTAGGAATTGAAATCTCTAGCTCTAACTTTTCTTCTAAATCGTTTATCACCGCATCCGAAACATGTTTAGTGAAAGCTTTATTTTGTTTATATGCATTGGGTAAATTTATCATAGATTGCAACATAAAATACACTCAATCAAGGAGCAGCTATCAAAATTAATTTTTTTGCAATATGAAATAGTGGGTGCATCACTAGCTAAAGTTTTTACCTCTTCAATCCCACTTTTATCAAATTTTTCTATAAGATTTTCACCCTCCAAATCATGGGAACACCTTGTAGTTAAAGTTGACACTTATTCAGTTCCCTCATCATTAATTTTAACATTATTAAACAAGGAATCAATAGAAGAAACACCAATCATTTTAATCTCTTCATCATTTTGGCCCTCTAAAGATTCGGGCTTAGCTACCATTTGATTCACTAACGTAGATTGCGCGTCAGATATCTTTCCTAGCAGATTTTCAGTATGAACATACTGAGGTTGGAGATTGGCAACTTCTTTACTAACATGATCAAGTTGTTTTGTTATAGCATCGAGCATAATAGAATGTTCCTTAAGTTCTTCGGTAAAAAAATTATTTTTCTCAAATTGCATAGCCATGTTCCTTGGTACTTCTCTCAATCTCTAGCAAAATATTTGGATACGGAACATGATAATACCTCCTTTGAGGCATCATGTCTACGCAAGAAAGAACACAAGCAAACAAGAGATCCGACAAGAAAATGGCAAGGGAAAGATGGCAAATAAAAAGGCAAATTTTTGTGAAGTGGGGAAAGGAAAACGAGAGGCAAATGGCAAATAATGTAACTTCAAGGAGATGAGATTTGTATGTAAGAACCTGATAGATCTTGACTTGATCTTCCCCGGTAACGATGCCAGAAATCTTAACTCCTCGCAGGTGCGTTGGTTTCGCTCCAATCTTAACTCCTCGCAGGCGGCGGGAAGTATTTCCCTTAGTTAAGAAATCAAGGTATAAATCTAGCAGGAAGATCCATAAGACTATGTCAGCAACACCTGCACACAAATAGGAAATCCTTGCAACCCAACGCATGGAGGGGTTGTCATTCCTTGGTGGATAAAATAAGGGTAGATTGATAGATGCAAATAAGAGTGATATCAAATAGAATGCAGCAAGGTATTTTTGGGTTTTTTGATAATATAGATCCGAAAACAAAAGAGCAAATAAAGTAGAAATGAAAATAGAAAAGTAGAGATTGCAAATAGACGATGTGAAGTAGACCCCGTGGCCGTAGATTTCACTAGTGGCTTCTCTTGAGAAAATAGCAAGCGGTGGGTAGACAAATTAGTGTTGGGCGATTGATAGAAGAGAAAATAATTATGACGATATTCAAGATAATGGTCATTTATATATGCATCACATTCAGGATAAGTAGACCAACTTGTGCCTGCATCTACTTCTATTACTCCGCACATCGACCGCTATCGAGCATGCATCTAGCGTATTGAGTTCATGGAGAAACGGAGTAATGCCTTAAGAACAATGACATCACGTAGACAATATCTATTCATGTAGGAATAGACCCCATCGTTTTATCGCTGATAGCAACGGTACATGTGTGTCATGTATCTTTCTATCATTGAGATTGAGCACCGCAAGATCGAACCAATCACAAAGCACCTCTTCCCATTGCAAGATAAAAGATCAAGTTGGCCAGACCAAAACTAAATATCTGTTAAAAAATACGAGGCTATAATAATCAAGCATGAATATGCTTTCAAAGATCTGATCATAAACTCACAATTCATCGGATCCCAAAAACACACCGCACAATAAAGAGTTACATCATATGGATCTCCAAGAGACCATTGTATTGAGAAACAAAACGAGAAACAAAAGCCATCTAGCTACTGCCTACAGACCTGTAGGTCTGATATGAACTAGTCACACATCATCGGAGGAGCACCAATGAGGATGGTGAACCCCTCCATGATTGCGTTCCTCTCCGGAACGGGCTCTATATTCGATTTCATTGCTCTGGAACTTGCGGCGGCTAAAACGATTTTTCGTAGACTCCTCTATGGTTTTCTGAATATTGGGGTATTTATAGATCTCAAAGGCGGTGGAGGAGGTGCCCTAGGGCCCCACTAGACACCAGGCCGCGCCAGGGGTCTCTGGCGCGCCCTGACACGAGGATGAAAGCTCGAAAGATAAACCAGTAGAAAATGTGTTAATCTATGTCGCTACTGTCCTAACATAGCCAACTTGACCTTCTTGATTATAGTCAGGTAGTCTTCGTGCATGCGCCCCGAAATCGCAAGCACCCTCGAGGAACACTATTATAATTATTTAACCCTTGCATTTTTCGAAGCACAAATCTCGCCACATGAAAAGAATCCTTAACCTCATCGCCCCAATGGATACAACAAGATCTCTACTCAAGTTCCATTGACTATGTCTAGAAAAACCAACTCAAGGAGGATCGGAGCGTGAAAGACAAACTCAGAGAAGTGCCTACATCTGCATGAGCGTTGCACGAGAGGACTAAAATACATAACGTTAATTAATAGACGAAGGGTAGGCACCAGGATTCGCCTCCTTTCCATTGGTCGACAAAGCAGTGGGAAGAGGGGATGGGCAAATCCACAAGCTCACCTTTGAAGCATGGAGGGGAGAGGTTGCCCTAGCCACCTAGGGTCACTGGAGTAGATTTGGTAGAATACAAAACCAACAGGTGCTATAGCACGTATTATTTCCTGTGAGAACAATTACTTTGGTCAGTGATATTTTTACGCGGGGCAATTATTCATTACCAAAGCGACACAATACCGCTGAGATGGAGTCGCACCAACATCAGTCTGGCTGGCAGTTGTGTGTGTCGTATTGCGCCGGCTTACAATGACGTGACCAAGTCTCACGTCCTCGCAACCAAGACAATTTACAATGACGAGGCCAACTCTCACGTTCGTGCAACCAAGATGGCTTACAATGACGCGGCCAACTCTCACGTCCGCACGACCAAGACGGCTTGCAACGCCGCGGCCGATTCTCGCGACCGTGTCAATTTGCCGGACAACTGTCCCATTCAACTCAACATACCATTGTAGTGCTCGCCTGTACGAGCCGCCCAACATATGCACGCAAGACACCGCCCCCACGGTCTGGATGACATCAACCGCCGGTGCAGTGCTAGCGTGTACGAGTCGCCCAACAGACGCGTGCAAGACGTTAACCCCGTAGTCTCGTTTACATCAACACAACAATGCCACGTTTGCCCATACGAGCCGCCCAACGGACACATGTAAGCCGCCCCTGTGGCCCGTCTCTCCCAACAACATTGGAGCAAAGGAAAAATGACATTCATGTCTTACACAACATCATCAAAACACATACTAGTTGACACTCACGCCGGGTTGCTCAAAGGATGGATGCATTGGCCTATTATCGTGGCAATATTATCTGCTTCAACATATCAAGAGAAACAAGAGGGCTTATCATGAAGGAAACATCCCTGGTGAAGCTACAAATTGAGTTGACCATTCAAAGCAAGCGACAAGGAAAAATAAAAATGGCCGTGGGGAAGCCAGGAGAGCCGGATTACCTGAGAATAAAGCATGGGTCAAAAGGTATATACACTCAATTTGGACATGATATTTTCCAAGGACATATGATGAGGGTCACAAAGATCATCACCTCACCACATCGTCTCTAGTCTGGATAAAATCCATCATTCAACCATCAACCTTATGCCGGCTTATGTCGCAATCAAGTATGGATACTCTCAAGCCCGCCTCCTTTAGTCGACTTAAGACTTGGGGGCTACACATACATGGCTTGACAAATTCAACCGGGCTGAATAATTCAAGAACCCAGGGTCTTTACAGGAAAGTTTAACCGCTCTAGGGGGCTGCTACCTCATTGACAAAAAGATTTGAAGTCGCCCAAGAGGGCGAGCTGCCATGATGCGACCGTTCAAACATGGGTGCCCTGCCTCATTAACTAGAGATTTAAAGTCGCCCAAGAGGACGAGCCACCATGATGCGACTGTTCAAACATGGGTGCCCTGCCTCATCGGTGGGTGATTTAAAAGTCGCCCAAGAGAATGAGCCGCCATGATGTGGCCATTCAAACATGGACGTTATCGATACCAAAGAGGATGAGCCGCCCTGCTGCGACCGTCCAAACATAGGTGTTATGAGCCAAAGAGGACCGGTTTCCATGATGCACGGTTCAAACATAGGCGCCAATTGTGGTCAGGAGAATCAAGCCGGCTTATCTCGGTGCTACTAGTCCCCAGATTGCTTGGCAGTAATAGCATTGTCTTCTGCAATCCTATGCTCGGCTTTTCCGTGATCATAGGTCATTTGGGGGCTTCCAACTCACCGAGTTTAGCTTTCTCATCCTCTTGGTGTGCGAACAATTACTGCTATACGATGGTTAGACCCGACTGTATGTTTGTGCGAATCCCCCTACTGGCCCCGTGTACTCTTGGCAAGTCAATCCATTGTGGACCCTGAACTTGTCAAGGTGAAAACATTGAGTATGTCGTGTGAGAGCCGGCATATGGAAAATGGAGAAAGCATGGGTTCATGTAACCCGCCTCACGGAAGCATGACTTGAGTCTGATCAGCCGGTCTAAATTGCCGAGTCTCATTGTGTCGGCTTATTAAAAACATCAATCCTCATGGGTAATCATACCCGATTCATTGAAGTAAGGCTCGAGCCTTGAAAGCTGGTCTTTATGTCATGCCTCGAGAACTGGCACTTTATATTTTGTTATCATATACATGCATCATTCCGCATCGCATCATGTAGCATACATACATACCATGCGGGTCTTCAAACCGGGTCAAAGCTTAAACTTCTGCATAAGCAAATAAATCTTTGATAGCTAACATGGCTGGATTTTCATAATGGTTTATCATAACTAGTGTTAAATGATTGCAGTTTTTAAGCCATCTCGGAAGAATTGACTATTTTCAAAGAGCCTCCCTATCACATATAATGCTTGGTCATCTAATTGACCGGCTCTTGGATTTCTTCAACTTGTGCTCTGTAGTAAACTACAACACTTATGGATTTTCTCAAACATATATTTATCGGGTTACATTGCAACCACGGTCAAGGATTTCTTTCATCACAAAGGCATCATCAGTTCACAGAGTGGATATGATTTTATTTTACAACGGAAGGAATAGTCCCAATTTGTTGCATGCATGCAACCTGACACTTGGGGGCTACATCATTCAAATTAAGATTATATCAAAGTATGAAAGTCCCATGTCGCTGCAAGCATGCAACATGACACTTGGGGGCTAATGCAAACCTCTTTTTCAAATCATCATAGCAGACCCGGCTATGTCAAGGAGATAAGCCGACCCTTGGGGGCTACAAGTCGCTCATCATTCAAGTATGGATTCAAGCAAGAACCGGCTCATCATTTTTATAATGACCCGGTCCTTGGGGGCTACACATTGCTGCTCAAGTTTACATAATCAGATCTACAAAGTCCGTCCTCATTATTACATAATGACCCGACCCTTGGGGGATACATCATATGATGTTTTATTTTCAAAGGAGAAGAACATGTAAGTCTTGAGTCGCCGCAAGCAATCGACCCGGCACTTGGGGGCTACACTACTCAGATCAAAATTTCTGAAGTCCTAGGTTGCTGCATGCAAGGCAACCCGACACTTGGGGGATACAACACTTAGTTTTTTCACAGATCATGAGGTCCAAATTGAAGACCCGGCCCATCACACAATGATGAGTTGGCACTTGGGGGATACACCAGTTGAAGCTTTATAAAGAATAAGATAGTTATAAGTCCCAGGCTGCTGCAAGCAAGACAACCCAGCACTTGGGGGCTACATGGTGAAATATATTATTGCAAACCACCGAGTCATCATGAATTGATAAACTTGGAGCTTGAGGGCTACAGGTAATATGGATATATCCAAAACTGAAGAACACTTTCAAGGTGTCAATTGTGAGCGAGAATGGGTCTCATTTCTGGATGGAAGGTTGCAAAGATCATATTCTTCAAATTATTCATAGAAAGTCCCAGAAGACCGGCTCAACGTCAGATGGATTTTAATTCCAATATTTTCATGAAAGCTGAAGAAACAGAAGTTGGTTCAACATTACGTTGATTTCTTATTCCCAAAATTTTCATCAAGCCAAAGCATTGGAGGCCGACTCAATGGCATATGTATTTTATTACAAAGAACATGTACGTGCAATATGATTGTGAAGACATCTCATATAAAGAAGAAACCTGTATTTTCAAGGAGCCATTTCATTAAATCAAGCCGGCCAGTGGAGCAAGCTCGACCCTTAACATTGTTGTTATTCTTATTTCAGTAGTTTAACATGGATAAATCCAAATACTGGGGTCTAATGACGGGGATATACCCTGCCGTATAACCCGACCAGAAGTATAACTCGACCGGTACTTTGAAATTAAATGGTGACCCCGCCGAGCTTGGAAACTGACTAGTGACCCGATAGGTGGGACAGGCGAATGACAAGATTGAAGGCCCAAGGTCCGGCGTGCACCCTGGCATAAGGCGGCTCATAGAGAGGCCAGGAGGGTCGGCTCACAAAGAAGGCCCAAGAAGAGGAAAGAATCCCCCAAGAAGGAAACAAGACCCAGATTAGGATTCAAGAGAGACTAGTCCTAGTCCTACTCCTAGTAGGACTCTACACGTAAACCTACCCCTTCCACCTATATAAGGAGGGGTAAGGCACCCCAAGAGGGATAGGTTCAAGTCATTAGAGATAGAGAGATTAGACACCCTCGAGATTGGAGGTAGAGATTCCGGACCTTGTAATCAAGATCATCACCTTCATCAATGAAACACAAGCAGTACGTAGGCTTTTACCTCCATCGGAGGGGCCGAACCTGGGTAAACTTGTGTCTCTCGATTCCGACCAACCCCTCTCAAGCCGCCACATAGTTGCAATGGCTTCACACCTAAGTTCTCTCACGAGGACATACGCCATGACAGTTTGCTAGTGGCTGCAATAACCATGGGCCTGTTAACTCCCTAGTGACCATGGACCTTCTATGGGTCGTAGATTTGATGGGCCACACATGGGTCGTACTATTCTAGGCCAAAAGAGGACAACAATATGGGTCGTAAACTGGCTAAAAATAGATCAACCCATTTATGGGCCCTAACCATAATGGGTCATTAACACATGGGAAGACATTAGATGCTTAATTCAATCCAAATACATAACTAGTCGTTAATGGTCCGGAATACATGACAGGATGAAAACAACCCATTGGATTAACGAGCCAGAAATGGGCAGAATGTATCCACGAGTTGAATTTAGCCCTATATCAGAGGAGGCCATTAAAGGACCATAAGTAATCTAGGGACGAAAATGAGCCAAAGACTTTACGGGCCCTTAGGAGGCCAATAGTTAATACGGGCCACAAATGACCCAACTTCATGATGGGACTTCAATTGGTCCAAATCCTTTTAGTGTTCTTAATGGGCCAGCATCACCACGGACCATTAAAGGGTCCAAATATACAAAAGGTCGTTTATGGGCCTAAAACACATCGTGGGACATATATGGGCCAAAAGTGTCAACGAGTTGTAATCATATTGGACGGCGCGCATGACCCTACCAGGCTGAATTCGCAAAGGACATAACTGGCCACGAGTATCCGGGACATAAATGGGTTGTATACGAAGAGGCCGTTAACATGCTTTCCAAGGGTCGGCCCGCTAACTTTTGACCAAGTCAAATGGGTTATCCTTTGAAAGCTAGATGCGTCACTATTGGGTCATGCCATGTTGATACGTCCCAAACGTATCTATAATTTTTGCTTGTTCCATGATCTTTTGGGTGACATTGTTATATGTTTTGCTACACTTTTATATCATTTTACACATATTTGGACTAACCTACTAACTCAGTGCACCTAGTGCCAGTTTCTGTCTGCTGATGTCTATTTTGTAGGGGCTTTTACCCAATTTTCCAAAGCCCTAAAAATTACAGGAAAAATATATAAAAAACAACGTAACAGAAGCTTCGAGATCACCAAAGATGGGCCAGAGGGAGGCCACGGCCGCCCAGGCGACCTGCTGGTGCGGCCTACCCCCTGGTCAAGCACGAGGCCGCCTGTGTGGGCCCCACCTCCTCCCGTGCCCTCCTTTGGCCTATATTTAGACTCCCGAGAGGAAACCCTTCGAAAACTTCCAGAATCGCGAATTTCTCCATCGTTCCACCGCCGCAGCGCTTCCGAGATCGGGAGCGTGAGGAGACCTCTTCCCGGCACCGTGCTAGAGGGAGGATGGACCTCCAGGAGCTTCTCCACCGCCATGGACGCTTCCCGGACGTGTCGTGAGTAGTCCTCCTTGGACCATGAGTCCATGACCAGTAGCTATGTGATGTCTTCTCTCCAATCTTGTGCTTCAATGGTTAGTCCTTGTGAGCTGCCCTAGATGATCAAGGCATCTATGTAATCCTCTTGCTATGGCTATGCCCTGTTTGTTGGGATCCGATGGATTATGAGAATATGTTCAGATTGTTATGAGTTATATATTTGATTATCCTTTTATATTATGTTCCTTAGTGATTCATGCATGTTCTCCGTTGCTATTTATTGCTTTGGCCGAGTAGTAGATTGTAACTCCAAGAGGGATCGTTATGCATGATTGTGGGTTCATGCCCCTCGATGTCTAGCTTGAGTGACAGAAACATGAGACTAGGGGATGTGATGTTGCCACCAGGGAGAAAATAACGGTGCTTGTGACCACGGTTGCAAGGATTGTTTACCTTACGCGTAGTTCGTTAATGCAGTTGTCCGTAGCTTCGACTTTACACTTTGGGTGGGGCTCGGAACTTAATATCGGAGAGATGTTCTAGATAGATATCTCAAGGTGGATTATTAGTAAGTAGATGCTGATGAATAAACATTCTACTTGTCTTGGCGTACTACCCATTACTATTGAACCTCTAACTATCAAGTAGCATAATTTGCATTGCGGTGCGTTCGTAATCCTGTCAATTGCCCAACTGTGATTTGTTTACCCAAGCATAGTTGTTTATCGTCTTTTGGGAGAGAGACGTCACTAGTGAACATCATGTGACTCCGGTCCATATCATCATCATTGTTTACACCTCCATTACTTACCGTTTTCATTTAGTTTCCCGTTGCAATCACTATTACTTTCTCGCTTGTGTTTTGATCCTTTGCAAAATACAAGGCCGGAGAGATTGACAACCTCTCTGTACTCGTTGGGAGCAAAGTTATTTGTTGTGTGTGCAGGTCCACGTCTTCTGCTAGCGCCAGGGTGGAAGACACCTACTTTTTTATCCTAGGAGTCCTCCTGGTTTGATAAACCTTACAATTCCCATGTAAGGGAAAACTTGCTGCTGACTACATCTCAACCTTCCACTTGGGGCAACCAACGAGGTGCGAGAAGTATATACATCATCTTGTCATCAAGAAAAGTTTTCTGGCGCCGTTGCCGGGGACTTCAGTCTTCAAGATAGGGAAGTTGCACGCTATCTTTTACATTTACTTTTCAGTCTTGTTAGTTTGCTTTTTAGTTTTTGCTTTAGAGTCTTATACCAAAAACCACAAAAAATTAGTTGCTTTGTTCTTGCTTGATGCCGCTGCTATGGGTTCCACTGAAAAAACACCAAGTTGTGTGATTTCACTAGTCACAACAACAATGACTTTATCTACACTCCTATTGCTGCTCCCGCCAATCGAGACACGTCCTATGAGATTAAACCTGCTTTACTGAACCTTGTTATGAAAGATCAATTCTCCGGTGCTGGAGATGATGCTGCCTTGAACTTGAACAATTTTGTTGAGCTCTGTGGTATGCAAAAATATAAAGAAGTAGATGGTGATATTGTTAAACTTAAGCTTTTTTCCTTTCTCCTTCAGAGGAGCTAAAGTGTGGCTTCAATCTTTGCCTAGGAATAGCATAGATTCTTGGGATAAGTGCAAAGAGGCTTTTATTGGGAATTATTACCTGCCTACTAAGATTATCTAGTTGAGGAGTAACATTAGGAATTTTAGGAAATTGGATAATGAACATGTTTCTCAAGCTTGGGAATATATGAAATCTCTTGTTAAGAATTGCCCTACACATGGTTTGACTACTTGGATTGTTATCCAAACTTTCTATGCAGGATGGAACTTTACCTCGCGGAATCTGTTAGACTCGGCCGCGGGAGGAACCTGTATGTCAACTACACTTGGTGTTGCCACAAATCTATTGGATGAGATGATGAAAAATTATTCTCAATGGCACACCGAGAGAGCTCCAACTGGTAGGAAGGTAAACTCTGTTGAGGAGATCTCCTCCCTTAATGATAAGGTTGACATGATCATGACTCTACTTACAAAGCAAGCTCCTATTGATCCTCATGATGTTCCGTTAAATTCTTTGGTTGCTCAAGAAAGAGATCAAGTGGATGTTAATTTTATCTCTAGTAACAACTTTAATAACAATGCTTACAGGAGTAATTTCGGTAGCAAGCCTAGACAGTTCCCATCCAACAACTATGGGAACAGCGACACCTATAGTTACACTCCTAATGATAGAAGAATGCCTAGTTATGAAAAACTTTTAGAGATAGAGAAGGCTACAAAGAATTGTATGCACACCCAATATGAACAAAACAAGGCCTTCTCTAGACAACTAGATGAGCATTCTTCTATCTTGCAAAACATTGGAAGACAACTTGAGAGCCTGAATAGTGAGATTTGCAATCTGCAAACTAGACTCACCACCACGGAGACCCAAGTCTCCAATATAGCTCATACACATGCCACTTTGATAAATCAAATGGCGGCCAAACCCGAAGTGGTTGTATCTCAAGAAGAATAAGAGAGAATTAAGAGCCTTCGTACACACACTACCATTGCTACTATACAAGTTGTTGAGGATCTCAAAACTTTTAGCACCCATCCCACTCCTAGTCCCAATGGACCTATTAATGGTGATTGTAATACCTAAACTATAGGACAAGAAGGTCCTTTGAGTTTAGAGACTACCAAAAGCATGAGCTTAGATGACATTACTACCACTTTAATTAATGGTAGTAACCTTGATGTTGACAATTGTAGTCTTTCCAAAGTCATCACCTTTTTGCAATGGCTAAAGACCCCCACACTAGTACACTCAATATTGCCTTCACCGAGCATATTACCAATGCTCTTATCAAAGCTAGGGAGGAGAAGCTCAAGCTAGAGACTTCTATCCCTAGGAAACGAGAAGATGTTTGGGATCCTACGATAAAAATTTAATTTAATAATATCTCTTGCTTTGCATTATGTGATGTTGGAGCTAGTGCCTCCGTTATGCCCAAAAGAATGTATGATATACTTGATTGGAAACCTTATGATCCATGTTATTTTGGTGTTCATCTTGCTGATTCTTCCATAAAGAAACCTTTAGGGAGAATTGATGATGTGCTTATTATTGTCAATGATATGTGCTTTTACCCAATTTTCCGAAGCCCGAAAAATTCCAGGAAAAATATATAAAAAATCAGCGTAACGGAAGCTTGGAGATCACCAAAGATGGGCCAGAGGGGGGCGAGGGGCCGCCCAGGCGACCTGCTGGCGCGGGCTACCCCTTGGCCGCGCCAGGAGGCCGCCTGTGTGGGCCCCACCTCGTCCGGTGCCCTCCTTTGGCCTATATTTAGACTCCCGAGAGGAAACCCTTCGAAAACTTCCAGAATCGCGAATTTGTCCATCGTTCCGCCGCCGCAGCGCTTCCGAGATCGGGAGCGTCAGGAGACCTCTTCCCGGCACCCTGCCGGAGGGAGAATTGACCTCCGAGAGCTTCTCCACCGCCATGGATGCTTCCCAGACATGACGTGAGTAGTCCTCCTTGGACCATGAGTCCATGACCAGTAGCTATGTGATGTCTTCTCTCCAATCTTGTGCTTCAATGGTTAGTCCTTGTGAGCTGCCCTACATGATCAAGGCATTTGTGTAATTCTCTTGCTATTGCTATGCCCGGTTTGTTGGGATCCGACAGATTATGAGATTATGTTCAGATTGTTATGAGTTATATATTTGATTATCCTTTTATATTATGTTCCTTAGTGAGTCATGCATGTTATGCGTTGCTATTTATTGCTTTTGCCGACTAGTAGATTGTAACTCGAAGAGGGAGCGTTATGCATGATTCTGGGTTCATGCCCCTCGATGTATAGCTTGAGTGACAGAAACATGAGACTAGGGGATGTGTTGTTGCCACCAAGGAGAAAACAACGGCGCTTGTGACCACGATTTCAAGGATTGTTTACCTTTCGCATAGTTCGTTAATGCAGTTGTCCACTGCTTTGAGTTTACACTTTGGGTGGGGCTCGCAACTTAATACTGGAGAGATGTTCTGGAAATATATCTCAAGGTGGATGATTAGTAAGTAGATGTTGATGAATAAACGGTCTACTTGTCTTGGCGTACTTCCCATTACTATTGAACCTCTAACTATCAAGTAGCATAATTAGCATTGATGTGCGTTCATAATCCTGTCAATTGCCCAACTGTGATTTGTTTACCCAAGCATAGTTGTTTATCGTCTTTTGGGAGAGAGACATCACTAGTGAACATCATGTGACTCCGGTCCATATCATCATCATTGTTTACACCTCCATCATTTACCGTTTTCATTTACTTTTCCATTGTAATCACTATTACTTTCCCGCTTGTGTTTTGATCCTTTGCAAACTACAAGGACGGAGAGATTGACAACCTCTCTGTACTCGTTGGGAGCAAAGTTATTTCTTGTGTGTGCAGGTCCACGTCTTCTGCTAGCGCTAGGGTGGAAGACACCTACTTTTTCATCCTAGGAGTCCTCGTGGTTCGATAAACCTTACAGTTCCTGTGTAAGGGAAAACTTGTTGCTGACTACATCTCAACCTTCCACTTGGGGTAACCAACGAGGTGTGAGAAGTATATACATCATCTCGTCATCACATGTGTTGATGTTTGATAGGTATGCCTCGTTCATTGGCTTGATGACATCTGTCAGAACATGGAGCGGACACGTGGTTCCGCTGTCGAATGAGAAAATGTCACGTGAATTTTTTTCATTGGTTGGGGATGTTAACGGGTATATGATCAAAAACCTATACATGTTAGCTTAACGAGAACCCATTACGGTGACTATCACGTGTCAGTTACCATTGGCTAAATCACTTCTATGATGCGCCAATTATCGTCGTGGAAGTGGACACTTCCGTGATGATAATTTGAGTATAGTTATGGAAAACTTCTATGACATCACATGTATGACTATCTTCATTCTATCATAAAATAATCACGGATGTACGCGCACGACAAAAAACGTAACCTACGGTGAAAAACTCGTATTATTATAGAAGTGATTTTGTTGTAGTGAAGGCTGATATAGATGGCCTCTATGGTTGATTCCCCCTCTGGCAGAGTACCAACTGAGGCCTCCAGATGTCATCATGGTGGAACAGAGATTTGCGACGGCAGAAAAAATGTTTTGGGGCTCCTTTTAATGTTTCTGGAATATATGTGATTTTATAGGACAAAGAGGCGATGGAGGAGATCCATGAGGGGCCCACAAGCTCACACGGCCTGCCACCCTGGGGGCATGCATCCTGAACATGTGGCCCTCTCGTGCAACTTCAGATCTCCTCCCGATGCTCGAGGGGGCGGTGTTGGTCCATAAAAAATCACCATAAAGTTTCGTTCTGTTTAGACTTCGTTCGATATTGATTTCCTATGAAACAAGAAAAGAGCCAAAAAAGAACTGGCACTCGGCACTAGGTTAATAGGTTAGTTCAAAATAATAATATAATATGGCCTCTAAAGTATATAAGATTGATACAAAATTAGCATGAAACAATAAAAAATTATAGATATGTTGGAGACCTATCAAGTATCCCCAAGTTTAATTCATGCTCATCCTCGAGTACGCAAATGATAAAAACAGAATTTTTGATGTTGAATGCTACCTAGCACATTTCCCATGTAATCCTTTTACGATATAAATGTTGAGAAAAACTGACTTAATAGATATCAAAACAATAATAAATATGAATGCTAGCGAATGACAATTGCTTTCCAAAATAACAACACTAAAGAATGTTATCCCCCAATTCATTTAATCATGTAAGCAAATGGCATAACTCTGTCTTCCTAACATCAAGTGTAAATCATGATTACCCAAGTGCCTAACCAAGAGTTTGACTCATACTTTTTTCAATACGTGAACATGAGCCATGGACTTTCGGCACTTGAGGTGGAATAGAATGATGATAGGGATAAACAAGGGAAGACAAATGTTTGGATAGTCTCACACCAACTAGGCAGATCATTAGACTATAGAGATGCCTTCCAATTGACGTCGGTGCAAGGAGTAGGGATTGCCATGCAACTTTTGATGCACTAGAGCTACAATTTCATGAAATATTTCTACTGAAACTAAGTGGGATGTGCATCTACCTAATTGCATCATGAAGAACTTGGGCAATTGAGGAACCCGTAAATGAAATATGCAAGCTAAGACCTGTATTGATTCCCACTAGTATATGAAAGTGACAAAACATGAAGACTCTCTATATGAAGAACATGGTGCTACCTTGAAGCACAAATGTTATAAAGGATAGTGACATGCCCCTTCTCTCTTTTTCTCTTTTCTTATTATTATTATTATTTCCCCTATTTTTTTCTTTCTTTCTAATATCGAAACGTCATCCTCATTCCTTAGAGGAACGATTAGTCTCCATCATCCTTTACCTCATAGGGGCAATGCTCTAATAATGATGATCATACATTTCTATTTATTTTACAAATCGATAAAAATGAATAGACCCTATGTCTACATATCAATGCCTCTAGGAGTGTACGAGGATGTGAAGTGATACTAGCGTATGATACGTCTCCAACATATCGATAATTTATGAAGTATTCATGCCATATTTTCCTATGTTTACAATACTTTTATATGGTTTTGATGCACTTTATATGATTTATTTAGAATTAACCCAGACTAGCGTTGTTTTTAGCACAATTACCATGGTGTTGTTATTGTGCAGAAAATAAAAGTTATCAGAATAGCCCGAAACTTTTTTATGATTTTTCTCGAGAAAATAAGAAATACCAAAGTGAAGAACCTCCGGAGGGGGCCACCTATGGGCCATAAGCCAACATGGCGTGCCCACCCCATGGACGCGTCGTGATAGTTTGTGAGGCCTAAGTGGCTCTGGCTAAAAATTCCTATAAATCTAGAAACCCCCGAAAGTTAACCTAGAACTTCCGCTCTACCACTT
The DNA here is from genome assembly GCF_904849725.1 of Hordeum vulgare subsp. vulgare. NCBI lineage: Eukaryota > Viridiplantae > Streptophyta > Magnoliopsida > Poales > Poaceae > Hordeum > Hordeum vulgare. The sequence goes on along the minus strand of NC_058524.1, from coordinate 384,716,263 downwards.
CAACTCTTTATATCAAATAAAAACCCGCCTGGAGGCTCTACGGTATCTTGTTGGAGGGGGAAATCATCACCGGTGTCCATCTTCATCATTCTGGTGGTGTCAATGACGAGGAGGGAGTAGTTCACCCTCGCGATTGAGGGTATGTACCAGTAGATATGTGTTTGATCTCTCTCTCTCTCTCTCATGTTCATGAGATGTCACCATCTTGATGTATCATGGGGTTTGTTAATATAGTTTGATCATATGGTGTTTGTCCCTTGCTATCTTGATGTGATGAATTGGATCTTTCCCTTTGAGAATTTGTTTTGTTGGATTGAATATTGGATTTGAGATCACTTGATGTATGTCTTGCATGTGGATACCCATGGTGACAATGGGATGTTCTATTGATTCACTTGATATATGTTTTGGTACTCAACTTGAGGATTCCCATGGTGAAAATGGGTAATCTTTGCATAGGGGTTGATACACGTTCTTGTCCTACTTTCTCTGATAGAAATCTTGGGGTACTCTTTTAAGTTCTTTGTGTTGGATCGAATATGATGAATCTAAAATTGTTTGATACATGTCAAATAATTAACCCACACATACTTGATGTGACTTTGCAGTATCTAGGTGACATTATGGTTGATTGATATGTATCATAGGTGTTATTCTAGTACAAACTCTAGGGTTGTTTGTCACACTTATAGGAATATCTCAAAATATTGATCAAAGAGAATAACTTTGAGGTGATTTGCTGCCTACAACAACTTCTTCTTATGTTCTCTGCAAATAGGAACTTTGGAGTGATTCTTTTTTGCATGTTGATGGATGATCATATGATTCTACTACGTTAGCATTGTTGAGAGATTGCACTAGTGAAAGTATGAATCCTAGGCCTTGTTTCTAAGCATTAATACACCACCTTTTCTCGTTGTTTACTACTTGTTACATTGGTGTTTTTATTTATTCAGATTATAAAAATATATATCTACTATCCATACTACACTTCTATTACCATCTCTTCACTAAACTAGTGCACCGATACAATTTGTCATTGTATTGGGTGTGTTGGGGACACAAGAGATTTATTTTATTTGATTGCAGGGTTGCTTGAGATAGACCATCTTCATCCTACACCTTGATGTCTACTACACAACCTTCTTCTTGTAGACCCGTGTTGGGCCTCCAAGCGCAGAGTTCTGTAGGACAATAACAAGTTTCCCTCAAGTGGATGACCTAAGGTTTATCAATCCGTGGGAGGCGTAGGATGAAGATGGTCTCTCTCAAGCAACTTGGCAATCAAATAACAAAGAGTCTCTTGTGTCCCCAACACACCCAATACAATGGTAAATTGTATAGGTGCACTAGTTCGGCGAAGAGATGGTCATACAAGTGTAATATGGATGGTAGCTATAGGTTTTTGTAATCTGAAAATATAAAAACAGCAAGGTAACAAATAGTAAACAACGAGTAAAATGTTGTATAAATGCTTGGAAACAAGGCCTAGGGTCCATACTTTCACTAGTGAAAGTTCTCCCAACAATACTAACATAGTTGAGTCATATATAAATCGCTCACGTGCGACAAAAATTTCACTCCAAAGTCACAAATAGCGGAGAACAAACGAAGAAATTATTTTAGGGTACGAAACCACCTCAAAGTTATCTTTTCCGATCAATCTTATGAGCTATCCCTATAAGTGTCATGAACAGCCCTAGAGTTCGTACTAAAATAACACCATAAGATACACATCAACCTAAACCCTAATGTCACCTAGATACTCAAATGACACCACAAGTACCCATGGGCTCGATTATATGATATGCATCACATAATTTCAGATTCATCATGTTCAATCCAACACAAAGAACTTCAAAGAGTGCCCCAAAGATTCTACCGGAGAGTCAAGAAGACAACATGTGCCAACTCCTACGCATAGATTCCCAAGGTCACGAAACCCGCAAGTTGACCACCAAAACATACATCAAGTGGATCAATAGAACACCCCATTGTCACCACGGATATCACATCGCAAGAATACATCAAGTGTTCTCAAATCCTTAAAGTCTCAATCCGATAAGAAAACTTTAAAGGGAAAACTCAATTCATCACAAGAAGATAGAGAGGGGAAAACTCCATATGATTCATCTATATTAATAAAGCTTGTGATACATCAAGACTGCGCCATCTCAAGAACACGAGAGAGAGATCAAACACATAGCTACTGGTACATATCCTCAGCCCCGAGGGTGAACTACTCCCTCCTCGCCACGGAGACTGCCAGGATGATGAAGATGGCCTCTGGTTTCCCCCTCCGGCAGTGTGTCGGAACACACGCCCGATTGGTTTTTCATGGCTCTGGAGGCTTGCGGCGGCGGAACTCCCGGTCTAGGTTTCTTTCTGGAGGTCTATTGATTTATAGGAATATTTGGCGTCGGTCTCACGTCAAGGCGGTGCCTGAGGGGCCCACAAGACAGGGGGCGTGCCCCCTAGCTTGTGGCCAGGTGGTGGGCCCCCTCTAGTTGATTCTTTCGCCGGCATTTTTTATATTTTCCAAAAATATTCTCCGTAAATTTCTAGCTCATTCCGATAACTTTTATTTCTACACAAAAACAAGAGCACGGTAGTTCTGCTGAAAACATCGTTAGTCCGGGTGAGTTCTAATCAAATCATCCCAAAATCATATAAAATTATTGTAAACAAGGCATGAATACTTCATAAATTATAGATACATTGGAGAGGTATCAACATCCCCAAGCTTAATTCCTGCTCGTCCTCGAGTAGGTAAATGATAAAATAAATAATATATGAAGTGTGTGTGACACCCTCAATTTAATCGTACGCTAATCATACACGCAAATGCGTACGATCAAACTCAAGGACTCACGGGAAGATATCACAACACAACTCTAGACACAAATGAAACAATACAAGCTTCATATTACAAGCCAGTGGCCTCGAGGGCTAGAATACGGAAGCTCGAAAAACACATGAGTCGGCGGAAGCAACAATATCTGAGTACACACATTAAAGATGGAGTGCCTTAGAGTAGGCTAGCACAAAAGAAAACACGATCAAACGAGGCGAGGCCTCCTGCGTGGGAACCTCCTAAACTACTCCTGGTCTTCAGTGGCCTCCATGAAGAAATCACCATCGGGGTGGCAAACATCGGCAGGAAACTCCATCTCTTGGGCTCCATCATCTGGTCGCAGCAACGAATCAAGGGGACAAAGGGGGAGCAAAGCAACGGTGAGTACTCATCCAAAGTACTCGCAAGACTTACATCAGAACAATGCTAAGTATGAAACAATATCAAAGAAGGGGGGGGGGTTATATGTGGACTGACTGCAGCAATGCGAGAAAAAGAGAGAAAGCCTAGTCCTATTGAAGACTAGCATCTTCAGGGGTCTTGAAGCAATAGACGAGAGTAGAGCAAGGTAACACAATTAATAGTCATATTGTTGCAGGAATATTAATATGAGGACACGCCCAGAGATCCTTCCTCCACTCCATGCGAGGAAGCAATCCCACGGCAACAATTCCAATTAAGTAACAATTGTAGTTGTATAAGATCACGACACAACTCCAAATCGTCCTGTAACCATGGACACGGCTATCCGAATAGTTAATTTTCATCCCTGCAGGGGTGCACCAAGTTTGCCGTCACGCTCGATAACACTCTGGCTGGACACACTTTTCTGGGTCATGCCCGGCCTCGAAATATCGACATGTCGCAGCCCCACCTAAGCTCAGCAGAGAGGCCAACCCGCCGGTCTAACTCCTAAGCACAAAGGGGTCATGGACCCACTTGCCCTCCGTGCTCCTACACGATGCGAGGGTGGCCGATGTCAGTCCTAGCACCCCTCAATACAAGAGCAATGCATCTCGGGACCAATCGGGCGCACGCCGCTACATCGCTGACGTCTGAGGAGCTTCGACTGATACCGCGACATCGAGTACCCATAATTCTTCCCGCGTAGCCGGTTAGTGCGAAAAGTTCTCCGACCAACCCAGATCAAATACCCAAATCCATTATCATTTTAATTATGCCATCGACACAAACACGAGGGAATCCACCCGCCTAACATCTATTCATCAAAGATCCCAGTAACATGGTCAAGTAACTCTGTGGTTGTAACATCAGGGAGAATCCGAGGTATCACCCTCGTTGGATCCCGAATGATGTAACCGTCAAGGTGGACCTAGAGGAATCACCCTCGAGGGTCCCACACTTGAGGGGTTGAGCGACAGAGGCATCGTCAGGAATGGTGAAAGAGGAATCACCCTCGATAACCACGACCGACTAGCTGTACTAGAGAGATATCATCAAGAGTACTTCGCGAGGTGTCGCCCTCGGTACCCAATAGTATCTCTATAGCTTCGCACAACTAAGGGGGGTGTAAGTGTTGTGCCGGGTCTGGCTCGTCGATCAGGGCTCGAGAATTGAAAACAAAGCGGGGCAATTGGACTATAGTGTCAGAGGGGATGACTGCTCCACCTATACTAAAAAGTTTAAAGTACGGTACTGAAAGTAACAGTTCATCAAAAAATAGGCTGTGCATCAGATATAGGAGCTAACTACAAGAGTAGAAAAATTCTAATGCAGGCAGTAGGAAGAAAGACATAGGCGATATAGGAATGATCAAGGGGGTTTGCTTGCCTTGTTGCTCTGCGGCAAAGGGCTGGTCGACAGGGTCATAGATGTACCCGACAACAGCGTCAGTCTTGGGGTCTACCGGTAAGAAGAGGGGGGGGGGAAACAATAAATAATAGCAATAGGTGCAACACTAAGCATGACATGGCAATATGCAAGCTAGGCATGAGCTAACGCAGTAACATCCGTCATAGACGGATCGGGAAAATATCATATGATATTTCCCGGGTCTCTGGCTTCTACCAGTCAGATGAAAAACGATGGAAAAGTTCCATGTTTGCTATGCTAGGGATGCGTGACACACGAATGGACCGTGTATCCGGGTTCGTCTCGTTCTGCTCATCAACTTTCGTGTTGAAAATATTTTGATCTAAGCTACGGTTTATTTTATATTAATTTTCAAAGTTTTAATAATATTTAGGAATTCAAAACATATTTAATTAATTATTAAATGCTATTATGACATCAACATGATGTCATGCTGACATCAGCAGTTGACTGGTCAACTCACGAGTGGGTCCTAAATTTCATAGACACAACTTTTTAATTAGGGTTAATTATTAATTAATCAGATTAATTTAGTGGGGGACCCACGTGTCATACTCTAATAGCATGTTTTAATTATCCTAATTAACAGATTATCTTATTTATCTATTTAATTAATTAATTAAATAATATATCTAATTAATTAATTAATTAATATATCCAATTATTTACTTATTATTTCATTAATAGAAACACATATATATTTTTATATTTATTTTAACATTTTTATAGGGGGAGTTTCGTGGGCCCCCTTGCTAGTGGGAGTGGGGAGTTGGCCCCACATGGAAGTGAGCCATCGGTCAACCACACATACGCATACATTCTCTATATATACCATATGTATCCTTTTTTACATACATGCATGCATATATAATACATACACACATACATACATGATACATACATAAATACATACACATTTCCAATTTCATTTGTATTTTCTTTTCTTTCATCTCTCTGTTAACTCTCTCCTCTCAAACATCTCTCTTAATAGAGAGAGAGAGGAGGCAACCTCCACCTCTTCCTCTCACACGACAGGTCAACGGCGTCGGGACGAGGCGATGAGCGCCGAAACGGAACCGGAGGAGGGAGAGGAGGACAGGGGTGTTCTCACCGATGTTGTAGGGGGCAGGCTCGGCGAGGCTCGATGGAGCCATTGAGGAGGAGGACGGGGACTCCGTTGGAGAAGATGACGAGGAGGTCGACAGTGGAGGAGGAGGGACTCGGCCGAGGCGGCCAGCGGCGGGAAGTGGCCCGACACGGACGGGAAGTGGCGCCATGGGGCGAGGGTGCCGGTGGCGGCGGCTCGAGGAGAAGCCGAGGAGGGCCAAAGGAGGCGGATCCGGTGCGATCCGGTGGCGCGCGACGGAGGGGTTTGGCCTCGGAGGAGGCTGATACGTCTCCAACGTATCTATAATTTTTAATGGTTTCATGCTATTATCTTGTCAAACTTTGAATGTTTTGTAGGCCTTTTATATCTTTTTGGGGACAAACTTATTAACTCAGTGTCAAGTGTCAGTTCCTGTTTTTTCTGTATTTTTGACCCTTTTCAGAGGAGGATTTTAAACGGAGTCCAAATGGAACGAAACTTCCAAAAAGTTTTTTTTCGAAACAGAAGAAGATCGAGGGACTTGAGAACCAAGTCAGGGGGACACGAGGGACCCCACAAGCCCCCTAGCCGCCGCCAGGGGGCCCGCGCCTCCCAGGCTTGTGGGCTCCCTCGGCCACCTCTGCCCTAGGTCTTTCTCCTATATATTCCCAAAAATTCCAGAAAAAATCAGGAGATCATCGAAAGTACTTTTCCACCGCCGCAAGCTTCTGTCTCCGCAAGATCCTATCTGGGGAACGTTCTGGTGCCCTGCCGGAGGGGAGATTCGGATACGGAGGGCTTCTTCATCAACACCATGACCTCTCCGATGATGCGTGAGTAGTTCACCATAGACCTACGGGTCCATAGCTAGTAGCTAGATGGCTTCTTCTCTCTCTTGGATCTTCAATACAAAGTTCTCCATGATCTTCACGGAGATCTATCCGATGTAATCTTCTTTTGTGGTGTGTTTGTCGAGATCCGATGAATTGTGGATTTATGATCAGATTATCTATGAATCTTATTTGAGTTTCTTCTGATCTCTTATATGCATGATTTCATATCCTTGTAATTCTCTTCGAGTTGTGGTTTTTGTTTGGCCAACTTGATCTATGATTCTTGCAATGGGAGAAATGCTTGGTTTTGGGTTCATATCGTGCAGTGACCTCACCCAGTGACAGAAGGGGTAGCGAGGCACACATCGTGTTGTTGCCATCAACGGTAAGAAGATGGGGTTTTCATCATTGGTTTGAGTTTATCCCTCTACATCATGTCATCTTGCTTTAGGGGTTACTCTGTTCGTCATGAACTCAATACACTAGATGCATGCTGGATAGCGGTCGATGTGTGGAGTACTAGTAGTAGATGCAGAAAGTATCGGTCTACTTGTCTCGGACGTGATGCCTATATGTATGATAATTGCCTTAGATATCATCATGACTTTGCGCGGTTCTATCAATTGCTCGACAGTAATTTGTTCACCCACCGTAATATTTGCTATTTTGAGAGAAGCCTCTAGTGAACACTATGGCCCTCGGGTCTACTTCACACCATATTTTCATCCTTGCTCCTTTACTTCGTTGCACTTTCCGCCTTCAGATCTCACTTTGCAATCAATCTTGAAGGGATTGACAACCCCTTTATAGCGTTGGGTGCAAGCTCGTTTGTGTTTGCGCAGGTACTCTGGACTTGACGAGATTCTCCTACCGGATTGATACCTTGGTTCTCAAACTGAGGGAAATACTTACTACTCCTGTGCTGCACCACCCTTTCCTCTTCAAGGGAAAAACCAACGCAAGCCCAGGCTCCGTCAATGTGTCAATCTCTGGCGCTGTTGTCTGTTGCCGCAGCAGAGGCCCCTGGTGGCAGCGGTGCAGAGTAGATCGGCCGAGGGGGACCCAACGTTGGCTGGCGTTGGCCTCGAGGGAGGCAGGGGCCGGATGGGGCGATGGGGGCGAGGAGTTCGGTTGGTGCGGGGCGGGACGAGGCGAGCGCCAGGAGGCTCGGTGTCGGGATCTGGCAAGCGCTGCGGGAGGCTCGGTCGCCTGGGGAGGGAGTTAGGGCGACGAGATCGGGGCGCTGTGGCGCTCGCATGAGGATCAGAGGGAGCGACGGTAGAGGGAGGGCCGGCGCGAAGGGTCGATGGGACCTGGGGCGCGAGAGCGAGGCGAGGGTGGGGTATCGCGAGGGGGGAGGAAAGACGGTGGGATACGGGGCGACGGGATGTGACGTGGGGTGATGACCCACAAGTATAGGGCATCGCAGCTGTTTTCGAGGGTAGAGTATTCAACCCAAATTTATTGATTCGACTCAAGGGGAAGCGAAAGAATATTCTCAAGTATTAGGAGCTGAGTTGTCAATTCAACCACACCTGAAAGATTAGTGTCTGCAAGCAAAGTATCAGTAGCAAAGTGGTATGATAGCAACGGTGCCAGAAAAGGGTCTATTGACGGTAGACTATTCCTGACTTGTTGTATCAATGGCGCCAGAAAATGTCTTGCAGGAGGTAACAACAAAGTAACAAGTAACAACAATAGTGACAGCAGTAGCAAGTAACAGCAGTAGTGACAGCAGTAGCAAGAAACAACAGTAGTGACAGCAGTAGCAAGTAACAGCAGAGTAACGTAACAAGGACCAGTAGTAAAAGACTCGTATCCATTGGATCGGTGATGGATGATTATGCCGGATGTGATTCATCATGTAACAACTATAACACGGAGAGATAAGTAACTAGCTCCCGTTCTTCAATCTAATGTAGGCATGTATTCCGTATGTAGTCATACGTGCTTAGCGAAAAGAACTTGCATGACGTCTATTGTCCATCCCTCCCGTGGCAGCGGGGTCCTAATGGAAACTACAGGATATTAAGGTTCTCCTTTTAATAAAGAACTGGACCAACGCATTAACACGTGGTGAATACATGAACTCCTCATACTATGGTCATCTCCGGGAGTGGTTCTGGCTATTGTCACTCTAGGGTTGCCGGGTCATAACACATAGTAGGTGACTACAACTTGCAAGATAGAATCTAAAACGCGCATATTTTGGCGACAACATAATAGGTTCAGATCTGAAATCATGGCACTCGAGCCCTAGTGACAAGCATTAAGCATGGCAAAGTAGTAGCAACGTCAATCTCACAACATAGTGGATACTAGGGATCAATCCCCGTCAAAACTAACTCGATTACCTGATAGATCTCATCCAACTCATCACCGTCCAGCAAGCCTACGATGAGATTACTCACGAACGGTGAAGAGCATCATGGAATTGGCGATGGAGGAAGGTTGATGATGACGATGGCGACGATTTCCCCTCTTCGGAGCCCAGAACGGACTCTAGATCTGCCCTCCAGATGGAGAAGAGGAGGTGGCGGCGCCTCCGTATCATAAAACGCGATGAATCCTTCTCCCTGATTTTTTTCCGGGCGAAACGGAATATATAGAGCTGAGTTTGGAGGTGGCGGAGCCTCGTGGGCCCACAAGCCCTCACGGCTCGGCCAGGGGGGTGGCCGCGACCCCCGGGCTTGTGGCCCACTGGCACACCTCCTCCGGTGGATCTTTGCGCATGTATTTTTCATTAATTCCAGAAAAATTCTTCGTAAATTTTCAGGTCATTCCGAGAACTTTTATTTCTGCACAAAAACAACACCATGGCAATTCTGCTGAAAACAACATTAGTCCAGGTTAGTTCCATTCAAATCATGCAAATTAGAGTCCAATACAAGGGCAAAATAGTTCAGAAAAGTAGATACGACGAAGACGTATCAACTCCCCCAAGCTTAAAGCCTTGCTTGTCCTCAAGCAATTTAGTTGACAAACTGAAAGAGACAAAAGAAAAACTTTGACGAACTCTGTTTGGTCTTGTTGTTGCAACTATGTCCAACTCAGAACCAAAATTTCAGCAAGATCACAAGCTAACCACATAAGCAAATAACATCTAGGTCTCACGGTAAACTCATATCAATGGCATAATCAACTAGCGAGCATATAATAATGAGCCTCAAATGTCAACACTTCAATCAAAACAACATGAAGCAGTACTAATAGATGGTATCTCGCTAGTTCTTGCTGAGACCGCAAAACATAAATGCAGAGCACCTACAAAGACCAAGGGTTGACTAAACATTGTAATTCATGGCAAAGAAGATCCAGTCATAGTCATACTCAACACAGTTAAAAGCAAAGCATAAAAATGACAGAGGTGCTCTCTAATTGGTGCTTTTATAAGAGGAGGATGACTCGACAGGAACATAAATAGACATGCCCTTCGCAGAGGGAAACATTGATTTGCAGAGGTGCCAGAGCTCAAGCTTTTAAAACAGAGATAATAATTTTGGGTGGCATGCTCTCATTGTCAACGCAATGACCAAGAGTTCTCAACATCTTCCATGCTACACATGCTATAGGCGGTTCCCAAACAGAAAAGTAAAGTTTTGACTCCCCCACCACCAATCAATCACACTCCACGGCTAGCCGAATCCTCGAGTACCGTCCATACCAACATCAACCCTGGGGGAGTTTTGTTTGCAATTATCTTTTCGATTTGATCATGGAACTGGGAATTCCAATTACCGGCCCCTTTCTCGTGAATGATAGTGAATAAACACATATCGAGGATAACATGCCTAGCATGGAAGATACCAATAGCCCCCTGTCACCACACGAGCGGTTCGGGCATGCAAAACATATTATTTCTTGAAGATTTAGAGAGTGGCACATGCAAATTTACTTGGAACGGCAGGTAGATACCGCACATAGGTAGGTATGGTGGACTCACATGGAACAACTTTGGGTTTATGGAAGTGGATGCACAAGCAGTATTCCCGCTTAGTACAAGTGAAGGCTAGCAAAAGACTGGGAAGCGACCAACTAGAGAGCGACAACAGTCATCAAAATGCATTGAGATTAACTAACATTGAGTGCAAGCATGAGTAGGACATAAATCACCATGAACATGAACATCATAGAGGCTATGTTGATTTTGTTTCAACTACATGCGTGGACATGCGCCAAGTCAAGCCACTTGAATCATTCAAAGGAGGATACCATCCTATCATACTACAACACAGTCATCTCAAAATTCATGTGGGCATCCAAGACAAGCCATTATAAGCTCCTAGCTAAGTAAGCATGGCATAAGCAACTATGATCTCTATGTTGTCATTGCAAACATGTTTCTCTCACAACAAAGCTGAATCAGGCATGATGAGCTATTCATATTTACAAAAACAAAATAGATCGAGTTCATACCAGCTTTTCCAGGCTCAGTCACTTCATCACATATCGTCATTATTTCCTTTCACTTGCACGACCGAACGATGTGAACAATAATAAGCGTGCTCGTGCATTGGACTAAAGCTGGAATCTGCAGGCAAACACAAAGGAGAAGACAAAGTAATATGGCTCTTTGACAGCTAAACATGTATGCATGCGTGAGCCAATAAACATTGTAACCAATATCTTCTACCTTGACCCAAAGAAAAAGAAAACTATTTACACAGGAAAGGTCCCAACAAGCAAAATAAGAAAAAGAAAATCTTTTTTTTTCAAACTAGACAGACACACAAAAAGAAAACGAGAAAAAGAAAATAAACTAGGATGGATGATACAGTGGCAAAGTGTGAACACTGACGAACAAAGTGAAAGCATAAGCAAGAATGTAAAGTCGGTGAGAACACGTACTCCCCCAAACTTAGACTTTTGGCCTAAGTTGGTCTACTCCCAAGGAGGGAAATAACCAGCTCCGGGATACTCTAGAGTGGACTGAGGATGCCACTGCTGTGTGAGCTCCTCTGGCTCCCACTGATAAAATGGCGTCTGGTACTCGACTGGTGGGTCGGGCACAGTCTCCTGTGGTTGGGCTAAGCTCCAATATGCGTAGATGTCCGATGTCATAATAATGTACCTGCCTGCATGAAGATTGAACAAAGAAGGAGCAGGCAAAGTAATAGTCTCACGAGTACCCTGACTAAATACCAGGTTATAAATCATCCTTCCACTTATATCCCTATCAAGAAAGTCATGGCGAACCATGCTATCCTAATCTAGATATCTCTCGAGAAGAAGCATCTCTTCTTCCTCCTCCAGTCTAATGGGTATCTCAAAGTGTCTGTCAAGACAGGTAGCATAGATACCTCCATAGACAACACCTTTAGAACGATTCAGGTTCAACCGTTGAGCTACTATAGCGCCCAAGCTGTAAGTTTTATCGTTATAAAGGGCTTTGGGCAAGACCGCAAGATCTGGGGGAACTAAGTGACCCAGCTTTCCCACGGCCAATCAAACATTTTCCCACAAATAGTGAGAAGTACCGAAGCACGAGAAAATGAATGCTAGCAACTCTAGTGCAAGACACTCCTCTCTCCTCTCCTACAGCAATTGTATCGATGAAAGCTTCCAAGTCTCGTGGAAGGTTCATGAATATCCCCAACGTAAGGTAATTTGCAGACATTGCAAAAATCCTAGAGTGACATGCGCTGGGGGATATCATGAAGTTTAAACTCAACCATAGGAGGATTCTTCCTCGGATAGAAGTTAAAGCTTTGTAGGAAGATATTAGTGAGGAGGAGGTATTGCGGACACTTATCTTCAACGAAGGCGGTAAGGCCTGCGTTTTCCACCAAGTGATAAAAGTCCTCCTAAATTCCAGCGGCCCGTAAGAATACGTCGCTTGGCCACTCGCACGCTCGAACTTCCACGACTCGAGGGACTAGATACTTGGGCTTCTTCTCACTTCCATCATCCTTGGGGTCACGGCTTGAAGAGCCTCTTAAGAACCTCCTCATCTTTTCCCTTTTCTATCTCTGAAAATTTCTAAATTTTTTAGTGATTCTAAGGAAAAGTGAACAAGTCTCAACAAAACTCATAACAACTACTCCCACAAGTGCCTAGAAGCCATATTGCGCATCAAAACTATTTGGGACCAGCTAAAATTAGCATGCAAAGCTCAAGAACATGGTCACCAAGGCAGCAAAAATACGAGAAGTATACGGCACTAGAGCAAAAACTAATTGGACCAATGGAGGAGTCACTTACCAAGGGGTAATTTCCCCAAAGCAGTTCGGAGAATGTTGCTTTGAGAAAAGAGACCGAACATCCCAGCAAGAGGAGCAAGAACACGGATTTGAGCTGCGAAACGATTTTTTCTAGAGGTAGGAGAACCAGATGAGAGCAAGAATGAGTGGAGGGGGTGCGTGTGGGCCCCACAAGCCTAGGTGGCGCGCCCAGGGGGTGCCCGCGCCATCAGGGCTTGTGGCCCACTGGTGCAGCCCCAAACAAGCTCTTTGTCTCAGAATTTTTCAAAAATTCCAGAAAAAATCATACTTGATTTTCAGGACGTTCGGAGAACTTTTATTTTCGGGGTATTTTTCTAACGGACGCTAAAACAGAAAACAGGGAAAACTAAGCTAAATCTATCATTTTTCTTCTAAGCAACTGAAGGTGAAATCTTGGAACACAGGTTCGCGACTCCTCGATTCATCCATCTCATGGTCATCGAAAGAAATCCGTCAATGAGGTTGATCAAGTCTCTTTGACACAAAATTTCTAATCACAAAAAAAAGAACAGAGAATTCTTGAATAGTCACTAGGTCACGTCAATGGGGATATGTATTTCCCCAACAAGCAAATCATACTTCATCTTGACACGAGGAATAGGGCATTCAAAGCTCCCAATAAGAATCGATGAAGTTTTTTCGATAGCATTGATGCAATGTACTCGATATTGTTTCTTCGGAAAGTGCACCATATGCTCATTACCGTTGACATGGAAAGTGACATTGCCTTTGTTGCAATCTATAACAGCCCCTGCAGTCTTTAAAAAGGGTCTTCCGAGGATGACCGCCATGGCATCGCCCTCGGGAATATCCAAGATAACAAAGTCTGTTAAGATGGTGACATTAGCAATCTGAACAGGCACATCCTCGCAAATGCCGATAGGGAAAGCAGTTGATTTGTCGGCCATTTGCAGAGAGATTTCAGTGGGTGTCAACTTATCCAGTTCAAGTCTACGATAAAGAGAGAGAGGCATAACACTAACACCGGCTCCAAGGTCGCATAAAGTAGTTCTAACGTAGTTACCTTTAATGGAGAAAGGTATAGTGGGCACACCGGGATCACCTAGTTTCTTAGGAGTTCCACCCTTGATGGTATAATTAGCAAGCATGGTGGAAATCTCAACCTCAGGTATCCTCCTCTTATTAGTCACAATATCTTTCATGTACTTAGCATACGGAGACATTTTGAGCATATCTGTCAAACACATTTGCAGAAAGACAGGTCTGATCATTTCACCAAATCGCTCAAATCCTCATCATCCTTTTTCTTGGATGGTTTTGGAGGAAAGGGCATTGGTTTCTGAACCCATGGTTCCCTTTCTTTACCATGCTTCCTAGCACCGAAGTCATTCTTATCGTATCTCTTATTCTTAGGCTGTGGGTTATCAAGATCAACAGGTTCAATCTCCACATCCTTATCATTGCTAGGTTGAGCATACTCACGAACATCACTATTGATATTATCATTAGGCTCATGTTCATCACCAGATTGTGTTTCAACATCAGAGACAGAGACATCGTTTGGACTCTCAGGTGTTGCAGCATCTGGGTTGCTAGCGTGCAGGTTCCTATCATCTTTCTTCTTCTTTCTAGGATGACTAGGTGCATCAGTACTAATTCCTTGAGAATCTTGTTCAATTCTCTTAGGATGACCCTCAGGATACAAAGGTTCCTGGGTCATTCTACCGCCTCTAGTAACGACTCTAACAGAATTATCATTCAATTCATTGAGCAAGTCATTCTGAGCTTTAAGTACTTGTTTTACTTTAGTAGTAACCATAGAGGCATGTTTACTTAGAAGCTTAAGATCATTGACATTTCTGTCCACACAAGCACTTAAATGACTAAGCATACGAGCATTCTGTTCCAATTGTCTGCTAACATAATCATTGAAATTCTGTTGTTTGGCAACAAAGTTATCAAATTCATCCAGGCATAAGCTAGCAGGTTCATCAAAAGGAATATCACTCTCATCAAAACTACGCAGAGAATTTACTTCTACGACCTGTATCGGGTTATTAAGACCATGGATCTCTTCGATAGGTGGTAGATTTTTGACATCTTCAGATTTAATGCCTTTCTCTCGCATCGATTTCTTGGCTTCTTCCATATCTTCAGGACTGAGGAATAGAATACCTCTTTTCTTTGGAGTTGGCTTAGGAGGTGGTTCGGGAGTAGTCCAAGCATTCTCATTGCACAAGATGTTATTTAGTAGAATCTCAGCTTGTTCTACAGTTCGTTCCCTAAAAACACAACCAGCACAATTATCTAGGTGGTCTTTGAAACCATCGGTAAGTCCATTATAGAAGATACCAAGCATTTCATTCTTCTCAAGAGCGTGATCAAGCAAAGCATTCAGTAGCTGGATGAGCCTCCCCCAAGCTTGTGGGAGACTCTCTTCTTCAGCTTGAGCAAAGTTGTATATTTCCTCCAAGGCAGCTTGCTTCTTATGGGCAGGGAAATATTTTTTAGAGAAGTAGTAGACCATATCCTGGGGGCTACGCACACAACCAGGAGCAAGAGAAGTGAACCAAGTCTTAGCATCATCCTTTAGCGAGAAAGGAAACAGCTTGAGGATGTAGTAGTGGCAGATCTTTTCCACACTAGTGAATAGGGTGGCTATATCGTGCAGTTTGGTAAGAAGGGGTACAACCGTTTCAGAGTCATAACCGTGAAAAGGATCAAATTCGACCAAAGTGATTAACTCAGGGTCGACAGAGAATTCATAATCCTTATCGGTCACAAAGATAGGCGAAGTAGCAAACTTCGGGTCATATTTCGTCCTAGCGTTCAAAGATTATTCTTTCCACTTGAGCAGTAATTTCTCAACATCATAGCTATCCTTACATGCAAGAAAATCCTCGGCTATCTCTCCCTCCATAACATAGCGCTCAGGCATAAGAGGCAATTCCGGCATAGTAGCAGGTTCTACTTCAATAGTATCAGCAGTTTCAGAAGTATCATCACATCTAGCAGCAACTCTAGCAATTTGTGCATCAAGGAATGCACCTAGTGGCAAAGCAGTATCAGGCATAGCATCATCAGTCAAAGCAGTATCAGGCATTGCATCGTCATAAGCATCATGGGCAGCAGAAGTAGCATCATCAAGCACATGCGACATATCAAGATTTCTAGCAGCAGGTGATGTCGCAAACTTACTCATAACTGAAGGTGAATCAAGTGCAGAGCTAGATGGCAGTTCCTTACCTATCCTCATAGTGGAAGGCAAGATTTCAGTTCTTGGATCTTTCAGATTCCTCATAGTGAGCAACATACGTCAATCCCAAGTGACTCAGAGAATATAGCTGTGCTTCCCCGGCAACGGCGCCAGAAAAATGTCTTGATGACCCACAATTATAGGGGATCGCAACAGTTTTCAAGGGTAGAGTATTCAACCCAAATTTATTGATTCGACTCAAGGGGAAGCGAAAGAATATTCTCAAGTATTAGTAGCTGAGTTGTCAATTCAACCACACCTAAAAGATTAGTGTCTACAAGCAAAGTATCAGTAGCAAAGTGGTATGATAGCAACGGTGCCAGAAAAGAGTGTGTTGATGGCAGACTATTCCTGACTTGTTGTATCAATGGCGCCATAAAAATGTCTTGCAGCAAGTAACAACAAAGTAACAAGTAGTAGGTGACACATAGTAGGTGACTACAACTTGCAAGATAGGATCTAAAACACACATATATTGGCGACAACATAATAGGTTCAGATCTGAAATCATGGCACTCAGGCCCTAGTGACAAGCATTAAGCATGGCAAAGTAGTAGCAACATCAATCTCAGAACATAGTGGATACTAGGGATCAATCCCCATCAAAACTAACTCGATTACATGATAGATCTCATCCAACTCATCACCGTCCACCAATCCTACGATGAGATTACTCACGAATGGTGAAGAGCATCATGGGATTGGAGATGGAGGAAGGTTGATGATGACGATGGCGACGATTTCCCCTCTCCGGAGCCCAGAACGGACTCCAGATCTACCCTCCAGATGAGGAACAGGAGGTGGCGGCGCCTCCATATCGTGAAACCTGATGAATCCTTCTCCGTGAATTTTTTCCGGGCGAAACGGAATATATAGAGCTGAGTTTGGAGGCGGTGGAGCCTCGTGGGCCCCACAAGCCCTCACAGCGCGGCCAGGGGGTGGCCGTGGCCCCTGGGCTTGTGTGTAGGGGAACGTCGCTTGGGAAACAAAAATTTTCCTACACGCACGAAGACCTATCATGGTGATGTCCATCTACGAGAGGGGATGAGTGATCTACGTACCCTTGTAGACCGTACAGCAGAAGCGTTAGTGAACGCGGTTGATGTAGTGGAACGTCCTCACGTCCCTTGATCCGCCCCGCGAACAATCCCGCGATCAGTACCACGATCTAGTACTGAACGGACGGCACCTCCGCGTTCAGCACACGTACAGCTCGACGATGATCTCGGCCTTCTTGATCCAGCAAGAGAGACGGAGAGGTAGAAGAGTTCTCCAGAAGCGTGACGGCGCTCCGGAGGTTGGTGATGATCTCGTCTCAGTAGGGCTCCGCCCGAGCTCCGCAGAAACGCGATCTAGAGGAAAAACCGTGGAGGTATGTGGTCGGGCTGCCGTGGAAAAGTCGTCTCAAATCAGCCCGAAAACCTCCGTATATATAGGTGGGAGAGGGGGGGCCTTGCCTTGGGGCTCAAGGAGCCCCAAGGGGGTCGGTCGAGCCAAGGGGGAAGATCTCCCCCCCCCCCAAACCGAGTTGGACTTAGTTTGGTGGGTGGGAGTCCTTCCTTCCCTTCCCACCTCCCTTTTTTTTCTTTCTCTTTTATTTTTCTTCCAATGCGCATAGGGCCCCTTTTGGGCTGTCCCACCAGCCCACTAAGGGCTGGTGCACCACCCTCAAGGCCTATGGGCTTCCCCGGGGTGGGTTGCCCCCCCCGGTGAACTCCCGGAACCCATTCGTCATTCCCGGTAACTCCGAAAACCTTCCGGTAATCAAATGAGGTCATCCTATATATCAATCTTCGTTTCCGGACCATTCCGGAAACCCTCGTGATGTCCGTGATCTCATCCAGGACTCCGAACAACATTCGGTAACCAACCATATAACTCAAATACGCATAAAACAACGTCGAACCTTAAGTGTGCAGACCCTCCGGGTTCGAAAACTATGTAGACATGACCCGAGAGACTCCTCGGTCAATATCCAATAGCGGGACCTGGATGCCCGTATTGGATCCTACATATTCTATGAAGAACTTATTGTTTGAACCTTAGTGTCAAGGATTCGTATAATCCCGTATGTCATTCCCTTTGTCCTTCGGTATGTTACTTGCCCGAGATTCGATCGTCAGTATCCGGATACCTATTTCAATCTCGTTTACCGGCAAGTCTCTTTACTCGTTCCGTAATACAAGATCCCGCAACTTACACGAAGTCACATTGCTTGCAAGGCTTGTGTGTGATGTTGTATTACCGAGTGGGCCCCGAGATACCTCTCCGTCACACGGAGTGACAAATCCCAGTCTTGATCCATACTAACTCAACTAACACCTTCGGATATACCTGTAGAGCATCTTTATAGTCACCCAGTTACGTTGCGACGTTTGATACACACAAAGTATTCCTCCGGTGTCAGTGAGTTATATGATCTCATGGTCATAGGAACAAA
Organism: Hordeum vulgare subsp. vulgare; assembly: GCF_904849725.1. NCBI lineage: Eukaryota > Viridiplantae > Streptophyta > Magnoliopsida > Poales > Poaceae > Hordeum > Hordeum vulgare. The sequence goes on along the minus strand of NC_058524.1, from coordinate 384,697,778 downwards.
TACTTGACACGCAGAAAACAGTAGCAACAAAATGACACGATCAACATGCTACGTCTATTAGTTTGGGTCTAGTCCATCACGTGATTCTCCTAATGACGTGATCCAATTATCAAGCAACAACACCTTGTACATAATCAGAAGACACTGACTATCTTTGATCAACAGGCTAGCCAACTAGAGGCTTGCTAGGGACAGTGTTTTGTCTATGTATCCACACATGTAAATGAGTCTTCATTCAATACAATTATAGCATGGATAATAAACGATTATTTTGATACAGGAATTATAATAATAACTATATTTATTATTGCCTCTAGGGCATAATTCCAACAGTCTCCCACTTGCAGTAGAGTCAATAATCTAGCCCTCACATCATCATGCGAATTATATTGTAATAAATCTAACACCCATACAGTTCTGGTGTTGATCATGCTTTGGCCGTGGAAGAGGTTTAGTCAGTGGGTCTGCTACATTCAGATCCGTGTGCATTTTGCATATATTTACGTCCTCTCCTTCGACGTAGTCGCGGATGAGGTTGAAGCGTCGTTTGATGTGTCTGGACTTCTTGTGAAACCGTGGTTCCTTTGCTAAGGCAATGGCACCCGTGTTGTCACAGAACTAGGTTATTGGATTCAGTGCGCTTGGCACCACTCCAAGATCCGTCATGAACTGCTTCATCCAGACATCCTCCTTAGCCGCCTCTGAGGCAGCCATGTACTCCGCTTCACATGTAGAATCTGCTACGATGCTTTGCTTGGAACTGCACCAGCTTACCGCACCCCATTAAGAATAAATACATATCCGGTTTGCGACTTAGAGTCGTCCGGATCTGTGTCAAAGCTTGCATCGACGTAACCTTTTACGGCGAGCTCTTCGTCACCTCCATACACGAGAAACATCTCCTTAGTCCTTTTCAGGTACTTCAGGATATTCTTGACCGCTGTCCAGTGATCCACTCCTGGATTACTTTGGAACCCACCTGCCATACTTATGGCCAGGCTAACATCCGGTCTAGTGCACAACATTGTATACATGATAGAACCTATGGCTGAAGCATAGGGGACGGAGCGCATATGCTCTCTATCTTCATCAGTTGCTGGGCACTGAGTCTTACTCAATCTCGTACCTTGTAAAACTGGCAAGAACCCTTTCTTGGACTGTTCCATTTTGAACCTCTTCAAAACTTTATCAAGGTATGTGCTTTGTGAAAGTCCTATCAGGCGTTTTGATCTATCCCTATAGATCTTAATGCCTAGAATGTAAGAAGCTTCTCCTAGGTCCTTCATAGAGAAACTTTTATTCATGTAATCCTTTATGCTCTCCAAAAACTCTACGTTGTTTCCAATCAGCAATATGTCATCCACATATAATATTAGAAACGCCACAGAGCTCCCACTCACTTTCTTGTAAATACAAGATTCTCCAACCACTGGTATAAACCCAAATGCTTTGATCACCTCATCAAAGCGTTTGTTCCAACTCCGAGATGCTTGCACCAGTCCATAAATGGATCGCTGGAGCTTCCACACCTTGTTAGCATTCTTAGGATCGACAAAACCTTCGGGTTGCATCATATACAATTCTTCCTTAAGGAAATCGTTAAGGAACGCCGTTTTGACATCCATCTGCCAGATTTCATAATCGAAAAATGCAGCTATTGCTAACATGATTCTGACGGACTTAAGCATCGCTACGGGTGAGAATGTCTCATCGTAGTCAACTCCTTGAACTTGCAAAAAACCCTTTTCCACAAGTCGAGCTTTATAAACGGTCACATTGCCGTCAGCGTCCGTCTTCCTCTTAAAGATCCATTTGTTCTGAATAGCCTTGCGGCCCTCAGGCAGTACCTCCAAAGTCCACACTTTGTTCTCATACATGGATCCTATCTCAGACTTCATGGCTTCTAGCCATTTGTTGGAATCCGGGCCCACCATTGCTTCTTCATAATTTGCAGGTTCATTGTTGTCCAACAACATGATTGACAAGACGACATTACTTTACCACTCTGGAGCAGCACGTGGTCTCGTCGACCTACGTGGTTCGACAGAAACTTGAACCGGAGTTTCATGATCATCATCATTAATTTCCTCCTCAACTGGCGTCGCAACGACAGAGGTTTCCCCTTGCCCTGTGCCACCATCCAGAGGGATGAGAGGTTCGAAAACCTCGTCAAGTTCTATCTTCCTACCACTCAATTTTCTCGAGAGAAACTCCTTCTCGAGAAAAGGTTCGTTTTTAGCAACAAACACTTTGCCCTCGGATTTGAGATAGAAGGTGTACCCAACTGTCTCTTTTGGGTAACCTATGAAGACGCACTTTTCCGCTTTGGGTTCCAGTTTTTCAGGCTGAAGCTTTTTGACATAAGTATCACATCCCCAAACTTTAAGAAACGACAACTTTGGCCTTTTGCCATACCACAGTTCGTATGGTGTCGTCTCAACGGATTTTGATGGTGCCCTATTAAAAGTGAATGCTACTCTTTCTAATGCATAACCCCAAAATGATAATGGCAAATCGGTAAGAGACATCATAGATCGCACCATCTCTAATAAAGTACGATTACGACGTTCGGACACACCATTACGCTATGGTGTTCCAGGCGGTGTCAACTGTGAAACAATTCCACAATGTCTGAAGTGAGCACCAAACTCGAAACTCAGATATTCACCCCCACAATCAGACGTAGGAACTTGATCTTCTTGTTACGATGATTTTCAACTTCACTCTGAAATTGCTTGAACTTTTCAAATGTTTCAGACTTGTGCTTCATTAAGTAGACATAACCATATGTACTCAAATCGTCGGTGAAGGTGAGAAAATAACGATATCCGCCGCGTGCCTCCACGCTCATCGGACCACACACATCGGTATGTATGATTTCCAACAAGTCACTTGCACGCTCCATTGTTCCGAAGAACGGAGTTTTAGTCATCTTGCCCATGAGGCATGGTTCGCACGTGTCAAGTGAATTAAAGTCAAGTGACTCCAAAAGTCCATCGGTATGGAGTTTCTTCATGCGCTTTACACCAATATGACCTAAGCGGCAGTGCCACAAAAATATGGCGCTATCATTGTTAACTCCAACTCTTTTGGTCTCAATGTTATGTATGTGTGTATCACTATCAAGATTCAATATGAACAATCCTCTCACATTGGGTGCATGACCATAAAAGATGTTACTCATAGAAATAGAACAACCATTATTCTCTGACTTAAAAGAGTAACCGTCTCGCAATAAACAAGATCCAGATATAATGTTCATGCTCAACGCAGGCACTAAATAACAATGATTTAAGTTCATAACTAATCCTGATGGTAACTGAAGTGAAATTGTGCCGACGGCGATTGCATCAACCTTGGAACCATTTCCTACGCGCATCGTCACTTCATCTTTCGCCAACCTTCGTCTATTCCGCAGTTCCTGTTTCGAGTTGCAAATATGAGCAACAGAACCGGTATCGAATACCCAGGCACTACTACGAGAGCCGGTTAAGTACACATCAATAACATGTATATCAAATATACCTGATTTTTCTTTGGGGCAATTGCGCTTCCAGTGACCCATACCCTTGCAATAGTAACACTCTGTTTCGGGCTTAGGTCCATCTTTGGGTTTCTTCGTCGGATTGGCAATAGGCTTGCCGCTCTTCTTTGAATTACCCTTCTTGCCTTTGCCGTTTCTCTTGAAACTAGTGGTCTTATTCACCATCAACACTTCATGCTCTTTACGGAGTTCAGACTCTGCGACTTTCAGCATCGCAAACAACTCGCCGGGAGACTTGTTCATCCCTTGCATGTTGTAGTTCAACACAAAGCCTTTATAGCTTGGCGGCAGTGATTGAAGGATTCTGTCAGTGATAGCTTCTTGCGGGAGTTCAATCCCCAGCTCAGCTAGACGGTTTGAGTACCCAGAACTTTTGAGCACATGTTCACTGACAGACGAGTTCTCCTCCGTCTTGCAAGCATAGAATTTATCGGAGGTCTCATACCTCTCGATCCGGGCGTTCTTCTGAAAGATAAACTTCAACTCCTGGAACATCTCAAATGCTCCATGACGCTCAAAGCGACGTTGAAGTCCCGGTTCTAAGCCATACAAGACTGCACGTTGAACTACTAAGTAGTCCTCCTTACGTGCTAACCAAGCGTTCTTAACATTTTGATCAGCCGTAGCGGGTGGTTCATCTCCTAGCGCAGCATTAAGGACATAATCCTTCTTCCCAGCTTGTAAGATTAGCTTAAGATTACGAGCTCAGTCTACAAAGTTGCTTCCATCATCTTTCAACTTAGCTTTCTCTAGGAACGTATTAAAATTCAGGGTGACTGTCGCATGAGCCATGATCTACAACACAAATATATTCAAAGTGGACTTAGACTATGTTCAAGATAATTAGAGTTTAACTTAATCAAATTACTCGCTAAACTCCCACTCAAAACGTACATCTCTCTAGTCATTTGAGTGGTTCATGATCCACTTATACCAGCTCAAGTCCGATCATCACGTGAGTTGAGTATAGTTTCAGTGGTAAGCATCCCTATGCTAATCATATCATCTATATGATTCATGATCGAACTTTCGGTCTCATGTGTTCCAAGGCCATGTATGCACATGCTAGGCTCGTCAAGCTGAACCCGAGTGTTCCGCGTGCGCAACTGTTTTGCACCCGTTGTATGTGAACGTTGAGTCTATCACACCCGATCATCACGTGGTGTCTCGAAACGACGAACTGTAGCAACGGTGCACAGTCGGGGAGAACACAATTTCGTCTTGAAATTTTAGTGAGAGATCACCTCATAATGCTACCGTCGTTATAAGCAAAATAAGGTGCATAAAAGGATTAACATCACATGCAATTCATAAGTGACATGATATGGCCATCATCACGTGCTTCTTAATCTCCATCACCAAAGCACCGGCACGACCTTCTTGTCACCGGCGCCACACCATGATCTTCATCAACGTGTCGCCATCGGGGTTGTCATGCTACTCATGCTATTACTACTAAAGCTACATAGCAAAATAGTAAACGCATCTGCAAGCACAAACATTAGTATAAAGACAACCATATGGCTCCTGCCGGTTGCCGTACCATCGACGTGCAAGTCGATATTATCTATTACAACATGATCATCTCATACATCCAATATATCACATCACATCGTTGGCCATATCACATCACAAGCATACCCTGCAAAAACAAGTTAGACGTCCTCTAATTTTGTTGTGGCATGTTTTACGTGGTGACCATGGGTATCTAGTAGGATCGCATCTTACTTACGCAAACACCACAACGGAGATATATGAGTTTCTATTTAACCTCATCCAAGGACCTCCTCGGTCAAATCCGATTCAACTAAAGTTGGAGAAACCGACACTTGCCAGTCATCTTTGAGCAACGGGGTTACTCGTAGCGATGAAACCAGTCTCTCGTAAGCGTACGAGTAATGTCGGTCCAAGCTGCTTCAATCCAACAATACCGCAGAATCAAGAAAAGACTAAGGAGGGCAGCAAAACGCACATCACTGCCCACAAAAACTTTTGTGTTCTACTCGAGGAGACATCTACGCATGAACCTAGCTCATGATGCCACTGTAGGGGAACGTCGCATGGGAAACAAAAATTTTCCTACGCGCACGAAGACCTATCATGGTGATGTCCATCTACGAGAGGGGATGAGTGATCTACGTACCCTTGTAGACCGTACAGCAGAAGCGTTAGTGAACGCGGTTGATGTAGTGGAACGTCCTCACGTCCCTCTATCCGCCCCGCGAACAATCCCGCGATCAGTCCCATGATCTAGTACCGAACGGACGGCACCTCCGCGTTCAGCACACGTACAGCTCGACGATGATCTCGGCCTTCTTGATCCAGCAAGAGAGACGGAGAGGTAGAAGAGTTCTCCGGCAGCGTGACGGCGCTCCGGAGGTTGGTGATGATCTCGTCTCAGCAGGGCTCCGCCTGAGCTCCGCAGAAACATGATCTAGAGGAAAAACCGTGGAGGTATGTGGTCGGGCTGCCGTGGAAAAGTCGTCTCAAATCAGCCCTAAAACCTCCGTATATATAGGTGGGAGAGGGGGGGCCTTGCCTTGGGGCTCAAGGAGCCCCAAGGGGGTCGGCCGAGCCAAGGGGGAAGATCTCCCCCCCCCCCAAACCGAGTTGGACTTGGTTTGGTGGGTGGGAGTCCTTCCTTCCCTTCCCACCTCCCTTTTTTTCTCTTTGATTTTTCTTCCAATGCGCATAGGGCCCATTTTGGGCTGTCCCACCAGCCCACTAAGGGCTGGTGCGCCACCCTCAAGGCCTATGGGCTTCCCCGGGGTGGGTTGCCCCCCGGTGAACTCCCGGAACCCATTCGTCATTCCCGGTACATTCCCGGTAACTCCGAAAACCTTCCGGTAATCAAATGAGGTCATCCTATATATCAATCTTCATTTCCGGACCATTCTGGAAACCCTTGTGATGTCCGTGATCTCAACCGGGACTCCGAACAACATTCGGTAACCAACCATATAACTCACATACGCATAAAACAACGTCGAACCTTAAGTGTGCAGACCCTGCGGGTTCGAGAACTATGTAGACATGACCTGAGAGACTCCTCGGTCAATATCCAATAGCGGGACCTGGATGCCCATATTGGATCCTACATATTCTATGAAGAACTTATTGTTTGAACCTTAGTGTCAAGGATTCGTATAATCCCGTATGTCATTCCCTTTGTCCTTCGGTATGTTACTTGCCCGAGATTCGATCGTCAGTATCCGCATACCTATTTCAATCTCGTGTACCGGCAAGTCTCTTTACTCGTTCCGTAATACAAGATCCCGCAACTTACACGAAGTCACATTGCTTGCAAGGCTTGTGTGTGATGTTGTATTACCGAGTGGGCCCCGAGATACCTCTCCGTCACACGGAGTGACAAATCCCAGTCTTGATCGATACTAACTCAACTGACACCTTTGGAGATACCTGTAGAGCATCTTTATAGTCACCCAGTTACGTTGCGACGTTTGATACACACAAAGTATTCCTCCGGTGTCAGTGAGTTATATGATCTCATGGTCATAGGAACAAATACTTGACACGCAGTAAACAGTAGCAACAAAATGACACGATCAACATGCTACGTCTATTAGTTTGGGTCTAGTCCATCACGTGATTCTCCTAATGACGTGATCCAATTATCAAGCAACAACACCTTGTACATAATCAGAAGACACTGACTATCTTTGATCAACAGGCTAGCCAACTAGAGGCTTGCTAGGGATAGTGTTTTGTCTATGTATCCACACATGTAAATGAGTCTTCATTCAATACAATTATAGCATGGATAATAAACGATTATCTTGATACAGGTATTATAATAATAACTATATTTATTATTGCCTCTAGGGCATAATTCCAACATTGTGGCCCACTGGCTCACCTCCTCCGGTCGATCTTTGCACACGTATTTTTCATTAATTCCAGAAAAATTCTCCGTAAATTTTCAGTTCATTCTGAGAACTTTCATTTGTGCACAAAAACAACACCATGGCAATTCTGGTGAAAACAACGTTAGTCCGGGTTAGTTCCATTCAAATCATGTAAATTAGATTCCAAAACAAGGGCAAAAGATTTCGGAAAAGTAGATACGACGGAGACGTGTCAAGGGGCGAGGGGAGGGATCGAGGGGAACATCCCCTTGTGGGATTTTTCCCTCTCGACGCAGGTGGGACGGGTTGAGTGGGCACGGGGAGGGTTAGGTTAGCGCTAGGTGTTAGGGTTTGTTGGGGAAATAGGTGGGCCGATGGGGGGGGGTTAATGGGTAGAAAGGTCCAGGGGGAGTTGAGGACCTTTCTCTTTCTTTTTTTTCTTTTTTTTTAACTTTGTTTTATTTATTTTTATATAGTTTCCGTTTTAAATACATAGGGGTTTAAAACAACTTCAAAAATGCCCGACTCACATTTATAATTTATTAGGGAATTTTTATAACTCCGCCGACATTTTTATTTAAACATTCGAAAACTTTTCTTGTTTTGATTTTATTTTAAATTTGAATTTGGATCGGTTTGAAACTACGAAATACTACCAATAGTAATCCCGGTGACGTGAAACCATTAGCATAGGTTTACTGTAGCTTAATTTACCGGGGCGTCACAACTCTCCCCTACTAACAAGAATTCTCGTTCCGAGAATTAAGAGGTAGAAGGAAAGAGCTCGGGTTATTCATGACGACGATGATCCTCGCGTTCCCAAGTGGCTTCATCTTCAGAATGATTTGACCACTGCACTTTAAGGAACTTGGTGACTTTGCGACTAGTCTGAAGTTCAGCCGGATTGAGAATGCGATCCAGATGCTCTTTATAAGAGAGGTCTTGTTGCAGCTCAAGCATATCATGATCCACTGCTCGAATAGGATCCTCGAAGCAACGACGGAGCTGAGACACATGGAAGACATCGTGAACCGGAGAAAGGTTTGCCGATAGTTCCAATTGATAAGCCACTTTTCCACGCCTTTCGAGAATAGTGAAAGGACCAATATAGCGAGAAGCTATCTTTCCCTTGATCCCGAAATGGTGTGCACCTCTCATTGGTGTGACACGAAGATAAGCCTTTTCGCTAGGTTGATAGACCATATCTTGATGATGACGGTCATACAAACTTTTCTGACGGGACTGAGTAGACTTCTGATTCTCATGAATAATGCAGACTTGATCTTCAATGGGTTGGGTAACATCTGGACCGAAGAGTGATCGGTCCATTGAACAATGGCTCTGGAATTTCATACGAAGCCAAGTGCACAGGATACTATGGAGTCAAAGATGTACAGGAGAGCTAGGTTTCAATCCTTTGGAACTTTGGGTTATGGGTCCACCATGTGGGCCGAGAGTAGACAGAGGGGTGACATATTGTACGGTATTGGTAGCAAGATAGGTCAGAGGATAACTTGTCAGTTATGTTGGCAACAACGTCGGTACCAAGGGCGGGGGACGAATAGAACCACTTTTTCTGCTCGTTGAAATGAGGCGGACAAATAGGCAAGGCTCTCGTCCACCGGCGGCTACCGGAATGTTATCCACAATAGTAACAGGGTCTTGCTGACAGAGTTATATACCGAGATTTTTACCTAAGCAGGGAATTAACACTGCTTAGATAAGTTATGCCTCAAGAAAGGTCAAACAGACCAATGGGAAGGAAAATGTGTTCACACACACAAGTATTAAAATATACCATTCCCGAGGAAAACATGGAGTATGGTATACATGATAGTTCATCAAGTACATAACCATTTTGATAAAGAGGCAAGAAGGATCAAGATGTTTACCCATACCACGCGGTTTGGATAAATGATCAGGAACAATTTAGCATTGCGCTTCCAATGTTCCTATTGAAATTTGAAGTACCACATCCGTGCTTCGGGGTAGCATCGACATGGTCATGAGGTAAGGCCCGGACCAATAGGCACAAAATGAGGATTCATGAGGAACAACTTTTGAAATAAGTCATATATTTTCTGCATGGTAGAATGGCTAACCTTACGTATGAAGAATTTATAACAACAGGTCCTTCGGCCCAGTGTGCTAGACAAGACATCACCGTACCAGATTACATAAGACCAAATTTATAATTATTGGAAAATGTTCCAACCATCATATCTGCCTGAGATTCAGATCTAATTGGTTTCGGGACACCTCAGACTCAAGATGCCTAAGAAGAAAGATGAAGATGCAAGATTCTCATGATATGAGCTACACAAGCAATTCTTGAACCATAAGTTCGATTGTAAGAAATATGAACACAATGTCAAGACATTCGTGCCCACAAAGAATTCTTACGCCAAAATGCAACTGAGTTCTGATTTGAGAACCCTCATCGAGGATAACAAGGCTCCATGTGTAAGTCTGGATTAGCTCTTATGAAGGAACTTCTTTTCCTTTATCAAATCAGTTAGTGGCTTCGCGTGCTAAGACAAGTTATATGAAGTGAAGATAAGAAATCTTAAAAACATATAACATTTCACACATGTGTGAATGACTTGGTGTGATCCTTGAGGAAGCATAACAAAACTTTCATATATTCACATCGACAGGATTGCACGTGAACCTTGGGAAAACACTTCTTATATCAAACATATCCTTCATGTGCTAGGCACAAAGATAGTTCTTTCAAAAGCTTCATCACGAACCATCGAGAACTTGAGGGTGCGACCGATGGGCTCAGCAAGAATGGCTGAAGATTTTGACAGGGATGAATTTCCAAAATTATAAGGGCAAGGAGATACCATTTGACAACTCAAATGTATAATGACGAATGCTCGAGGGGAACAACAACAATTAATCATTGGTCGAAGGGTGCACTCAGAAATATGGACTCAGTAGCACGACGAACGTTAGAATGGTGAGTCGACAACCAACACACCAAGAGTGAAACTATGAGTCGTTAATCTCAAGGCGATAGGGTTGACAGAAGTATTGGAATCACACATCAGAGTTCCCTTGTCGGTATACCGGTTAGAAACAACCCGGGGACCAAGAATGAACGGTGATGGTGAGAACTATCAGTATATCAAGAATTCTTAAGAGGTGCAATGATGCTCACAACATTCTTAACATAAAGATGGTAATACTCCAAGGTAGAAGATAACATAAGCTGGACTAGCAAGGAACTCAAAGGACAAAACAAAATATGATCAAGTCTGTGTTGAAGGGGAGGCAAAAAGGTTCTTGATGAAAACACAAATCATCGTGGGGCAAGGATGGCATTTCTCATCATGCTTTCTATTGATACCATGTAAGAGCCCGGGATGCTGATGATGATCACGACATATTTGTCGAGAAGCTTCACGAAGATGTAATCGTTCAGCGACGACATCAAGCAAGGGAACGTTGAAGTAAGAGGTTGTCGGAAACACAGTTAAGACCGCTAGCTTAGAATTGAGATTGCCTTTCAGGACAACCAACATGATGTGGAAAGCTCGATGGAAGCTTAACACCGAGTTGGAATTGTGTTCCAGGGATGAAGGGTCTAGATAGCATGGTCAAGCTCCAACATGACAATGATGATGTAGCTTAACATCTTGGAATGACATGATCGAGTACAAACTCATAAACAAGGAAGATTACTAAAAGTTGTTGAATCACAATGCGTACTCGATTCAGTTATCGATGTACTCGCGTGTCGAACAACTCAAACACGAGGAAACTGGAATTGATGAAAATATCATACTTGATGAGGAGCTCACAAGAAGTTATATAGCTCCGTGATATCCTCGAGCTACAAGGAATAATACTCGGAGGTAGATCAACATTAAGGCTTGGACCAATGTATTGATCCGAAGGAGACAAGTACTTTAACTCATATGAGAATGAAATCAAGGTAGGACAACATGGTCGGAACCACGATTGCAAAGTACAAAAGCACACATACCATATTAAACCACATAATGAATGATTATTGATACGAGAAGTTTCTATGGTAGGATCAATATCGTTTCCATGGCCATGATCACAATGTTCAAGGTCGACTCCCACTTCATCAATGCATCACCTGCCATTTACTCCCGCCTTAGATCAAGTTGTAGCTTTTAAAGGATATTCGCCAAAGCACGAGAAGAGTAAGACTCATGAAAACTTTTCGAGCCATATTGATTTTGGAAGGCATAGGTTCAACCCATCGGGGCATCTTAGGAACATATACCATACACTCCAAGAGTAATTAACACATGCTTGAAGGGCATGGCTGACAAAAGCGTAGGGCACAATTTATCAGAGGGAGAAGACACAATTTACCAATGGCATCATGTGTCAGGGGAAGCAATCACAAGAATTTTTGAAAGCAAAGGATGCGGTCGGATAATAACCCAGAATGAGTCTGGCAGTCCACAAAAGATTTGATGTGAGTACTGGTACTCAACCAGAGGGGGGTTAAAACGCAAGGCATCGGATTATAGAACATCTAAAAAATATCGATACTTAGACACCATAAGAATTCCTGATTTCCAGGTTGTGTATCCGAATCAGATGCTCCGATCAAATACAAGAAAGTTGAAAGGACTTAGATGTACAATCAATCAAGATCGATTTGCCAAGAATTAACTCTGTTCGGAAGGACGTCTAAGCCGGAAAGCTAATTTATGAGTATTAACAGATGATTGTGTGTATTCACACAAAGGTAGAATCAATGAGATCATCGAAAAAATCAAAAAGGATTTTAATGAATGCGGCTAGACATATGGATTTAACCATAATGCAAGCACGTGAGAAAGGTAAAGAGCAATAGGCTACTGGGGATTCCGAAAGATCGAATAGCAATTCGAAGGACTTTCAAAACCCATGACAACTGATGACAGATGAATCCCCGATAAGATAATTCGTTGCATCTCGTAAAATAAGAGCAATTGGAAAAGAAAGTATGAACTAAATTTGTATGTCGTCACCCATAGAGGTTGACGGAGGAATGGAAATTGCAAAACCGATGAGCGCAAGTTCTCGAGCGAAACGTCGGAGAGTATCATCGGAGCCTTCCTACGGATCAAGCCATCACCGGGAATTGCGGGATTCTCCGAGACAAAGTATTTACGAGAACCTAGAGTTAGAGTTAGTAAAATGTTTAACTCGAAACAGAAGAGAGGGTAGAACCCAGAGTATAGAAAAGGAGTAAAAGATACTAATACCACCCAATTGAGATGTGGGCCCGTAAGCCACAACATCGGTGTTAGTAAAGTTTTTCAAACACTAGACTCAACTTCGACCAAGGAGTTGGAAAGGGGGATACCTACATGAAGTCGGCTTTGATACCAACTTGTGACGCCCTCGATTTAATCGTACGCTAATCATACACGCAAATGCGTACGATCAAACTCAAGGACTCACGGGAAGATATCACAACACAACTCTAGAAACAAATAAAACAATACAAGCTTCATATTGCAAGCCAGGGGCCTCGAGGTCTAGAATACGGAAGCTCAAAAAACACACGAGTCAGCAGAAGCAACAATATCTGAGTACACACATTAAACATGGAGTGCCTTAGAGATTGCTAGCACAAAAGAAAACACGATCAAACAAGGCGAGGCCTCCTGCCTGGGAACCTCCTAAACGAATCCTGGTCTTCAGCGTCCTCCATGAAGAAATCACAATCGGGGTGGCACACATCGGCAGGAAACTCCATCTCGTGAGCTCCATCATCTCGTCGCAACAACGGATCAAGGGGACAAAGGGGGAGCAAAGCAACGGTGAGTACTCATGCAAAGTGCTCGCAAGACTTACATCAGAACTATGCTAAGTATGCAACAGTATCAAAGAAGGGGGGGGGTTATATGTGGACTGACTACAGCAACGCGAGAAAAAGAGAGAAATCCTAGTCCTATCGAAGACTAGCATCTCCAAGGGTCTTGCAGCAATGGACGAGAGTAGAGCAAGGTAACACAATTAATAGTCCTATTGTTGCAGCAATATTAATATGAGGGCAAGCCCATAGATCCTTCCTCGACTCCCTGCGAGGAAGCATTCCCAGGGCAACAATTCCAGTTAAGTAACAATTGTAGTTGTATAAGATCAGGGCACAACTCCAAGTCGTCCTGTAACCGTGGACACGGCTATCCGAATAGTTAAATTTCATCCCTGCAGGGGTGCACCAAGTTTCCCGTCACGCTCGATAACACTCTGGCCAGACACACTTTTCTGGGTCATGCCCGCCCTCGGAATATCTACACGTCGCCGCCCCAGCTAAGCTCAGCAGAGAGGCTAGTCCGCCGGTCTAACTCCGAAGCACAAAGGGGTCGTGGGCCCACTTGCCCTCCGCGCTCCCCCATGATGCGAGGGCGGCCGATGTCAGTCCTAGCACCCCTTAATACAAGAGCAATGCATCTCGGGACCACTCGGGCGCTCACCGCTACATCAATGACGTCTGAAGAGCTTTAGCTGATACCGCGACGTCGAGTACCCATAATTCTTCCCGCGTAGCCGATTAGTGCGAAAAGGTCTCCGACCAACCAAGATCAAATGCCCAACTCCATTATCAAATTAATTATGCCATCGACGCAAACACGCGGGAATCCACCTGCCTAACATCTATTCATCAAAGATCCCAGTAACATGGTCAAGTAACTGTGTGGTTGTAACATCAGGGGGAATCCGAGGTATCACCCTCGTCGGATCCCGAACGATGTAACCGTCGGTGGACCTAGAGGAATCACCGTCGAGGGTCCCACACTTGAGGGGTTGAACGACAGAGGCATCGTCGGGAATGCTGAAAGAGGAATCACCCTCGATAACCATGACCGACTAGCTGTACTACAGAGATATCATCAGGAGTACTTCGTGAGGTGTCACCCTCGGTACCCGATAGTATCTCTGTAGCGTCGCACAACTAAGGGTGGTGTAAGTGTTGTCCCGGGTCTGGCTCGTCGATCAGGGATCAAGACTTGAAAACAAAGCGGGGCAACTGGACTACGGGGTCAGAGGGGACGACCGTTCCACCTATACTAAACAGTTTAAAGTACAGTACTGAAAGTAATAGTTCATCAAAAACAGGCTATGCATCAGATATAGGAGCTCACTACAATTGTAGAAAAATTCTAATGCAAGCAGTAGGAAGAAAGACATAGGCGATATAGGAATGATCAAGGGGGTTTGCTTGCCTTGTTGCTCTGCGACAAAGGGCTGGTCGGTAGGGTCTTAGATGTACCCGGCAGCAGCGTCAGTCTCGGGGTCTACCGGTAAGAAGAGGGGGGAGAAACAATAAATAATAGCAACATGTGCAACACTAAGCATGACATGGCAATATGCAGGCTAGGCATGAGCTAACGGAGTAACATCCGTCATAGACGGGTCGGGAAAATATCAGATGATATTTCCCGGGTCTCTGGCTTCTACCAGTCAGATGAAAAACGATGGAAAAGTTCTATGTTTGCTATGCTAGGGGCGCATGACACACGAATGGACCGTGTATCCGGGTTTGTCTCGCTGTGTTGATCAACTTTCATGCTGAAAATATTTTGATCTGAACTACGGTTTATTTTATATTAATTTTCAAAGTTTTAATAATATTTAGGAATTAAAAACAGATTTAATTAGTTATTAAATGCTATTATGACATCAGCATGATGTCATGTTGACATCAGCAGTTGACTGGTCAACTGACTAGTGGGTCCTACATGTCATAGACACACATTTTTAATTAGGTTTAATTATTAATTAATCAGATTAATTTAGTGGGGGACCCACATGTCATACTTTAATAGGATGTTTTAATTATCCTAATTAACAAATTATCTTAATTATCTATTTAATTAATATACTAATTAATTAAATGATATATTTATTTATTTATTTATTTATTTTATTAATAAAAACACATATATATTTTTATATTTATTTTAAACATTTTTATAGGGGGAGTTTCCTGGGCCCCCTTACTAGTGGGAGTGGGGGGTTGGCCCCACATGGAAATGAGCCAACGGCCAACCACACACATACGCATACATATTCTATATATACCATAAGTATCCTTTTTTACATACATGCATGCATACATAATACATACACACATAGATACATCATACATACATACATATATATATACATACATACACATTTCCAATTTCATTTGTATTTTCTTTTCTTTCATCTCTTTGTTAACTCTCTGCTCTCAAACATCTCTATTAACAGAGAGAGAGAGAGAGAGGAGGCAACCTCCACCTTCTCCTGTCATAGCAGAGGTCAACAGCACCAGGACGAGGTGATGAGCGCCGGAACGGAACCGGAGGAGGGAGAGGAGGAGAGGGGTGTTCTCACCGACGTTGTAGGGGGCGGGCTCAGCGAGGCTCGATGGAGCCATTGAGGAGGAGGACGGGGACTCCGATGGAGAAGATGACGAAGAGGCCGATGGTGGAGGAGGAGGGGCTCGGCCGAGGTGGCCAGCAGTGGGAGGAGGGCCGGCGCGGATGGGAAGTGGCGCCACGGGGCGCGGGCGCCAGTGGCGGTGGCTCGAGGAGAAGCCGGGGAAGGCCGGAGGAGGCGGATCCGGTGCGGTCCGGTGGCGCGCGTCGGAGGGGTCCGGCCTCGGAGAAGGCCCCTGGTGTCGGCGGCGCGGAGTAGATTGGCCGAGGGAGACCCGGCGCCGGCCGGCGTTGGCCTCGAGGGAGGCAGGGGCCGGATGGGGCGACGGGAGCGAGGAGCTCGGTTGGTGCGGGGCGGGCCGAGGCGAGTGCTAGGAGGTTCGGTCTCGGGATCTGGCGAGCGCTGCCGGAGGCTCGGCTGGCTGGCGAGGGAGTCAGGGTGACGGGATTGGGGCGTTCTGGCGCTAGCATGAGGAGAAGGGGGAGCGACGAGATAGGGAGGGCCGACGCGAGGGGTCGATGGGACCCGGGGCGCGAGAGCGAGGCGAGGGTGGGGGTGTCACGAGGGGGAGGAAATACGATGGGATACTGGGCGACGGCATCTAACGAGGGGCGAGGGGAGGGATCGAGGGGAACATCCCCTCATGGGATTTTTCCCTCGCGGCGCAGGTGGGATGGGGTGAGTGGGCACGGGGAGGGTTAGGTTAGCGCTAGGTGTTAGGGTTTGTGGGGGAAACAGGTGGGCCGACGGGGGGAGTTAATGGGCAGAAAGGCCAAGAGGGAGTTGAGGACCTTTCTATTTCTTTTTTTTCATTCTTTTTAACTTTCTTTTATTTATTTTATATAGTTACCGTTTTAAATACATAGGGGTTTTAGACAACTTCAAAAATGCCCGATTCACATTTATAATTTATTAGGGAATTTTATAACTCCTCCGACATTTTTATTTAACATTCGCAAACTTTTCTTGTTTTGATTTTATTTTAAATTTGAATTTGGATAGGTTTGAAACTACGCAAAACTACCAATAGCAATCCCGGTGACGTGACACCATTAGCATAGGTTTACTATAGCTTAATTTACCAGGGCGGCAAAGTGTGAATGCTAGCAAGTGCACAAGTTTGATCAATGATACTTCCAATCATTTTTTTCTAG
The DNA here is from genome assembly GCF_904849725.1 of Hordeum vulgare subsp. vulgare. Classification (NCBI taxonomy): domain Eukaryota; kingdom Viridiplantae; phylum Streptophyta; class Magnoliopsida; order Poales; family Poaceae; genus Hordeum; species Hordeum vulgare. The sequence goes on along the minus strand of NC_058524.1, from coordinate 384,680,805 downwards.
CATCAGTATAAATCATAAACAATAGCTCATCTCATAAAACTTCTCATGATCAAGTAACAAGCTATTCACATGTTAAATCATAGACCAAAAAGTTTCTTGAAAGCTAACAAACCATAATCCTAGTCATCGAACAATTGCAATTCATCTTATTTTCACGAAGGGTCTATGTAAGGGATTTGATTTAGCAAATTCCACATACTCAACTATCATATATTCTTCCATGATTATTTCACTCAAAGCATATTTTATGAACAAATAGCATCCATCGAACACAGAGAAAGATATGGTCTTAATGTTTCGCCTCCCAACTTATTTATCATATAGATAATTGTCAACAATAATAATTCATGAACAATTATATTTGAGTGTATGTATATGTCTAGGTAATTCCCCAACACACGACGATTGCGAAGAGCAAAAGGTGAAATATAGGAAGTGGTGAAGATCACCATGACTCTTGCATAAAGGTAAGTACTAGAAAGTAAAAGAGAGGCCCTTCGCAGAGGGAAGCAGAGGTTGTCATGCACTTTTTGTTTTTGGATGTGCAAACCCTTAATGCAAAGGAACGTCATGTTGTATTGCCCTTTGTGATAGCAACCTCTATTATGCTGTTCGTCGCTTTTATTTCTTTACCATCACAAGTTCATACAACGCTTATTTTCCCTTACAATAAAATATCATACATATTTAGGAGCAATTTTTATTGTTTTTTGCACCGATGACAACTTACTTGAAGGATCTTACTCAATCCATAGGTAGGTATAGTGGACTCTCATGGCAAAACTGGTTTAAGGGTCTTTGGATGCACAAGTAGTATTTCTACTTGATGCGGAAGTTTTGGCTAGTATCAGGTGGAAGCAAGCACCACATGTTGGATGATCCATAACAATATAACTTCTATACAAATATACCCACACATAACTCATGAAGTTGTCTTCCTTGTCCAATTTTAACTAATTTACTCAAGTCTGAAAATAATTAATGAGCTCACAATCATAGAAGGTGTCCAAGATAGTATATTTATATGTGGAATCTCTCTTCCTTCAATATTCTTTCATGAATTGTTCAAGTGACCAATGTGGTGTTTGCTAACTTTTAATAAATTTTAAAACCTATACTTATTATGTGTGAAGTCATTACTCCCCATGGGATAAGTATATGAAGCATATTTAATTTCAGATTTATGATATTCAATTCATTCAACTATTTACTCATAGGATATAAGTGAAGCACGAAAGTAAATGACAAAACTACTCCAAAACATATAAGTGAAGATCAATGAGTAGTCAAACAATTAAATAGCTATGTGAGGACTTCCTCTCTTTATCTCTTAATAAATATTTCCAGATCTGATTATTTTATTTAAACAACAAGCAAAAGGAAAATAGCTCTCCAAGAAAACTACGCATCATGTGAACGAATACAAATTTAGGCTCAACATAGGCTAACCGATAGTTGACAAAGAGAGGTGGGATGCATAGCATCCCCAAGCTTAGATCCTTGAGAGTTCTTGAAATATTTACTTGTGGTGACTTGGGCATCCCCAAACTTGAGCTTTTGTGTCTTGTTCAATCGTCTCATATCGCGGTTTCACCTATTCTCAAAAACTTCATCCACACAAAACTTGAAAAAAACTCGTGAGATAGGTTAGTGCACATAATAATAAATAAATTCTTTATGTACTGCCAATAAAAGTTTCATAATAATTGCAAACATCTTCTATGGTTTACCATAATTTACAAAATTTATATCTATCAATATAGGCTATGGAAACTATAGGATAAGTAGATAACAAAACTATGACAACAATGTGTCCAAACAAAATAGTCTGTAGCAATTTATGAGAACAATGTACTCATGTAACTCAAAAAATTACTAAATTTAGGACATGATACAAAATTTAAGTAAAAACACTGTCTAAAAATTTCAGTAACTTTTCACATTCCAGTAAAATATGAAAATATAAACACTACAGCACGAGTTTATGTTTTTCCCAGCACCAATCAAAGCATGCAATGCAAGCATCCTAATGCAATTCTTGGAACTTTATATTGAAAAACAAGATTACAATTAACACCTAACAGAGAACAAGAAAATAAAATGACGCTCCAAGCAAAACTAGTTTTATGTGACGAATAAAAATATAGATCCAAGTAAGATATACCGATAATGTTGAAGACGAAAGAGGGGATGCCTTCCGGGGCATCCCCAAGCTTAGGCGCTTGAGTCTTCCTTGGATATTACCTTGGGGTTGCCTTAGGCATCACCAAGCTTGGCTTCTTGTCACTCCTTATTCTCCTCATATCGGTGTCTCACCCAAAACTTGAAAACATCAATCACAAAAAACTTAACGGAACTTCGTGAGATGGGTTAGTATAATAAATAATGATCATTCACTTAGGTGTTGTCAATACAAGATTCATAATTATTACCACATGATAACTATTGTATTATAGTATTCCCATAATTTATATCACTGAATATAAGCTATGGTAACACTAAAACAAGCAAACTATGCATGCAAAACAGAATCTGTCAATAACAGAACAATCTGTGAAGATCTATAGTGTAACCATAATTCCATGTCTCTAAACATTCTGAGACATTAGTACAGTCTAGGAAATATGTATAACAATCATGTGTAAAAAACTCAGATCAAAAGCACGTTCCTGTCAATTTACAAAATTCCTGGAGTTAGAGCAAATGTTTCTGTTTTTTCACATAATCAAGTCAACTATCATCCACACTATCCCAAAGGCTTTACCTAGCACTTTATCGAAATAAAAGGCATAAAACATGATTACTATAGTAGTTTAATTTTGTGAACACCAAAAAACAGAAAGTAAAAGTGTTGGGTTGTCTCCCAACAAGCGCTTTTCTTTAAAGCCTTTTAGCTAGGCATGATGATTTCCATGATGCTCATATAGGAATAATAATTATAACATGCAAAAGAGCATCATGAATCTCATGTGTCACATCCCTGAATCCCTAATAGAGTATAGCAAGTTTGTGCTCATGTCTTCTTCTTTGCATCCAAGTAAATGAAATGAAATCAAAAGCAAAGCAAAGGAAATAAAAGCAAACCCTAGCAACTTCATATTCAAAAGCAATTCAAATTTGGTGGCAAATTAAAGAATCCAAAATGGCCATTCGAAAAGTTCATCATTTCTGACAAATGTTGAAAACAAAATATCAGGGGTGAAATATATTTTGAAAATGATTCTGGCATTTTATTTTAAATTTAAAAGCTAGTAAAACCAACTATATAATTGATTCCAAATATTCCAAAGTTTTAAAAAATGTTGAAACTTTTATATATGTTTGGAAATATTCCAAATAACACCTTAGCATGTTTCAAACTATTTTAGGAATAGTTTGGAGCCAAAAATAAAACAAAACCATATTCGAAATGATTTAACAGAAATAGGAAAAAGGAAGAAAATGGAAAAGGAGTTATCAGACCCTTACCTTGCCCAGGCCCAGCTCCTCCCGTGTCGTCTACCTTCTACCAGTCGGCAGCAGGAGGTGGCCCCTGCTCCCTCCGACGCGGCCACGTACCTGCGTGCCTGCGTGGCCAGCGCTTTGCACTGGCGAGGAAAGATAAGCCTCCCCAAGCTCGTTCCCATGCTCCCCCCTCCTCACTCTCCCCCTGTGTTTCTCCCCCTCTTGGCCGCCATTGCCGCGAGCTCGAGCTCGAGCTAGCCATCGCTCCGGTCGTCTTCTCTTGCCTCTAACTGTGGCGTCCGCTCTGCCTCGACAAGCTGGTCGTCCCTGCCAAAGGAGAAGAGCCCCCGAGCCGTGCATCACCCTCGTCACCATCGTCTTCCACCTTCGGCCGCCGGCAAGCCACTGTCGATTCACCGGATCCAGTGCCTCCCCGAGCAGCCTGAGCATCCCCTCGTCACCGCAGTGAGCTTTGGAGTGTTTCCCCCCATCTTCCCCTCTCTTTTCCGAGCTCTAGGCCCAGTTTCACCGGAGCCCGACGAGGACCGCCGCTGTAGCTCGTCGCTGGTGACCCTACGGTGACCGGTTGGTCCATCCGAGGCCTGCAACGGCTCCAGCTCGTCGCGTAGGTGCTCTAGGAGCCCAGCCCCGTGGGTTTTGCCCCCGTTTTTGATGACCTCGACGATGGCCGAGCTTCGGCTGCCGCCAAGCTTGTCGCCGGGGTAGATTCCGGCCACCCCAGCCCCTGGGTTTGCTCCATCGTGCGCGCCATCGAGTGGCCGTTCTCCGAGTGTGTTCTGCCGCTCGAATGGTCATTAGAGACACGTTTCCGACGCCCTCTGCCGTCTCTGGTGCTGCCAGAGGCTCACCACCGGCGAGATCGACCTCGTCGCCGGTGGGTTCAACACCCCTGAGCCTATGACAGGTGGGGCCGCCCCGGAGTAATTAAGTTTAAGTTACTGAAAAAAAAATTATTACTTAAATCCCTAACCAGCCACTGACATGTGGGTCCAGTTCTGTTAAATAGCCATTTAAGTTTAAACTTAATCTAAAACTTGCAAGAGTCACTGACCAGTGGGTCCCACTGGTCAGGTTTCACTTTCAACGGCCAGCTGACCTGCTGATGTCATGCTAATGCAATAAGTCCAATTCTGGTTTTAATATAATTCCAGAATATTTGCAAAACTTTGGAAATTCATAGAAATTTGAATATAACTCCAAATCAGACAAATAATATATGCAAATTGATCAGAAAAATTCAATGAACACAATGGTGCTACTTTCATGCATGAAAAACAAAGTTATGAAACAACATCAGGTCAAACCAATTAAATGCTTAAGATAAATATGTCATTTCAAATGATATTTGAATTTGGATTTCAAAGCAGATGCAAACTAAGGTTTCACCAACGATATTGAAACATATCACCCTTCATTTCATGTCATGTTCATGCATCATGATTGTTGCATGTGATTGTTAATATTTGTATGTTGCTATTCGGTAGGCCCCGCCCCTTCGGATACGACTGATTATCCGGCCGACGGATATCACCCCTGTGCTGAGCAACAAGGCAAGCAACAATTTTGATCATCCCGATAAATCCCATTTTCTCGCTCCTGCTCTTACTTATTGCATTAGATCAAAATGCTTCAAATGCTTTGACCACCTTAGTTGAACCCATTCGTTTGCTTGACCTATCTTTGTCACAGTAAATAGCTAAACCTTGCAACCTAGCATACCTGGTAGATGCTTGAGCCATGATGTGTCTTATCCTGCTATGCATGCTATGCTTAGAGTTGTGTTTGGTCTGTCATCTGTGTGATGAACATGATCGTGAGAACGTGTTCTGTTAATAAAGGTTGTGTGTAGGAGTACATGGCTATGTAGGAGTACATGGCGGGTTGTTTCATTGGAACCGTCCTTAGGAACTGAGTTCCGTGTATGTAATCCAAGAAAAGATACTACCACATGCTGGGCCCTGAAATATGACCCTGCTCGACTTATTAATCACCTAGAACTCAGTCCAAGAGATGCAAGTAGTTTCTGGTGTTTATAGTTATGCTGGAGCCCGTGCATAGTGCTGACCTTAGAGGTGGGCTATGATGCGGTAGACAGTAGCACGGTGTACCAAGTGGCACCCGGATGGTGGGCTTGGGAACCCTGCGCACATCGTTTGGGGCCGTGGCGGAAACCTCGGCCGGACTTCCATGTGGGTTACCCTCACATAGGCGATAAAACTGGACTAGGTATTAGCGTGGTTAACGGTCATGGCCGACTCCCTCGCTGGGCTTCTGCTTGAAGGTTGCCGAGGTGCATGACGTGCACATAGCGATAAGTGGCGAGAGTGTGTGTGAAGAAGTACACCCCTGCAGGGTTATGATCTATTCGAATAGCCGCGTTCGCAGATATGGACTACTTGGAAACATATGTTGTTCATAGACAACTATAATGGCTACTCATAAAAATGTCAAGATAAGTGTGAGTGTCATGCATGGCATTTCCGTACGGAGACGGAATGATTCCACGATGGTGTATTTTTGTGGAGTTAGTGGACTCGTGTGCGAGAAAACAAAGTTGTCAAAACTATTTAAAATAGCAGTTTGTGTAGCCAAGAGTCAAAGCTGGCTTTCTGCATGAAACCCCACAACCCCTTGTCGATACATTGCATGAGTAGATATATTGTTCTAAAGTCTTGCTGAGTACTTTTGTACTCACGTTTGCTTAATAAATTGTTGCAGAGGATGTTAATGACCCTAATGGTGGGTTCTATCTAGACGTTGACGACGACGAGTAGCTGGTGTCCCAACTACGATCTGGGCCTAGGTTTGGTCTGTAGATAGTCAGGCCATGTGCCTTTTTACCTTTCCATCTGTCTGCACTCAGACAGTTTTACCGCTGGCTTGTAAGACTTGTTTGAATGTCTTGTGATGATGGGTTGTGAGACCCCTATCTGTGTAATATTATGTGTGAGGCTCTTCCGAGCCTTCTAAATAAAGTTTGTATGTTTATGATTACGTTGTGATGCCATCAATGTATCTATGCATATCGGGAATGCCATGCGTCCATGTGTTGTACTTGATCTGTATGGGGTTCGAACACCTAGTTGTATGCCTTAGTAGCACTCCTTACGGGGAAATGCCCCTTTGTGTTTCCACCGAGCCATGGTAGTTCGCTACTGCTCCGGACACATTGGTTGACCGGCATGTGTTCTTCTTAGTTGATGTGTCTGTCCCTTTGGGTAAATGCCACGCGGTCTAATGGAGTCCTTGTAGCTTGCTACGACTCGTCTACACTCGCTGATGACCATCACCTGCTTTGCTGGGTCATGTATGCCTGTCACTTGAGTTTATGACTAGACATGTCGACCCGGGTTCTTTGACATTGGAATGCTAGCGACACAATTGCATATGTGAGTCAAAAGGCGCAACCGGTCCCGGCTAAGGTAAGGCGGCAGCCGTGGGGATAACCGTGCCTGAGACCGCAAAGGGATGTGATGTGTTACAGGCTGGATTCCTATGACTTAGGATCCGGGTCCCTACAACGTTGGTATGAGAGCCTGACTGACTGTAGGATTACCAAGCCAATCTGGTCGAAGTTGAGTCTAGAATTGCTTTAGTTATATATAAGGGAATTGTTTGTGGAAGGGAACGTAAGATTCTTGTTTCTCTGCCTAAATTTTCTATTCTGGTCATCCTCATCTTTTCTGCGGGGATTAAGAACTAGGTTACTTATCTTTCTCTGAGGATCGTGTATTATTGATCGGTAGATTATAGGACAACGAGTCGAGAGTTACTCCGGGTTCCTTTTATTCCAAGGGAAAGAAAGTAAGTTTTGATGACCATAGAATTGAACTTGGTAGTTGAGTGGTTATTCTATCCTATCTTTTGTGGGTTGTCTCAAAATTGTTTTTGAGCATTTACTACCGTTATGCTGCCCAATTTTGTCTCCAGAGCTCTAATGCCTTTGCATTTCTCTCTATTTTCAGATGCCTGGCCGTCCTTCTCGTCAGGTGGTCCGTCTGACTAGGTGCATTGATGTGCCGGGTCACACGGCTATGCTTCTAAGGATGTTGTCAGTAGACGGTTACCGCTGGTACCCAGAGTATACAGTGGAGGAGCAGTACCGGGATTTTAATCAGAGTCAGTATCTGTGCACTGTTAGGGTATTCCCAGATTACCCTGGAGCTGAGGAGCTGATCCATTGGTCTTATGGATTGGGGATTACTGTTGACATGGCAGTACAGGATGCTGCCTATTCAATGTTGACCATTATGAGGGCCAGACATGCACTGCTGTAGAATTCAGAATTCTGCTATGTTCCTGCCTCTCAGCCAGGAGAAGAAGGATACCTCAGTGGGGTCTACTTTGATTCCTTTATGGAGGATCCGCTGCTGCAGTCCACCGCTGAGATGTTAGAAAATAGAGACAGGGATGCTCGTGCCCTTCGTATGGAGCTCTATGCTACACGTGCCCGTCTGTGGACGGCTTTGACACAGCTGGCACCCGTAGTCCAGACATGGTATGGGGATATGGAGATGCTGAACGCTGTTAGGACGCATCTTCCGGCTCATGTTGACTGGCGTGCTATAGGAGGACTCACCACTCTTCGGGGACCTCTACTACCACCAGTGAGGGGACCAAGGCCACACCCGTGTCCTTACGGTTCCCAGGGGTCTCAGGCTCGAGTATTTCCTGATCCACAGGTTGAGCTCCCAGGCCATGGAGGCAACCTTTATCAGATGTTTTATGCGGATGCCTGAACCCATGAGGGGAAGAGTAGTATGGTAGTAGTTGTACTTCCATAGTCCTGTGTGTCTTGTGGAGTATGCTTATGTCGTGAGATGAATTCCGGAGGCATAGATAAATAATGTATAGGAAGCTTGGAAAGCCTCTGATGAGTAGTATCATCCTTTCAGTAGTTTGCTCTTCGGGTTGAGGTTGTACTGAACCATGTAATGGTGTGTATGAACGATGGTGTATATATAGCAGTTGCTTGTTACCATGTTGTTCGGATGTTCATTTCCGCATTCCATGTGTTCAGTGCATTCTTAATCCATAGTTAGTATTGATGTTGATATTAGTCTAAACTGTGAGTTTGTTTGCCAGGATGGTGTTCACCAGGCTGAACTGTGCCCCTGCCCATGAGCAGGGAGAAGGTAGTCAAGCATCGCAGGAGGAACTGCCTCACCCGCCTTCTCTGGCGGAAGTTATGTTTGAGGTGGAACGAAACAAAAGAGAGACCAACCGTTTCCTAGAGCGTATTAAGCAAAATACGGCTCGTCATCCAAGGAATGATGCAGTGTCCCTCAATGACCTCGTGAAGCTGAATCCTCCGAAGTTCCATCACTCCGTCGACCCCCTCGACGCTGATGACTGGTTGTGCAGTATATTGTGCAAGATTCTCTCTGTTAATGTTTCTGAGGCCGACAAGGTGACCTTTGCGGCGTATTTTCTGTAAGGACCTGCCAATCTGTGGTGGGAAAACTTTGGAGCTATGTGTCCTGCCGGACCAGCAGCCACATGGGCAAACTTCAGTGCAGCCTTCCGTCTGCACCATATTCCAAAGGGTCTCATGGACCGTAAGAGAGAGGAATTCTGTGCCTTCACCAGGGAAAATTGACCGTGGATGCTTATAGCCGCGAGTTCGGAAACCTCGCGCGCTATGCAACTGAATAGATTTCAACTGATACCAAGAAGCAAGCAAGATTTCGCAAGGGTCTGAGCCCTGAACTTCATCGTGACCTGCGCCTCCACGAATGTACAAGCTTTCAAGCTCTTGTCAACAAGGTGATCAGTGTCGAGACTGGTTATACCCACTATGAAGCCACGAAGAAGCACTCCCGTGACTTTGGCTCGTCATCTGGTTTCACGTTTCCAAAATGCAGGTTGTGGGTTCCAAATAGCTCTCTGCTGCCAAGATATACCCCGAGGCCATCCTATGTGGCGCCTCAGGCGAATCAGACCAACCCTCCAGCAAAGACCTATGGTGGTCCAGCTAGCAATGCTGCACCACGTGCCAATCAGGTGATTTGTTACAAGTGCGGAGAACCAGGGCACTATTCACGAGAGTGTCCCCAGAATATAGGTGCCAAGCAACCTGGAAAGTCAATTGGGCAAGGCAAGTCGGGCAAAGCTTACTATGTGAAGCCAACTCCTGCACGTGGCCGGGTGAACTATGTTTCAGCAGAAGAAGCTGCACAGGATCCCGACGTCATATTGGGTACGCTCCTTGTCAATCATCACCCAGCGTCCGTTCTTTTTGACACTGGGTCATCTCATTCCTTCATTTTGGAAAGTTATGCACAGTTGCATAACATGTCCTTTTGTGATATGCCAGTACCTTTGGTTGTCCAAACCCCTGGTAGTAAGTGGCAAACTTCCAGGATAACCTATGATAATGAAATTCTAGTGAAGATGCTAGTTTTTCTAGCATCTTTGATAGCCCTGAAATCTTCGGATATCAATATCATCTTGGGTATGGACTGGATGTCAGCTCATTATGCCAAGATTGATACTCATTCTAGAAATGTTCAGCTTACCCATCCCTCGGGTGAGATAGTTAATTCTCTACTTGAGTTGCCAAATGCCAAATCTATTCCCTCAATGTCAACACTTTTCCAGAACTTGAAGACATTCCGGTAGTCCGTGACTTTCCGGATGTTTTTCCAGAAGAACTCCCAGGAATACCACCTCACAGGGATGTAGAGTTTGTGATAGACCTTGTTCCGGGAACTGTTCCAATATCCAGAAGACCTTATAAGATGGCACCCCTGGAGCTAGCCGAACTTAAGAAGCAACTAGATGAGGCCTTGAATAAAGGTTTCATTTGTCATAGCTCTTCTCCTTGGGCTTGTCCCGTCCTCTTCATCAAGAAGAAAGACGGAACGGATCGGATAGTTGTAGATTATCGACCAGTTAACCTGGTCACCATAAAGAACAAGTATCCGCTCCCCAGGATCAACGATCTGTATGATCAGCTCGCTGAATCCTCAGTCTTCTGCAAAATGGATTTGAGGTTGGGTTACCATCAAATCAAGATCTAGAACGGGGACATTCCAAAAACGGCTTTTGTCACTCGTTATGGCCAATACTAGTACACCGTCATGTCCTTCGGTTTAACCAATGCCCCAACCACCTTCTCTCGCTTGATGGATTCAATCTTCATGGAGTATTTGGATAAATTCGTCGTGGTATACCTCGATGATATTCTCATCTACTCGAAGAACGAACAAGAACATGCCGAGCATTTAAGGCTCGTATTGATGAAACTTCGAGAGCACCGCCTTTATGCCAAGTTTGCAAAATGTGAATTGTGGTTACCCGGAGTGACCTATCTAGGCCACGTAATTTCTGGTAAGGGTATTGCTGTCAATCCCGAGAGAGCGCAAGCCGTCCTTGATTGGACTCAACCTGAATCGGTTAAGCAAGTTAGGAGTTTTCTTCGTCCAGCGAGCTATTGTCGTCGCTTTGTCGAGAATTTTTCCAAGGTTGCAAAACCTCTAACTGAACTCCTCAAGAAAGATAAAAAGTTTGAGTGGACACCATAGTGTGAGCATAGTTTTCAGGAAGTGAAAAGACGCCTGACTTCCACACGTGTACTGCTACCACCAGATTTGTCTAAGGACTTTGTTATCTATTGCGACGCCTCGCGACAAGGATTGGGTTGCATTCTCATGCAGAATCGTCATGTGATTGCATACGCATCTCGACAGTTGCGTCCACATGAGATAACTATCCCACACATGATCTTGAGCTTGCAGCTGTAGTCCATGCACTTAAAACCTAGCGACATTACCTTCTTGGTAATCGTTGCGAAATATTTACTGATGACCAAAGTTTGAAATATATCTTCACCCAACGGATTTGAATCTCAGGCAAAGACGGTAGGTTGAGTTGATCACAGATTACGACTTAGGGATAACTTACACCCCGGGGAAGGCCAATGTTATGGCTGATGCGCTAAGTCGTAAGTCTTATTGTAACAATCTGATGTTACAACGAGGTCAACCACATCTCTATGAGGAATTTTGGAAGTTACATCTTCACATTGTTCCGCGAGGATTCCTTTCTAACTTGGTGGCGAAGCCTACTCTTAGGGATCAAATCATAGCTGGCCAGAAGCGTGATAAGGGTATATCACGGATCAAGGAGAATATTATTAGCGGAAACGCTAAGGAATTCTCCATGAATGATCAAGATGTTGTGTTATTCCATAATCGTCTAGTGGTTCCTAAGAATCCACATCTAAGGCAGTTGATCCTTAAGGAGGCTCATGGTTCTCCTCTCACCATTCATCCTGGTAGTACTTAGATGTATCAGGACCTACGCCAGAGGTTTTGGTGGACTAGGATGAAGAGAGAAATTTCTGAGTTCGTTGCTAACTGCGACATTTGTCGTCGAGTTAAGGCAAAACATCAAAGGCCTGTTGGCACCCTTCAACCTTTAGCTATTCCTGAATGGAAATAGGATAAAGTAAGTATGGATTTCATCACTGGATTTACCAAGACCAAGAAAGGAAATAATGCTATCTTTGTGGTCATTGACCGTCTTTCCAAAGTAGCTCATTTTCTTCCAGTTCGTGAGAGTATAACAGCTAGCTAGCTAACAGAGTTATATATCTCTCGAATAGTGTCTCTTCATGGTGTTCCTCTGGAGATTAACTCAGACCATGGAAGTATCTTTACTTCACGCTTGTGGGAGAGTTTTCAGAATGCCATGGGGACTCACTTATCTTTTAGCACTGCTTTCCATCCTCAATCAAGTGGTTAAGTAGAAAGAGTGAATCAAATCCTAGAAGATATGCTCCGAGCTTGTGTTATATCATTCGGTATGAATTGGGAGAAGTGCCTTCCATTCACCGAATTTGCTTATAACAATAGCTATCAATCAAGCTTGGGCAAAGACCCTTTTGAAGTTCTCTATGGACGAAGATGTCGAACACCTCTTAATTGGTCAGAAACCGGAGAGAGGCAACTCTTTGGACCGGATATGATCCAGGAAGCAGAAGAGCAAGTTCACATTATTCGTGAAAAGTTGAAAACAGCCCAATCTCGTCAAAAGAGCCAATATGATCGTCATCATAACGTTGTGACCTTTGAAGTTTACGAGAAGGCTTACCTTCGGGTTACACCTTTTAAGGGTAACCATCGTTTCGGTATCAAGGGCAAGTTGGCTCCTCGTTATATCAGTCCTTTTCGCATTCTTGCCAAACGAGGAGAAGTTGCCTACCAATTAGAACTTCCTCAGCATCTTTCCAAGGTTCATGATGTATTCCACGTCTCGCAACTCAGGCGTTGCTTTTCAGATCCTATCCGTGAAGTGGACCACGAAACGCTTGATCTCCAAGATAACCTTTCATACCGAGAATACCTTGTTCGTATTCTTGATCAAGCAGAGTGTATCACTCGACGTCGAAACCTCAAGTTTCTTAAAGTTCAATGGTCAAATCATTCTGAAAAAGAGGCAACTTGGGAAAGAGAGGATCGTCTTCGACTTGAGTATCTCGCGCTATTCCCGACGACTTCCAAATCTCGGGACGAGATTCTTTTGAGTGGGGGTGAGTTGTCACATCCCTGAATCCCTAATAGAGTATAGCAAGTTTGTGCTCATGTCTTCTTCTTTGCATCCAAATAAATGAAATGAAATCAAAAGCAAAGCAAAGAAAACAAAAGCAAACCCTAGCAACTCTATATTCAAAAGCAATTCAAATTTGGTGGCAAATTAAAGAATCCAAAATGGCCATTAGAAAAGTTCATCATTTCTGATAAATGTTGAAAACAAAATATCAGGGGTGAAACATATTTTGAAAATGCTTTTGGCCTTTTATTTTAAATTTAGAAGCTACTGAAATCAACTACATAATTGATTTCAAATATTCCAAAGTTTTCAAAAATGTTGAAACTTTTATATATGTTTGGAAATATTCCAAATAACACCTTAGCATGTTTCAAACTATTTTAGGAATAGTTTGGAGCCAAAAATAAAACAAAACCATATCAGAAATGATTTAACAGAAACAAAAAAGGAAGAAAATGGAAAAGGAGTTATCAGACACTTACCTAGCCCAGGCCCAGCACCTCTCCTGTCGTGTACCTTCTGCCAGTCGGCAGCAGGAGGTGGCCGCCGCTCCCTCCGGCGCAGACACGCACCTGCGTGCCTGCCTGGCCGCCGCTTCGCGCTGGCGAGGAAGGATAAGCCTCCCCGAGCTCGTTCCCATGCTCTACCCCTCCTCACTCGCCCCGTGTGTCTCTCCCCCTCTCGGACGCCATTGCCACGAGCTCGAGCTCTAGCTAGCCATCGCTCCGGCCTTCTCTTGCCTGTGACTGTGTCGTTCGCTCTGCCTTGATGAGCTGGTCGTCCCTGCCAAAGGAGAAGAGCCCCCGAGCCCTACATCGCCCTCGTCGCGGTCGTCTTCAACCTTCGGCCACCGGCAAGCCACCGTCGATTCGCCGGATCCAGTGCCTCCCCGAGCAGCCTGAGCATCCCCTCGTCACTTCAGTGAGCTACGGAGTGTTTCCCCCATCTTCCCCTCTCTTTCCCGAGCTCTAGGCCCAGTTTCACCAGAGCCCGACGAGGACCGCCGCTGTAGCTCGTCGCCAGTGACCCTACGGTGACCGGTTGGTCCATCCGAGGCCTGCAACGGGTCCAGCTCGTCTCGTAGGTGCCCTAGGAGCCTAGCCCCGTGCGTTTTGCCCCCGTTTTCGATGACCTCGACGATGGTCGAGCTTCGGCCGCCGCCAATCTCGTCGCCGGCGTAGATTCCGGCCACCCCAGCCCCTGGGGTTTTCTCCATCGTGCGCCCTATCGAGTGGCCATTCTCGCAGTGCCTTCTGCCGCTCGAGTGGTCATCGGAGACGCGTTTCCTACGCCCTCCGCCATCTCATGTGCTGCCGGAGGCTCACCGCCGGCGAGATCGACCTCGTCACTAGTGGGTTCAACCCCGTGAGCCTATGACAGGTGCGGCCAGCCCTTGAGTAATTAAGTTTAAGTTAATGAAAATAAATAATTAATTAAATCCCTAACTAGCCACTAACATGTGGGTCCAGTTCTGTTAAATAGCCATTTAAGTTTAAACTTAATCTAAAACTGGCCAGAGTCACTCACCGGTGGGTCCCACTGGTCAGGTTTGACTTTCAACGGCGAGCTAACCTCCTGATGCAATAAGTCCAATTCTGGTTTTAATATAATTCCAGAATATTTGCAGAACTTTGGAAATTCATAGAAATTTGAATATAACTCCAAATCAGACAAATAATATATGCAAATTGATCAGAAAAATTCAATGAACACAATGGTGCTACTTTCATGCATGAAAAACAAAGTTATGAAACAACATCAGGTCAAACCAATTAAATGCTTAAGATAAATATGTCATTTCAAATGATATTTGAATTTGGATTTCAAAGCAGATGCAAACTAAGGTTTCACCAACGATATTGAAACATATCACCCTTCATTTCATGTCATGTTCATGCATCATGATTGTTGCATGTGATTGTTAATATTTGAATGTTGCTATTCGGTAGGCCCCGCCCCTTCGGATACGACTGATTATCCGGCCGACGGATATCACCCCTGTGCTGAGCAACAAGGCAAGCAACAATTTTGATCATCCCGATAAATCCCATTTTCTCGCTCCTGCTCTTACTTATTGCATTAGATCAAAATGCTTCAAATGCTTTGACCACCTTAGTTGAACCCATTCGTTTGCTTGACCTATCTTTGTCACAGTAAATAGCTAAACCTTGCAACCTAGCATACCTGGTAGATGCTTGAGCCATGATGTGTCTTATCCTGCTATGCATGCTATGCTTAGAGTTGTGTTTGGTCTGTCATCTGTGTGATGAACATGATCGTGAGAACGTGTTCTGTTAATAAAGGTTGTGTGTAGGAGTACATGGCTATGTAGGAGTACATGGCGGGTTGTTTCATTGGAACCGTCCTTAGGAACTGAGTTCCGTGTATGTAATCCAAGAAAAGATACTACCACATGCTGGGCCCTGAAATATGACCCTGCTCGACTTATTAATCACCTACACTCAGTCCAAGAGATGCAAGTAGTTTCTGGTGTTTATAGTTATGCTGGAGCCCGTGCATAGTGCTGACCTTAGAGGTGGGCTATGATGCGGTAGACAGTGGCACGGTGTACCAAGTGGCACCCGGATGGTGGGCTTGGGAACCCTGCGCACATCGTTTGGGGCCGTGGCGGAAACCTGGGCCGGACTTCCATGTGGGTTACCCTCACATAGGCGATAAAACTGGACTAGGTATTAGCGTGGTTAACGGTCATGGCCGACTCCCTCGCTGGGCTTCCGCTTGAAGGTTGCCGAGGTGCATGACGTGCACATAGCGATAAGTGGCGAGAGTGTGTGTGAAGAAGTACACCCCTGCAGGGTTATGATCTATTCGAATAGCCGCGTTCGCAGATATGGACTACTTGGAAACATATGTTGTTCATAGACAACTATAATGGCTACTCATAAAAATGTCAAGATAAGTGTGAGTGTCGTGGATGGCATTTCCGTAGGGAGATGGAATGATTCCACGATGGTGTATCGTTGTGGAGTTAGTGAACTGATACGTCTCCATCATATCTACTTTTCCGAACTCTGTTGCCCTTGTTTTGGGCCCTAATTTGCATGATTTGAATGGAACTAACCCGGACTAACGTTGTTTTCACCAGAATTGCCATGGTGTTGTTTTTGCCAGAAATAAAAGTTCTCGGAATGACCTGAAAATTTACGGAGAATTTTTGTGGAATATATAAAAAATACCGGCGCAAGAATCAACGGAGGAAGTGGAGTTGTGATCCCACAATCCCACTAGGCACGGCCCCCCCTGGTCGCGCCTGGCAGGCTTGTGGGGCCCACAATGCTCCATCACCTCCAAGAAGAAGAGTTCATCGCGTTTTACGATACGGAGGCTCTGCCACCACCTCATGTTCTTCATCTGGAGGGCAGATCTGTAGTCCGTTCTGGGCTCCGGAGAGGGGAGATCGTCGCCATCGTCATCACCAACCTTCCTTCATCGCCAATTCCATGATGCTCTTCACCGTTCGGGAGTAATCTCATCGTAGGCTTGCTAGACAGTGATGGGTTGGATGAGATCTATCATGTAATCGAGTTAGTTTTGACGGGGATTGGTCCCTAGTATCCACTATGTTCTGAGATTGATGTTGCTACTACTTTGCCATGCTTAATGCTTGTCACTAGGGCCCGAGTGCCATGATTTCATATCTGAACCTATTATGTTGTCGCCAATATATGTGTGTTCTTGATCCTATCTTGCAAGTTGTAGTCACCTACTATGTGTTATGACCCGGCAACCCCGGAGTGACAATAGCCGGAACCATTCCCGGAGATGACCATAGTATGAGGAGTTCATGTATTCACCAAGTGTTAATGCGTTGGTCCGGTTCTTTATTAAAAGGAGAACCTTAATATCCCGTAGTTTCCATTAGGACCCCGCTGCCACGGGAGGGATGGACAATAGATGTTATGCAAGTTCTTTTCCCTAAGCACGTATGACTACATACGGAATACATGCCTACATTACATTGATGAACTGGAGCTAGTTACATATCTCTCCGTGTTATAAATGTTACATGATGAATAGCATCCGGCATAATCATCCATCACCGATCGAATGCCTACGAGTTTTTCCTACTGGTCCTTGCTACGTTACTTTGCTACCTTGCTGTCACTTTGCTTCTACTAGTTACTGTTGCTACTGCTGCTATCATACTACCTTGCTACTGATACTTTGCTGCAGATACTAAATCTTTCAGGTGTGGTTGAATTAAAAACTCAAATGCTAATACTTGAGAATATTGTTTGGCTTCCCCTTGAGTCGAATCAATAAATTTGGGTTGAATACTCTACCCTCGAAAACTGTTGCGATCCCCTATACTTGTGGGTTATCAAGACCTTTTTCTAGCGTCGTTGCCGGGGAGGCACATCTATATTATCTGAGTCACTTGGGATTCACGTCTGCTGGTCACTATGAGGAATCCGATAGATCCAAAAACCAAAGTCTTGCCCTCAACTACGAGGACAGGTAAGGAACTGCCATCTAGCTCTGCACTTGATTCACCTTCAGTTATGAGTAAGTTTGCGACACCACCTCCTGCTAGAAATCTTGATATGTTGCATGTGCTTGATGATGCTACTTCTGCTGCCCATGATGCTTATGATGATGCTATGCTTGATACTGCTTTTCCACTTGGTACATTCCTTGATGCACAAATTGCTAGAGTTGCTGCTAGATGTGATGAGACTTCTGAAACTGCTGATACCATTGAAGTAGAACCTGCTATTTTGCGTGCTAGAACTAGCTCTCCTAGATATGAATTGCCTGATATGCCCGAGGGTTGTGTTATGGAGGGAGAGATAGCTGAGGACTTTCTTGCTTGTAAGGACAGCTATGATGTTGAGAAATTACTGCCCAAGTGGAAAGAAAAATTTCTGAACGCTAGGACGAAATACGACCCGAAGTTTGCTACTTTGCCTATCTTTGTGACCAATAAGGATTATGAACTGTCTATCGACCCTGAGTTAATCACTCTGGTCGAATCTGATCCTTTTCATGGTTATGAGTCTGAAATGGTTGTAGCCCATCTTACCAAACTGCACGATATAGCCACCCTATTCACTAGTGAGGAAAAGATCCGTCACTACTATATCCTTAAGTTGTTTCCTTTCTCGCTAAAGGATGATGCTAAGACTTGGTTCACTTTTCTTGCTCTTGGTTGTGTGCGTAGCCCCCAGGATATGATCTACTACTTCTCTGAGAAATATTTCCCTGCCCATAAGAAGCAAGCTGCCTTGCAGGAAATATACAACTTTGTGCAAGTTGAAGAAGAGAGTCTCCCACAAGCTTGGGGGAGGCTTGTCCAGCTGCTGAATGCTTTGCCTGATCACCCTCTTGAGAAGAATGAAATACTTGATATCTTCTATAACGGACTTACCGATGCTTCTAGAGACCACCTAGATAGTTGTGCTGGTTGTGTTTTTAGGGAACGAACTGTAGAACAAGTTGAGATCCTATTGAATAATATCTTGTGCAATGAGAATGCTTGGACTATTCCCGAACCACCTCCAAAGCCAACTCCGAAGAAAAGAGGTATTCTATTCCTCAGTCCTGAAGATATGCAAGAAGCTAAGGAATCTATGAAAGAGAAAGGCATTAAATCTAAAGATATCAAAAATCTACCACCTATCAAAGAGATCCATGGTCTTGATAACCCAATACAGGTAGTAGAAGTAATTTCTCTTCGTAGATTCAATGAGAGTGATATTCCTTTTGATAAACCTGCTAGCTTATGCCTGGATGAATTTGATAACTTTGTTGCCAAACTACAAAGTTTCAATGATTATGTTAGCAGACAATTGGAACAGAATGCTCGTATGCTTAGTCATTTAAGTGCTTGTGTGGATAGAAACGTCAATGATCTTAAGCTCTTGAGTAAACATGCCTCTATGGTTACTACTAAAGTAGAACAAGTACTTAAGGCTCATAATGACTTGCTCAATGAGTTGAATGACAATTCTGTCAGATTCATCACTAGAGGCGGTAGAATGACTCAGGAACCTTTGTATCCTGAGGGTCATCCTAAGAGAATTGAACAAGATTCCCAAGGAGTTAGCACTGAAGCACCTAGTCATCCTAGGAAGAAGAAGAAGGATGATAGGAACTTGCATGCTAGCAACCCTATTGCTACTACACCTGAGAGTCCAAACGATGTCTCTGTCTCTGATGCTGAAACGCAATCTGGTGATGAACATGAGCCTAATGATAATATCAATAGTGATGTTCATGAAGATGCTCAACCTAGCAATGATAAGGATGTGGAGATTGAACCTGTTGATCTTGATAACCCACAGCCTAAGAATAGAAGATACGATAAGAATGAGTTCACTTCTAGGAAGCATGGTAAAGAAAGGGAACCATGGGTTCAGAAACCCATGCCCTTTCCTCCCAAACCATCCAAGAAAAAGGATGATGAGGATTTTGAGCGATTTTTTGAAATGATTAGACCTGTCTTTCTGCAAATGCGTTTGACAGATATGCTCAAAATGTCTCCGTATGCTAAGTACATGAAAGATATTGTGACTAATAAGAGGAGGATACCTGAGGTTGAGATTTCCACCATGCATGCCAATTATACCTTCAAGGGTGGAACTCCCAAGAAACTAGATGATCTCGGAGTGCCCACTATACCTTGCTCCATTAAAGGCAACTTCGTTAGAACTGCTTTATGGGACCTTGGAGCCGGTGTTAGTGTCTTTAACGTAGACTTGAACTAGATAAGTTTACACCCACTGAAATCTCTCTGCAAATGGCCGACAAATCAACTGCTTTCCCTATCGGCATTTGCAAGGATGTTCCTGTTGTGGTTGCGAACGTCACTATCTTAACAGACTTTGTTATCCTGGATATTCCCGAGGACGATGCCATGGCGGTCATCCTCGGAAGACCCTTTTTAAACACTACAGGGGCTATTATAGATTGCAACAAAGGCAATGTCACTTTCCATGTCAACGGTAATGAGCATACGGTGCACTTTCCGAAGAAACAATATCGAGTACATTGCATCAATGCTATCGAAAAAACTTCATTGATTCTTATTGGGAGCTTTGAATGCCCTATACCTCCTGTTAAGATGAAGTATGATTTGCTTGTTGGGGAGATACATATCCCCATTGAGGTGACCTAGTGACTATTCGAAAATTCTCCGTTCTCTTTTGCGATTCAAAAAATTTGTCAAGGAGACTTGATCAACCTCATTGACGGATTTCTTTCGATGACCATGAGATGGATGAATCGAGGAGTCACAAACCTCTGTTCCAAGCTTTCACCTTCGGTTTCCTAGAAGAAAAATGATAGATTTAGTTTAGTTTTCCCTGTTTTCTGCTTTAGCATCCCGTAGAAAAGTACCCCAAAAATAAAAGTTCTCCGAACGTCCTGAAAATCAAGTATGATTTTTTCTGGATTGTTTGAAAAATACTGAGACAAAGAGCTACTCTGGGGGCTGCACCAGTGGGCCACAAGCCCTGGAGGCGCGGGCACCCCCCTGGCCGCCCCTACCAGGCTTGTGGGGCCCACGTGCACCCCCTCCACTCATTCTAGCTCCCATCTGCTCCTCCTACCTCCAGAAAAAAATGTTTCGCAGCTCAAACCCGTGTTCTTGCTCTTCTTGCTGGGATTTTCGATCTCCTTGTGGAAAGAACCATTCACCGAACTGTTTTGGGGAAATTACTCCTTGGTAAGTGACCCCTCCATTGGTCCAATTAGTTTTTGCTCTAGTGCCTTATACTTCGCGTATTTTTGCTGCCTTGGTGACCATGTTCTTGATCTTTGCATGCTAATTTTAGCTGGTCCCAAGTAGTTTTGATGCGTAATATGGCCTCTAGGCACTTGTTGGAGTAGTTGCTACAAGTTTAGTTGAGCGTTGTTTACTTTTCCTTAGAGTCACTGAAAATTTCAGAAAAGGAAGATGTTCAGGAGAAACTATCATGGTGGTTCCTCAAACAAGAGAGGTCCCCGTCTAGCGATTCGTGAGCCCGATCCTTACCAACCACGGAATGCACATGTACAACCATGTGAATGGCCTTCTGATGAATTCATGATTGACGCAGGTTTCAAAGATGAGTTTGATACACTTGTTCACAACGTCGGACTCGAAGAATTCATCTCCGATAAATGTGAACAGTATGTTGCTCTCACTGCCTCTTTTGTTCGTAGATTCAAATTTTCAGTTAGCCGCGATACATCTGTACTGTTTGATCTCTATGACAAATCGTATACCATGGATTTAGAGGATTTCAATAGAATTTGCAAGATACCTATTTGGGGTAGTCTCAATGACCCTCCTAAATCTTCGGTTAGAGATTTTTTCTTTGGTATAACTATTGGAGAAACTAGAGATATTACGCAGGCTACCATGGGGAGCATTCATTTTCCTGCCTTGCATTACTTTGCCCTCTTCACAGGAAGATGCATTAATGGCAAGATTAAACATTGTCACCTCTGCGCACCAGACCTTAGTATTCTTAAGAGCGCAGTAACAGGTGATAGAAGTTTTAAGTGGGAGCTATAATAGCAAGGAGGCTGAATAATAATGCTAATGAAGGGGATTTCTTTGGTGGGATGTATGCCAGTCGCATAGCAAATTTTCTTGGAGTACCCATTCGCGAAGGAGATCCCCCTCTCGATACAGCTTTCCTTGACTGCGTCGCTTTGACACGCTACCAGTTCCTTGAGAGGGATGATGAATCCCTCCTTCATCGTTTAATATTTAACCGGCAGCGTGTTTTCCATATTACCCTTCCTTATCATGCCTTCTTTGACTTTCAGGTAAAATGGAGATATTACATAACCAGAGGAGCGGATGAGGAGTATGAGAGGGAGGCAAAGGCTGCTCGTCTTCATGAGGCAGCTATTCAGGCAAAGGCTGCAGCGCTCCCGTATAACCCCCATTTTGATTTTGGGTATCGCCATCCACGGGAGTAGACCAAGTTAGGCCAAAAGCCTAAGCTTGGGGGAGTACGTGTTTCTCACCGACTTTATATTCTTGCTTATGCTTTCACTTTGTTAGTCGGTGTTCACACTTTGCCACTGTATCATCCATGCTAGTTTACTTTCCTTTTCTTTCTCTCGATTTCTTTTCGTGTGTTTGTATAGTTTGAGAAAAACCCAAAGAGATTTTCTTGTTCTTCTTTTGCT
The DNA here is from genome assembly GCF_904849725.1 of Hordeum vulgare subsp. vulgare. Classification (NCBI taxonomy): domain Eukaryota; kingdom Viridiplantae; phylum Streptophyta; class Magnoliopsida; order Poales; family Poaceae; genus Hordeum; species Hordeum vulgare. The sequence goes on along the minus strand of NC_058524.1, from coordinate 384,658,638 downwards.
TGTTGGGAGCTTTCCCGTGTAAATAGTTTTCTTTTTCTTTGGGTCAAGGTAGAAGACCATGGTTACAATGTTTAGTGGCTCTCGCATGCATATCTGTTTATCTTTTAAAGAGCCATATTACTTTGTCTTCTCCTTTGTGTTTGCTTGCAGATTCCAGCTTAGTCCAATGCACGAGCATGCTTATTATTGTTCACATCGTTCGGTTGTGCAAGTGAAAGCCAATAATGACGATATATGATGAAGTGACTGAGCCTGGAAAAGCTGCTATGAACTCGATCTATTTTGTTTTTGTAAATATGACTAGCTCATCGTTCCTAATTCAGCTTTGTTGTGAGAGAAACATGTTTGCAATGACAACTTAGAGATCATAGTTTCTGATGCCATGCTTAATTAGCTAGGAGCTTATAATGGTTTGCCATGGATGCCAACATGAATGTTGAGATGATTATGATGTAGTATGATAGGATGGTATCCTCCTTCGAATGATTCAAGTGGCTTGACTTGGCGCATGTTTACGCATGTAGTTGAAACAAAATCAACATAGCCTCTATTCATGTTCATGATGATTTATGTCCTACTCATGCTTGCATTCAACGTTGATTAATCTCAATGTATTTTGATGACTGTTGTCGCTCTCTAGTTGGTCGTTTCCCAGTCTTTTGCTAGCCTTCACTTGTACTAAGCGGGGATACTGCTTGTGCATCCACTTCCATAAACCCAAAGTTGTTCCATATGAGTCCACCATACCTACCTATATGCGGTATCAACCTGCCGTTCCAAGTAAATTTGCATGTGCCACTCTCTAAACCTTCAAGAAATAATCTGTTTTGCATGCCCGAACCGCTCATGTGGTGAGAGGGGGCTATTAGTATCTCCCATGCTAGGCGTGTTATCCTCGATATGTGTTTATTCACTATCATTCACGAGAAAGGGGCCAGTAATTGGAATTCCCAGTTCCATGCTCAAATCGAAAAGATAATTACAAACAAAACTCCCCCTGGATTGATGTTGGTATGGATGGCACCCGAGTATTCGGCTAGTCGTGGAGTGTGATTGATCGGTGGTGGGGGAGTCAAAACTTTACTTTTCTGTTTGGGAACCGCCTATAGCATGTGTAGCGTGGAAGATGGTGAGAACTCTTGGTCATTGCGTTGACAATGAAAGCATGCCACCCAAAATTATTATCTCTGTTTTCAAATCTTGAGCTCTGGCACCTCTGCAAATCAATGCTTCCCTCTACGAATGGCCTATCTATGTATGTTCCTGTTGAGTCATCCTCCTCTTATAAAAGCACCAATTAGAGAGCACCTCTGTCATTTTTATGTTTGCTTTTAACTATCTTGAGTATGACTATGACTGGATCTTCTTTGCCATGAATTACAATGTTTAGTCAGCCCTTGGTCTATGAAGCTGCTCTGCATTTATGTTTTGCGGTCTCAGAAAGAGCTAGCGAGATACCATCTGGTCGTACTGCTTCATGATTGTTTTGATTGAAGTGTTGATGTTTGAGACTTATTATTATTTGCTCGCTAGTTGATTATGCCATTGATATGAGTTTACCGTGAGACATAGATGTCATTTGCTTATGTAGTTAGCTTGTGATCTTGCTGAAATTCTGGATATGAGTTAGACATAGTTGCAACAACAAGATCAAACATAGTTCGTAAAAGTTCTTCTTTTGTCTCTTTCTGTTTGTCAACTGAATTGCTTGAGCACAAGCAAGGCTTTAAGCTTGGGGGAGTTGATACGTCTCCGTCGTATCTACTTTTCCGAAATCTTTTGCCCTTGTTTTGGACTCTAATTTGCAGGATTCGAATGGAACTAACCCGGACTAACGCTGTTTTCAGCAGAATTGCCATGGTGTTGTTTTTGTGCAGAAATAAAAGTTCTCAAAATGACCTGAAAATTTACGGAGATTTTTTGTGGAATATATAAAAAATACCGGCGCAAGAATCAACGGGGGAAGTGGAGCTGTGAGCCCTGATACGTCCATTTTGCATCATGTTTTCATGTTGATATTTATCGCTTCTTTGGTTGTTATTTCACTTCACGGTACTATTCTTATGCCTTTTCTCTCTTATTTTGCAAGGTTTACATGAAGAGGGAGAATACCGGCAACTGGAATTCTGGCCTGAAAGTGGAGCAAAGTTGAGACACCTATTCTATGCAACTCCAAACGCCGTGAAAATCAACAGAGATTTGTTCCCAATATATAAAAAAATACTGGGCCAAAGAAGCGCCAGAGGGGTGCCAGGGGGTGGCCAGAAGCCTGCACGGCCCGGCCACCCCCCAGGCTGGGCCATGGGGGCTTGTGGACACCCTGCTGGTCAACTGGCCCCCTCTTTCGCTATATGGAGGGTTTCGTCCAGAAAAAAATCACACGGGAGCTTTTTCGTGGTTTCACCGCCGCTACGAGGAGGAACTTGAGAAAAACTAATCTAGAGCTCCGGCAGGACGATCCTGCTGGGGAACTTCCCTCCCGGAGGGGGAAATCGTCGCCATCGTCATCACCAACACTCCTCTCATCGAAGGGGACTCGTCACCATCAACATCTTCATAGCACCATCTCATCTCCAAACCCTAGTTCATCACTTGTAACCAATCTCCGTCTCGCGACTCGATTGGTACTTGTAAGGTTGCTAGTAGTGTTGATTACTCTTTGTAGTTGATGCTAGTTGGATTAGTTGGTGGAAGAGTTTATGTTAAGATCCTTGATGCTACTCATTACACCTCTGATCATGATTATGATTATGCTTTGTGAGTAGTTACTTTTGTTCCCGAGGACATGGGATAAGTCATGCTAATAATAGTCATGTGAATTTGGTATTCGTTCGGTATTTTGATATGTTGTATGTTCTTTTTCCTCTAGTGGTGTTATGTGAACGTCGACTACATAACACTTCACCATTATTTGGGCCTAGAGGGAGGCATTGGGAAGTAGTAAGTAGATGATGGGTTGCTAGAGTGACAGAAGCTTAAACCCTAGTTTATGCGTTACTTCGTAAGGGGCTGATTTGGATCCACTAGTTTAATGCTATGGTTAGGCTTTGTCTTAATTATTCTTTCATAGTTGCGGATGCTTGCGAGAGGGGTTAATCATAAGTGGGATCCTTGTACAAGTAAGGGCAGTACCCAAGCGCCGGTCCACCCACATATCAAACTATCGAAGTAACGAACACGAATCATATGAACGTGATGAAAAATAGCATGACAGAAATTCCCGTGTGTCCTCGGGAGCGTTTTTCCTCCTATAAGACTTTGTCCAAGCTTGTCCCTTGCTACAAAAGGGATTGGGCCACCTTTCTGCACTGTTGCTACTTTTGTTACTTGTTGCTTGCTATGAATTATCTCACCACACAATCACTTGTTACCGACAATTTCAGTGCCTGCATATTTTACCTTGCTGAAAACCACTTGTCAGATCCTTCTGCTCCTCGTTGGGTTCGACACTCTTACTTATCGAAAAGACTACGATTGATACCCTATACTTGTGGGTCATCAAGACTCTTTTCTGGCGCCGTTGCCGGGGAGTGAAACGCCTTTGGTAAGTGGAACTTGGTAAGGAAACATTTATATAGTGTGCTGAAATTTGTTGTCACTTGTCACTATGGATACTAATCCTTTGAGGGTCTTGTTCGGGGTATCTTCACCTCGAACGGAAGCACAAAGAGTTGCTCCTCAAGTTGATGCACCTACTGAAAATATTTGCTTTGAATTTCCTTCGGGTATGCTTGAGAAACTGCTGGCTAATCCTTTTACAGGAGATGTAACTTCACATCCAGACTTGCATCTGATCTATGTAGATGAAGTTTGTAGTTTATTTAAGCTTGTAGGTGTGCCCGAGGATGAGGTCAAGAAGAGGGTCTTTCCTTTATCTTTGAAGGATAAGGCGTTGACATGGTATAGGCTATGTGATGATACTGGATCATGGGACTACAATCGGTTGAAATTGGAATTTCATCAAAAGTTTTATCCTATGCATTTAGTACATCGTGATCGAAACTATATTTACAATTTTTGGCCTCGTGACAGAGAAAGCATCGCTCAATATTGGGGGAGGCTTAAATCAATGCTATATTCATGCCCCAATCATGAGCTCTCGAGAGAAATTATCCGCTGGCTTGTAAGACTTGTTTGAATGACATGTGATGACGGGTCGTGAGACCCCTATGTGTAGATCTGGCCCTAGGTTGGGTCTGTAGATAGTCAGGCCATGTTCCTAGGTTGGGTTAGTAGATAGTCAGGTCCTAGGTTGGCTTTGTAGATAGTCGAGCCATGTGCCTTTTTACCTTTCCATCTGTCTGTACTCAGATAGTTTTAATCTTCCGCTGGCTTGTAAGACTTGTTTGAATGACTTATGATGATGGGTCGTGAGACCCCTATCTGTGTAATATTATGTGTGAGGCTCTTCCGAGCCTTCTAAATAAAGTTTGTATGTTTATGGTTACGTTGTGATGCCATCGATGTATCTATGTATATCGGGTATGACATGCGTACGTGTGTTGTACTTGATATGTATGGGGTTCGAACACCTAGTCGTATGCCTTAGTAGCACTCCTTACAGGGAAGTGCCCCTTTGTGTTTTTACCGAGCCATGGTAGTTCGCTACTGCTCCGGACACATTGGTTGACCGACATGTGTCCTTCTTAGCTGTTGTTTCTGTCCCTTTGGGGAAATGTCACACGGTGTAATGGAGTCCTTGTAGCTTGCTACGACTCGTCTACACTCGCTGATGACCGACACCTGCTTTGCTGGGTCATGTATGTCTATCCCTGTACAAAACTGCCACTTGAGTTTATGACTAGACATGTCGACCCGAGTTCTTTGACATCGGAATGCTAGCGACACAATTGCATACGCGAGTCAAAAGGCGCAAACGGTCCCGGCTAAGGTAAGGCGGTAGCCATGGGGATAACAGTGCGTGAGACCGCAAAGGGATGTGATGTGTTACAAGCTGGATTCCTATGACTTAGGATCGGGGTCCCGACATCATGACAAGCAAATTTAAGTCTAACCCACTTCCTATCATAGGGATTTTGTGAGCAAACAATTTATGGGAGCAAGAGTCAACTAGCATAGGAAGGAAAAATAAGCACAACTTCAAAACTTTGAACACATAGGGAGGAAAGTTGATATTATTGCAATTCCTACAAGCGTATGTTCCTCCCTCATAATAATTTTTAGTCGCATCATGAAGGAATTAAACAATATAACTATCACATACAACATTCTTTTAATGATCTACAAGCATAGAAAATTTATCACTCTCCACATAAGCAAACTCCTTCTCATTCATAATAGTGGGAGCAATCTCAACGAAATAGCTATCATGAGGTACTTGATTGACATAACTACTTTGAATATTAAAATCATGATAACAAGTTTCATTGTTACTATCACTCTTTATAGCATACATGTAATCGCAATAATCATCATACATAGGAGGCATGCTATCATCATAATAGTTTTGCTCATCAAAACTTGGGGGACTAAAAATATCATATTCATCAAGCATAGCATCCCCAAGCTTGTGGCTTTGCATATCATTAGAATCATGAATATTCAGATAATTCATACTAACAATATTTTTATCATGCTCATCAATCAAATACTTAGTTCCAAACATTTTAATAACTTCTTCTTCTAACACTTGAGCACAATTTTGCTCCCATCATTTTCACGAAAGACATTGAAAAGATGAAGCATATGAGGAAACCTCAATTCCATTTTTTGTAGTTTTATTTTATAAAATCAAACTAGTGAAAAAAAAGAAACTAAAAGATTTAATTTAAAGATCTAAAGATATACCTTCAAGCACTCACCTCCCCAGCAAAGGTGCCAGAAAAGAGCTTGATGTCTACTACACAACCTTCTTCTTGTAGACTCGTGTTGGGCCTCCAAGCGTAGAGTTTTGTAGGACAATAGCAAGTTTCCCTCAAGTGGATAACCTAAGGTTTATCAATCCATGGGAGGCATAGGATGAAGATGGTCTCTCTCAAGCAACCCTAGAATCAAATAACAAAGAGTCTCTTGTGTCCCCAACACACCGAATACAATGGTAAATTGTATAAGAAATGGTGATACAAGTGTAATATGGATGGTATATATAGGTTTTTTAATCTGAAAATATAAAAACAGCAAGGTAACAAATAGTAAACAGCAAGCAAAGCGTTTTATAAATTCTTGGAAACAAGGCCTAGGGTCCATACTTTCACTAGTGCAAGTTCTCCCAACAATACTAACATAGTTGAATCATATATAAATCCCTCACGTGCAACAAATAGTTCACTCCAAATCATAAATAGCGGAGAACAAACGAAGAAATTATTGTAGGGTACGAAACCACCTCAAAGTTATCTTTTCCGATCAATCTTATGAGCTATCCCTATAAGTGTCACGAACAGCCCTAGAGTTCATACTAAAAGAGCACCTTAAGATACACATCAACCAAAACCCTAATGTCACCTAGATACTCCAATGTTACCACAAATACCCATGGGCTTGATTATACGATATGCGTCACAAAATTTCATATTCACCATGTTCAATCCAACACAAAGAACTTCAAAGAGTGCCCCAAAGTTTCTGTCGGAGAGTCAAGACGACAACATGTGCCAACCCATATGCATAGATTCTCAAGGTCACGGAACCCCCAAGTTGACCACCAAAACATACATCAAGTGGATCAATAGAACACCCCATTGTCACCACGGATATCCCATCGCAAGACATACATCATGTGTTCTCAAATCCTTAAAGACTCAATATGAAAAGAAAACTTCAAGGGGAAAACTCAATTCAGCACAAGAAGATAAAGAGGGGAAAACTCCATATGATTCATCTATATTAATAAAGCTCGTGATACATCAAGATCATTCCATATCAAGAACATGAGAGAGAGAGAGAGAGAGAGAGATCAAACACAGAGCTACTGGTACATACCCTCAGCCCAGAGGGTGAACTACTCCCTCCTCCTCATGGAGACCGCCGGGGTGATGAAGATGGCCTCCGGTGATGGTTTCCCCCTCCGGCATAGTGGCGGAACGGGCTCCCGTTTGGTTTTTTGTGGCTCTGGAGGCTTGCGGCAGCGGAACTCCCGATCTAGGTTTCTTTCTGGAGGTTTCTTCATTTATAGGAATTTTTGGCATCGGTCTCATGTCAAGGCAGCACCAGAGGGGCCCATAAGACAGGGAGGCGTGCCCTAGGGTGGTCGCGTCCCCATGGCTTGTGGCCAGGTGGTGGTCCCCTCCGGTTGATTCTTTCTCCAGTATTTTTTATATTTTCCAAAAACCTTCTCCGTAAATTTTCAGCTCATTCCGAGAACTTTTATTTCTGCACAAAAACAACACCACGGTAGTTTTTATGAAAACAGCTTCAGTCCGTGTTAGTTCTAATCAAATCATACCAAAATCATATAAAATTATTGTAAGCATGGCATGAATACTTCATAAATTATTGATACGTTGGAGACGTATCACATCTCCCATGGATTGATAAACCTTGGGTCATCCACTTGAGGGAAATTTGTTGTTTTCCAACAAAACTCTGCGCTTGGAGGATCACCAATGTCTACAAGAATATAGTTGCATAGTTGACATCAGTGTAACATGTATACAATGATGAACGATGGTTATGCCACACATATAATGTCTCCTATATGATCATTCAAAACAAAATGACTATGGATGCTCAAGGCATAAGAATGATGGAAATTGCATAGCGATATATCTCGGAATGTCTATTGAAATGCCATGGTAGGTGGGCATGGTGGCTATTTTGAGAAAGATATAATATGGCTTATGTTTGGAAGAGCATATCATATCACAGGATTTGGATGCACCGGCAAAGTAGGCACCAATCTTGAGGTGAGAACGGGAGTGCACTGTACGGAAGAGACTAGCAAATTACTGAAATGATAGAAGTGCTTACGTTTCACAAACTCACGATAGTCACAAGGAACTCAGTTAATTATTGTGTCCTATCTTAGCTCTCTCGAGTCAAAGCGGTCATGGCATCCTCCTAGGGAGGATGTTGGGAGGAGTTAACCACCCCCACCACCGGCCATACATCAGACAAGGTTTTCAAGCAAGGATAAAAGACACCCCAACCTCCCGGTCATGCCATGACCGACATTGTAATGAATAGTTGACCGCAAACCTTAATGTAATTATTCTTACTAATCAACTTCCACAAGCTAGTAAGCCTCCCTATTATAACTTCAATACATTTAATCATACATTTTGCATTCACTGATCTACATGCAAGTTTTTATTGTATCCCTCTTGTATACGTATCATTTTCCAACTAAACATATAACCAGTGCAAATTACCACTCCTATTTCATAGACTCAAAAAGATTTAAGTGAAGCACGAGAGTTTGAGTGATTTCTACAAAATATACTTTCCATGGTGCTCTAACGATACAAGAGCATAATTGCCTTAAAAGATATAAGCGAAGCATAAAAGAGCTTTCTAATAAATTATGATGTGTGTATCTCCATAAAAGAGCTTTCTAATAAAAGAGCTTTCTACAAAATATGTGTCCAACAATAAATGGTTGTGGCAGACTAAAAATCATACGAACTATAATACATGCGCTCGAAGCAAAATTCATCTCATGTGACGAATTAAATATAGCTCGAAGTAACATACCAATGGATTGTTGACGAAAGAGGGGATGGCATCCGGGGCATCCCCAAGCTTAGACGCCTGGGTATTCCTTGAATACTACCTTGGGGTGCCTTGGGATCCCCAAGCTTATGGTCTTGTCGTTCTTTATTCCTTCATCCATCGTGATCTCACCCAAAACTTGAAAACTTCAGCATGCAAAACACAATAGAAACATTGTGAGATCCGTTAGTATAATCAGAAAATCATAAACTTGGGTACTTTTGTAAACCTATTCATATTTATCCTTGCATAATACACACTGTATTCTTGTTGGAATTATGCCCTAGAGGCAATAATAAATATAGTTATTATTATAATTCCTGCATCAAGATAATCGTTTATTATCCATGATATAATTGTATTGAATGAATACTTATATACATGTGTGGATACATAGACAAAACACTGTCCCTAGCAAGCCTCTAGTTGGCTAGCCAGTTGATCAAAGATAGTCAGGGTCTTCTGATTATATAAAAGGTGTTGTTGCTTGATAACTGGATCACGTCATTAGGAGAATCACGTGATGGACTAGACCCAAACTAATAGACGTAGCATGTTGATCGTGTCATTTTGTTGCTACTGTTTTCTGCGTGTCAAGTATTTGTTCCTATGACCATGAGATCATATAACTCACTGACACCGGCGGAATTCTTTGTGTGTATCAAATGTCGCAACGTAACTGGGTGACTATAAAGATGCTCTACAGGTATCTCCGAAGGTGTTCGTTGAGTTAGTATGGATCGAGACTGGGATTTTTGTCACTTCGTGTGACGGAGAGGTATCTCGGGGCCCACTCGGTAATACAACATCACACACAAGCCTTGCAAGCAATGTGACTTAGTATAAGTTGCGGGATCTTGTATTACGGAATGAGTAAAGAGACTTGCTGGTAAACGAGATTGAAATAGGTATACGGATACTGACGATCGAATCTCGGGCAAGTAACATACTGAAGGACAAAGGGAATGACATACGGGATTATATGAATCCTTGGCACTGAGGTTCAAACGATAAGATCTTCGTAGAATATGTGGGATCCAATATGGGCATCCAGGTCCCGCTATTGGATATTGACCGAGGAGTCACTCGAGTCATGTCTACATAGTTCTCGAACCCGCATGGTCTGCACACTTAAGGTTCGACGTTGTTTTTATGCGTATTTGAGTTATATGGTTGGTTACCGAATGTTGTTCGGAGTCCCGGATGAGATCACATACGTCACGAGGGTTTCTGGAATGGTCCGGAAACGAAGATTGATATATAGGATGACCTCATTTGATTACCGGAAGGTTTTCGGAGTTACCGGGAATGTACCGGGAATGAAGAATGGGTTCCGGATATTCACCGGGGGGGGGGGGGAACCCACCCCGGGGAAGCCCATAGGCCTTGGGGGTGGCGCACCAGCCCTTGGTGGGCTGGTGGGACTGCCCAAGAGGGCCCTATGTGCCAAGGATAGAAAATCAAAGAGAAAATAAAAAAAAGGAGGTGGGAAAGGAGAGAAGGACTCCACTTTCCAATCCTAGTTGGACTAGGATTGGAGGAGGACTCCTCCTCCCTTGGTGGCGCAGCCCTTGGGGCTCCTTGAGCCTCAATGCAAGCCTCCCCTCCCTCCTCCTATATTTATGGAGCAATTAGGGCTGATTTGAGACAACTTTTCCAAGGCAGCCCAACCACATAACTCCACGGTTTTACCTCTAGATCTCGTTTCTGCGGAGCTCGGGCGGAGCCCTGCCGAGATTAGATCATCACCAACCTCCAGAGCGCCGTCATGCTGCCGGAGAACTATTATACCTCTCCATCTCTCTTGCTGGATCAAGAAGGCCGAGATCATCGTCGAGCTGTACGTGTGCTGAACGCGGAGGTGCCGTCCGTTCGGCACTAGATCGTGGGACGGATCGCGGGACGGTTCGTGGGACGGTTCGTGTGGCGGATCGAGGGACGTGAGGACGTTCCACTACATCAACAGCGTTCACTAACGCTTCTGCTGTGCGATCTAAAAGGGTACGTAGATCGGAAATCCCCTCTCGTAGATGGACATCACCATGATAGGTCTTCGTGCGCGTAGGAAATTTTTTGTTTCCCATGCGACGTTCCCCAACAGTGGTATCAGAGCTAGGTACATGCGTAGATGTCTTCTCGAGTAGAACACAAAAGTTTTTGTGGGCGGTGATGTGCGTTTTGCTGCCCTCCTTAGTCTTTTCTTGATTCCGCGGTATTGTTGGATTGAAGCGGCTTGGACCGACATTACTCGTATGCTTACGAGAGACTGGTTTCATCGCTACGAGTAACCCCCTTGCTCAAAGATGACTCGCAAGTGTCGGTTTCTCCAACTTTAGTTGAATCGGATTTGACCAAGGAGGTCCTTGTATAAGGGTAAATAGCAATTCATATATCTCCGTTGTGGTGTTTGCGTAAGTAAGATGCGATCCTACTAGATACCCATGGTCACCACGTAAAACATGCAACAACAAAATTAGAGGACGTCTAACTTGTTTTTGCAGGGTATGCTTGTGATGTGATATGGCCAACGATGTGATGTGATATATTGGATGTATGAGATGATCATGTTGTAATAGATAATATCTACTTGCACGTCGATGGTACGGCAACCGACAGGAGCCATAGGGTTGTCTTTAAACTAACGTTTGTGCTTGCAGATGCGTTTACTATTTTCCTAGGATGTAGCTTTAGTAGTAATAGCATGAGTAGCACGACAACCCCGATGGAGACACGTTGATGGAGATCATGGTGTGGCGCCGGTGACAAGAAGATCGTGCCGGTGCTTTGGTGATGGAGATCAAGGAGCACGTGATGATGGCCATATCATGTCACTTATGAATTGCATGCGATGTTAATCCTTTTATGCACCTTATTTTGCTTACAACGACGGTAGCATTATGAGGTGATCCCTCACTAAAATTTCAAGACGAAATTGTGTTCTCCCCGACTGTGCACCGTTGCTAAAGTTCGTCGTTTCGAGACACCACGTGATGATCGGGTGTGATAGACTCAACGTTCACATACAACGGGTGCAAAACAGTTGCACACGCAGAACACTCGAGTTAAGCTTGACGAGCCTAGCATGTACAGACATGGCCTCGGAACACATGAGACCGAAAGGTCGATCATGAATCATATAGTTGATATGATTGGCATAGGGATGCTTACCACTGGAACTATACTCAACTCACGTGATGATCGGACTTGAGCTAGTGTAAGTGGGTCATGAAACTCTCAAATGACTAGAGAGATGTACTTTTTGAGTGGGAGTTTAGCAAGTAATTTGATTAAGTTAAACTCTAATTATCTTGAACATAGTCTAAGTCCACTTTGAATATATTTGTGTTGTAGATCATGGCTCACACAACAGTCACCCTGAATTTTAATACGTTCCTAGAGAAAGCTAAGTTGAAAGATGATGGAAGTAACTTTGTAGACTGGGCTCGTAATATTAAGTTGATTCTAGAAGCTGGGAAGAAGGATTATGTCCTTAATGCTGCTCTAGGTGATGAACCACCCTCTACGGCTAAACAGGATGTTAAGAACGCTTGGTTAACACGTAAGGAGGACTACTCAGTAGTTCAATGTGCAGTCTTGTATGGCTTAGAACCGGGACTTCAACGTCGCTTTGAGCGTCATGGAGCATATGAGAGGTTCCAGGAGTTGAAGTTTATCTTTCAGAAGAACACCCGGATCGAGAGGTATGAGACCTCCGATAAATTATATGCTTGCAAGATGGAGGAGAATTAGTCTCTCAGTGAACATGTGCTCAAAATGTCTGGGTACTCAAACCGTCTAGCTGAGCTGGGGATTGAACTCCCGCAAGAGGCTATCACTGACAGAATTCTTCAATCACTGCCGCCAAGCTATAAGGGCTTTGTGTTGAACTACAACATGCAAGGGATGAACAAGTCACCCAGCGAGTTGTTTGCGATGTTGAAAGTCGCAGAGTCTGAACTCCGTAAAGAGCATCAAGTGTTGATGGTGAATAAGACCACTAGTTTCAAGAGAAACGACAAAGGCAAGAAGGGTAATTCAACGAAGGGAGGCAAGCCTATTGCCAATCCGACGAAGAAACCCAAAGCTGGACCTAAGCCTGAAACAGAGTGCTACTATTGCAAGGGTATGGGTCACTGGAAGCGCAACTACCCCAAGTAGCTGGCTGATAAGAAGGCGACCAAAGAAAAATCAGGTATATTTGGTGATGTGTACTTAACCGGCTCTCGTAGTAGTGCCTCAGTATTCGATACCGGTTCTGTTGTTCATATTTGCAACTCGAAACAGGAACTGCGGAATAGGGGAAGGCTGGCGAAAGATGAAGTGACGATGCGCTTAGGAAATGGTTCCAAGGTTGATGCAATCGCCGTCGGCACAGTTTCACTTCAGTTACCATCGGGATTAGTTATGAACTTAAATAATTGTTATTTAGTGCCTGCGTTGAGCATGAACATTATATCTGGATCTTGTTTATTGCGAGACGGTTACTCTTTTAAGTCAGAGAATAATGGTTGTTCTATTTCTATGAGTAACATTTTTATGGTCATGCACCCAATATGAGAGGATTGTTCATATTGAATCTTGATAGCGATACACACATACATAACATTGAGACCAAAAGAGTTAGAGTTAACAATGATAGCGCCATATTTTTGTGGCACTGCCGCTTAGGTCATATTGGTGTAAAGCGCATGAAGAAACTCCATGCCAATGGACTTTTGGAGTCACTTGACTTTGATTCACTTGACACGTGCGAACCATGCCTCATGGGCAAGATGACTAAAACTCCGTTCTCCGGAACAATGGAGCGTGCAAGTGACTTGTTGGAAATCATACATACCGATGTGTGTGGTCCGATTAGCGTAGAGGCACGCGGCGGATATCGTTATTTTCTCACCTTCACTGACGATTTGAGTAGATATGGTTATGTCTACTTAATGAAGCACAAGTCTGAAACATTTGAAAAGTTCAAGCAATTTCAGAGTGAAGTTGAAAATCATTGTAACAAGAAGATCAAGTTCCTACGGTCTGATCGCGGGGGTGAATATCTGAGTTTCGAGTTTGGTGCTCACTTAAATACAATGTGGAATTGTTTCACAGTTGACACCGCCTGGAACACCACAACGTAATGGTGTGTCCGAACGTTGTAATCGTACTTTATTGGAAATGGTGCGATCTATGATGTCCCTTACCGATTTGCCGTTATCGTTTTGGGGTTATGCATTAGACACATCTGCATTCACTTTAAATAGGGCACCATACGAACTGTGGTATGGCAAAAGGCCAAAGTTGTCGTTTCTTAAAGTTTGGGGATGTGATACTTATGTCAAAAAGCTTCAGCCTGAAAAGCTGGAACCCAAAGCGGAAAAGTGCGTCTTCATTGGTTACCCAAAAGAGACAGTTGGGTACACCTTCTATCTCAAATCTGAGGGCAAAGTGTTTGTTGCTAAAAACGGAGCTTTTCTCGAGAAGGAGTTTCAATCGAGAGAATTGAGTGGGAGGAAGATAGAACTTGATGAGGTTGTCGAACCTCTCATCCCTCTGGATGGTGGCGCAGGGAAAGGGGAAACCCCTGTCGTTGCGACGCCGGTTGGGGAGGAAGTTAATGATGATGATCATGAAACTAAGGTTCAAGTTCCTATCGAACCACGCAGGTCGACGAGACCACGTGCTCCTCCAGAGTGGTATGGTAATCCAGTTTTGTCAATCATGTTGTTAGAAAACAATGAACCTGCAAATTATGAAGAAGCAATGATGGGCCCAGATTCCAACAAATGGCTGGAGGCCATGAAGTCCGAGATAGGATCCATGTATGAAAACAAAGTGTGGACTTTGGAAGTACTACGTGAGGGCCGCAAGGCCATTCAGAACAAATGGATCTTTAAGAAGAAGACGGACGCTGACGGCAATGCTGATAATAGTCATGTGAATTTGATATTCGTTTGGTATTTTGATATGATCTATGTTGTCTTTTCCTCTAGTAGTGTTATGTGAACATCGACTACATAACACTTCACCATATTTGGGCCTAGAGGAAGGCATTGGGGAGTAGTAAGTAGATGATGGGTTGCAAGAGTGACAGAAGCTTAAACCCCAGTCTATGCGTTGCTTCGTAAGGGGCTGATTTGGATCCACTAGTTTAATGCTATGGTTAGACGTTGTCTTAATTCTTCTTTTGTAGTTGCGGATGCTTGCGAGAGAGCTTAATCATAAGTGGGATGCTGGTCCAAGTAAGGGCAGTGCCCAAGCGCCGGTCCACCCACATATCAAACTATCAAAGTAACGAACGCGAATCATATGAACATGATGAAACTAGCATGACATAAATTCCCGTGTGTCCTCGGGAGCGTTTTTCCTCCTATAAGACTTTGTTCAGGCTTGTCCCTTGCTACAAAAGGGATTGGGCCACTTGCTGCACCATTGCTACTACTTGTTACTTGTTACTTTTTGCTTGCTACGTTTCACCTCGCTTCACAAACACTTGTTACCGCTACTTTCAGTGCTTGCAGTTATTACCTTGCTGAAATCCATTTATCAGAGCCTTCTGCTCCTCGTTGGGTTTGACAATCTTACTTCTGGAAAGGACTACGATTGATCCCCTATACTTTTGGGTCATCAAGACTCTTTTCTGGCACCGTTGCCGGGGAGTGAAGCGCCTTCGGTAGGTGGAAATTGGTAAGGAAACATTTTTATACTGTGCTGAAATTTATTGTCACTTGTCACTATGGAGATTGATCCTTTGTGGAGCTTGTTCGGGGTATCTTCACCACGAACGGAAGCATGAGGAGTTGTTCCTCAACCCGAGGTACCTACTGAAAATATCTTTTATGAAATTCCTTTGGGTATGCTTGAGAAACTGCTGGCTAATCCTTTCACAGGAGATGGATCTTCACATCCAGACTTGCATCTGATCTATGTATATGAAGTTTGAGGTTTATTTAAGCTTGCAGGTTTGCCCGAGGATGAGGTAAAGAAGAAAGTCTTTCCTTTATCTTTGAAGGATAAGGCGTTAACATGGTATAGGCTATGTGATGATACTGGATCATGGGGCTACAATCGGTTGAAATTGAAATTTCATCAAAAGTTCTATCCTATGCATTTAGTACATCGTGATCGGAACTTTATTTATAACTTTTGGCCTCGTGACAGGGAAAGCATACCTCAAGCTTGGGGGAGGCTTAAATCAATGCTATATTCATGCCCTAGTCATGAGCTCTCGAGAGAAATCATCACTCAAAACTTTTATGCTCGGCTTTCTCATGAAGATCGTACCATGCTTGACACTTCTTGTACCGGTTCTTTATGAAGAAGGATATTGATCACAAGTGGAATATATTGGAGAGAATCAAACGCAACTCTGAAGATTGGGAGCTGGAGGAAGGTAAGGAGTCAGGTATGAATTTCCAGTTTGATTGCGTTAAATCTTTTGTTGAGACAAGCACTTTTAGAGATTTTAGCGCTAAGTATGGACTTGACTCTGAGATAGTAGCTTCTCTATGTGAATCTTTTGCTGCTCATGTTTATCTTCCCAAAGAGAAGTGGTTTAAATATCATCCTCCTGTAGAAAGCAACATAGCCAAAACCAATCTAGTTGAGGAGAAAGTCATTGCTTTTAGTGATCCTGTTGTTCCTTCTGCTTACACTGAGAAACCACCATACCCTGCTAGGATAAAGGATTATTCTAAAGCTCCAACAGTGATACATAGGGGTTACATTAGACCACTTGCACCCCCTGAGGAGATTAGAGTTGAACCTAGTGTTGCTATTATCAAAGATCTCTTAGCCGAAGACATAGATGGGCAGGTTATCAAATTCGGTGAGGACTCCGCTAGAATTGCTAAACCTCACGCGAAAGACAAACACGGACTTGTAGTTGGCCTGCCCGTTGTTTCTGTCAAGATAGGAGATCACTGTTACCATGGTTTATGTGATATGGGAGCTAGAGTTAGTGCAATACCCCGTTCTCTATATGATGAAATCAAAGATGAGATTGCACCTGCTGAGTTAGAACCCATTGATGTCACTATTACGCTAGCTAATAGAGACACTATCTGCCCTCTGGGAATTGTGAGAGACGTAGAAGTCCTGTGTGGTAAGACGAAGTATCCTACTGATTTCCTCGTCCTTGGTACTGCACAAGATAGCTTTTGTCCCATCATATTTGGTAGACCCTTTCTCAACACTGTCAATGCTCACATTGATTGCATTAAGAACACTGTCACAGTTAGTTTCGAGGGTGTGTCTCCTGAATTTAACTTCTCCAAGTTTGGAAGATAACCCCATGAAAGAGAGTCGTCTGGTAGGGATGAAATCATTGCTCTTGCCTCTATTGCCATACCTCCTAGGGATCCTTTAGAGCAATATCTGCTTGAGCATGAAAATGATATGCATATGGAGGAGAGAGATGAGATAGATAAAATTGTCTTAGAACAATATCCTATTCTCAAGAATAATCTGCCTGTTGAACTGCTTGGGGATCCTCCCCCACCAAAGGGTGATCCTGTTTTTGAGCTTAAACAATTGCCTGATACTCTTAAGTATGCCTATCTTGATGAGAAGGAGATATATCCTGTTATTATTAGTGCCCTCCTCTCAGAGCAAGAAGAGAAGAAGTTACTAAGAACTCTGAGGAAGCACCGGGCTGCTATTGGATATACTCTTGATGATCTTAAGGGTATTAGTCCTACTCTATGTTAGCACAAGATTAAAACCGATCCTGACTTTAAACCAGTTGCTGATCATCAAAGGAGATTAAATCCTAAGATGAAAGAGGTCGTTAGAAAAGAAATATTAAAGCTTTTGGAAGCAGGAATCATTTATCCTATTACTCATAGTGATTAGGTAAGTCCAGTACATTGCATACCTAAGAAGGGAGGTATCATCGTCGTTCCTAATGATAAGGATGAACTAATCCCACAAAGGATTATTACCGGCTATAGGATGGTGATAGACTTCCGGAAACTGAACAAGGCAACCAGGAAATATCATTATCCTTTGCCGTTGATCGACCGAATGCAAGAAAGGCAATCAAAACACACACACTTTTTCTTTCTAGACGGTAATTCAGGTTTCTCGCAAATACCTGTTGCACAATCTGATCAGGAGAAAACCACTTTCACCTGCCCCTTCGGTACTTTTGCTTATAGACGTATGCCTTTTGGCTTATGCAATGCACCTGCCACATTTCAAACATGTATGATGGCTATATTCTCTGACTTTTGTGAAAAGATTGTCGAGGTTTTCATGGATGACTTCTCCGTTTACGGGTCTTCCCTTGATGATTGCCTCTGCAACCTTGATCGAGTCTTACAGAGATGCGAAGATACCAACCTCGTTTTGAATTCGGAGAAGTGCCACTTTATGGTTAATGAAGGTATCGTCTTAGGACACAAAATCTCTAGAAGAGGCATTGAAGTTGATAAGTCTAAGGTTGATGCAATTGAGAAAATGCCTTGCCCCACAGATATCAGAGGTATACGAAGTTTCCTAGGTCATGCTAGTTTCTATAGAAGGTTCATTAAAGACTTCTCTAAGATTTCTAGGCCTCTTACCAACCTCTTGCAGAAGGATGTACCTTTTGTTTTTGATGAGGATTGTGAGGAAGCTTTCGAAATACTTAAGACGGCTTTGATAACCGCACCTATTGTTCAACCACCTGACTGGAACTTGCCCTTTCAAATCATGTGCGGTGCTAGTGATTATGCTGTTGGTGCTGTTCTAGGACAAATAGTTGACAAGAAGTTGAATGTTATTCACTATGCTAGTAAAACTCTAGACAGTGCCCAAAGAAACTATGCCACTACGGAGAAGGAGTTTTTAGCAGTCGTGTTTGCATGTGAAAAGTTCATATCTTATATAGTTGACTCCAAAGTCACTATTCAATCTGATCATGCTGCTATTAATTACCTTATGGAGAAGAAGGACGCTAAGCCTAGGCTGATCAGATGGGTTCTCCTGCTACAGGAATTTGATTTGCACGTCGTTGACCGAAAGGGTAATAATAACCCTGTAGCAGATAACTTGTCTAGGCTAGAGAATGTCCTTGATGACCCACTACCTATTGATGACAGCTTTCCCGATGAGAAATTTAATGTCATCCGCACTTCACATAGTGCACCGTGGTATGCCGATTATGCAAATTACATCGTAGCCAAATACATACCACCCAGTTTCACCTATCAGCAAAAGAAGAAATTCTTCTTTGATTTGAGACACTACTTTTGGGATGATCCTCACCTTTATAAGGAAGGAGTAGATGGTGTATTAGACGTTGTGTGCCTGAACATGAACAGGGACAGATCTTGCAAAAGTGTCATTCCGAAGCCTACGGAGGACACCACGCTGGAGATAGAACAGCCCATAAGGTATTGCAATCAGGTTTCTATTGGCCCACTATGTTCAAGGATGCCCGTAAGTTTGTCTTGTCTTGTGACGAATACCAAAGAATAGGGGACATCAGTAAGCATCAGGAAATGCCTATGAACTATTCACTTGTCACTGAACCATTTGATGTGTGGGGCTTTGATTATATGGGACCCTTCCCGAGTTCCAATGGGTACACTCACATCTTCGTTGCTGTGGATTATGTCACTAAGTGGGTAGAAGCTATCCCCACTAAAAATGCTGATTACCACACCTCTATTAAGATGCTTAAAGAAGTCATTTTCCCAAGATTTGGAGTCCCTAGATATCTGACGACTGATGGCGGTTCACACTTCATTCATGGTGTTTTCCGCAAGATGCTCACTAAGTATGATGTCAACCATAGAGTTGCATATCCTTATCATCCTCAGTCTAGTGGTAAAATAGAGTTGAGTAATAGGGAGATCAAGTTGATCCTACAAAAGACCGTCAATAGATCTCGAAAGAATTGGTCTAGCAAACTTGACGATGCACTATGGGCTTATAGGACTGCTTATAAGAATCCCATGGGCATGTCAGCGTATAAAATAGTTTACGGTAAGGCCTGTCATTTACCTCTTGAGCTGGAACACAAAGCTTATTGGGCAATCAAAGAGCTCAACTTCGATTTCAAACTTGCCGGTGAGAAGCGGTTGTTTGATATCAGCTCGTTAGATGAATGGAGGGCCCAGGCATATGAGAATGCCATGTTGTTCATCGAAAAGGTTAAGAAATGGCACGATAAACGAATACTGAAACGAGAGTTCAACGTAGGTGATTATGTCCTGCTATACAATTCTCGTTTGAGATTCTTTACAGGCAAGCTTCTCTCTAAATGGGAAGGTCCCTATGTTATCAAGGAAGTATATCGTTCCGGTGCCATCAAAATCAATAACTCGGAAGGAAATTTTCCTAGAGTGGTAAATGGGCAAAGAATCAAGCATTACATCTCTAGTACTCCCATAAATGTTGAGACCAATATCATCAATGTCATAACTCCAGAGGAGTACATAAGGGATGTTTATCAGCCTGTTTCAGACCCTGAAAACGAAGATGTATCTGTTTTGGTAAGAAATTGGACTCCGACGCTTTTCCAATAGGAAATTTCCTCCGTTTTGGAATTTTTGGGAAATTAGAAAAATAAAAAGCAGTCCGGAGAGCGAACGAGGTGGCCACAAGCCCTGCCACCGCCACCCCCTGGTGGCGGAGGGCAAGCTTGTGGGCACCTCGTGTGCCTCCCGGACTCCGTTTTCTTGCGGAGCACTCCTTCTGGTCCAGAAAAAATCAATATATACTCGCCCGAAGGTTTTGATCTCCGTATCGTGCAGTCTTCCTCTGTTTTCGTTTCGAGCTGGCTGTCTCCCGTAGATTTAGAGCAAAGACGTTTCAGGAATCTGTTGGGGAGAATGATCTTCACCAAGTTCATGAGGAAGTAGATGCTGATCTGAAAAGAGTAGAAGTCACGGAAGCCAGGGACCAAGCTAAGGAGAAAACCCAAGCTAGGGAGGAAGTTCAACCTATGTTCAACATTGAAGACGTTGAAGGAGTAGATTTTCTCCAACCCTTCCTCCACGTGCTGTCTCCATCCTTCATTGAACTCTTGAGGTTTTGCGAAACAACTCGTGCTCGCAATATTTCCCTTTCTCGTGAAGTTGTTTTGCTGGAAAACCATGTCACAGACCTCAAAGGTATAAATCAAAGATTGATAGCTCTCTTGGAATCAAAGGCGACAACTCCACCACCATCACCACCAAAGGAAGACAACTAAGAATTGGTATGGGCAATCCCCTTGGCTTCTGGCAAGCTTGGGGGAGTTGCCCTGGTATCGTATCACCTTTATACCTTTTGATTTTACCTTTATTTTAGTTCTTTCCTTTTCAGTTTTTATTTTCTTCTCTTAGAGGAATAAGTCTTTAGTGTTTAGTTTGAGTCTTTTGCTTTTGTCTCTCCCCGATGTATTCGAGCTTGTGAGCTATATAATAAAGATATCTTAGTCAAGGGCTTTGCTTTATTACATGATCAATAGTATGAAAGGAACGATAGCATGAAAGATCATGAGACGATCTTATGGAAAGTGATAACTTCACTTATGACACGTATGATGATTGAAACTTGTTGAGAATAAATCAACATAGACCTCATTCATTGTTGCAATTAATAAGAAGTAATAAGGCAAGAGAGGTTCACATATAAATATATCATCTTAGACACTTTTTACAATTGTGAGCACTCACCAAACTATTACATGCTTAGGAGTAGATGTTGGACAAGGAAGACAACATAATGAATTGTGTTTGTTTGGTTCCAAACAATGTTATATGATTAGAGATCCCTTAGCATGTGACGATTGCTTCCACATCATATTAGCCAAAACTCCCGCACCAAGTAGAGATACTACTTGTGCATCCATAAACCTCCAACCCAGTTTTGCCATGAGAGTCCACCAAACCTACCTATGGATTGAATAAGATCCTTCAAGTAAGTTGTCATCGGTGCAAGAAATAAAAATTGCTCTCTAATATGTATGATCAATTAGTGTGTGGAAAATAAGCTTTGTACGAACCTGTGATGAGGAAGACATAAAAGCGACAGACTGCATAATAAAGTTCTTTATCACAGGAGGCAATATAAAGTGACATTCCTCCGCACTAAGAGGACACACATTCAAACCTCAAAAGCGCATGACAACCTCTGCTTCCCTCTGCGAAGGGCCTATCTTGTACCTTTACTTTTTGCCCTTGTAAGAGTCATGGTGATCTTCACCAATTCCCTATTTCTCCTTTGTCTTTGCTACCGTCACATGCTTGGGAAAGATCTATATTCATATATCAACTTGGAGTTAAGTACTTATGCTTTATTATTGTTGACTTTACCCTTGAGGTAAATCGTTGGGAGGCAAAACTATAAGCCCCTATCTTCCTCTGTGTCCAGTTGAAACTTTGACACCATGAGTACCTCGTGAGTTGTAACAATTGTGGAAAACAAAAGAGATGATTGATTATGTGGGTTTGCCTTACAAGCTCTTATTTGACTCTTTCTGATGTTGTGATAAATTGCAATTGCTTCAATGACTTTGGACTGTTCTTGGTTACTTCTCGGTAAGGTTTTTGCTTCATGCTTTGCTTTGTGAAGGAATTGTTACTTTCCCATAAGAATCTTTATAATGTATTGTTGTCCTATGTGTGATCATGATGCCCTCATGTCCGTATTATGTTTTATCGACACCTTCGTCCCTCAACATGTGGACATGTTTATGGAAGTTGGTTTTCGCTTGAGGACAAGCGAGGTCTAAGCTTGGGGGAGTTGATACGTCTATTTTGCATCATGCTTTCATGTTGATATTTATTGCTTTATGGGCTGTTATATTACTTTGTGGTACCATATTTATCCCTTTTCTCTCTTATTTTGCAAGGTTTATTTGAAGAGGGAGAATTCAGGCAGTTGGAATTCTGGACTGGAAAAGGAGCAAATCTTAGTCCACTATTCTGCACTTCTCCAAATGCCCTGAAAAGTTACGTGGATTTTTTTGGGATTATATAAAAAATACTGGGCGAAAGAAGTACCAGAGGGGGGCCACCAGGGCGCCACAAGCCGTGGCACCGCCACCCCCTGGTGGCGGAGGGCATGCTTGTGGGCTCCCTGATGGCCCACTAGATCCCCTCTTTTGCTATATGAAGGGTTTCGTTCCAGAAAAAATCAATCAGGAGCTTTTTCGTGGTTTCGCCGCCGCCACGAGGCGGAACTTGAGCAGATCCAATCTAGAGCTCCGGCAGGACGATCCTGCCGGGGAAACTTCCCTCCCGGAGGGGGAAATCGTCGTCATCGTCATCACCAACACTCCTCTCGTTGGAGGGGAGGCATCTTCATCAACATCTTCATCAGCACCATCTCCTCTCCAATCCCTAGTTCATCTCTTGTAATCAATCTCCGTCTCACGACTCAGATTGGTACTTGTAAGGTTGCTAGTAGTGTTGATTACTCTTTGTAGTTGATGCTAGTTGGATTACTTGCTGGAAGAGTTTATGTTCAGATCCTTGATGCTATTCATTACACCTCTGATCATGATTATGATTATGCATTATGAGTAGTTACTTTTGTTCCTGAGGACATGAGATAAGTCATGCTGATAATAGTCATGTGAATTTGATATTCATTCGGTATTTTGATATGTTGTATGTTGTCTTTTCCTCTAGTTTTGTTATGTGAACGTTGACTACATAACACTTCACCATATTTGGGCCTAGAGTAAGGCATTGGGGAGTAGTAAGTAGATGATGGGTTGCTGGAGGGACAGAAGCTTAAACCCCAGTCTATGCGTTGCTTCGTAAGGGGTTGATTTGGATCCACTAGTTTAATGCTATGGTTAGACATTGTCTTAATTCTTCTTTTGTAGTTGCGCATGCTTGCGAGAGAGCTTAACCATCAGTGGGATGCCTGTCCAAGTAAGGGCAGTACCCAAGCGCCGGTCCACCCACTTATCAAACTATCAAAGTAACGAACGCGAATCATATGAAGATGATGAAACTAGCATGACAGAAATTCCCATGTGTCCTCAGGAGCGTTTTTCCTCCTATAAGACTTTGTTCAGGCTTGTCCCTTGCTACAAAAGGGATTGGGCCACTTTCTGCACCATTGCTACTACTTGTTACTTGTTACTTTTCGCTTGCTACGTTTCACCTCGCTACACGATCACTTGTTACCGCTACTTTTAGTACTTGCAGTTATTACCTTGCTGAAATCCGTTTATGAGAGCCTTCTGCTCCTCGTTGGGTTCGACACTCTTACTTATCGAAAGGACTACGATTGATCCCCTATACTTGTGGGTCATCACCCGCGCCCCTAGGGCTTGTAGCCCACTGGTGTGGCCCCCTAGACAGACTCTTTGTCCCAGTATTTTTCAAAAAATCCAGAAAAAATCGTACTTGATTTTCACGGCGTTCGGAGAACTTTTATTTTCAGGGTACTTTTCCACCGGACGCTAAAGCAGAAAACAGGGAAAACTAAACTAAATCTATCATTTTTCTTCTAAGCAACCGAAGGTGAAAGCTTGGAACAGAGGTTTCTGACTCCTCGATTCATCCATCACATGGTCATCGAAAGAAATCCATCAATGGGGTTGATCAAATCCGCTCGACAAAACTTTCTCGAATCACAAAAAGAGAACCGAGAATTTTCGAATAGTCACTAAGTCACCTCAATGGGGATGTGTATCTCCCCAACAAGCAAATCATACTTTATCTTGACACGAGGAATAGGGCATTCAAAGCTCTCGATAAGAATCGATGAAGTTTTTCCGATAGCATTGATGCAATGTACTCGATATTGTTTCTTCGAAAAGTGCACTGTATGCTCATTACCCTTGACATGGAAAGTGACATTGCCTTTGTTGCAGTCTATAACATTCCCTGTGGTGTTTAAAAAGGGTCTTCCGAGGATGACCTCCATGGCATCGTCCTCGGGAATATCCAAGATAACAAAGTCTGTTAAGATAGTGGTGTTAGCAACCACAACAGGCACATCCTCGCAAATGCCGATAGGGAAAGCAGTTGATTTGTCGGCCATTTGCAGAGAGATTTTAGTGGGTGTCAACTTATCCAGTTCAAGTCTATGATAAAGACAGAGAGGCATAACTCTAACACCGGCTCCAAGGTCGCATAAAGCAGTTCTAACGTAGTTACCTTTAATGGAGCAAGGTATAGTGAGCACACCGGGATCACCTAGTTTCTTGGGAGTTCCACCCTTGATGGTATAATTGGCAAGCATGGCGGAGATCTCAACCTCAGGTATCCTCCTCTTATTAGTCACAATATCTTTCATGTACTTAGCATACAGAGACATTTTGAGCATATCCGTCAAACGCATTTGGAGAAACACAGGTCTGATCATTTCAACAAAGCTCTCAAAATCCTCATCATCCTTTTTCTTGGATTGTTTGGGAGGAAAGGGCATGGGTTTCTAAACCCATGGCTCCCTTTCTTTACCATGCTTCCTAACAGCGAAGTCATTCTTATCGTATCATTTATTCTTAGGGTGTGGGTTATCAAGATCAATAGGTTCAATCTCCACATCCTTATCGTTGCTAGGTTGAGCATCATCATGAACATCACTATTGATATTATCATTAGGCGCATCTTCATCACCAGATTGTGTTGCAGCATCGGAGACACAGGCATCGTTTGGACTCTCAGGTGTAGCAGCAACAGGGTTGCTAGCGTGCAGGTTCCTATCATCTTTCTTCTTCTTTCTAGGATGACTAGGTGCATCGGTGCTAACTCCTTGAGAATCTTGTTCAACTCTCTTCAGATGACCTTCAAGATACAAAGGTTCCTGGGTTATTCTACTGCCTCTAGTAACGACTGTAACGGAACTATCATTCAACTCATTGAGCAAGTCATTCTGAGCTTTAAGTAGTTGTTTTACCTGAGTAGTAACCATAGAGGCATGTTTACTTAGAAGCTTAAGATCATTGACATTTCTGTCCACACAAGCACTTAAATGACTAAGCATACGAGCATTCTTTTCCAACTGTCTGCTAACATAATCATTGAAACTCTGTTGTTTGGCAACAAAGTTGTCAAATTCATCAAAGCATAGGCTAGCAGGTTTGTCAAAAGGAATATCACTCTCATCAAACCTACGCAGAGAATTCACTTCTACTACCTATATCGGGTTATCGAGACCATGGATCTCTTCGATATGTGGTAGATTTTTGACATCTTCAGATCTAATGCCTTTCTCTTGCATAGATTTCTTGGCTTCTTGCATATCTTCGGGACTGAGGAATAGAATACCTCTTTTCTTAGGAGTTGGCTTAGGAGGTGGTTCGGGAATAGTCCAAGCATTATCGTTGATCAAGATGTTATTCAGTAGGGTCTCAGCTTGTTCTACAGTTCGTTCCCTAAAAACACAACCGACACAACTATCTAGGTGGTCTCTAGAAGCATCGGTAAGTCCGTTATAGAAGATATCAAGTATCTCATTCTTCTTAGGAGGGTGATCAGGCAAAGCATTTTGTAGCTGGACGAGCCTCCCCCAAGCTTGTCGGAGACTCTCTTCTTGGAGTTGTCCAAAGTTGTATATTTCCTGCAAGGCAGCTTGCAACTTATGGGCAGGGAAATATTTCTCACAGAAGTAATAGACCATATCCTGGGGACTACTCACACATCCAGGAGCAAGAGAGGTGAACCAGGCTTTAGCGTCATCCTTTAGAGAGAAAGGAAACAACTTAAGGATATAGTAGTGAAAAGGGTGGCTATATCGTGTAGTTTGGCAAGATGGGCTAGGACCGTCTCAGACTCATAACCGTGAAAAGGATCAGATTCGACTAGAGAGATTATCTCAGGATCAACAGAGAATTCATAATCCTTATTGGTGCTAAAGATAGGTGAAGTGGCAAACTTCGGGTCATATTTCATCCTAGCTTTTAGAGATTTTTCCTTCCACTTGAGAAGTAATTTGTGAGCCTCATAGACATCCTTACACGCAAGAAAATCCTCAGCTATCTCTCCCTCCATAACGTAACCCTCAAGTATATCAGGCAATTCATATCTAGGAGAGCTAGATCTAGCAGGAGCAAAAGCAGGTTCTATCTCAATAGTATCGGCAGTTTCAGAAGCATCACGAGCATTCGCAGTAACTCTAGCAATATGAGCATCAAGGAATACCCCTAGTGGAACATCAGGCAAAGTAGCATCTCTAGCAGTATCAAGCATAGCATCTCTAGCAATATCAAGCATAGCATCTCTAGCAGTATCACGCATAACATCAAGCATAGTATCAAGCATAATATCATCAGGCATAGTATCAAACATAGGCGACATATCAAGATTTCTAGCAGGAGGTGATGTCGCAAACTTACTCATAACTGAAGGTGAATCAAGTGCAGATCTAGATGGCAATTCTTTACCTCCCCTCGTAATTGAGGGCAAGACTTTGGTCTTCGGATCCTTCAGATTCTTCATAGTGATCAGCAGATGTAAATCCCAAGTAACTCAGAGAATATAGCAATACCTCCCCGGCAACGGCGCCAGAAAAATGCTGACTCCATAGCAGCAGACCTTCCCTTGCAAGGGCACCAGAGGAATGCTGCTAGCACTCTCCGGCAATGAAACTAGAAGAATGTTGTTGACGGCCCACCAGCGCGTGGGATCGTAGTAGTTTTCGAGGGTAGAGTATTCGACCCAAATTTTTTGATTCGCTAGACAGGAGGTGAGAGGATACTCTCGAGTATTAGCAGCTGAATTTATCAGATTCAACCACACCTGAAAGATTAGTATCTGCAAGCAAAGTAGTAACAGCAAAGTAGTATGATAACAACAGTGTCAGAAATGATCTGTTGACATGGCAGACTATTTCTAACGATTGTATCAATGGCGCCAAGTTGCCTCGTTGACGGAAATTGTCAGTTCCCGTCAACGACCAGCGATCAAGATTGTAGCAGGTAGCAGCAGTGTAACGAGTAATAGCAGTGGCAAGGAACAACAGTAATGACAGCAGTAGCAATAGTAGCAGCAGTAGCAAGCAACAGTAGTAGCAACAGTAGCAGCAGAGCAATACAAGTAACAACAGCAGTAGGACAAACTCGTAGGCAATGGGTCGGTGATTTGTTTGGATGATATTCATCATGCAACAGTTATAACACGGAGCGATATGTGGCAAGCTCCCGTTTGTCAATGTGATGTAGGCATGCATTCCATGTGTCGTCATACGTGCTTAGGGAAAAGAACTTGCATGATATCTATTGTCCATCCCTCCCGTGGCAGCGGGGTCCAAAAGGAAACTACGGGATATTAAGGTTCTCCTTTTAATAAAGAATCGGACCAACGCATTAGCACTTGGTGAACACATGAACTCCTCAAACTATGGTCATCACCGGGAGTGGTTCCGGTTATTGTCACTCCGGGGTTGCCGGACCATAACACATAGTAGGTAACTACAACTTGCAAGATCGGATCTAAAACACACATATATTGGTGACAACATAATAATTTCAGATCTGAAATCATGGCACTCAGGCCCTAGTGACAAGCATTAAGCATGGCAAAGTAGTAGCAACATCAATCTCAGAACATAGTGGATACTAGGGATCAATCCCCGTCAAAACTATCTCGATTACATGATAGATCTCATCCTACTCATCACCGCCCAGTGAGCCTACGAATAGATTAGTCACGAACGAAGAAGAGCTTCAACGAATTGGAGAGGGAAGAAGGTTGATGATGACGATGGCGACGATTTCCCCTCTCTCGAGCCCAAGACGAACTCCAGATCTGCCCTCCAGATGAAGAACAGGTTGTGGCGGTGCCTCCGTATCGCAAACGCGACGAAATCTTCTCTTTTTAATTTTTCTGGGACGAACGTGAACTTATAAACCTGAGGTCGGGGGCGGCAGAGCTGTGTGGGCCCCACAAGCTGGCCCACCGCCAACAGGGGGGTGGCGGAGGCACGGCTTGTGGCCCACTGGCCCACCCCCTCAGGTGGATCTTGGCGTAGATATTTTTCATATTTTCCAAAAATGCTCCCCGTAAATTTTCAGGACGTTTGGAGAACTTTGATTTCCGCACAAAAATAACACCAAGGCAATTCTGCTGAAAACAGCGTCAGTTCAGGTTAGTTCCATTCAAATCATGCAAATTAGAGTCCAAAACAAGGGCAAAAGAGTTTAGAAAAGTAGATACGATGGAGACGTATCAGCCGCCCTCAATAGCACCTCCGCGGCAGCCACAGAAGCGCTAGACCCCGGCCAGGCCGCCGAGCTCGCCGGCAAAGGCCGCTTCGGCCTGGTCTCCCCGTCCCCGAGAAGGCGCGTTATCAGCGCGTCCCGGTATGTGGGGCGCGGCTCGAGTAGGGAACCGGCCACAGGGGGGAGGCGGGTTGCGTCGCACGCGGCGTCGAGACCGGCGAAGGATGCGGTGCACGCAAGGACGGGAGGAGCGGGACAGACTGCAGCACGACCCGGGGGAGACGTCAGGCCGGCAGGGGCGCGACCAGGGGGAGGCGGGAGGGCGGCGGCACGAGAAGGGGATCTGGAGCGGGAGCAGGGGACGGTGCGATGAGGGAGCGATGCACAGGGAGGGAAACCCTATCCCATCGTGCGACCTCAGTGCGAGAGGCTGGCCAGCCCTCGCGTGGGCCGAGGCAGCTGCACTAGACCCAAAGACAACGGGTCGGGTCCGCGGTCGCCAGCAACCACCTCCGGTTGGCCCAGGCCAGAGCCATCTCCGCGCGACGGGTCATATCCCTAAGCTCCTGGGCCGCAAACCCACCAGGCCTCACCTGGTCCGGCCCAACCGGGCGACTCCCGGCCCAGACGCCGACAGACCACGCCGCGGCGCTAGGGCACAGCCCCCGCAGCTTCGCTGCGCGAGCCGGCCCCGACCACGGTTCCGCGCGCCGCCGACGAGAGGAGGCACAGGGGCCCGACAGCAGGGCGACCACCGCCGACACCAGGAACGGGCGCCGCCGCGGGGGATAACCTGGGCAGCGTGCCGGACCGCGCTAGGATAGAGCTGGGGCGGGACCTGCCAGACACCGGGGGCAGGTGCCGCCGGGACACCGGATCTAGCCGGGATGTCGCCGGTCGACCCCGCGGCCGCGCTGGTCGTGCCGCTTCCAAGAACGCCCCCAGTTGGGGCGGCGCGAGGGGGACCGGGAGCTCCAACGGGGCACCATTCGTTGGCTCGTCCTGCTCGCCAGGCTCGTCCTGCTTGTCAGGCTCCTCTGCCTAGTTGGCCCAAGCCTTCGGGGAGCGCCAGAAGGAAAGGGTAGGACCATGGCAAACGGCGGCAGCCACAACCGGCGCGGAGCCCAGCCCCAGCGAAGGAAGGGGCAGCACCATCGGCGCATGACGACCCACAAGTATAGGGGATCAATCGTAGTCCTTTCGACAAGTAAGAGTGTCGAACCCAACGAGGAGAAGAAGGATCTGACAAGTGGTTTTCAGCAAGGTAAAATCTGCAGGCAGTGAAATTGTCGGTAACAAGTGATTGTGTGGTGAGATGATTCGTAGCAAGCAACAATTAACAAAATTAGCAACAGTGCAGCAAAGTGGCCCAATCCCTTTTGTAGCAAGGGACAAGCCTGGACAAAGTCTTATAGGAGGACAAACGCTCCCGAGGACACGTGGGAATTTCTGTCATGCTAGTTTTCATCATGTTCATATGATTCGCGTTCGTTACTTAGATAGTTTGATATGTGGGTGGACCGGCGCTTGGGTACTGCCCTTACTTGGAGAAGCACCCCACTTATGATTAACCCCTCTCGCAAGCATACGCAACTACGAAACAAGAATTAAGACAACTTCTAACCATAGCATTAAACTAGTGGATCCAAATCAGCCCCTTACGAAGCAACACATGAACTAGGGTTTAAACTTCTGTCACTCTAGCAGCCCATCATCTACTTACTACTTCCCAATGCCTTCCTCTAGGCCCAAATAATGGTGAAGTGTTATGTAGTCGACGTTCACATAACACCACTAGAGGAAAAACAACATACAACATATCAAATTACCGAACGAATACCAAATTCACATGACTACTATTAGCATGACTTATCCCGTGTCCTCAGGAACAAAAGTAACTACTCACAAAACATAATCATATTCATGAAAAGAGAGGTAATGAGTAGCATCAAGGATCTGAACATAAACTCTTCCACCAAATAATCCAACTAGCATCAACTACAAAGAGTAATCAACACTACTAGCAACCTTACAAGTACCAATCGGAGTCGCGAGACGGAGATTGGTTACAAGTGATGAACTAGGGTTTGGAGATGAGATGGTGCTGATGAAGATGTTGATGGTGACGAGTCCCCTCCGATGAGAGGAGTGTTGGTCATGACGATGGCGACGATTTCCCCCTCAGGGAGGGAAGTTTCCCCGACAGGATCATCCTACTAGAGCTCTAGATTGGTTATGCTCAAGTTCCGCCTCGTGGCGGCGGCGAAACTATGAAAAAGCTCCTCCTTGATTTTTTCCCTGGACGAAACCCTCCATATAGCAAAAGAGGGGAGCAAGTGGGCCAGTGGGCTGCCCACAAGCCCTCATGGCGCGGCCTGGGGGGTGGCCGCGCCGTGCAGGCTTGTGGACACCCCCTAGTGCCCCTTCGGGCCAGAATTTTTGATAAATCGGGAAAAAAAATCCTCGTTGATTTTTACGGCGTTTGGAGTTGCGCAGAATAGGTATCTCAAACTTGCTCCACTTTCAGGCCAGAATTCCAGTTGCCGGTATTCTCCCTCTTCATGTAAACCTTGCAAAATAAGAGAGAAAATGCATAAGAATTGTACCGTGAAGTGAAATGACAGCCCAACAAGCGATAAATATCAACATGAAAACATGATGCAAAATGGACGTATCAGCGCACTGTCGGCGATCCCCCGGGCTTAGGCACAGAGACTCATCGCCACCTTGGTTACGCCTTTCCTCCAGTTTAAGTGTAACTCCATCCCACCAAAACCTTTAGAAACTCCAAAATCCCTTTGGCCAGTGGCAGACCTACGTTAAGAGTTCTGGGGGACATGCCCCACTTGTTTTTTACACCAACTTACTAGCCCACACCGTAGTACACTAGTGCCCCCTATAAGCCTAATTACCTGCCCCCACTAAGCCTAATTCTTTGTCACTGTGTGTATTTATTAAAGCCCAAATATTGGCCCACTAAGAAGGAACATGATACAACTTTACCTAGTCTTCAGGCTTCAGTAGTTCACACGGGATGAAACCCTCGCCTCGCAAACCACCGCCGCCCATCGCTGCAGTCGCGGCTCGTTGCACCGCACCACGCTGCACCGTCGCCGACGATCGCCCACTTCCCATCGCCCTTCGTCGCGGCTTCCTCCATCGTGATCCCGACCTTCCACGCGACGTTGCAGACTTGCAGTGGGCAGCGGCAAGCCGGCAATACAATCTCATCCAGTCCCGTGATCTCATCTCTTGCAATTTCTTAATTCCAATTGACATCAAGTTCACGGTAAATTCCTATAAGTTTTGGTCTCAACCTTTTTGTTTGTTGCTTCTATATTAAAGACCACCGTCTAGTTAATAAAGACCACCTGGGTTCTTTCGTTGCATCTTAGATTCTTAGTCTACTTAATTTATGTGTAGTAATTTATCATTTTGTGTGACTAGGTCAGTAGAAACATTTTTTTTTGTCTAACACTCGAGAGTTTGCAATGTTATATTACAGGAAAGCTAATGGAGAGATTTTATAAAAATCAACAACTTCCAGTTCCAAGATGCCTGAACTAGTTGATTTGGATAAGCTTCCTAGGGATCCATCTAAAAGGAAGAGAATTGTAGATTACAATCCCAACCAGCATGAGGATATACGAAGGAAGTACTTGATGTGGGGTCCTCATCGACCTCGTCGTAAAACATTTAAGCCAAGGATGTTTGGGAAGACCAATATGTATTTTCATCCTGATTGGTATGATGATTATGGTGGTAATTGGCTAGAGTATTGTGAGGCAGAAGACAATGCATATTGCTTGTGTTGCTATTTATTCAGGGATAACATCAAAGGAAATAAACCTGGGCATGATGCATTTATAGTAAATGGATTTCACAACTGGAAGAAGCCGGAAAGATTTTTGACTCGCGTAGGTGATCGCAACATTTTCCACAATAGAGCAGAAAAAAATTGTGAGGACCTACTAAATATAGATCAATCTATCCCGGCAGCCTTACAGAAGCAAACTGAAATTGAGAAAACTGAGCATCTTATTCGGTTCAATGCTGCAATTGATGTTTGTGAGTATTTGTTGCATCAGGGACAATCATTTCGTGGTCATGATGAATTAGAAGATTCGGTAAATAAAGGTAATTATCTGCAATTGATGGAGTATACTATTAGTCAGAATGAAGTTTTAGCCAAGGAATTCAAAAATGCCCCAACTAACAATCAAATGTTGTCTCCAAAAATTCAGAAAAGTATTACTGAATGCTTTGCGGAAGAGATCTTATCGTGCATTTTGCAGGAAGTTGGTACTGATGTGTTCAGCTTATTAGTTTACGAGGGTCGTGATATTTCTGACAAAGAACAGATGGCATTGGTTCTACGATACGTGAGTGGTGGGCTGCCATATGAGAGGTTTGTAGGTGTTGTTCAAGTTGAGGAGACAATAGCTAATTTTCTGAAGTCAAAAATTGATTTCATGATTAAAGTTTGGCTTGAGTATAAAACAAGTGAGAGGACAAGGGTACGATGGCGCTAGTAATATGGCTGGTGAGTTTAATGGTTTGCAAGCAAAAAAATTTGAGAGACAACAGTTCAACTTATTTTGTACATTGTTTTGCTCACAAACTTAACTTGGTTGGTGTCGCCATTGCAAAGAAAATCGCTCATGTTGGAGACTTCTTTGATATGATATCACTTATGGTGACAGTTGTTGGATCATCTTGTAAGAGAAAGGATAAACTTAGAGAGGATCATCAAGAAGAAGTGAGGAAAGCAATTGGTAAGGGCGAAATTGCTACAGGAACCGGGTTAAATCAAGAGCTTTCTCTTCAAAGACTAGGAGATACCAGATGGAACTCTCACTACAGAACTTTGGTAGGTTTGTCAAAGATGTTTCCCTCGGTGATTAAAGTGCTAGAATATGTTGAGGAAGATGGTACTGATCCTATTAAGAAACGTCAAGCTAGTGGGATTCTAAAATATTTTCAATCATTCGATTCTGCATTCTATCTACACATGATGATGACTATATTTGCTTTAACGAATGGGCTATCTAAAACCTTTCATAGAAAGGATGTGGATATTGTTAATGCCATGTCAGATGTGGAATCCACTAAGAGATAGCTACAGAATCTTAGATTTGAGCATGGTTGGAATGATCTTCTGAACAAGGTACGTTCTTTTTGTGAGAAGAATGGCATTTCAGTGATGCAAATGGAAAATGATTATGTGAATCCAAAGAAGACAAGGCAAAGGACCGACATTAACAATGAACATCATTATCGAATCGATTGTTTCTTTGTTGTCCTAGATATGTTGGTAGAAGAGTTAAATGGCAGACTTAATGTTATAAGTTCAGAGTTACTTTGTTGTATGTCAGCTTTGAGTCCAAGTGATCAGTTTAGTCACTATAATGTTGAGAAGTTCATGAAATTGGCTCTTTTTTACCCTGATGAATTCAATGATTTCGTGGCCCTTGAGCATGAACTTGATCTCTATTTGGATAATGTAACCCATGGTACAAGGTTTGCTAGCTTGGATAATATTGGAGATCTGGCCGAATTGATGGTGACTACAAAGAAGAATCTTTCTTATCCTTTAGTATACCGACTTATAAAGCTAGCACTAACTTTGTATGTTGCCACTGCAACTGTTGAGAGGTGCTTCTCAGCTATGAAGATTGTGAAGAATGTTCTACGTAACAAAATCAGTGATGATTTTATGAACCATAGCCTTATCTGCAATGTAGAAAAAGAATTGTTGAGGAAAATTCCCAATGAAGTGATAGTTAAACGTTTTCATGCAGTGAAAGATCGTCGTAGGATGAAGCGAAAGGTAATGTGCTACATAAAGCTCTTGTCTCTTTTAATACCGACCTTCTTCAATGTTTTCATCATCCCTCAATTTGATCATGTCTTTCATTGTTGATGCAGGTTGTAGGCTAGAGTGTTAGAACAATGAGGCAATGTTCTCTTTTGCAACTTCGAAACAAGTCATTGTTATGCTGGTATGATTTATTTTTCCTCAAGTTGTTACTAGTTCGTTTCTTGTATTTTTTCAATGAAGTTGATTACCATGTGGAGAATAAAATGGTTATGCCCACAGTTTTTACAAGAGTGTATTTTCCTTTTTGGTTCATGAATGTGACATACTTTGCCCCCTCTCACAACAAATTCTGGGTCCGCCCCTGCCTTCAGCCAGAATCCCCTCTATATAAAAATTACTTATTTGGTAGGAAATGATTGAAATATTGAGAGAAGATAGTGCAAACATCTAAAAATACAATCTTTTCAAATAAAACAAATCCTGAATGTCAAACCACAAATTCATTGTTTGCTATAGTTTGGACTGAAACTTTAAGTGGCAACACGAGATGATTTATCAAAGAGAAACGCAACGCAACCGTGTTATAGGTAGTACTGAAACTTCAAGTGGACGGAATAAGACTGCAACTATTTCATGTTCAAGCACTTAATTTCTGGATTTGAGAACAATAAATAGGTTTCATCTACATGGTCAGGAGAACAGACCAAGTTTAGCTAGCAGAAACACAACAACTTCTGAGTTTAACTTTTGCCGAACAGTTATCTCACTGCAAGAAGTTCTGGATTCACGTGACCGAGACGACAACGACACTCTGAAGAAGTGAACTGTGAAGCGATCAAGAGACGATCAGGAATCCTGCTCTGCTCTTTCTCTACACTGCATCGACATTCGAGAACCGCTGTCCTGTGTGGGCTGAAATAGAATTTAGAAGGAGGAAAGGTTAGGAGGTAAGGTCATCCATCATATTGCTAAAACAGAGGCAACAACAATATCAAGAAGGCAGTTGATTTACAATCCTGAAAGCAAATTACTACAATTGGCTAAATCATGATGAATAATGTGCATAAACTAATTTAAGCCAAGTAGTTGAATAACTCATTAATCTGTCAAATAGTCTAGAATTTAATGACTGATTTGAAACAAACCGTCTCATCTCATGACTAAAATAGATTTGTTCTCACTGCTCAGCAAAACTACAAAACAAAGACAATGGAATGAAACAGACAGAGCCAGACGAAATACGGCTCAAGCATTATATTTTGCAAGATTGTTGTTTCAGTAACTAAAAGGGAAAGCATGTCAGGCAATTCAATTACTTCCTAAATTTTGCATCATAACCATAAGTGGCGGTTCTAGGTTGCATACGCTCAGCCATAGGAAAATGGTTATATGTGACAATTAATAATCACTGACATACAGGTCAGAAGTTGTTAATCAGTATATACTATATTGTGCAATCCAGAAAGCAACGCATCAAATAAACCATTTAAAACAATAGACCTTGGAAGATCGATATATGAAAAGGTGATGCATGACACTGTAGGGTTGCTTTCACTTCAACTTTGCCATGGATTATGGTAATCATGCCTTAAGTTCTAATTTAGCAACATGTTAATCAGTTAGGACCACATTTCTCAGTTCCCATAGAAAAGGAAGTAACATTGTCTACTACGACTAATTTATGAGACCTTACAACTGCAATATATTTTGCTTAACCGTTCAACCCATGCACTACAAGTATTGCCACCATAGTTTGTACATTCCGTATGA
Organism: Hordeum vulgare subsp. vulgare; assembly: GCF_904849725.1. Taxonomy (NCBI): domain Eukaryota; kingdom Viridiplantae; phylum Streptophyta; class Magnoliopsida; order Poales; family Poaceae; genus Hordeum; species Hordeum vulgare. The sequence continues at coordinate 384,622,297 of NC_058524.1, read as the reverse complement.
TAATATTTTGTTCTTAATGACACCTAGTTCTGCATTACTAATCGATTAGATTATGTGTGCTTTCTTTTCCTAACTAGTTCAAATTTCCACAGAAAGCATAGATCAAGACTTCTGCATTGATTGGTGGAACAGCAAACATCATTTTAAATTGTGATTTTTCTGAAGGCCTTCATTCATGGCATCCTATCTGCTGCCATGCGTATGTGGCATCACAATGGTATGGTTTCCTTGATGGTATTAGAGGGGACTCGGGAGAGAATTTTGCTGTTGCTTCAAAGAAAACTGAACCCTGGCAGGGTCTTGAACAAGATATTACAGATAGAGTATCTATTGGTACAGTTTATGCAGTTTCGTCGCATGTTAGAGTTGATGGGAATATCCATGGCAAAGCTGAAAACAAAGCAACCCTGAGGTTGCAAAATCCAGATGGATAAACACACTACAATGTTAAGCAGGGGCTTATGCATGAACATGATACGTCTCCAATGTATCTATAATTTTTTATGGTTCCATGCTATTATCTTTTCAACTTTGGATGTTTATTATGCATGATTATGCTATTTTATATCTTTTTGGGACTAACCTATTAACTCAGTGCCAAGTGCCAGTTCCTGTTTTTCCGTGTTTTTGACCCTTTTCACAGAAGAATATTAAACGGAGTCCAAACGGAATAAAACCTTCGAAAAGATTTTTTCCGTAAGAGAAGATACGCAGGGAACTTGAGAACCAAGGCAAAGGACCCCGGGGGAGGTCACAAGCCCCCTAGCCGCGGCCTCGAGGGCGCCTACCAAGCTTGTGGGCCCCCCATGGCTCCTTTGCCCTACTTCTTCCACCTATAAATTCCCTAAAAATCCAAAACTGCTAGAGAGAGCCACGAAAATACTTTTCCGCCACCGCAAGCTTCTGTCTCCGTAAGATCCCATCTGGGGCACGTTCTAGTGCCCTACCGGAGGGGGGATTCGGACACGACGGGCTTCTTCATCAACACCATTGCCTCTCCGATGATGCGTGATTAGTTCACCATAGACCTTCGGGTCCATAGCTAGTAGCTAGATGGCTTCTTCTCTCTCTTGGATCTTCAATACAAAGTTCTCCATGATCTTCATGGAGATCTATCCGTTGTAATCTTATTTCGCAGTGTGTTTGTCGAGAGCCGATGAATTGTGGATTTATGATTAGATTTTCTATGAATATTATTTGAGTTTCCTCTGATCTCTTATATGTTTGTATCCTTGTAATTCTCTTCGAGTTGTGGGTTTCGTTTGGCCAACTTGATCTATCATTCTTGCAATGGGAGAAGTGCTTGGTTTTAGGTTCATACCGTGCGGTGTCCGCACCCAGTGACAGAAGGGGTAGCGAGGCACGCATCGTGTTGTTGCCATCAAGGGTGAAAAGATGGGGTTTATATCTATTTCATGAATTTATCCCTCTACATCATGTCATCTTGATTAAGGTGTTACTCCGATTGTTCTGAACTCAATACACTAGATGCATGCTGGATAGCGGTCGATGTGTGGAGTAATAGTAGTAGATGTAGACACTATCGGTCTACTTGTCTCGGATGTGATGCCTATATGTATGATCATTGCCTTAGATATCTCATGACTTTGCGCGGTTCTATTAGTTGCTCGACAGTAATTCGTTCACCCACTGTAATACTTGCTATCATGAGAGAAGCCTCTAGTCAACACTATGGCCCCCAGGTCTACTTCACATCATATTTTCACCTCTACACTTTTACTTTGTTGCACTTTCCACCTTCAGATCTCACCTTGCAATTAATCGTGAAGTGATTGACAACCCCTTTATAGCGTTGGGTGCAAGGTTGTTTGTTTTTGCGCAGGTACATTGGTGACTTGTCTTGATACTCCTACTGGATTGATATCTTGGTTCTCAAACTGAGGGAAATACTTACTGCTATTGTGCTGCATCACCCTTTCCTCTTCAAGGGAAAAACCAATGCAAGCTCAAGAGGTAGCAGAACACTGTCCACACTAACTACTAATCTCATAATCTCAGCACCAAAGGCGAGTGGTGCTCTAGTATATGACAGAGTTGAGAAGTATACCTAAGAACATAGTGAAATCTTACCTTAGATACCTCGAGGCAAGTCTGCCATTTCGCTCCAAAGGAACATGGCGGCGCTCACTTCATCTTCGACGGTGGCATTGAGGAAAATCTCACGATTCTCGGCATTTTTGAACACCTTGTATGCAACGGCTCTTTCTCCATGTCAGATGCTTTCCATCTTGTGCAGAACAGCAATGCACTTGGTGATGGTGAACTGTTGGGCATTTTTGACCCTGCGAGCAGAGCAGACTCCTCCTCTGCTTGCTTCCGTTTGATTTCCACATATTTTTCCATCACATTCACCATGGGATCATCCCACTTCTTCTTCTTGGGCTCTTTCACTGGCTTTTTATTGGAACCACCAGGAGTACCTGCTCGAGTAACATCACTTTGAGTACCATCTATTGGATCATCACTTTGAGTAGCACCACTTGGACCATCACTTTGAGACGCATCTCTTGGATCATCATACATGCGTAAATCATGTTCATTCGCTTCATCATACCATGTGAAGCCTTTTTTCCAGTCGCTTTCATAAGATTGTACTTTGGATACCCCTTTGGATACATATCTGCATTCAACAAGGATTACATTGTTAGATGATGAAGATGACATAAGTTAATTAATGCATATGTGTATATGATTAAAAAACACACCACAAAGTAGGTTATTCAGGAAGATATGCCTGCCACATTTGCATTGCGATTTTCATCCCTCAAAGTGTCCCCTAAGCCTTTGTTCCCATAGTTATTCTCATCACCATTTGGGAGATCAAAAAATCATTTGGCGCTATGTTATTGGGCTGGTTGTCAAGCCAAGTCTCGTCTCCATTATGCATCTTGATGATATTGTGAAGAACTGCAGCAGCAGCGGGAAGTTTCACTTGGTTCCCGATTGTATGTAGTGTGCCAACATGAAGAATTAGGAAGCGCTTCTTAAGAATTCCTAGGGACCTTTCCACATGGTTGCGTAGAATAGCATGCCGATGGTTGAACAATTCCATGTGGTTCTGTGGCCGAGCGTGTCCATGACCAAATTCCTTCAAATGGCATTGGACACCCCGATAAGGTGCTAGAAATGACTGAGTGTTTGCATAACCCCCTCAACTAGGTAAAACTGGCCTTCGGGTACTCTAAATCCTGTCAGCATTGCAGACTGAAGAACTCTGGCATCTGTTGTTGAACCCTCCTAGCCAGATGATATGAAAGTGAATCCTAGATCAAAGTCACATGCAATCATGTTGTTATGACTGAGGGTGCCCTTCCAATTCCGAAATGGAGCGGAAATCCCAGGTGTTGCAGTTATAGGTACATGTGAACCATCAATAGATCCTAAACACTTATGAAAGTAAATGGATTTAAGGTCAATAAATAACTCCAAATTAGATGAATAACTTCAAGTTCTGAAAGTAAATTGTGGAAGTGTTACTGATGGAAACCTGGAAATAAGGATAAAATCTTGGGTCGGTGGAGATTTTTCGATGTGGCTCATCAATGCTCGGAGGCTTCAAAAATCGACTAGTTACGAAAGGATTAATGTTGAAGAACTCGATGATGTACTCATGGAATGTTTGACCACTAGGTTGAAATTCTAACTGGAGATCTTCATAAGACGCATTGTGGGACACCATGTACAAAAAAGGCCAACTTCTCCTCCACCTTAATTCTTGTATCCAATATCGACTTTTCTCTTCTAAGGTAAGATGCCAAAGCCCTAAAGATATGTGGCTCCATCTATAAGCTTCTACGGAGTTTTTAATATGTCCTCTAAGAATATCATGGACATGCTTCTTTCCATATAAGATGGAGCTATGCCGTTTCTTTCTCTCGATTGATCCTCTTTTACGCATTCGATGCAATACGGGCTAAATGAAGGACTTCATGTCTTCATCATCCTCTCTTCTTCTCTTCCGAATTCGATCGATGATTTCAGAATTCATCTCGGCACCAAAACTAGAATCAGCAAGCAACAAGAAAGATAATAAATGACATGTAAGATTACACAGAATCACTCATATACATATATATAATATAGAAACAACCATTACTACTATAGATCCAACTAGCCTAGCACAGGTTTCTTTGTAGAGAAAATGTCAGTGCAATGTCCTTCTATGCTTGAAGAGGCCCAAAAATACAGAGTTACTATAACTAGCATCTTTCCCCTTCCTTCACCTTACGCAAGACTTATCCTGAAATACATTTTAATTAAGCGTCATTTCTTTGTACTACATACGATGTTTAAGGTCCTTTTTTATGGAAGCTTGAGGTGATCATGCAGATTGTAAAAGAAACACCAGCACTGCATAGTACATAGGTCTTTGGCTTGAAGGCTCTAAAACAAACTAGTGGTGCTACATATGACAACCGCCTCTTGTTTCTTTCCCTGGTTGCACAAAATCAATCTCAGCCTCGACCATGTACGTGAGGTTCGGCTCTCCGTTTTGTGCTACTGAGGCACTTCTCCTATGCATTTTTTTGCTAGTGTCTCCAACATCACCACTTTCACGCTCTTGTTGGTGGTTAAATAGGCAAGGAAATAGATAGATGGTAGCAGTAAGTGTTGCTAGTAGTTTCTTAGTCACGCAAACGTGGGTAGTACAAGTTATAATGGAACCTTGTTCCACCACTCAAATGCTTTTATGAAAATCCCAATCGGTGCCACTAGTGCCCTTGGGGGATTGTTAGAGGAACTGTTGTTGTCGAGAGCAAGATATGCTAATGGAGATTAATGTTATTTTCAAAATAAAATCAGGCAAGGTTGACCATTATTCTAACCTTACAGGTGCAACCACATTACCCCTAAATGGGAAAGGGGCTTTATTAAGTACCTTGTTCGATACTAGCTAGGCGACTACTTTATGGCGGGAGTGAACGTACCCACTCTTGGGGGTTGAGCTTCGTGGTTTGGCCTTGCTGCTTCACCGGGCACACTAATGACCTACAAGTATAGGGGATCAATCATAGTCCTTTTGATAAGTAAGAGCGTTGAACCCAACGAGGAAGAGAATGAATTAATAAGCAATTTTCAGCAAGGTAATCGCTATAAGTGTTGTAATGTAGTTGTGATATATAGTTTGATAGCAAGATAACTGATAACAAGCTACAAGTAACAAAAGTGACAAGGTGCAGCAAGGTAGCCCAATCATTTTTTAGGAAAGGACAAGTCGGAAGTAGTTATTATAGTGATTAAAGCGTTCTCGAGGACACATGGGGATATTGTCTATTTACTTTCACTATGATTCATTAACTCGCGTTCATTGCTTTGATAAGTTATCATGTGGGTAAGTCGACGCTAAGGTGTTGTTCTTACTTAAACAAACAACCAACTTATGATTAACCCTCTTGAAAGCATCCGCAACTACAAGAGAAGAAATAAGATAAATCTAATCGTAGCATGAAACATATGGACCCAGAACAACCCCTTATGAAATAGCGCATAAACTAGGGTTTAGGCTTCTGTCGCATCAGCAACCCATCATTTATTTACTAATCCCATACTGCCTTACCCTAGGCCCAAACATGGTAATGTGCACGTAGTCGATGTTGACTACATAGGCATTTTTTGGTTGACTTAATCCATGAAATAATCATGATCATGGCATTGACAAAATTACTAACATACTAATTACTAACCAGACTAGAATGTACTATGCATATAGTACAAGCATCTATGCACATATCAAGTACTGCTAAAATAGAAATAAACTGGAGAGAGAGATAAATATGTTATACCCTCCGATCAGCCAGGCAGAGGCCACGATAGCGACGGTGGCAGCATCATCGGTGGCCTTCTTCTCGGCTTCGAGCTACTCGGTATTGGCACGTTCGGGGTTGGTAGACAGGTGATGGCAGAGGCGATGGCGGCGAGAAGCCACGTAGGAGATGCTCCCCAAAACCTAATATCCCCTCTCACGTACATAATCTGAAGAGGCGGGGTTTCGGAGGCCTGCTCGCCCGTCAACCGTGTAAGCGGTGAACGGGATAGAGTCGCCCGCGGTAGGAGCAACAACAGCAAAAGAAATAACAGGGGTGGCGCGCGTGGAGCACATGTGATATGTTCTTGTGGAGGCTAGGGTTTGCTGGCGCCTCACATATATATGAGCGTCCAGGTGGAGAGACATGGTTTGGAACCACAATCAATTCGATGACAACCCATGATCCGACATCTCAGATACATGACATGTCTATTACAGAATCTCCTTTCCTCACCGGAAAAAATAAGCACATGTTATGAGCTCGTCTCGGCTCAATCCCGCAACCCACAGTGTGTTGTGATGAGGCATGGCGTGGCGGGGCGGGCGACGGAGGAACAGTGCACGAGGACCACTTCTCCTCTCAATCTTTAGTAGCATGTGGGAGAGAATTCCTTATAAGGAAGCCCAACTCCTCCCCAACTAGCGGGGTGGACTAAACTTCCCACCACCCCTTGTCATGACAACAACATGGGCCCTTAGAAATATTCAGAAATTTTTGGATGGGCCTAAAGCCCACCCCATATTTTAATAATCCCCTACCAGATCTCGAGGGCCCATTAGTTCCTCTGTTCTAGTCATTATTTCGATATACCAGTACTTCAGTGAAGACCCGTTAAGGTTGAACTTCACCTAGAGAAAGTAGCTACACTCCTTCACAACTGAATAATGGAATATGCCTTGAATTGTCAGCTTGGCATGAATAATTTTCACCACATGTATTTCTAGTACTAGTTTGCCAAAGGCTGAACCCTCGGGTGGAGCATCTTTGTCACACTCCTAGCTTGTTCATGAGCTTTCTAGAGATCACCCAAATCTCATAGACCGTAACCGGAAATTGACTTCATATAGGTGTATTCCTCCAAAGGTCGCTCTGTAGGATAGCATCTTACTTATATAATCTTTGGAACACATTAATATAGTAGTCAACCTACCATAGAGTTTTCGAGAGTATTACATCTCCAATGGAGTTGGTTATTAAACTTACTCTCCTCGGTTCACCACTGGATTGTTTTCCCGAGTCCTACTTCACGGGATCCCCGATAACATAGATTGGGATACCACCATCGCAACTGATGTGGGTCTCATACCATTCTCCGTTGATGCATTATCTATCACAACATGTGATATCCCTTTAGTAAAGGGATCTGCTAGATTCTTAGCCGTTTTGATATAATCCAACACTATCACTTTTGAGTTTCTTAAACATTTGAAATATTTCAATCTCATACTTATATGTTTGTTGGACTTCATGTTGTCCTTTGAACTCTTTACTTTGACAATAACTGTTTGATTATCACAGTTCATAAGGATAGGTGGAACCGGCTTCTCAACCACTCACAAGTCCATCAATAGATCTCAAATCCATTCTGCTTCGACACCTGATGTGTCTAATGCTGATAACTCTACTTCCATTTCCGGTCTCATTAAGATTGTTTGATTGCAAGACATCCAACAAATAAGACCACCTCCAAGAGCAAACATATGCCCAGTAGTGTCCTTCATCTCATCAACATGAGAGAACCAATTCACTTCACTATACCCTTCAATTATCGATGGGGATATGGTATTGTGAAGTCCATGGTTCATAGTACCTTTCAGATAGCACATAGTTATTTCAACAACATGCCAATGTACATCACCTGGATTGGCAACAAACTGGCTCATTTTGCTAACACAAACCGATACGTTTCCAACATATCTATAATTTTTTATTCTTTCACGCTACTTTTTTATCAATCTTATATATACTTTAGAGGCCATTTTATATCATTTTTGGGAACTAACCTATTAACCTAGTGCCTAGTGTCATTTCTTGTTTTTGCCTATTTTCTTGTTTCACGGGAAATCAATACCAAAGGAAGTCCAAATGAAACAAAACTTTACGACGGTTTTTGCTGGACCAACACGGACCCTTGGAACATCGGGAAGAGACCTAAAGCTACACGAGAGGGCCATAAGATATGGTAGTGCACCCTAGGGGCGTGCCGTGTGAGCTTGTCGGTCTCTCGTGGATTTCCTCCGTCGTCTCTTCGTCCTGTAAATTTACATATATTGTAGGAACCCTAAAAGGAGCCCCGATACTATTTTTCCACCACACGAAGTCTCCGTTCCGCCGCGATCACATCTCGAGGCCTCCGCCAGTACAGTGTCAGAGAAAGAATCGATGATGGAGGCCATCTACATCAACCTTGCTGCCTCCATGATGATGTGTGAGTAGTTCACCACAAACCTACTGGTCCATAGGAATTTCCTAGAGATCTCTCTCTATGATCTTCAATACCATCTCTCTTTGGAGATCAATCCGATGCAATCCTCTTTTGCAGTGTGTTTGTTGGGATCCAATGAATTGTGAGTTTATGACCAGGTTATTCATTTAAAGTAGCTAAGTCTTCTCTGTAATTTTTAATTACTTTATTATGTATGATTGTTATAGCTATGTACGCATTTCGATCTACGAGTCTTTATTGGACAAGAGTAGATCATTAGAGGGAGTTGTGCATAGTAGTAGGTTCAATCTTGCGGTGTCCTCGCCCAGTGATAGAAGGGGTAGGAGGCATGTATTTTTATTGTTTCTACTAAGGATAAAATCATGGGGTCTAAACATATGGCTTGTCATACTTTGTCTACATTATGTCATTTTGCTTAAAGTGTTACTATGTTTTTCATGAACTTAATACCATAGATTCATGATGGATAGCAATCGATTGGTGGAGTAATAGTAGTAGATGGAGGCAGGAGTAAGTCTTCTTTTCACGGATGTAATGCCTATGTGCATGATCATACCATGAATAACCTCATAACTATGCGCTTTTCTATCAATTCCCAACAGTAATTTGTTTTCCTACTGTATACTATGTTCTTGAGAGGATGCCTCTAATAAAAACTATGTCCCTGGTTCTATTCCACATATTTACCAAAGCTCCATTTACTTTTTGTAATTTATTCACTTTCTATTTTTATCTAGCAACCACTATCATATTTAATCCTTGCAATTGTTGAGTATAGGGGGGTTGACAACCCTTTTGCCCGTGTTGGGTGCAAGTATTTTCTCTTGTGTGTGTAGGTACTCTCGGCTGTTTATTGTGTGCTTCTCCTATTGGTTCGATAAACCTTGGTTCTCACCAAGGGAAATACTTGTTGCTACTCTACTACATCAATCCCTTTCCTCTTTGGGGAAAAAACCAACACATCTACAAAGTAACAGAAGGATTTTTGGCATCGTTGCTGGAGAGAATCATCAATCAACTTCAGGTTCCTTCGCAAACATTATAATTACTTATTATAGTTTTTACTTGCCTTTATTTTCAGTTACATAAAAATAAAAATAAATACCAAAAACATTATCATTTACTATCTTTGTTTGTGTTGACATGTGCCTTCTATTTACTTGCATCTTCGCTTGTTAAAAAAACTATTGATATGGATCATCATCAACTTGCTAATCTTTTCAAAAGACCTGATTATGTTGAACCAATTTCTAGTGAGTTGATTGCACTTAATTATCTTTATGAACTTTTCCTTGAAAATCGTGAATCTGAAAATTGTGATGAAGTGTTAAAAGAAATTTATAAAGTGATTCATGATAGTTCCTTGAATGAAAAGCATGATTGCAATGATGCAAATATAAATTCTTCTAATGTGAACTGTGTTACTGATATGCAAAATTACAATCTTGGGGATGATGATTTTGTTATGTCCACTACTTATTCCAATGATCGTGATTGGATGATACTTATGATGCTTCTTGTGATCATGAAAATTTATTTGAGCATCATAATGAATCTACTATTGATAATGAAACTTGAAGTAGTATTGAAAGTGTGTTTGGAAAAGTGTCGAATTTAGGTAAAACAGAATCCCACATATTCGAGGAGTGTTCAATATTATGATTCTTATTTTTGATAAAAGTGGATTTCGAGAGGTCATGACATTAGTTGATATCAATGTCACTATCTTGGAAGATTGTAATTTTTTTTGTGCATGTGGATCATGGAGAGAGTATTTTATATGATAAACATATAGTTGAATTCGAATATGATACTACATGTAATTATTTTGAGACAGGCAAGTATGGTTATAAAAACACTTGATGTCACTAAATTACCTCGTTATTCTTATATGCATATGCTAGATATTTCTTGTCATGGTAATTTGTTTTCCTATAATATGCCTATGCATAGGAATTATGTTAGATTTAAATGAGTTTGTTCTATGATATATGTTACTCCCTTCATGCTTCAGTTCTTATAATTTATGTGAGCAACAGTAAAATCCCAAGCCTATCTTCATGGCTATAAAGAAAGACCTTGTTGGGAGATAACCCAATAGCTATCTTAATTTTTTGCTTTTTGTTTATGTTTTTGTGTGATTTCATGATTGTTGCTATTGTAATAGTTTTTTTTATCTTTTAATTACTGTTTGTGCCAAGTAAAGTCTTTGGGACGATTTGGATTATAGTAGAATTGATGTGGTATAAAAAGAGAAACTTTTATGTCCAATCTTTAATTTCTCTGATTTACTGCAACGTAGTTTTGACTTGAATTTTTACAAAGTATTATTATGCAAATTTCACACGTCTTCCTAATTCTTCAGAATTTGTGGAATTATATAAGTATGTTTTTAGTATAGATCATTATAGAATGTTCTGTTTTAGGCAGATTCTGTTTTTACTTCATAGCGTGCTTGTTTTAATGATTCTATGGATTGCATCAAGGGTATAAGTTATGGGAAAGTTAGAATTGTTGGGGAACGTCGCATGGGAAACAAAAAATTTCCTACGCCCACGAAGACCTATCATGGTGATGTCCATCTACGAGAGGGGATTTCCGATCTACGTACCCTTGTAGATCGCACAGCAGAAGCGTTAGTGAACGCGGTTGATGTAGTGAAACGTCCTCACGTCCCTCAATCCGCCCCGCGAACCGTCCCGCGATCCGTCCCACGATCTAGTGCCGAACGGACGGCACCTCCGCGTTCAGCACACGTACAGCTCGACGATGATCTCGGCCTTCTTGATCCAGCAAGAGAGACGGAGAGGTAGAAGAGTTCTCCGGCAGCGTGACGGCGCTCCGGAGGTTGGTGATGATCTAATCTCGGCACGGCTCCGCCCGAGCTCCGCAGAAACGCGGTCAAGAGGTAAAACCGTGGAGTTATGTGGTCGGGCTGCCTTGGAAAAGTTGTCTCAAATCAGCCCTAATTGCTTCATATATATAGGAGGAGGGAGGGGAGGCTTGCCTTGAGGCTCAAGGAGCCCTAAGGGCTGCGCCACCAAGGGAGGAGGAGTCCTCCTCCAATCCTAGTCCAACTAGGATTGGAAAGTGGAGTCCTTCTCTCCTTACCCACCTCCTTTTTTTTCTTTTCTCTTTGATTTTCTATCCTTGGCGCATAGGGCCCTCTTGGGCTATCCCACCAGCCCACCAAGGGCTGGTGCGCCACCCCCAAGGCCTATGAGCTTCCACGGGGTGGGTTGCCCCCCCCCCCCCCGTGAACATCCGGAACCCATTCGTCATTCCCGGTAACTCTGAAAACCTTCCGGTAATCAAATGAGGTCATCCTATATATCAATCTTCGTTTCCGGACCATTCCGGAAACCCTCGTGATGTCCGTGATCTCATCCGAGACTCAAATACGCATAAAACAACGTCGAACCTTAAGTGTGCAGACCCTGCGGGTTCGAGAAGTATGTAGACATGACCCGAGTGACTCCTCGGTCAATATCCAATAGCGGGACCTGGATGCCCATATTGGATCCCACATATTCTACGAAGATCTTATCGTTTGAACCTCAGTGCCAAGGATTCATATAATCCCGTATGTCATTCCCTTTGTCCTTCGGTATGTTACTTGCCCGAGATTCGATCGTCAGTATCCGTATACCTATTTCAATCTCGTTTACCGGCAAGTCTCTTTACTCATTCCGTAATACAAGATCCCGCAACTTATACTAAGTCACATTGCTTGCAAGGCTTGTGTGTGATGTTGTATTACCGAGTCGGCCCCGAGATACCTCTCCGTCACACGGAGTGACAAATCCCAGTCTCGATCCATACTAACTCAACGAACACCTTCGGAGATACCTGTAGAGCATCTTTATAGTCACCCAGTTACGTTGCGACTTTTGATACACACAAAGCATTCCTCCGGTGTCAGTGAGTTATATGATCTCATGGTCATAGGAACAAATACTTGACACGCAGAAAACAGTAGCAACAAAATGACACGATCAACATGCTACGTCTATTAGTTTGGGTCTAGTCCATCACGTGATTCTCCTAATGACGTGATCCAGTTATCAAGCAACAACACCTTGTATATAATCAGAAGACCCTGACTATCTTTGATCAACTGGCTAGCCAACTAGAGGCTTGCTAGGGACAGTGTTTTGTCTATGTATCCACACATGTACATAAGTCCTCATTCAATACAATTATAGCATGGATAATAAACGATTATCTTGATACAGGAATTATAATAATAACTATATTTATTATTGCCTCTAGGGCCTAATTCCAACAGTCTCCCACTTGCACTAGAGTCAATAATCTAGCCCTCACATCATAATGCGAATTACATTGTAATAAATCTAACACCCATACAGTTCTGGTGTTCATCATGCTTTGCCCGTGGAAGAGGTTTAGTCAACGGGTCTGCTACATTCAGATCCGTGTGCACTTTGCATATATTTACGTCCTCCCCTTCGACGTAGTCGCGGATGAGGTTGAAGCGTCGTTTGATGTGTCTGGTCTTCTTGTGAATCTGTGGTTCCTTTGCTAAGGCAATGGCACCCATGTTGTCACAGAACAAGGTTATTGGATTCAGTGCGCATGGCACCACTCCAAGATCCGTCATGAACTGCTTCATCCAGACACTCTCCTTAGCCGCCTCCGAGGCAGCCATGTACTCCGCTTCACATGTAGAATCACCTACGACGCTTTGCTTGGAACTGCACCAGCTTACCACACCCCCATTAATAATAAATACGTATCCGGTCTACGACTTAGAGTCGTCTGGATTTGTGTCAAAGCTTGCATCGACGTAACCCTTTACGACGAGCTCTTCGTCACCTCCATACACGAGAAACATCTCCTTAGTCCTTTTCAGGTACTTCAGGATATTCTTGACCGCCGTCCAGTGATCCACTCCTAGATTACTCTGGAACCTGCCTGCCATACTTATGGCCAGGCTAACGTCCGGTCTAGTGCACAAGATTGCATACATGATAGAACCTATGGCTGAAGCATAGGGGACGGTGCTCATATGCTCTCTATCCTTATCAGTTGCTGGGCAGTGAGTCTTACTCAATCTCCTACCTTGTAAAACCGGCAATAACCCTTTCTTGGACTGTTCCATTTTGTACCTCTTCAAAACTTTATCAAGGTATGTGCTTTGTGAAAGTCCTATCAGGCGTTTCGATCTATCCCTGTAGATCTTAATGCCTAGAATGTAAGCAGCTTCTCCTAGGTCCTTCATAGAGAAACTTTTATTCAAGTAATCCTTTATGCTCTCCAAAAACTCTACGTTGTTTCCAATCAGCAATATGTCATCCACATATAATATTAGAAACGCCACAGAGCTCCCACTCACTTTCTTGTAAAGACAAGATTCTCCAACCACTTGTATAAACCCAAATGATTTGATCACCTCATCAAAGCATTTGTTCCAATTCCGAGATGCTTGCACCAGTCCATAAATGGATCGCTGGAGCTTGCACACCTTGTTAGCATTCTTAGGATCGACAAAACCTTCGGGTTGCATCATATACAACTCTTCCTTAAGGAAACCGTTAAGGAACGCCGTTTTGACATCCATCTGCCAGATTTCATAATCGAAAATTGCAGCTATTGCTAACATGATTCTGACGGACTTAAGCATCGCTACGGGTGAGAATGTCACATCGTAGTCAACTCCTTGAACTTGTGAAAAACCCTTTGCCACAAGTCGAGCTTTATAAACGGTCACATGACTTATCCCATGTCCTCAGGAACAAAAGTAACTACTCACAAAGCATAATCATAATCATGAACAGAGGTGTAATGAATAGCATCAAGGATCTGAACATAAACACTTCCACCAAGTAATCCAACTAGCATGAACTACAAAGAGTAATCAACACTACTAGCAACATTACAAGTACCAATGGGAGTCGTGAGACGGAGATTGATTACAAGAGATGAACTAGGGATTAGAGAGGAGATGGTGCTGATGAAGATGTTTATGAAGATGCCTCCCCTCCGACGAGAGTAGTGTTGGTGATGACGATGGCGACGATTTCCCCCTCCAGGAGGGAAGTTTCCCCAGCAGGATCGTCCTGCCGGAGCTCTAGATTGGATCTGCTCAAGTTCCGACTCGTGGCGGCGTCGAAACCATGAAAAAGCTCCCGATTGATTTTTTCTGGAATGAAAACCTTCATACAACAAAAGAGGGGAGCTAGTGGGCCATCAGGGAGCCCACAAGCTTGCCCTCCACCATCAGGGGGTGGCGGTGGCAGGGCTTGTGGCGCCCTGGTGGCCCCCCTCTAGTACTTCTTTCGCCCAGTATTTTTTATATAGTCCCAAAAAAATCCACGTAACTTTCCAGGGCATTTCGAGAAGTGCAGGATCGTGGACTGCTAGTGCAACAAAACACCTTCCAACGGCGCGAGAAACACATGCTGACTGGAGACTGTTCTTGTCTTGATTCTCCTCAGCAACGGCACTAGGAATCCTTCTGCTACGGCTACGCCTTTAGGGACTTGCTAGGCAAGTATGCAAAGGATTTCCCCATGGCCTTGGAGCCTTGCGTTGGTGTTCCCTCGAAGCGGAAAGGGTGATGTAGCGCCGCTGTGGTAAGTATTTCCCTTAGTTTTGAGAACCAAGGTATCGATCCAGTGAAGGAGTATCGCAAGTGCGTGCACAAATACAAAGAACCTGCTCCCAACGCTATGAAGGGGTTATCAATCCCTTATAGATTGTTCGCAAAGTGAGAACTGAAAGCAACTAGGTAACAAAGCAAATTAAAAGCAGAGGTGTAAATGATAGATGTGAATAGACCTGGGGCCGTAGACGGTGGGTGAACAAATTACTGTCGAGCAATTGATAGAACCGTGCAAAGTCGTGACGTCATCTATGGCAATGATTATATCTATAGGCATCATGTCCAAAACAAGTAGACCGATACTTTCTGCATCTACTACTATTACTCCACACGTCGACCGCTATCCAGCATGCATCTAGTGTATTAAGTCCAAAATAACAGAGTAACGCTTTAAGCAGGATGACATGATGTAGATGAACAATCTCATATCAACGACAGAGCCCACCTTGTTACCCTTGATGGCAACTACTGAATGTGTGCCTTGCTGCCCCTACAGTCACTGGAAAAGGTCACCACATGGTAAGAACCCAAAACCAAACACTTCTCCCATTGCAAGAATCATAGATCTAGTTGGCCAAACAAAACCCAAGACTCCGAGAGACTTACAAGGATATCAAATCATCTATATAAGAACTCAGCAAAGACTCAAATATATATCATAGATAATCTGGTTAGAAATCCACAAATCATCGGATCTCGACAAACACACCGCCAAAGAAGATTACATCGGATAGATCTCCATGAAGATCATGAAGAACTTTGTATTGAAGATCCAAGAGAGAAAAGAAGCCATCTAGCTACTAACTACGGACCCGTAGGTCTGAAGTGAACTACTCACGAGTCATTGGAGGGCGATGATGATGATGAAGAAGCCCTCCAACTCCAAAGTCCCCTCCGGCAGGGTGCCGGGAAGGGTTTCCAGATGAGATCTCGCGGAAACGGAAGCTTGAGGCAGCGGAAAATTATTTTCGAGGCTCCCCTCATTTTTTGCTGTATTTTAGGGAATATATAGGCCAAAGATCTAGGTCAGAGGGCGCTTAGGGAGGCCACAAGCTCTGCCAGCGCCGCCTCCCCCTGGTGGTGGAGTGGGGGCTTGTGGGCTCCCTGCAACCCTCCTAGCTTGGCCCACAGGCCCCCTGATCTTCTTACGTTCGGGACAAAATCATTTCGGGGTTTTTATTCCGTTTGGACTCCGTTCCAAAATCAGATCTGGAACGAGCCAAAAACACATAAAAACAGGAATTGGCACTTGGCACTGAATTAATAAGTTAGTCCCAAAAAAGATTTAAAAGGTACATAAAATATCCCAAGATGACAAGATAACAGCATGAAACCATCAAAAATTATAGATACGTTTGAGACGTATCAAGCATCCCCAACCTTAACTCCTGCTCGTCCTCGAGTAGGGAAGTGATAAAGAATGATTTTTTGATGCTTTCATGCTACCTAGCATAGATGACCTTTGTAACTCCTCTTATGTGACATGAATGTTCAGATCCATTAGATTCAAAACAATAGTTTTCTATTGACGTGGAAACAATAATAATTCAAGCAAACTAGCAAGGTAATCATGAACTTTCAAAATAACAAGGCCAAAAGAAAGTTATCCCTACAAAAGCATATAGTCTGGCTATGCTCTATCATCATAGCACACCGAATTTAAATCATGCAGAACCCCGGTATCGGCCAAGTAATTTTTTCACACCTTTAATTTCTCAAACCTTTTCAACTCTCACGCAATACATGAGCGTGAGCCATGGTTATAGCACTATAGATGGTGTGGAGTGTGGTGGAGGTTGCAAGACTAAAAAGGAGAAGATAGTCACATTAACTAGGCATATCAATGAGCTGTGGAGATGCTCATCAATAGATATAAATGTGAATGAGTAGGGATTGCCATACAAATGATGCACTAGAGCTAAGAGTATGTGAAATCTCTTAAAGAAAACTAGTGGGTGTGCATCCAACTTGCTTGCTCACGAAGACCTAAGGCAATTTTGAGGAAACCAATCATTGGAATATACAAGCCAAGTTATACAATGAAAATTTCCCACTAGCTATATAGTGGTGACAAAACGAGAAACTCTCAATCATGAAGATCATGGTGCTTAATATGCACAAGTGTGGAAAACTGGTACCATTGTCCCTTCTCTATTTTTCTCTCATTTTTTTGGTGGGCTCATTGGCCTCTTTTTTATTTTGGTGGGTATCTTTGGCCTCTTTTATTTCCTCACATGGGACAATGCTCCATTAATGATGATCATCACACTTTCAACTCAAAACTTAGAGCAACGATGACTCTATATGGAATGCCTTCGGTAGTGTACCGTGGCAAGATCTAGCATGGCATAGACATTAGTGGAAACATCATGCTAGCTATCTTACGATCATGCAATGGCAATGTAGACGTGGCGGCACAAGTTATGGTGGTAGTTGCATGGCAATATATCTCAGAATAACTTTGAAAAAGCCATAGTAGGTAGGTGTGGTGGCTGTTTTGAGGGAGGCTAATGGTGGGTTTTGTGCACACGCGAAAGTTGCACGACACTAAGAAGATAGTGATGGTGGAAGGTGAAAGTGCATCTAAACCATGGACTCAACATTAGTCATGAAGAACTCATATACTTGTTGCAAAATTTTTATTAGTAATCGAAACAGAGCATTCAACACATACTCCTAGGGGAAGGGTTGGTAGGTATAAACCATCGCGCAATCCCGACCGCCACGCAAAGGATGACAATCAGTAGACTAATCATGCTCAGATTTCATCACATAGCGGTTCACCATACGTGCATGCTACGGGAATCACTAACTTCAACACAAGTATTTCTATATCCACAACACCGTACTAGCATGACTTCAATATTACCAAAACCACAACTCAAAACTAAATGAGATGAATCAAACTTCTCTAACTATTCAATGCAGATGAAGGTGGAAGTTTTCATATCCCTTTGGATAACAACCCCTTTTGAGACTACTTTCAAAGCATAGATCAACTACCAAGCCACGCACCGCTGTGCTCTAAAAGATATAAGTGAAGCACATAGAGCAAAAGTATCTAGCTCAAAAGATATAAGTGAAGCACATGTGAGCTGAATTGCCTAACCAAAGGATATAAGTGAAGCTCGACAAAAGCATGGTGAGTGCATGTCTCTCTCTCTAGGTGTGCAGTAAGGATAATTGTGACACAAAAAAAAAGACTCCTACGATACAAGACACTCCAAGCAAAAACACATAACATGTGGTGAATAAAAATATAGCCCCAAGTAACGTTACCGATGGATTGAAGATGAGAGAGGGGATGCCTTCCCGGGGCATCCCCAAGATTAGGCTTTTACGGCATCCTTGTATCTCTTGGGGGTGTCGTGGGCATCCCCAAGCTTGAGCTCTTGCCACTCTTTATCTCTTTGTCCATAAGAACTTCACCCAAAACTTGAAAACTTCACAACATGAAACATAAACAGAAACTCGTGATAACATTAGTATGAGAAAGCAAACCACCACTTCCTTAGGTACTGTAGCGAACTTAAATTCTACTTGGTTGGGTTACTGTATTTTCAATCTTCCATGGCTAATAACCCCCGATACTATCCATAGTTTCATCAAAATAAGCAACCAACAAAACAAAAACAGAATCTGTTAACAGCAGACCAGTCTGTAGCAATCTGTATATTCCGTATGCCTCTGATACTTCAAAAATTCTGAAACATTGCGACACTCTGAATAATGTGCGTAGAAATCAGAAGCAAAAAGAATCAACTCAAAATCTCTTACAGAAAAAAAACAAAAATTCGTTTCGTGAGCAGAAAGTTTCTGTCTTTTCCAGCATGACCAAACGATCATCCCCAAGACTAATCATAACGGTTTTGCTTGGCACAAACGCAAAAAGAAACACAAAAAACACAATCATAACAGAATTATGAAAGTGTGGAAAACATAAAACAGAAAGAAAAAAGGATATATTCGTTGGGTTGCCTCCCGACAAGCGCTTTTGTTTAACGCCCTTAGCTAGGCGAAAGGTGATGGAATCACGTATAGTCATCTTTGGTGCTCAAACCATAAGTAGCCCTCATCATGGATTCATAAGAAAGTCTTATTTTCTTTCTAGGAAAGTGCTCCATGCACTTCTTTAAAGGAATTTGAAATCTAATATTCCCTTCCTTCATATCGATGATAGCACCGATAGTCCTTCGGAAAGGTCTACCAAGAATAATGGGACATGAAGGATTGCAATCTATGTCAAGTACAATGAAATCCACGGGTACATAGTTCTTATTTGCAACAATAAGAACATCATCGATCCTTCCCATGGGTTTCTTGACAGTAGAATCCGCAAGATGCAAATTAAGAGAACACTCTTCAATCTCATGAAAACCAAGAATATCACATAAAGACTTTGGAATCGCGGAAACACTAGCACCCACATCACACAAAGCATTGCACTCATAGTTTTTGATCTTGATTTTGATAGTAGGTTCCCACTCATCATGAAGTTTTCTAGGTATAGAGACTTCTAGTTCGAGCTTCTCTTCAAGAGATTTCATCATAGCATCTACGATATGTGCGGTAAAGGCTTTGCTTTGGCTATAAGCATGTGGAGAGTTTGCAATAGATTGCATCAAAGAAATGCATTCAAACAAGGAGCAATTATCATAATTGAATTCCTTGAAATCCAAACTGGGAGTTTCATTACTACTCAAAATTTTAATTTCTTCTACTCCACTCTCCACACCTTTATCATCAAGATGGGTGGACTCCGAATCATTGGGGCGTTTTTCAACCAAAGTGGATTCATATCCAGCCCCTCCATAAATAGGTTTGACACGCAAAAACAAAGATTCAAGAGGAGACACACCAAGCACTTTAAGATCCTCGTGATTTGCATCACTAGAATGCACCCTTTTAAACCATTCATGTCTAGCGCGAATTTGGGTGGTTCTTTCTTTGCTCTCATTCATGGAGACACGCATAGATTTCAAAGTTTCATCCAAGTTGACCTTGGGAGGAGCGCATCTAACTTTCAAAGCATCAATATCACAAGACATCCTATCAAAGCTTTTAGCCAAATCGTCAATTTTGAGTAGTTTTTCCTCTATGGACGCATTGAAAATCTTTTGAGAGTTGATGAACTCTTTGATATTACTCTCTAAATGAGAGGGTAATTTGTTGTGATTTCCATAAGCGTTGTTGTAGGAATTTCCATAATTGTTAGAGGAGTTACTAGGAAAAGGCCTAGGAACATAGTTTCCTCTAAAAGCATTGTTGTTGCAAAAATTGTTCCTACCAACAAAATTCACGTCGAAACTAGCGTTGCTACTCTCAATCAAGGAAGATAGTGGCATGTCATTAGGATCTACTGTAGCGTTTCTACTAGCAACCAAATTCATCAACTCGTCCATCTTAGCACTAAGCGAGATAATTTCTTCTATAGCGTGCACCTTTTTGCTAGCAGGCGACCTTTCAGTGTGCCACTGAGAGTAGTTGGTAATGATATTTTCTAGGAGTTTTGTAGCGTCTCCTAACGTGATTTCCATGAACGTTCCACCTGAGGTGGAGTCCAAGATATTGCGAGAAGCGAAATTCAAGCCAGCGTAAAAGATTTGTATAATCATCCACAAACTCAAGCCATGAGCGGGACAATTTCTGATCATCAGCTTCATCCTCACCAAAGATTGTGCAACGTGTTCATGATCAAGTTGGTTGAAATTCATGATATCCTTACAAAAGGAGATGATCTTAGCCGGCGGAAAATACTTGGATATGTAAGCATCTTTGCACTTATCCCAAGAATTGATACTATTTTTAGGCAAAGAAGAAAACCATGTTCTTGCGCGATCTTGCAACGAGAAAGGAAAAAGTTTCAACTTAATCACGTCATTATCCACATCTCTTTTCTTTTGCATACCACAAAGCTCAATGACGGTATTGAGATGGGATGCGGCATCTTCACTAGGAAGGCCAGAGAATTGCTCTTTCATAACAAGATTCAGCAGAGCTGCGTTGATTTCATACGATTCCGCACTAGTGGCGGGAGCAATCAGAGTACTAATAAAATCATTATTATTAGTGCTCGAGAAGTCGCAAAGTTTGGTGTTTTCAGCCATGATGACTTCAACAAACAAACAAGCACACAAGCAAGCAAAAAAACCAGCAAAGGAAAACGGCAAAGGCAAAAGAAAATGGCAAAGGAGAAAGGCAAATGAAAACGACAAATGTGAAGTGGGGGAGAGGAAAATGAGAGGCAACTGGCAAAAAGGTAAATGCAGGAGATGAGTTTGTGAGACCTACTTGGATAGATCTTGATCTCTCCTTCCTCGACAACGGCGCCATAACTACTTCTGCTACTGCAACAAAAGACCTTCCAACAGCGCCAGAAACACGTGCTGACGGGAGACTGTTCTTGTCTTGATTCTCCTCAGCAATGGCACCAGGAATCCTTCTGCTACGGCTACGCCTTTAGCGACTTCCTAGGCAAGTATGAAAAGGATTTCCCCGTGGCCTTGGAGCCTTGCGTTGGTGTTCCCTCGAAGCGGAAAGGGTGATGTAGCGCCGCGGTGGTAAGTATTTCCCTCAGTTTTGAGAACCAAGGTATCGATCTAGTGAAGGAGTATCGCAAGTGCTTGCACAAACACAAAGAACCTGCTCCCAACGCTATGAAGGGGTTGTCAATCCCTTATAGATTGTTCGCAAAGTGAGAACTGAAAGCAACAAAGTAACAAAGCAAAGTAAAAGAAGAGGTGTAAACGATACATGTGAATAGACCCGGGGGCCGTAGTGTTTACTAGTGGCTTCTCTCATGAAAGCAAGTAGACGGTGGGTGAACAAATTACTGTCGAGCAATTGATAGAACCGCGCAAAGTCGTGACGTCATGTATGGCAATGATTATATCTATAGGCATCACGTCCAAAACAAGTAGACCGATACTTTCTGCAAATACTACTATTACTCCACACGTCGACCGCTATCCAGCATGCATCTAGTGTATTAAGTCCAAAAGAACAGAGTAACGCTTTAAGCAAGATGACATGATGTAGATGGACAATCTCATATCAACGACAGAGCCCACCTTGTTACCCTTGATGGTAACTACTCAATGTGTGCCTTGCTGCCCCTACTGTCACTGGGAAAGGTCACCACATGGTAAGAAACCAAAACCAAGCACTTCTCCCATTGCAAGAATCATAGATCTAGTTGGCCAGACAAAACCCAAGACTCGGAGAGACTTACAAGGATATCAAATCATGCATATAAGAAATCAGCAAAGACTCAAATATATATCATAGATAATCTGATCACAAATCAACAATTCATCGGATCTCGACAAACACACCGCCAAAGAAGATTACATCGGATAGATCTCCATGAAGATCATGGAGAACTTTGTATTGAAGATCCAAGAGAGAGAATAAGCCATCTAGCTACTAACTACGGACCCATAGGTCTGAAGTGAACTACTCATGAGTCATTGGAGGGGCGATGATGATGACGAAGAAGCCCTCTAACTCCAAAGTCCCCTCCGGCAGGGCGCGGGAAGGGTCTCTAGATGAGATCTCACGGAAACGGAAGCTTGCGGCTGCAGAAAAGTATTTTCGAGGCTCCTCTGGTTTTTTGTTGTATTTTAGGGAATATATAGGCCAAAGATCTAGGTCAGGGGGCGCTCAGGGAGACAACATGCCCTACCACCGCCGCCTCCCCCTTGTGGCGGAGTGGGGGCTTGTGGGCTCCCTGCAGCCCTCCTGGCTTGGCCCACAGGCCCCCTGATCTTCTTCCGTTCGGGAAAAAAATCATTTTGGGGTTTTTATTCCGTTTGGACTCCGTTCCAAAATCAGATCTGAAAAGAGCCAAAAACACAGAAAAAACAGGAACTGGCACTTGGCACTGAATTAATAAGTTAGTCCCAAAAAAGATATAAAAGGTACATAAAACATCCAAAGATGACAAGATAACAACATGAAACCATCAAAAATTATAGATACGTTTGAGACGTATCATGGACTAAGATTTGCTCCTTTTCCAGTCCAGAATTCCAGCTGCCTGAATTCTCCCTCTTCAAATAAACCTTGCAAAATAAGAGAGAAAAGGCATAAATATGGTACCACAAAGTAATATAACAGCCCATAAAGCAATAAATATCAACATGAAAGCATGATGCAAAATGGACGTATCAGCGGGCACCCCGAGGCTGCGCCACCCAGGCTTGTGGGGCCCACAGGCACCCCCTCCACTCATTATTGCTCTCATCCGCTTCTCCTACCTCCAGAAAAAATCGTTTCGCAGCTCAACCCCGTGTTCTTGCTCCTCTTGCTGGGATTTTCGATCTCTTTGCTCAAATCACCGTTCTCTGAACTGTTTTGGGGAAATTACTCCTTGGTAAGTGACTCCTCCATAGGTCCAATTAGTTTTTGCTCTAGTGCCTTATGCTCTGCGTATTTTTGCTGCCTTGGTGACCATGTTCTTGAGCTTTGCATGCTGATTCTAGCTGGTCCCAAGTAGTTTTGATGCATAATATGGTCTCTAGGCACTTGTGGGAGTCGTTGCTATGGGCTTAGTTGAGCCTTGTTCATTTTTCCTTTGGGTCACTGAAAATTTCAGAAAAGGAAGATGTTCAGGAGAAAACTTTCATGGTGGTTCCTCAAGCAAGAGAGGTCCCCGTCTCGCGATTCGGGAGCCTGATCCTTACCAACCAAGGGACGCGCAGGTACAACCATGTGAATGGCCTTCTGATGAATTTATGATCGAGGCAGGTTTCAAAGATGAGTTTGATGCACTTGTTCACAACGTCGGACTCGAAGAATTCATCTCCGATAAATGTGAACAGTATGTTGCTCTCACTACCTCTTTCGTTCATAGATTCAAATTTTCAGCTGGCCGTGAGCCATCAGTACAGTTTGATCTCTATGATAAATCATATACCATGGATTTAGAGGATTTCAATAAAATTGGCAAGATACCTACGTGGGGTAGCCTAAATGATCCTCCTAAATCTTCGGTTAGAGATTTTTGCTCTGGTATTACTGTTGGAGAAACTAGAGACATTACGCAAGCTACCATGGGGAGTATTCATTTTCCTGCCTTGCATTACTTTGCCCTCTTCATAGGCTGATGCATTAATGGCAAGACTGAGCATTGTCACCTCTGCGCACCCGACCTTAGTATCCTAAAGAGCGGAGTGACGGGTGACAAAAGCTTCAACATGGGAGCTATTATAGCAAGGAGGCTGAATAAGAATGCTAATGAAGGGGATTTCTTTGTTGGGATCTATGCCACTCGCATAGAAAATTTTCTTGGAGTACCCATCCGCGAAGGAGATCCCCCGCTCCATACAGCTTTCCTTGACCACGTCGCTTTGACATGCTACCAGTTCCTTGAGAGGGATGATGAATCCCTCCTGTACCGTTTGATATTTAACCAGAAGCGTGTTTTCCATATTACCCTTCCTGCTCCTGCCTTCTTTGACTTTCAGGTAAAACGGAGATATTACATAACTAGAGGAGAGGCACAGGAGTATGAGAGGGAGGCAAAGGCTGCTCCTCTCCGTCTGGAAGCTATTCAGGCAGTGGCTGCAGCGCTCCCGTATAACCCCCATTATGATTTTGGGTTTCGCCAGGACCATCTTTGGGAGTAGACCAAGTTAGGCCAAAAGCCTAAGCTTGGGGGAGTATGTGTTCTCACCGACTTTACATTCTTGCTCATGATTTCACTTTGTTAGCCGGTGTTCACACTTTGCCACTGTATCATCCATGCTAGTTTATTTTCGTTTTCTTGTTTTCTTGTTTTGTGTCCTTTTGAGAAAACCCAAAAGATTTGTCTTTCTTCTTTTGCTTGTTGGTAGATTTCCCGTGTAAATAGTTTTCTTTTTCCTTGGGTCAAGGTAGAAGATATTGGTTTCAATGTTTAGTGGTTCTTGCATGCTTACCTGTTTAGCTTTCAAAGAGCCATATTACTTTGTCTTCTCCTTTGTGTTTGCCTGCAGATCCAGCTTAGTCCAATGCACGAGAACTCTTATTATTGTTCACATCGTTCGATCGTGCAAGTGAAAGGCAATAATGATGACATATGATGAAGTGACTGAGACTGAAAAGCTGGTATGAACTCTATCTATTTTGTTTTTGTAAATATGACTAGCTTGTCGACCCAGATTTAGCTTTGTTGTGAGAGAACCATGTTTGCAATGACAACTTAGAGATCATAGTTTCTGATGCCATGCTTATTTAGCTGAGAGCTTATAATGGTTTGTCTTGAATGCCAACATAGATTTTGAGATGACTATGATGTAGTATGATAGGATGGTATTCTCCTTTGAATGTTTCAAGTGACTTGACTTAGCGCATGTTCATGCATGTAGTTGAACCAAAATCAACATAGCCTCTATGATGTTCGTGTTCATGGTGATTTATATCCTGTTCATGCTTGCATTCAATGTTAGTCAAACTCATTGCATCTTGATGACTGTTGTCGCTCTCTAATTGGTCGCTTCCCACTCTTTTTCTAGCCTTCACTTGTACTAAGCGGAATACTTCTTGTGCATCCACTTCCATAAACCCAAAGTTGTTCCATATGAGTCCACCATACCTACCTATTTGCGGTATCTACCTGCCGTTCCAAGTAAATTTGCATGTGCCATTCTCTAAACCTTCAAGAAATAATTTGTTTTGCATGCCCGAACTGCTCATGTGGTGACAGGGGGCTATTGGTATCTTCCATGCTAGGAGTGTTATCCTCGACATGTGTTTATTCACTGTCATTCACGAGAAAGGGGCTGGTCATTGGAATGCCCAGTTCCACGCTTAAATTGAAAACATAACTGTAAAACAAGACTCCCCCTGGATTGATGTTAGTATGGATGGTACCCGAGGATTCGGCTAGCCGTGGAGTGTGATTGATTGGTGGTGGGGGAGTTAAAACTTTACTTTTCTGTTTGGGAACCGCCTATGGCATGAGTAGCATGGAAGATATTGAGAACTCTTGGTCAATGCGTTGACAATGAAAGCATGCCACCCAAAATTATTATCTCTATTTTCAAAGCTTGAGCTCTGGCACCTCTGCAAATCAATGCTTCCCTCTGCGAAGGGCATGTTTATTTATTTTCCTGTTGAGTCATCCTCCTCTTCTATAAGCACCAATTAGAGAGTACCTCTGTCATTTTATGCTTTGCTTTTGATTGATATTGAGTTTGACTATGATTGGATCTTCGTTGCTATGAATTACAATGTTTAGTCAGCCCTTGATCTTTGAAAGTGCTCTGCATTTATGTTTTGATGTCTTAGAAAGAGCTAGCGTGATACCACCTATTCATGTTGCTTCATGCTTGTTTTGATTGAAGTGTTGGTATTTGAAACTCATTATAATTTGCTCGTTAGCTGATTATGCCATTGATATTAGTTTACCGTGAGACCGTTGTGTCATTTGCTTATGTGGTTAACTTGTGATCTTGCTGAAATTATGGTTATGAGTTAGACATAGTTGCAACAACAAGATCAAACAGAGTTTGTCAAAGTTTTTCTTTCTCTCTCAGTTTGTCAACTGAGTTGCTTGAGGACAAGCAAGGTTTTAAGCTTGGGGGAGTTGATACGTCTCCATCGTATCTACTTTTCCAAACTCTTTTGCCCTTGTTTTGGATTCTAATATGCATGATTTGAATGGAACTAACCTGGACTGACGCTGTTTTTAGCAGAATTGCCTTGGTGTTATTTTCGTGCAGAAATCAAAGTTCTCCAAACGTCCTGAAAATTTACGGGGAGCATTTTTGGAAAATATAAAAAATATAGGCGCCAAGATCCACTTGAGGGGGTGGCCCAGTGGGCCACAAGACCTGCCTCCGCCACCCCCCTGGTGGCGGTGGGCAAGCTTGTGGGGCCCACACAGCTCAGCCGCCCCCAATCTCAAGTCTATAAGTTCACTTTCGTCCCAGAAAAAATAAAAAGAGAAGATTTTGTCGCGTTTGCGATACGGAGGCGCCGCCACAACCTATTCTTCATCTGGAGGGCAGATCTGGAGTCCGTCTTGGGTTCCGGAGAGGGGAAATCGTTGCGATCGTCATCATCAACCTTCTTCCTTCTCCAACTCCATGAAGCTCTTCGTCGTTCGTGAGTAATCTATTCGTATGCTCACTGGGCGGTGATGAGTAGGATGAGATCTATCATGTATTCGAGTTAGTTTTGACGGGGATTGATCCCTAGTATCCACTATGTTCTGAGATTGATGTTGCTACTACTTTGCCATGCTTAATGCTTGTCACTAGGGCCCGAGTGCCATGATTTCAGATATGAAATTATTATGTTGTCACCAATATATGTGTGTTTTAGATCCGATCTTGCAAGTTGTAGTTACCTACTATGTTTTATGATCCGGCACTCCCGGAGTGACAATAACCGGAACCACTCCCGATGATGACCATAGTTTGAGGAGTTCATGTGTTCACCAAGTGCTAATGCGTTAGTCCGATTCTTTATTAAAAGGAGAATCTTAATATCCCGTAGTTTCCTTTTGGACCCCGCTGCCACGGGAGGGATGGACAATAGATGTCATGCAAGTTCTTTTCCCTAAGCACGTATGACGACACACGGAATGCATGCCTACATCACATTGATGAATGGGAGCTAGCCACATATCTCTCCGTGTTATAACTGTTGCATGATGAATACCATCCAAACAAACCACCGACCCATTGCCAACAAGTTTGTCCTACTGCTGTAGTTACTTGTCTTGCTCTGCTGCTACTGTTGCTACTACTTTCGCTTGCTACTGTTGCTACTGCTGTCATTACTGTTGTTCCTTGCCACTGCTATTACTCGTTACACTGCTGCTACCTGCTACAATCTTAATCGCTGGTCGTTGACGGGAACTGACAATTTCCGTCAACGAGGCAACTTGGCGCCATTGATACAATCGTTAGAAATAGTATGCCGCGTCAACAGATCATTTCTGACACCGTTGTTATCATACTACTTTGCTGTTACTACTTTTCTTGCAGATACTAATCTTTCAGGTGTTGTTGAATATGATAAATTCAGCTGCTAATACTCGAGAGTATCCTCTCCCCTCCTGTCTGGCGAATCAACAAATTTGGGTCGAATACTCTACCCTCGAAAACTGCTATGATCCAACGCGCTGGTGGGCCGTCAACAACATTCTTCTAGTTTCGATTGCCGGAGAGTGCTAGCAACATTCTTCTGGTGCCGTTGCAAGGGAAGGTATGCTGTTACGGAGTCAGCGGCGTCTTCACGTTCCGGTCGGGGCATGGCTGATCGGCTGGAGAGGTCTCCAGACTTCTACTCCGGCAACTCCCTACGCCGCCCTCCGCCCCCTCGGTATCCGGCCAGGGATCCCGTCCTGCCAATTCCCGGCTCGTCGGGGGATGTCTGTCGCCGGGAGGCTGCCCGGCTGCGGCGCGAGGATGTTGACTGGGAGGTTACGCTCCGGGCCGAGTTGGTAGCTCACCCACCGTCGGTCGCTCGGGGCTCGGGACTCCCACGACCATTGGGAGCCGGCCCCTCGGGCGACGGCCACTCGGCCCTCGGTGCCGGCTTGGCGGAGGGATCGCCAGGACCATCACCGGGAGGAGCGGCGGGGCGGCCCAACTCTGCGGCGTGGTGCTGATGACCACCACTCAGATTGGCGTTCATCTCGGGCGGAGGGTGCGGACTGGCGCCGGGACGACGGGCCCTGTAGGCGCGCGTCCCCGAAGCTCCCGCCAGCTGCTCCCCCGGCGGCACCGGCTCTGGTGAAGAAGAAGAAGTCCAAGAAGAAGAAGGCGGTTGGTGCGACCCCGGTGGGTGATGGCTGCCCGGCTCCACCGGGGGTTCCTGAGCAGGAGGCTCCGGACCCCCCGGCTAGGGGTAGTCGCGAGCGCTCTCGTGAGGATACGATGTGCATCAACTGCAGATGCGCAGGACACTACCGCTCGGAGTGTGAGGCCCGCCCATGATGCCCCATGACTTTGGCATACCTTGGGTATGGCACTGAGAGGGAGGGCTTCTACTTCGTGGATGCCGAGATTGAGGAGGAGGTAGTTCGGCCACACCTGGCGACTGTCACCCTGGCGCCCGAGAAGGCCACCCCACCTGGGTTGGTGATCTCGACCGATCTCATCCGGGAGGAGCTCGCTGCCTACATTGGCGACTTTTGGGACTCCGCGTTCGCTTGGGAGGTGACTGAGATGGCCCCCTCATCTTCTCGGTCCCTTTCCCCTCGGCCGAGCTCCTTCGGGTCTGCTCTCATGACTTCATCCGCTGTCCCATCAACAGGGTCATGATTTCCGTCAAGGCGGCGGCAGCGGAACCTGACCCCATGCCGCCATTGGAGAAGGTGTGGGTCCTCGTCTATGGCCTCCCAAGGGGAGGCAGTGCGGCTCCACGGGGTGGCAAACTTACTCACATCTTGAAAGCCATCTCCGAGCCGGTGGGCAAGCTGATCACCGCCGACCTGACATCATTTGAGGACGATGGCCCCGCCCGCATTGAGATCCTCTGCCCGACTCCTGCTGAGATCGATGGTCTTTCCTTGGTCTTCTACTTTGGCTCCAAGGGTAGGCGCCTCACCTTTGAGATCGAGTCCCCGGCTCCGGTGAACCCTTTGGGTTTGGACCCTGATGACCTGGAGCCTGGTGACGGGGGGCTTGCTGCTGCAACAGACAACAGTGTCAGGGATTGACACGTTGACGGAGGTTGGGCATGCGTTGGTTTTTCCCTTAAAGAGGAAAGGGTGGTGCAGCACAGGAGTAGTAAGTATTTCCCTTAGTCTGAGAACCAAGGATTCAATCCAGTAGGAGAATCTCGTCAAGTCCAAAGTACGTGCGCAAACACAAACGAGCTTGCACCCATCGCTATAAAGGGGTTGTCAATCCCTTCAAGATTGATTGCAAAGTGAGATCTGAAGGCGTAAAGTGCAACGAAGTAAAAGAGTAAGGCTGAAAATATGGTGTGGAGTAGACCCGGGGGCCATAGTGTTCACTAGAGGCTTATCTCAAAATAGCAAATATTACGGTGGGTGAACGAATTACTGTCGAGCAATTGATAGAACCGCGCAAAGTCATGACGATATCTAAGGCAATGATCATACATATAGGCATCACATCCGAGACAAGTAGACTGATACTTTCTGCATCTACTACTATTATTCCACACATCGACCGCTATCCAGCATGCATCGAGTGTATTGAGTTCATGACGAACAAAGTAATGTCTTAGCAAGATGACATGATGTAGAGGGATAAACTCGAACCAATGATGAAAACCCCATCTTTTTACCCTTGATGGCAACAACACGATGTGTGCCTTGCTACCCCTTCTGTCACTAGGAGAGGTCACCGCACGGTATGAACCCAAAACCAAGCACTTCCCCCATTGCAAGAATCATAGATCAAGTTGGCCAAACAAAACCCATAACTCAAAGAGAATTACAAGGATATGAAATCATGCATATAAGAGATCAGAAGAAACTCAAATAAGATTCATAGATAATATGATCATCAATCCACAATTCATCGGATCTCGACAAACACACCGCAAAAGAAGATTACATCGGATAGATCTCCATGAAGATCATGGAGAACTTTGTATTGAAGATCCAAGAGAGAGAAGAAGCCATCTAGCTACTAGCTATGGACCCGTAGGTCTATGGTGAACTACTCACACATCATCGGAGAGGTTATGGTGTTGATGAAGAAGCCCTCCTTATCCGAATCCCCCCTCAGGCAGGGCACCAAAACGTGCCCCGGATGGGATCTTGCGGAGACAGAAGCTTGCGGCGGCGGAAAAGTACTTTCGATGATCTCCTGATTTTTTCTGGAATTTTTGGGAATATATAGGCGAAAGACCTAGGGCAGAGGTGGCCCAGGGAGCCCACAAACCTGGGATGCGTAGGCCCCCTGGCCGCGGTTAGGGGGCTTGTGGGGTCCCTGGTGGCCTCCTGCCCTGGTTCTCAGGCTCCCCAATCTTCTTAGGTTTCGGAAAAAAAACTTTTTGGAAGTTTCGTTCCGTTTGGACTCCGTTTAAAATCCTCCTTTGGAAAGGGTCAAAACACGGAAAAAACAGGAATTGGCACTTGGCACTGAGTTAATAAGTTAGTCCCAAAAAAGATATAAAAGGCATACAAAATATCCAAAGTTTGACAAGATAATAGCATGGAACCATCAAAAATTATAGATATGTTGGAGACGTATCAAGCATCCCCAAGCTTAACTCCTCCTCGTCCTCGAGTAGGGAAGTGATAAAGACTGAATTTTTGATGTGGAATGCTACCTAGCATAGTTGTCCTTTGTAACTTCTTTCGTGTGACATGAATGTTTAGATCCGTAAGATTCAAAACAATAGTTTTCTATTGACATGACAACAATAATACTTCAAGCCAACTAGCAAGGCAATCATGAACTTTCAAAATAACAAGGCCAAGGAAAGTTATCCCTACAAAATATATAGTCGGGCTATGCTCCATCATCCTCACACAACTAATATAAATCATGCACAACCCCGGTATTGGCCAAGTAATTGTTTTCGCACTCTTACTTTCTCAAACTTTTTATAACTATCACGCAATACATGAGTGTGAGCCATGGATATAGCACTATAGGTGGAATAGAGTGTGGTGGTGGTTGTGAGACAAAAAGGAGGAGATGGTCACATTGACTCGTCGTATCAAAGGGCTATGGAGATTACCATTAATAGATATCAATGTTAATGAGTAGGGATTGTCATACAAGGGATGCACTAGAGATATAAGTATGTGAAAGCTCAAAAGGAGAACTAGTGGGTGTGCATCCAACTTGCTTGCTCACGAAGACCTAGGGCAATTTTGAGGAAGCTCTTCATTGGAATATACAAGAAAAAATATATAATAAAGATTCCCACTAGTATAAGGTGGTGACAAAACGAGAGGCTCTCAATCATGAAGAACATGGTGCTATTATGAAGCACAAGTGTGGAAAAAGATAGTAGCATTGTCACTTCTCTCTTTTTCGCTCTTTTTTTTGGGCGCTTAGGCCTCTCCTTTTTTTTATTTGGGCTCTTTGGCCTATTTTTTTTATTTCCACACATGGGACAATGCTCTAATAATGATGATCATCACACTTTTATTTACTCACAGCTCAAAGCTTAGAACGATGATGACTCTATAGGAAATGCCTCTGGCAGTGTACCAGGATGTGCAACGATCTAGCT
This sequence comes from Hordeum vulgare subsp. vulgare, assembly GCF_904849725.1. Classification (NCBI taxonomy): domain Eukaryota; kingdom Viridiplantae; phylum Streptophyta; class Magnoliopsida; order Poales; family Poaceae; genus Hordeum; species Hordeum vulgare. The sequence goes on along the minus strand of NC_058524.1, from coordinate 384,590,238 downwards.
TGGCGTATGACGTTGAAACATCTCGCGAGCTATCTTACGATCATGCAATGGCAATATGAGAGTGATGACACAAGTCATGAGATGGAACGGTGGGAGTTTCATGGCAATATATCTCGGAATGGCTATGAAAATGCCATAGTAGGTAGGTATGGTGGCTGTTTTGAGGAAGGCATATGGTGGGTTTGTGTACCGGCAAAAATTGTGCGGCACTAGAGAGGCTAGCAATGGTGGAAGGTGAAAGTTCATCTATACCATGGACTCACATTAGTCATGAAGAAGTCACATACTTGTTGCGAAAGTTTTTAAAAGTAATTGAAACAAAGTGCTAAACGCATGCTCCTAGGGGAAGGGTTGGTAGGTGTTAACCATCGCGCGATCCCGACCTCAACACAAAGGATGACACTCAATAGATAAATTATGCTCTGACTTCCTAACATAGCGGTTCACCATATGTGCATGCTACGGGAATCACTAACTTCAACACAAGTATTTCTACATTCGCAACACCCTACTAACATAACTCTTAATATTACCAAATCCATGTCTCAAAACTAATTGAGAGGAATCAAGACTTCTCTTTCTACTCGATGCACATGAAGATGGAGGTTTTTGTATCCTCTTTGGGTACCTATATCCTTTGGGACTACTTTCATAGCACAAGCCAACTACCAAGTCACGCACCGCCGTGCTCTAAAATATCTAAGTGAAGCACATAGAGCAAAATTATCTAGCTCAAACGATATAAGTGAAGCACGATGAGCATTCTAGCAAAATCACGATGAGTGCATGTCTCTCTCTAAAGGTGTGTAGCAATCATGATTGTGACACAACAAGAAGAAAGGACTCCTACGATACAAGACGCTCCAAGAAAAACACATATCATGTGGTAAATAAAAATATAGCTCCAAGTAATGTTACCGATGGATTAAAGACAACAGAGGGGATGCCTTCCCGGGGCATCCCCAAGCTTAGGCTTTTTGGTGTCCTTGAATTTGGCTTGGGATGACTTGGGAATCCCCCAACCTTGAGCTCTTTCCACTCCTTATCTCTTTGTCCATGAGAACATCACCCAAAACTTGAAAACTTCACAACACAAAACTTAAACAGAAACTCGTGATAACATTAGCACAAGAAAACAAACTACCACCTCTTTAGGTAGTGTAGCAATCTTGATTTATATTTATATTGGTGTTAGGCTACTGTATTCTCACTTTTCCATGGCTAGTACCCCCCGATACTATCCATAGTTTCATCAAAACAAGCAACCAACTCAACAAAAACAGAATTTGTCAAAAACAGACCAGTTTGTAGCAATCTGTATACTTCGTATACTTCTGGTACCTCAAAGAGTCTGAAACATTACGAATGCCTGGGAAAAAGGCATATCAACCAGAAGCAAAAAAGAATCAACTCAAAATCTCTTTCTGAATAAAAATGAAAAATCATCTCGTGAGCGAAAAGTTTCTGTCTTTTTCCAGCAGGATCAAACAACCAACACCGAGACTAGTCATAAAGGTTTTGCTTGGCTCAAACACAAAAAGAAACACAAAAGACACAATCATAACAGAATTATGATAGTGTGGACGCAACAAAACAGAAAGAAAAAGATAAATTCATTGGGTTGCCTCCCAACAAGCGCTATTGTTTAACGCCCTTAGCTAGGCATTGATAAATCAATGATGCTCACACAAAAGACAAGAATTGAAGCACAACGAGAGCATCATAAAGCATGTGAAAATCACATCTAAGTCTAACATTCTTCCTATGCATAGTTATTTTATAGGAAAACAGATTGTCAAGACAACCAATAGTTTCCATATGCAAGGAAGAAGAAAGAGACAACATCAATCTCCACATAACGAGAGGTAATTTGGTAACATGAAATTTTCTACCGCAATATTTTCCTCTCTCATAGCAATTACATGTGGGATCATAATCAAATTCAAAAAAATAGCTATCACAAAGGATATTCTTTTCATGATCCACATGCATGCAAAAATGACGCTCTTCAAAAATAGTGGGATTATCATCAATTAAAGTCATGACTTCTACAAACCCACTTTCAAAAATATTATTGCAAATATCATTGCAACAAGTTGTGGACAAAGCAAAACTAGCATCCCCAAGCTTAGGGGTTTGCATATTTTTAGCATGATTTTCATTAATAGAATTTATAATGAAATCATTGCAATCATGCTTTTCATTCAAGGATCCCTCGTGAATCATTTCATAAATTTCTTCATCACGATTTTCAGATTCACGCATCTCAAGCGAAACTCCATAGAGAAAGTGAAGTGCACTCAACTCACTAGCAATTGGTTCCACATAAGTGGATCTCTTAAAGAGATTAGCAAGTGGGTGAGGATCCATATCACTAGATTTTTAGCAAGCGAAGATGTAAGCATATTGAAGGAACATAGCACACAAGCAAAGGAAAAGCAAACGAAAAAGGCAAATATTTTTTTGTAATTTTTTGTTTTTCAGAAGTGGGGGAGAGGAAAACGAGAGGCAAAAAAGTAAATGCAAGAGATGAGTTTGCGACACTTACTTGGATGAGTTCTTGACTTGATCCTCCCCGGCAACGGCACTAGAAATTATTCTGTTGCGGCAACAGACAACAGTGCCAGAGATTGACACGTTGACGGAGGCTGGGCTTGCGTTGGTTTTTCCCTTGAAGAGGAAAGGGTGGTGCAGCACAGGACCAGTAAGTATTTCCCTCAGTTTGAGAACCAAGGTATCAATCCAGTAGGAGAATCTCGTCAAGTCCAGAGTACCTGCGAAAACACAAACGAGCTTGCACCCAATGCTATAAAGGGGTTGTCAATCCCTTCAAGATTGATTGCAAAGTGAGATCTGAAGGCGGAAAGTGCAACAAAGTAAAAGAGTAAGGCTGAAAATATGGTGTGAAGTAGACCCGGGGGCCATAGTGTTCACTAGAGGCTTCTCTCAAAATAGCAAATATTATGGTGGGTGAACAAATTACTATCGAGCAATTGATAGAATCGCGCAAAGTCATGACCATATCTAAGGCAATGATCATACAAATAGGCATCACGTCCGAGACAAGTAGACCGATACTTTTTACATCTACTACTATTACTCCACACATCGACCGCTATCCAGCATGCATCTAGTGTATTATTTGATGACGATCAAAGTAACGCCTTAAGCAAGATGACATGATGTAGAGGGATAAACTCAAACCAATGATTAAAACCCCATCTTTTTAACCTTGATGGCAACAACACGATGCGTGCCTTGCTACCCCTTTTGTCACTTGGTGAGGTCACCGCACGGTATGAACCCAAAACGAAGCACTTCTCCCATAGCAAGAATCATAGATCAAGTTGGCCAAACAAAACCCACAACTCGAAGAGAATTACAAGCATATGAAATCATGCATATAAGAGATCAGAAGAAACTCAAATAAGATTCATAGATAATCTGATCATAAATCCACAATTTATCGGATCTCGACAAACACATCGCAAAAGAAGATTACATCAGATAGATCTCCATGAAGATCATGGAGAACTTTGTATTGAAGATCCAAGAGAGAGAAGAAGCCATCTAGCTACTAGCTATGGACCCATAGGTCTATGGTGAACTACTCACGCATCATCGAAGAGGTCATGGTGTTGATGAAGAAGCCCTCCGTATCCAAATGCCCCCTCCGGCTCGGCACCCGAGCGTGCCCCAGATAGGATCTTCCGGAGACAGAAGCTTGCGGCGGCGGAAAAGTACTTTCGATGATCTCCTGATTTTTTCTGGAATTTTTGGGAATATATAGGCGAAAGACCTAGGGCAGAGGTGGCCCAGGTAGCCCACAAGCCTGGGAGGCGAGAGCCCCCCTGGCCGCGGCTAGGGGGCTTGTGGGGTCCTTAGTGGCCCCCTGCCCTGGTACTCAGGCTCCCCGATCTTCTTCTATTTCAGAAAAAATATTTTTGGAAGTTTCGTGACGTTTGGACTCCGTTCAAAATCCTCCTCTGAAAAGGGTCAAAACACGAAAAAAACAGGAACTGGCACTTGGCACTGAGTTAATAAGGTAGTCCCAAAAAAGATATAAAAGGCATACAAAACATCCAAAGTTTGACATGATAATAACATGGAACCGTCAAAAATTATAGAGACGTTGGAGACGTATCAGGGCTCGACGATGAGGGGGGCTCCTCAGAGGAGGGTTCGTCTTCTGAGGGGGATGATACTGCTGGAGGGGCTCAGCCTGAGTCGTGTGATGCTAGGCGGACCCCGCCACTTCGGCCGCTGGACCGTCGGGTCACGCAGGGGGTACTCCAGTTGTGGCGCTGGTGCTGCTGTCTGCGGTAGACACTGGGTTGTCTCCCCCTGTCTTTGACGGCCTAGTGGTCACCACGAGGAGGAGGTGAGTGTGGGCATGGAGGTGTGCCCTGCCTCATCCCCAGGCTCGCCCGGGGTGGTCTGCTACTCGCGTTCTCCCGGGTCCCCCCTTCCCCAGTATTGGGGTCCCCGGACAAGCCCCCCCCCCCCCCCCCCGATTGTCGACCCCGGCTGGCTCTCGGAGTCCTCCCCGTGCCCCGCTCCAGGCCTCGGGAGGGCTCCTCCCCCGTGGTGGCTGCGCGGTAGAGTGCACGAATTAGCCAGTCCCGGATCCTTCAGGATGGCCGCATCTCGATGATCCCTGAGCTGGTGGCCCGCCGTGCCGCGGCCCGTGACCTGTTCCCGGGTACGTTCCCCCCCCCCTCCCTGCCTCACAATCTGGTTCTCATTTTTCTGTGCTTACTAGCGATATGGTGCCCCATTTGGCTGATGTGGCCGCGGATAGTCGTATTGTGTTCCGAGGGGAGAAAGGTCCCCCTCTAGAGCAGATCTCTGCCTTGTGCGCCAAGGAGAGGTTTGAGGGGGCGTTGGCGGAAGCCCGTGCATTTGCTGCGCACGCAGAACCCTCCCCCTCGGCGCACTCTGTACCTGGTCATAGAGAGACCACGGATGGTGATGCACTGTAATGCCCCAAGAGTGTAACTTGCCATATTTGGAACCTTCTCTATGTGGGCCACCTTGTCATTGCAATAAGAGCCTATGCATGTGTTATTTCATGTGTGACCTTGTCGTTCCTTTGCATGCATGCATCCATTCCATTCATCCATGTCTTTGTGTTGTTGCCTTGTGGTCATATGTATGAGGTGTGATGTCATGTGACGATGTGTGTTGTTAGGTGTTGCTATGTGAGATGATGTGGAGTGAGTGTTGCTTGTAGTAAGTAGCTATGTGAATTCAACTAGGTTATAAAACCTTCCCTCCCTCTTTTATACCAAGGTCAAGATTCAATTGCTCCATCCCTATTTCAAAAATGCCCATGATTTAGTTTGTTTTGTGGTGCATGTGAAGAGGTGTATTGGCTGTTTTGTAACTTAGTTTTAAAGGTGCAAATAAATACAAAACAGATCCATTAATTCTGTTTTGTAAATATTTAATTGCTCCAAATATTTCTTTTCCAATTTATTTAAATAGGTCATAATTCCTTATGACCAGGGGCATTTTTGTTTTGTTTTTAGTCTTAATAGATTTGCCTTTGCTTTATTTTCTTTCTCTGGTTATTTTGTAATTGGAAGACCCCACGGGTTTTATTTTTTGCTATCTGGCGCCAACTAGTGGGCCTCCTCCCACTAGTAGGCCCAGCTACCTGCCCCTCGCTCGCAGCTCACGCCTGTAGATGCCGTCTCCCTTTCCCCCTCCTTCGTCAGGTTTCTTCAGAGAACAGAGGGAGAGCGACGGCAGCAGACGCCGCTCACGGACGTCGAGGCGCGTCTGTCGTGGTTTTTTCATGGCAGATGTCCTCGTGAAAGGACTTAATACTGGAGCCATCGCACCTTGGTGGCGACTCAAAGGGGTTAAGCGGGAGAGACACGACGATTTACCCAGGTTTGGCCCCTCTAAAGGAGGTAATAGCCTACGTCCTGCTTTTGTGTGTATTGATGTGGATTCGATTACAAGGAAGGCGTAACTCGCCTAAACCTAGCACTCGATGGTTTCTAAACTATCCTCTGTCCCCCAGGTCCTCGCCTTTATATACAGGTCGATTCCCTAGGGTTTACAAGGATTCCTTCCTTTTTACAACTCGTGACCATTGCGATCTCTAAATCGCCATCTTCCAAAGCTGGGAGACCCGCCAAGAGCCATACTCGTCGTGCGGCCTTGATTCGGCCAAAACGAGGCCCAACTAAACACTTAGATGAGTCGCCCAATGGATAACCCGGCCCAACTAGGGCGGGTCATCCACAGGTTACATCACCAACATTAGGCCCCAAATTTACTTGAACCTTTCTTCTTCACGCCAATACCTCAGCTCCATTGAAGGCGATTCATCCCCTACTTTTCTTCATTTGTCAAAAAATTGCACACCCGCCATCGCCCTTGGGCACTGACAATCCCTTAAGTCGCCAGATCATTACTAACCGGCCTTTTCTTATTCCTCTTTTTTCGGGAAGACCGCCACAACTCCAATGGATCCTTAGCGCATTGTTATCCCGAAATTTTCGGCCCACATTTATAGCGAATCTTTTATCCCCCGGCGGTTCCCGCTCATGGCGCCTCGATTCCAGCATGTGCCTTGATAAATAGGCCGGGGGGGACAGAACTGGCGCTCCGCACCTACCAGTCCTGTCACCTTCCTCCCCACCGGCGCAGCGAGAAAAACGCATCGCACCGAGGAATCCGTCGCCGACCGTGCTTTCGGCCTTCACGCGAGGAGCTTCGGTGCCGCCTGTGGGCTTTCTCCGTCGTCCGTTCTCGTGCCGCAACCAACACATCTGCCATCGTCATCATCGACCGCATCACCGTCGGTCACCTTGCCAGTCACCCCGAACTTCGCCGCCGCCGGAAACCTCTTCGCTCGACGGGACGCCCGTGCTTCTCCAGCAAACCCCATCACCGTCGGCTCTTCTCACCCGACAACATCAGGTTAGGCTTCCACCTATCTTTAGGAGTAGATTTATTCTCCGCTTGAACTTCCGCCATTGTCGTATTCTTGAAGCTCCTTGCATAGAGACGCTATCTGCTCTGAACCGATTAGCATGAGTATTGGTAGCATAGTTAATGTTCCGAATACTTTCATCCATCCGCTGTACTCGTGAATCTTTGAAAATAACGTTTTCACCAAGCGAAGGGCATCATCTGATAATAAACTGTCGCAACCAGTCATTTTCTCTAGGTTTTCACGTCTGTCTGGTAGATCCATTTCTTATTTACTGTTTGCAAAAAGTTGTTTATAGTCTTCATCTCCTGGTACTTCAAATGAAACGCCCTTACCGTATTCAGAACGTAGTCCTTGGGAATAGCCACACTTCCATAAGTCGCCATAGTGACCCAACTCGGCCCTTTGATCTGGCGGGTCAAAACCCTTCCTTAATCAATGTACTCGGCAGGTTAAATGAACTGATTTCATCCCATACAGTAGGTGTCCAAGGCATGTAATATCAAACTTTACTTATTTGTAGCATGGGCGCCGTCTTCAAGAGTGACTGGCTTCCTACCAAGGTCGATGACTCCATTTTAGCCGATTATGTGAAAACGGGCAGCTTGGATCCTCAGGATGTTATTGGCTGGTGCACTGGGTTCGGAGAAGATCTCCCTAACCCCAAAGAAGGAGAAATAATCGTTTTTGTTGAACACCTTGAGCGAGGTTTTAAGCCGCCCGGATCAAAGTTTCTTAGCGACGCCTTAACTTTCATGAACGTCCGTCTCCAGGATCTGGGACCCAATTCCATAAGTAATTTGTGCCAATTCCAAGTTCTCTGTGAGGCTTATCTGCGGATCGAGCCTTCTGTCCCTTTATTCTGGCATTTCTTTCATCTGAATCGCCAAACGGAATTCCACAACGGCCCCAGCTTGGAGCTTGGTGGCGTCAATGTCCAGCGCCGCAGGGATAGCCCATTCCCCTCACTCACCATGCCTAGCCATCCCAAAGGCTGGGGCGAGTCTTGGTTTTACTGTCAAGAGACGTCTCCTGCTGGCGAGAACAAGCTTCTGGGTTACAGGCCAACTCGCCTTCCGACCAACTTCAAGCTTCCAGACAAGCTTACCGAGGAGGAGGAATTGGAATTCATCCCAATACTATCTAAATTAAGATCTTCGACGAACAACGGTCTTACCGGGGTCGACCTAATCCGCTGTTGGGTTGAATGGCGTATCCTCCCTCTGAGCCGTCGGGATGGTCTGATGTGTGATTTTGATGGCACTCTGGATCATCCTCAATGCTATTTCCGCACAGCTTTAACGGAAAAGGATATTGTTACCATTATCAAAAAGCTGAGTGGCGAGCCTGCGGGGAAATGCGGCCAAATCGGCCTTAAGCCTTTCTGCAAAATTAACCCGGCGCCCAAGGTAAACAAACCTAACCTGCCTTTGGTCTTTTATGCTTCATTTGCATTGTGATTTCGTAATATATGTCATTTCAGAAAGGCGATAAGTTCTGGTCCAGGAGGCCCAAAAAGCAAGCCGTGAAAAATGTCAAGCCGCCCTCAAAGAAAACCAAGGGTAGGGGCAAATCTGCTGCAGCTGAACCATCTGAAGTTGACGAATCTCAAGTCGGCGATGCACTTTCGGAGGTAAAAATTCGTTCTCTTTTCACTCGCCACCTATTACTGTTAGCCTTTGTATTTATATCTCACCCTTCCCTTGAAATAGAATGAAGATAACGTAAGCCAAGAGGACTCTGTTGAGGTAATTTCTGTTTCCTCCGATTCATCTGCTTCTCCACCTAAGCCAGGCAAATTTGTAAGAAAGTTCCCTTCTCACACCCAAATGCTTATTTGGACCCAAATTTCCTACTGAAGAAAGCATAGCATGCCTCAAACCGGAAAACACGAAGTCACTCCGGCGATCTGGTGTCTGGCTTACCAGAAACGAACAAAAGAAAGCCAAGCGAGGTACTCTTATGAGTAGCCATTCTTCATGTTTCTTTGGATCACGTTTGTAACCCGCCTGTATTATTGACGTATAATTTTTGCAGAACTCTCCTCCCACTTCCGGCGACTCCGTGATGTCGACACTTCCACCAATGATTCGAGTTCCGGGGTAAGTATTTTGATAACCTTGCCTTGACTTTTGAGTATAACGATCTTTTCAATTTCTTAACGTTCTTATTCCCTTTTGTCAGGGCAGAAGCCAAGAAGAGGAAAACCAGTGGATCAACTCCTGATGCAACTTCAGAACCTACGAAAGAATCAACTCCGACTCAAGACAATCCGGATCAGACTGAGCCTGCGACTCAAGTGGATCTTCCTGAGTCGCCGAAGGAAACAATGGATGCCCCTAAGTCGCCGAGCCCATTGATGACAACAAAAGACCCAGATGCTATAGTTATTACTGGCTCTGGCTTTTCTAAGCCGGCGGCGACAGTTTTGTCCAAACATGTAGCATCCTCCTCTCAGGCCATTCCCGAGTCTGGGCTCTCCAAGGCGAAACTTTCCGACTATGCAAATTTGGAGTTTAAGGAACTCTGCTCTGGCTTTGCAAGTCGCCTGGAGGCGAGCTATGAGATGGAGAAAAACCTGCTGAAGATGTTAAACAACAAACATGAGGTAAATTTTGTTATACTTATACTATTCCCATTAACCCCCAAGGGCCGGGTCATCAGTAAAAAGATGAGCCGGGTCTTAAAAATTTAGAAAAAACTTCGCGACCAGTAACCCCCAAGGGCCGGGTCATCAGTAAAAAGATGAGCCGGGTCTTGAAAGTTTAGAAAAAACTTCGCGACTAGTAACCCCCAAGGTCCGGGTCATCAGTAAAAAGATGAGTCGGGTCTTGATTTTTGTATAATTTCACGTGAAAAAATTATACATTAGCCCTCAAGTGTCAGGGATATTGCTTTGCAGTAATTCTGAGGCTTGCCCTTCTTTTAAACTTCCAATAGGAAAACCTTGGTCAGACCGTATCGGCACTGGGCGATTTAAGGAAAAACTTAGCTGGACAACAAGACGCCTGAGCTAATTCGGAGGAAAAATGTCAATTGGCCTTGGCCGAACTGGTAAAACTCAAGGCCGAGTTGAAAGAAGCTCAGGCTGAACAAAATGCCGCCTTGAAGAGGGCAGAGAAAGCTGAAGCTAGGCTGGCCACTGTACAACAGGAATTGTCCGGCTTAAAGCGTCATATCTCCAACATGACGCAAGCCGTCTTTGGTAAGCTTTACTTAAACCTTTGATCTCCTCCTCTCCTTTTTTGTTTTACTTATGATAAATCGCTAATCATCATGATTCAGGTCCAAGAGCCGCCAACCTTCAAGAAGACTGTGTGTTGATGCTGAAGGCGATTTACACGCTGACAGAGCAATTGTACACAGGTAGTGTCTTGACTGTTAAAGCTGTGATGGGTGCCAAAGAACCTACCACTTTCATCAAGAAGGTGCTTGGCTGCTTGTCCACACTTCCCCCTCAGATTCGCGAGTTAACTCGGTCAGCCGCCCGGAGAGGTATTATGACTGCCCTGAGTCGCTTTTGGCATATGCTCCAGAAATCAACGTAGAAGAAGTAGCCGCAGGCTTTCCTCAGCTCAAGGACGATGGGTCCAAATTTGTTGAAGAGGACTATCAGCGAGTCGTCAAGGACTCTCGGCTGGCTGCAACTCAACTTGCCGCAAGCCTTGACTTAACAAAATACCAGGCGGCTTATGATAGCAGAAACAAGAAACTCAGCCCGCCGACCTTCGTGACGACCAGTCTAACTCATCGGCGACCCAAGAATCCTTTCGACTTGGAAGCAGACCTGGCATCAATTCTGACTGATGAAGATGACTTTGCTGCTTTGGCCAAGTGCAATTGGGTATTGGGCGACATGTAAATCGAAGTCGGCCAGAGCTAACATCAGGATGATCCCGAGGCGCCAGCAAAGTAAATTTTATTGAATTTGGCCTGAGAGCCATGTAATAGGTCCTTTTTCCGTAAGTCAGTACTGTTTTTGATGATACCTCTTGCAAGAACCTTTATATCGCCCTTAAGGCGATTTACAATATTTGACTTGCCTTTTATAAGAGTCTTTTATAGCGCTTAATTAGCCATGGATGAAACAATTCTTATCACCCTCCTGTCTTAAGCTTTGAGAATAGCATATGTGAAAACAAACAAACTATAGATATTTTCAACAAGCATCAGAAAGAAAAGGCTTAAAACCTTCAGGGCTATGCCACAACGAAAAATAGCAACAGCAATTTCGTCGGCTCATAAGGTCGCGACAGGGGGAGGCGAGTCAGAAAGCTCGCGCACCCACCCTAAATGCAGGTTTCGTCGGCTCATACGGTCGCGACAGGGGGAGGCGAGTCAGAAAGCTCGTGCTCCCACCCTAAATGCAGGTTTCGTCGGCTCATAAGGTCGCGACAGGGGGAGGCGAGTCAGAAACCTCACGCACCCACCCTAAATGCAGGTTTCGTCGGCTCATACGGTCGCGACAGGGGGAGACGAGTCAGAAAGCTCGTGCACCCACCCTAAATGCAGGTTTCGTCGGCTCATAAGGTCGCAACAGGGGGAGGCGAGTCAGAAAGCTCGTGCACCCACCCTAAATGCAGGTTTCGTCGGCTCATAAGGTCGCGACAGGGGGAGGCGAGTCAGAAAGCTCGTGCAGCCACCCTAAATGCAGGTTCTGTCGGCCTATAAGGTCGCGACAAGAGGAGGCGAGTCAGAAAGCTCGTGCACCCACCCTAAATGCAGGTTTTGTCGGCTCACAAGGTCGCGATAGGGGGAGGCGAGTCAGAAATCTCGTGCACCCACCCTAAATGCAGGTTTCGTCGGCTCATAAGGTCGCGACAGGGGGAGGCGAGTCAGAAAGCTCGTGCACCCACCCTAAATGCAGGTTTCGTCGGCTCATAAGGTCGCGACAGGGGGAGGCGAGTCAGAAAGCTCGTGCACCCACCCTAAATGCAGGTTTCGTCAGCTCATAAGGTCGCGACAGGGGGAGGCGAATCAGAAAGCTCGTGCACCCACCCTAAATGCAGGTTTCGTCGGCTCATAAGGTCGCGACAGGGGGTGGCGAGTCAGGAAGCTCGTGCACCCACCCTAAATGCAGATTCTGTAGGCTCATACGGTCGCAATAGGATGACACAATTTGCTTTTTAATGGAGAAGCCCCCAAGTCGGGGAATATTTTATTACTTCATAACGAAACTGAAAAACTTACAAAGTGTAGAGCTTAAGAGCTCAAGTGTAGTAAGGCCGCAAATGGGCAATATTCCAGGGGCGAGTTGACTCGGCCTCCGTGGTCGGTTGATTAGGCCGAAGATCCACCAAATAATAAGAGCCATTGCGGAGGTTCTTGCTGACAACGAACGACCCTTCCCAAGGGGGTGACAACTTGTGCATGCCTGCTCGATCTTGTATTAGACAAAGCACTAAGTCGCCTTCCTGAATGGTCCGACTCTTAACCCGGCGACTATAATAACGCCGCAGATCTTGCTGATAGATAGCCGAACGGGCCGCAGCCAGGTCACGCGCCTCTTCCAAGGCATCCAAAGAATCTTGACGCACCAGCTCATTATCTCGCTCTACATATGCGCGACTCTAAGAGAGTCATGCCTTATGTCAGTAGGGAGAACAGCCTCTGCTCCATAGACCAAAAAGAAAGGGGTGAATCCCGTGGATCGGTTCGGGGTGGTCCGAATACTCCACAGTACCGAAGGTAACTCTTCAACCGAACACCCTGGAGTCCTTTCCAGGGGAACCATGAGTCGGGGCTTGATCCCTCGCAAGACCTCCTGATTCGCCCGCTCTGCTTGCCCGTTGGATTGCGGGTGAGCGACTACAGAAATATCAAGTCAGGTATGTTCTCGACGACAAAAATCTTGCATCGCCCCTTGGGACAAGTTAGTACTATTATCAGTGATAATACTGTGCGGATATCCAAACCGGAAAATTAGCTTCTTCAAAAATTTGACCACTGTCTCTGCATCGCAAGCTCCAACAGGTTCCGCCTCAACCCACTTGGTGAATTTATCAACTGCCACCAATAGGTGAGTCTTCTTGTTGGAGGACATCTTAAAGGGACCAACCATGTCCAGCCCCCAGACCGCAAAAGGCGAAGTAATGGGAATCATTCTCAATTCTTGAGCCGGCACATGAGCCTGCCTCCCATAACGCTGGCACCCCTCACACCGGCGAACTATGTCTTCTGCATCTGCATGAGCCATCAGCCAAAAGAAACCATGACGAAAAGCCTTTGATACCAAAGAACGTGACCCGGCGTGGTGTCCACAGTCTCCGGAATGAATGTCATTTAGGATCGTGCATCCTTCTTCAGGGGAAACACATCGCTGAAACACCCCAGAAGCGCTCCGTTTATATAACTCGCCATTAATGATGAGCATGGATTTGCTGCGCCGAACGATCTGGCGAGCCAAAACTTCGTCGGTGGGTAACTCGCCGCGAGTGAGATAAGCCAGATAAGGGAGAACCCAATCCGAAGTGACACGGAGAGCCACCACGATCTGAGACTCGGGATCCGGTATTGCCAATTCCTCCTCCGAGGGTAAAACCAAGGATGGTTTATGCAAGATATCCAGAAAAACATTAGGGGGAACCGGTTTTCTCTGAGAGCTGAGTCGCGAGAGGGCATCAACTGCCTCGTTGAAGCGCCGGTCAATATGGTCCACCTGATAGCCATGAAAATGTCCCGCCACATCAGACACAGGTCGTCTGTAAGCTGCCATCATGGGATCCCAAGAGTCCCAGGTACCTGAAACTTGTTGCGCCACCAAATCGGAGTCACCAAAACACCTGACTCGTGTTAGGTTCATCTCTTTTGCAAGTCGCAAGCCGTGAAGCAAAGCCTCATATTTCGTCGCATTATTAGTGCAGGGAAACATGAGTCGGAGAACGTAACAGAACTTATCTCCTTGAGGGAATACTAACACCACACCAGCCCCCGAGCCTTCCAGTTGCATGGACCCATCAAAGTAAATAGTCTAGTAGGTAAGGTCAGGCCGGTCTTCCAGAGCCTGTAGCTCTGTCCAGCCGTTAACGAAATCAACTAGTGCCTGGGACTTGATAGCTGTGCGGGGAGTGTATTGTATGTGATGAGACCCAAGCTCTATCGCCCATTTGGCGATTCGCCCTGTTGCCTCCCGATTCTGGATGATGTCTCCAACGGGAGCAGAACTAACCACTGTGATCGGGTGCTCCTAGAAATAATGCTTAAGTTTTCGACTCGCCATAAACACCCCATAGACCAGTTTTTGCCAATGCGGGTATCGCTGTTTGGAAAGAGTCAACACCTCGCTGATAAAATATACCGGGCGTTGCACTGGGTATTCCGTCCCTTCTTCCTTTCTTTCAATGACCACAGCCACACTTACTGCCTTGGAATTCGCCGTGATATATAGAAGCATAGGCTCCTTTTCAGTTGGGGCTGCCAGGACCGGCGGGTTAACCAATTGGCGTTTCAAGGCCTCAAGTGCCTCGTTTGCCTCATTTGTCCACACGAATCAATCGGACTTCCTCAATAATTGATAAAGAGGAATCGCCTTTTCCCCTAGGCGACTCACAAAATGACTTAAAGCCGCAATGCGACCCGCGAGCCGTTGAACTTGATTAACATTCGTCGGCTTTCCGACAGAGGTAACCGCTTCGATCTTGTCCGGGTTAGCCTCGATGCCGCGCTCCGATACCAAGAAACCCAACAATTTTCCTGCAGGTACACCAAAAACGCACTTGGTAGGATTTAGCTTCATCTGATATACCCGTAAATTATCAAAATTCTCCTTATGGTCTTCCAATAGTGTCTCCCCCTGGCGGGTCTTGATCACAATATCGTCGACATAGGCATGGACGTTGCGACCAATTTGGTTGTGAAGACAATTCTGGATGCAGCGTTGATAAGTCTCCCCCGCGCTTTTGAGTCCGAAAGGCATGGACACATAGCAAAAGGCCCCGAAGGGGGTTATGAAGGCCGTCTTCTCCTGATCCTCTACGGCCATTTTGATCTGGTGATATCCTGAATAGGCGTCCAGAAAAAACACATACGGAAATTGCCATTCTTCTTGAGTACCAACACCAGGTTAGCCAGCCATTTGGGGTGAAAGACTTCCACGATGAACCCGGCGGCTAAAAGACGGGCGACTTCTTCTCCAATCGCCTTGCGTCATTCCTCGTTGAATCTGCGAAGGTACTGTTGGACAGGTTTGCATTTTGGGTCAATGTTAAGATGGTGCTCAGCGAATTCTCTCGGTACACCAGGCATGTCAGAAGGTTTCCATGCGAAGATGTCCCGATTCTCACGGATGAATTCGATGAGCGCGCTTTCCTATTTGGGGTCCAGACCCGTCCCAATGGTAAACTGCTTGGATGAATCGCCAGGCACGAAATCAATTGTCTTAGTGTCATCCGTTGGCTTGAACTTGAGGGGCGACTCAGAATCTTTAGTTGGCTTCTTGAGTGGTGACATGTCCGCCGGGTCCACATTGGCCCGATGGTGTTTGAGCTCTTCCGCCGCACAGGCGACTTCCACATAAGCCGCGCCGCCTTCTTCACATTCCTTTGTGATCCTTCTATCTCCATCAACTGTGATGGGTCCTTTGGGACCAGGCATTTTGAGCTTGAGGTAAACATAACATGGGCGAGCCATGAAGCGGGCGTAAGCCGGTCGCCCGAACAGCGCATGGTAGTGGCTTTTCAGTTTGACTACCTCGAAGATTAGAGACTCCGACCTGTAATTCTGCGTAGTTCCAAATGCCACTGTGAGCCTGACCCGGCCAATGGGATAAGCCGACTTGCCCGGGACAATCCCGTGGAAAACCGTGGTTGAAGTCATCAAGTCTTTCTCCAATAGATTCATCCTCTGGAAGGTGTCGAAGTATAGGATATTGATGCTGCTCCCACCATCCATTAATACCTTTGACAGGGTGTAACCCCCCACTTGGGGGGCCACGACCAACGCCAGGTCGCCCGGGTTATCTACTCTTGGCGGTGATCCTCTCTGCTCCATGTTATGGTCTGCTCAGACCAATGGAGATATCTGGGGATCGCCGGCTCAGATACAATGTACGCCCGGTGACTTACCTTTTTATCTCGCCTGCAAGCATTAGTAGTGAAAACGTGGTACTGTCCATTACTTAGCTGTTTGGGATTGCTGCGGAAGCCTCCATTATCATCCTGGTCCTGCGGAGCCCCCTGTGGAGGCGGCTGCTGGAAAGCTCCCGGCGGGTTGTACCGCCGCTGGTGGTGCACCGGGTACTGGCCACCGCCTGGCAGCGGGCCTCCCTGAGCTCCCTATTCGGGAAAACCGCTGAAGGGGTTCTGTCTTTGGTTGGACGCGGCGAGTTAGTCCTCGCGCCTGTCTGGATTTTTGTTTTGGCTCTTCTTGATTGCCTCCACCCGAAACTCTCGCATCACGAAACAGTTTTCCCAAGAATGACTCGCCGGGCCGTCAGCCGTGGCGTGGTGCGGGCAAGGGCCCTTGAGTAGCTCTTCATAGTTACGCGGTCTTTTCCCACTGAAACCTTGATTCTTCTTTTTGCCGTCATTAGCATTGGTGTTGGCGACCAAGTCCGAGGGCTCCTCCTGCGGTCTACGCTTGCCATTGGTCCCCTGATTGTGACGGTTGCGCCCCTGGAAACGGGTATGCTTTTTGGATGACTCGCCCTTTTTGGGCGAGTTAACCTTACCATCCTCGCTGAGATCCTTAGTATCATCGGCCTCGGCATATCTAGTGAGGGTGTCCATCAGTTCTCCCATGTCTTGGACCTTCCGTTTGAGTCGCCCCAACTTCTGCACTAAGGGCTCGTAATGACAATTGTGCTCGAGGATAAGCATAGCTTGAGCCGCCGTAATACCATCTGACAAATGAATAATTTCTGCAACCCGCCGTGACCAATGGTGGGCCGACTCATCCGGGCGCTGAACACAGTGTTGTAGGTCGACAATCGTCATCGGACGTTAGCAGGTTCCCCGGAAGTTTTTGATGAAACACTCCTTTAACTCGGCCCATGACTGGATGGAATTGGGAGGCAAGTTTTTCAACCAAGTGCGTGCCGAACCCTCGAGCATCATCGTGAAGTATCTGGCGCAAACCGCCTCGTTTACGTCGAGCATGTCCATGGCAATCTCATAACCCTCGATCCATGACGTCGGTTCGAGGTCCGGTGTATAATTAGGCACTTTCCTTGGTCCTTTAAAATCCTTGGGCATCCTTTCGTTCCGAAGGGCCGGGGACAAGCATGGTACCCCAACTCGCCGTCCGCCCCCCGACGAGGGGCGCCGGGGCGTCTTGGATGTTCGGGAGATCTCGGCTCGGCGGGTTCCGTTCGGGCGGGTTGTCCTACGGGAAGTGTCGTGGCCCACTGTTTACGGCAGGCTGGTCGTCCGGCCTGCTCCTGGTATAACTTGCCTGAGGGGTGGAGTGCAACCTCTCGAGGCTATGCGAGAATTGGGCGTTTTGAACCACCGCCGTCTTCAACATCTCGATGGCCTTCCTTGCTTCTATCTCAGCTGGGGTGTTGCCGTGAATCAGAAGAGACTCCAGGTGGTGAGTTGCGGCAAGCACGTTATCCACCGGGTTGGAGAAGTGGCCTTGAGGTGTCCGGAAACGAGGAATTTGATCCTCAATCGGCTGAGCCGGCGGGTTAGGTGGGCGGCCCGGTCCTCCTACCAGGGCGGCTCCCATCCCGGGGGTTCGTGGAGTGTCGAACAAACGGGTCGGATTGAGGTAGTGGGGCAGGCGACCCTGGTGTCTCCGCTGATGGACGGCGTCGGACGCGCGCTGCTGTCTCTCGAGCCGCCAGTTGTCAGTGTTTAAGCGCATTCTTTCGGCCGCAATTTGGGCTTGTCGAGTCTCGATCCTGGCGGACTCCATCTCAACATCCTGGTGGGCCTTTTCTACCGCCTCTCTGAGCTTTGCTAACTCTGCGTTTATTTCCTCTTGGTTCTCTGGTGTGAGGGGAGTCGCCATTAGTCTCGTGATTTCCGCCACCAAATTCACCAGGACTGCGGCCGGACTTCTGGACGTCTCGCCGGTCCCATCGCCTCCAGTAAGGTTTTGTGTGGGCTGAGTCGCCCCAGCCATGTAGATGGCGATCTGGCGGCGAGTTCGGTCAAGGACTTCCGGATCCATGGCCAGCGACAAGCCTCCGAGACCATCCCCATGGAGAGACCGGATGGAATCTGAGTCGCCCATGGACGATTCATCATCCGAGTTGACCGGGGTAGTTTCCTGAGTCGCCAAGTGCTCTGGCTCCTCCGATCCCTGCGGGAACCCCACAAAGACCGGGCAAGTTAAATTTTGCGTTGTGACTGGGCGGACGTACCTGGCCGGCTCGACGATGTCGGTGGAGATGTCCGGCTCAGGAACGGATGATCCGATCATGCCGATGCAGATGTTGATCTTGCCGAAGGGGACCCTGTAACCAGATTCAATCGAATTCGCTTCAGGTCCCCATCGCTGGTTGTCGATGTAGGTTATCCCGCGGCGGCTCCGAGTGATGAGCGCCGTCACGTAACTCCCAAACCCTGGTAGGGCTCCCTTTGAGAACTCAACTCCACCGTGCGTAGGCCCAACGGTGGGCGCCAACTGTCGTGGTTTTTTCACGGCAGATGTCCTCATGAAAGGACTTAATACTGGAGCCATCGCACCTTGGTGGCGACTCAAAGGGGTTAAGCGGGAGAGACACGGCGATTTACCCAGGTTCGGCCCGTCGAAAGGAGGTAATAGCCTACGTCCTGCTTTTGTGTGTATTGATGTGGATTCGATTACAAGGAAGGCGTAACTCGCCTAAACCTAGCACTCGATGGTTTCTAACCTATCCTCTGTCCCCCAGGACCTCGCCTTTATATACAGGTCGATTCCCTAGGGTTTACAAGGATTCCTTCCTTTTTACAACTCGTGACCATTGCGATCTCTAAATCGCCATCTTCCAAAGCTGGCAGACCCGCCAAGAGCCATACTCGTCGTGCGACCTTGATTCGGCCAAAACGAGGCCCAACTAAACACTTAGATGAGTCGCCCAATGGATAACCCGGCCCAACTAGGGCGGGTCATCCACAGGTTACATCCCCAACAGCGTCCCTCGCATCTCCTCCTTCATATAAGCCCCCTTAGCTTCCGTGCAGACTAGGGTTCCTCCCTTTGCGCCGCCACCTCTATCCCATCTACTTCTCCCTCTCTGCATCGACAACAGGTAAGGGGATCGACCTCCTCTGCCATAGCCGCGAGCTGAGAACCTCCTCGTCGTCACGCTCGTACACCTGCGGCCCTTACAACACCTCGTTGAGGACGCGGGATCTTCCAGGAGCCCATTTCCATGGCTACTTCGACGAGATCGACCCCGCTTCCACTACCTCGACGACGGCGGCCTTCCTCCCCGACGATATCCCCCGAGCGGCTCCTTCCCCTTATTCCTCTAC
Organism: Hordeum vulgare subsp. vulgare; assembly: GCF_904849725.1. Taxonomy (NCBI): domain Eukaryota; kingdom Viridiplantae; phylum Streptophyta; class Magnoliopsida; order Poales; family Poaceae; genus Hordeum; species Hordeum vulgare. Next base: position 384,570,888 of record NC_058524.1, on the reverse strand, counting down.
TTCCTCCCCGACCCAGAAGACTGTTGGAATTATGCCCTAGAGGCAATAATAAATATAGTTATTATTATAATTCCTGTGTCAAGATAATCGTTTATTATCCATGCTATAATTGTATTGAATGAAGACTTATATACATGTGTGGATACATAGACAAAACACTGTCCCTAGCAAGCCTCTAGTTGGCTAGCCAGTTGATCAAAGATAGTCAGGGTCTTCTGATTATGAACAAGGTGTTGTTGCTTGATAACTGGATCACGTCATTAGGAGAATCACGTGATGGACTAGACCCAAACTAATAGACGTAGCATGCTGATCGTGTCATTTTGTTGCTACTGTTTTCTGCGTGTCAAGTATTTGTTCCTATGACCATGAGATCATATAACTCACTGACACCGGAGGAATGCTTTGTGTGTATCAAACGTTGCAACGTAACTGGGTGACTATAAAGATGCTCTATGGGTATCTCCGAAGGTGTTCGTTGAGTTAGTATGGATCGAGACTGGGATTTGTCACTCCGTGTGACGGAGAGGTATCTCGGGGCCCACTCGGTAATACAACATCACACACAAGCCTTGCAAGCAAAGTGACTTAGTGTAAGTTGCGGGATCTTGTATTACGGAATGAGTAAAGAGACTTGCCTGTAAACGAGATTGAAATAGGTATGCGGATACTGACGATCGAATCTCGGGCAAGTAACATACCGAAGGACAAAGGGAATGACATACGGGATTATATGAATCCTTTGCACTGAGGTTCAAACGATAAGATCTTCGTAGAATATGTGGGATCCAATATGGGCATCCAGGTCCCGCTATTGGATATTGACCGAGGAGTCACTCGGGTCATGTCTGCATAGTTCTCGAACCCACACTTAAGGTTCGACGTTGTTTTATGCGTATTTGAGTTATATGGTTGGTTACCGAATGTTGTTCGGAGTCCCGGATGAGATCACGGACGTCACGAGGGTTTCCGGAATGGTCCGGAAACGAAGATTGATATATAGGATGACCTCATTTGATTACCGAAAGGTTTTCGGAGTTACCGGGAATGTACCGGGAATGACGAATGGGTTCCGGGTGTTCACCGGGGGCGGGCAACCCACCCCGGGGAAGCCCATAGGCCTTGGGGGTGGCGCACCATCCCTTAGTGGGCTGGTGGGACAGCCCAAGAAGGCCCTTTGCGCCATAGGAAGAAAATGAAAGAGAAAAAGAAAAAAAAGAGGAGGTGGGAAAAGGGGAAGGACTCCTCCTTCCAAACCTAGTTGGATTCGGTTTGGAAGGGGAGGACTCCCCCCCTTGGCTCGGCCGACCCCCTTGGGGCTCCTTGAGCCCCAAGGCAAGGCCCCCCCTCTCCCACCTATATATACGGAGGTTTTAGGGCTGATTTGAGACAACTTTGCCACGGCAGCCCGACCACATATCTCCACGGTTTTACCTCTAGATCGCGTTTCTACGGAGCTCGGGCGGAGCCCTGCTGAGATTAGATCACCACCAACCTCCGGAGCACCGTCACCCTGCCGGAGAACTCATCTACCGCTCCATCTCTCTTGCTGGATCTAGAAGGCCGAGATCATCGTCGAGTTGTACGTGTGCTGAACGCGGAGGTGCCGTCCGTTCGGCACTAGATCGTGGGACGGATCGCGGGACAGTTCGCGGGGCGGATCGAGGGACGTGAGGACGTTCCTCTACATCAATCGCGTTTCTTAACGCTTCTGCTGTGCGATCTATAAGGGTACGTAGATCGAATATCCCCTCTCGTAGATGGACATCATCATGATAGGTCTTCGTGCGCGTAGGAAAAATTTTGTTTCCCATGCGACGTTCCCCAACAAAGACCACCTCGACCAGTAGGTGAGGTAGAACCTTCCCATCTCTTCCCTGTCACCGGATATAGCGCCTAGGGGCAGTAGCTTCGTCATCGTTCCTTCTCTGTCGCCGCCGCCGCCGTGCCCATCGAGCTGGTGCTGTAGGTCCTCCCGAGTAGGTTTAGTTAGGGAAATGGAACCGTGGGAGCATGGGCTTCCTTCCATCAACTAGCCATAGCATAATTATGCGTGTAACGCCGGCGAGCACCTTCCCCTGTTCCGACCACCGTCGGACAGAGGAGCTGCATGAGGGGGTTTCTCAAAAGGGTTAACTCCCCTCCTCTGTTAAGTATCGATTCACTAGCAGAGTGGTAGTGGTATTTGGGTGCAGTGGCTAGTCATGGGTTCGAATCCCCCTCGGCGCACCCCTTTTGATTTCCTTTTGTTCGGCATAGTAGCTTGAGCAGTGGGCATATACTTCTTACCCTGCTCCTTCTGTCGATCCAGGGTGATGTAGCAGAGTGGTGTGCTCCTGTGTTGTGATACACGGGATCTAGGGTTCGAAACCCACCCCAACCTTTTATTTTTCTTTTGCATTTTCTTGTTGTATTCCTTTGGCTTGATATATTTGCTGTTGTGGTGTGCTATACACCATGAGGGGTATTTTTATTTCTCTCACAGCAGCATGTTGTTCCTAGTGTTTGATGCTAGCAAGTGTAGAGTGCATGTGTAGATGTATCTTGGTAGAAATGTATGTGTAGGTTGTATGCATATGTGTTTTATGAGCTAGTTGCCATAGATGTGAGAGTGTGTGTATGTGTGTTTTGCACTAGGCTAGTGTGGTGTATGTGTGTGTGCTGTTTATCCTCATGGTGATGATTTTGGGCACTAGTGAGTGCAAGTGTGATGTGAGTATGTGTGTGTGAGTTCCCCCCCCCCACACGTACCTTGTGATGATGTATGTGTGTGTGTGCTTATGTGTGTGTGTCTTACACATGCCATGACATGATGTGCCATGATAAGCACATGTGCTTGTATGTGTAGGTGTAGAGAGGCATGATATGTGTGTAGTTAGTGGAGTGTTCTAACTAGCATGTGTAGGACTTGCTATATGTTGTGCTTGATGCATGTGTGTGTGTGGTGGTGTGCTAAGGCACATGAGCATGAGGTCTACCCCTCATGTGCACCATGTATATGTGAGAGTGTGCACGAGCATGTACAAGTGATGTTCTAGTGAATAGCACATGTGATGATGCACTATTCACTCTATGTGATTCCATGTAGATTTTCCTTTCAAGTTTCTGCCCATTTGTTCCATGCAAGTGCCCATGTATTATATATGTTTTTGGGGTAGAATCATCCCAGGAATCCAATGGTGGGTTCAGATTACACATTGGAAAACTTTCTGGGAATGTCATATTTCAGTTTTGTTCCATGCTTAGAGCTTGGTTCCATGAGATGTGATGAGCCCAAGGGGTTAATTCTTTGTTGTGGTAGTAGAGGGTGAACCCCTCTACCACATGTTGGTTTTGTTTCACGCTTAGGAGTTCATGTGTGCAAGTTGTGCCTAGTCAAAGTAGGCATATGGCTGAAAATTCCAGTTTAGTGAAAGTCTGAGAATCTGCTTATATTTTCTTTGCCTGTTGTTGTGCTTGTAGAAGTCCATGTGTTGTGAATCAGCCCTTGCTATCAACTGGGAAGTTGTAGCTTTTGTGTTTGTCTAGATCTCTGTCAATTTTCATTCCATTTGGAGTCCTGTAGATATTGTTTTGGGTGCTGTCAAAATGCTTCAGAGCATAAACAACTAGTGAGAATCTGGAATTTTCACTAAGTCCCTGAAAACTGATATTTTTGTCCAAGTTAGCAGCTGTGTAACTTTTTGTGTGAAACTCCTTTGAATTATCTTTTTTCTTGTGCTTGTATTACTTTTGAATAGCTTCTGCCACATATCCTATTTGGCATATTTGGGTGGCTGTAGGTGCTTTGCATGTAGCTCTCAAACTGTTATGATGCTGTTTATGGCAGATTGTGTAGTTTTGATGTTTTGATGCTTGTGAGTGCATAGATGATGTTGTGGTGATATTTCTTTGCACCACCCCATGCATTCTTGTTTGGTTTGTGATATGGCAACCTGGGAACACCAGGAGTATGCCATTGGAGTGTGTTGCGATGATTTTGATACGTAGGACTTCATTTCTTGTTTCGTTGTATACCGTTGATCTGTAGCTCCGATCGTTACGTTCTTTATATGTTTTTGCATCGTTTTCGTGTGATGCATCTGTTCATGTCAACCTCATGCATGTCAAGATAGCGTAGAGTGCAGCTTTGTCCAGGAACTTGTATTTTCTTCGCATGCTTGTGCTAGTGACTAGAATAGAGATGCATGTTCATTTTCATCTCATGCATCATGTGGTTGTTGAATCTTGAGGTGTTGTTTTTCATTGGATGCTATTTTTATGTTGGGTAGCACCGGGATCGGAGAACGAGTACATGGATCCGGGAGAGTACGTGCAGGACGAACAAGAGCAGTTTCAAGCTGAGGACATCACAGGCAAGATGATATGACCTTGATTCAATCTCTAGACTTGTTATGCTAGATTCACGTTTCTTCGTCATATGCTCGCTGCCTACCACTGAAATAATTGCCTCCTGATATTGCCATGAAACCCAAACACTTATCCCTTCCTAGCAAATCTTGAATGGCTAAGTAGGCTTTGTTAAGCTTCTTATGTTAACGTTGCTAGTTGCAGGTGCAATTGTCTCATGTGATAACACGATCTTGATATCATTATGTTAAATCTATTATTTAATTAATGCACCTGTATACTTGGTAAATAACGGAAGGCCTAGCCTTTTGCCGGGTGTTTGTTCCATTATTGCCGCCTTAGTTACCGGCTACCGGTGTTTGATTTCATAATGATCGCTCCTAACATGTTCGGGGCTGTTATGGGGACCCCCTTGATAAATAGTGTAGTGTTAAGACTTGTCCGACAGGACCCAACATTGGTGTTAATTTGCTAATCACTTAATAATAATCTGCATAGGGAATAGCTACCCCGAGGAATTCAATCAACAACCCGGGCCAGTGCTCCTCACGAGTGTTGGTCCAACCCAGAGCAGCTTATTACGCTCCCCGGGGCAACTCGGTGTTTTGGCGTGGTAACCATCGCTCATCCGTCGTGTCCTGAGACTGAGATACGCGGCTCTTATTGGGGTCGTTGACACGATGGGAGGTCCTGCTAATCTTTTCTTACCTTAGCGATATATCTTGCGTATAGAAATCTCGGTGATGCTTTGGTTCTCCCCAGAGTTGAGGTTTTCCTCTAAGGAATCCGACGAGATCACGAGATTCATGATAGAGGATTACTTTGCAGCCCGTGACCGTTTGTGATGGACTAGTTGGAGCACCCTTGCAGGGTTTAATCTTTCGGAAAGCCGTGCCCGCGGTTATGTGGCAACTTGGAATATTTGTTAACATCTAGTTATAGATAACTTGAACCTAATCTAATAAAATTACCAACTGGGTGCGTAATCGTGATTGTCCCCTTCGAAGACCTCTCTTCGATCGAGAACACGGTGGGGTTATGATTGACGTAAGTAGGTGCTCAGGATCACTTAGTGATCAGCTAAACATTGACCGCTAGTATAGACCACCTTCAATACTTGCTCTATGTTAGTTAGCCACCATATATGCTTAGGATGTTGCAACCTAAATACTCCACCTTCCTTACCTAATAACTTGACTAGTTCGGGCACCGAGGTCATAGATTGTTGAGTCCATGTGGCTCACAGATTACTTCAACACACCAATAGGTACAGGTACCCCCGAGACAGGTGATCCCGACGGCACGCAGCTGGCGTGGTAGTATGATGAGGAGAGCGATCGTCGTACGTGAACTATCCAGAAGACTGAGGCGTGGTCGTGATCGTGGGCGAGCATGTAGGGTAGCATAGGCATTTCTCATGTTTTGTAGTCCGTATCGGAACTACCTTGTTTGAATGTGTGATGTAAACTCTGATATTATGTATGAGATGGCAGTTGAATCCCTAATTGTCATTCTATTATTGTGTATGTGCTAGGTTACCGTGCTTGCAAAACGTTTAGATGCGCTTCTTTCCAATTTGGGTTCTCGTTCCCTAATTCGGAAAGGACCGCATCTTAGTCGTTACATGCACCCCCGATTGTAGGTGGGATCGTGGCGCCCATGGTTGGGCTCCCTTCTGTCCGGGAGCTTAGGGGGCGCCCTCCCACCCGTCTCAACCCCACCGAGACCCGCTGCGAAGTGCATCGGTCGGCTCCCAGATCAGCTTCCCCAGGCCCGGTGGCCCCCGGTCGCCCGCCTAAAGATCTCCCCCATCCCGCGATTGAAGGGCGGGCTAGCTCGGCCCCGCTTGCGGGGCCTAGGTATCCAGACGAGGTTATTAAAATAAGCTCCTATGTTGGAACTTCAGGCGCTTCCGCCTCACTGGCCAGCGGCAGCAGCTCATCGATTATTTGCGTTAGGAAGAGATTGACATAGTGGGACTGCAGGATACAATTCGCCAGGATTTTAGCATCCACGAGCTCCAGCAGCTGTCCCTTCACCATTTTGCCTGGCAGTGGCTCCCTGCGACGGGCCACTCTGGGCGAATCTTGCTCGGTGTTAGGGAGGATGCGTTCTCGGTTGAGGACATGGACTGCGGGGAGTTTTTTGTGAGCATGGCCATCACTGACCGACGAGTTCACCTCAGTTGGGAGGTGATTATCGTTTATGGTCCGGCAGACCATAGTCGCTCGGCAGACTTCCTTGCCGAGTTGAAAAACAAGGTGGACAGGTGCACCACCCTGGTGGTGGTGGCCGGCGATTTTAACCTCATTAGGTGGGCTTATGATAAATACTCGCTAAATGTGGATCGACCCAGAATGCGTCTCTTCAATGATTGCATTGCGGACCTGGTGCTCCGTGAGATAGCCCGCGTTGGGCCTAGGTTCACGTGGTCGAATAAAAAAGCGGACCCCATCCGGAGTGTCTTGGATTGGGTCTTTGTGTCGGCCCAATCGAAAGTGATGTTCCCTCTTTGTGGTCTTAAGGCGGTCACGCGGATTGGCTCCGACCATACCCCCCTGATTTTCTCGACGGGGGATGGTTCCCTGATACATCTCAAACGTATCTATAATTTTTTATGGTTTCATGCTATTATCTTGTCATCCTTGGATGTTTTATGTACCTTTTATATCTTTTTTGGGACTAACTTATTAATTCAGTGCCAAGTGTCAGTTCCTGTTTTTTCTGTGTTTTTCGCTCTTTTCAGATCTGATTTTGGAACGGAGTCCAAACGGAATAAAATCCCCGAAATGATTTTTTCCCGAACGGAAGAAGATCAGGGGGCATGTGGGCCAAGCTAGGAGGGCTGCAGGGATCCCACAAGCCCCCACTCCGCCACCAGGGGTGGCGGCGGTGGCAGGGCTTGTGGCCTCCCTGAGCGCCCCATGACCTAGGTCTTGCACCTATATATTCCCTAAAATACAGCAAAAAATCACGGGAGCCTCGAAAAAACTTTTCCGCCGCCACAAGCTTCCGTTTCCGCGAGATCTCATCTAGAGACCCTTCCCGTCACCCTGCCGGAGGGGACTTTGGAGTTGGAGGGCTTCTTCATCATCATCATCTCCCCTCCAATGACTCGTGAGTACTTCACTTCAGACCTACGGGATCGTCGACGATGCCGAATCGTCGACGATGAAGGAGAGTGCGCCGAAGAGGATCTCATGACCCATGCACAAATCACCGCTGGACGACATGATGAAAAGATGAAGTCGCAAACTCGCCGGAAGTCGCTTAGACGCCTGCCCCACGGTGGGCGCCAACTGTCGTGGGTATAAGTCTGACAGTAGATGTGTAGGGTATGAAAGGATGGGCAGAGCCTTAGCTACGGCGAGGATGTATGAGTTCAGGCCCCTCTACGGTGGAGGTAAAAGCCCTATGTCTCAGTGCTCTTGGGAGCTTAGTGTCGAGTGGAATATAGAATTACAGTAAAATGCCAACCCCTGCACTAGTGGGGAAAGGCGGCTTATATAGAGTGCGCTGCCCTTCATAATGGCCCGGTGGACAGGGGTGGAATAGTGGCGAGTAAATGCCTATGTTACAGGTAACGTATGCCTTAAATGTTAATAATGGTGTATGAAAACGTATGACCATTGCCCTCCTGGGAGGTTACGATGTACAGAGTGGAATCCAGTCAGTACATGAAATACACTCCGAGTGCTCGTCACGGACTGGATGATGGGGGAGTCCTTAGTTCAGCCGGAACTGTCTAAGGGCCTTGTCCTTTATGAAGGGTAGTCCTTGGGTAGGACCTATAGGGCAGGCCTATGACCCTACCCTGGGACTATAACCCCATCATATGCACTTTCACCTTCCACCATCACTATCTTCTTAGTGTCGTGCAACTTTCGCCGGTGCACAAAACCTACCATTAGCCTCCCTCAAAACAGCCACCATACCTACCTACTATGGCTTTTTCAAAGTCATTCCGGGATATATTGCCATGCAACTACCACCATGACATGTGCCACCACGTCTACATTGCCATTGCATGATCGTAAGATAGCTAGCATGAGTAGGGATTGCCATACAAATGATGCACTAGAGCTAAGAGTATGTGAAAGCTCTTAAAGAAAACTAGTGGGTGTGCGTCCAACTTGCTTGCTCACGAAGACCTAAGGCAATTTGGAGGAAGCCTATCAAATGATGCACTAGAGCTATCTTACGTTCATGCAATGGCAATATGGAAGTGGTGGCACATGTCATGACATGGAACAGTGGTAGTTGCATGGCAATATATCTCGGAATGGCTATGAAAATGCCATAATAGGTAGGTATGGTGGCTGTTGAGGGAGGCTATATGGTGGGTGTAATGCATCGGCGAAAGTTGCGCGGTACTAGAGAGGCTAGCAATGGTGGAAGGGTGAGAGTGCGTATAATCCATGGACTCAACATTAGTCATAAAGAACTCACATACTTATTGCAAAAGTCTATTAGTCATCGAAACAAGGTACTACACGCATGCTCCTAGGGGAAAGGTTAGTAGGAGTTAACCATCGCGCGATCCCGACCTCCACACAAAGGATGACAATCAATAAATAAATCATGCTCCGACTTCATCACATAACGGTTCACCATACGTGCATGCTACGGGAATCACAAACCTTAACACAAATATTTATAAAAATACACAATTACTCACTAGCATGACTCTAATATCACATATTTATGTCGCAAAACTATTGCAAGGAATCAAACATATCATATTCAGTGATCTACAAGTTTTATGTAGGATTTTATGACTAACCATGTGAATTGCCAACTCCTATTAACTCTCTAAATAGGCATAAGTGAAGCATGACAGTTTAATTCTTTGTATAAAAGATATGCCCCGCTCTAACAAATATAAGTGAAGCAAAAGAGCATTCTACAAATGGTGGTTTTCTCGGTGTAGGGAAACACGCAATCCAAACTTCAAATGATATAAGTGAAGCACGTGAAGCATTCTACAAAGCCAACCAAGGACTATCTCATACCAGCATGGTGCATAAGTAAAAATAAAAACAAAAGATGCTCCAAGCATTTGCACATATCATGTGACGAATTAAAATATAGCACAGAAAATAATGCATAGAAAACAGAATCTGTCAACACAGAACAGTCTGTAGCAATCTGTATATTCCATATACCTCTGATATCTCAAAAAATCTGAAAAATTACGAACGTCTGGAAATTTTGCATATCAATCAGCACCAAAAAGAATCAACTCAAAAGCTCTTCGAGAATAAAAATGAAAATTCATTTTGTGAGAAGAAAGTTTCTGTCTTTTCTCAGCATGATCAAACAACTATCACCCAAACTAATCGTAAAGGCTTTGCTTGGCACATTATTTTTAAAAACACAAAGGAATTGTACAAGGGGATAATTATTTTTGTGAGAAACTTCAATGAAAAATTCTACATTGTTTCCATAAGCATGAACACAAGTGTTCAAGGTCGACCCTTACTTCCGCAATGCATCACCTTTCAATCGCTTCTCTTTTTGAAAAAGTTTTAAGTTCCCCTCTATTTTTTTGTTTTAAAACTAAATAAAAGCACTCAACAGAAATAAATGACTCTCTAAAACTTCCGGGTTGTCTCCCAGGCAGCGCTTTCTTTAAAGCCATTAAGCTAGGCATAAAGTGCTCAAGTAATGGATCCACCGGGATCCCAAGGTATATCAAAGCCAATTTTAATTAGCAATGATTTGAAATTTAGTAGTGAGCACAAGGTAACATATATCATGCAATGACGAAGTCTAACTCTCTTCCTATGCATTGGCATGTCATAAAAGAACAATTCATGCACATCAAGTAGAGGCCAATACATAGCATAAGCAGTTTCTTGCAATTTTATCGTATTGAAAACATAGAGAGGTGGAGATGTAGTTCCTCTCGCATAATAATTGCAAGTAGGAGCAGCAAGCACATTCATATTATATTCATCAAAATCATCATGTGTAACATAAGGAACTATAGCTAGCTCATCTTCATAAGCATCATTCATATTGGCATCATGGCCACAAGCATAGCAAGCATCAAGTTCATCAAAAAGGGATATTTCAAACGAATCCAAGGGATTATAGCATTCATCCTTCGGTAAGAACGAAGGGAAATTAAATAATGTATGAGTGGAGGAGTTACTCTCATTAGAAGGTGGACACGGGTAACTACTCCACTATTCCTCCTTTGGTTCTTCGCTCTCCTCTTCATCTTTTTCATCTAATGAGCTCACAATTTCAGCATTTTCTTCTTCCATAGTTTCCTGCAAAATAATAATCCCTTTTTGGGAAGCATAGGATTTCTCCTTAAATCATTCGATATGGGCATTATATTCATAATTAGTATAACAATAACGAAGCATAGCCAAATTTTCAGATCGGTAAGGAGCATCATCATTATCATCATACCTTTTAAACAGAGCCTCAATTTCATAAGCACCCATAAAAGCAACAAACTCTTCTATTTGATCCAGATCATAGTAATCATATATACCATTAGCAAAAGAATCCAAGGTTCTATGATCATTAAACTCACAAGAAAAGGGAAGGTGTGGAGCCTTCATCCTAGAGCAACAAGTAACACCATGTCTCTTGCATAGTTCCCAAGCATACCATTTCAACAAATGGATTTGATCCCATAAAAGTTTCCCTTTTTAAGTCAAGCGATAATCCCTAAAGTATTCACGTTGATCCAACGTGTATCCCATTATATAATTGAATGGGCTTTCTCAGGATTATTAAAGAAGTATATAATATTTTCCACGTAACGAGCATCGAGGGTTTTAGGAGGTTCCCCATCTCCATGAGTAGCAAGTACACCTAATTTTTTTGGTATTTCGTGTTCCATATCCATAACTAAAGATAGAGAACAACTTAGAACAGCAAATAAATCTACTTAGTGATAAAGCAAACAAGCACACACGAGAATATTCACCCCGCGCTATTGCTCCCCGGCAACGGCGCCAGAAAAAGGTCTTGATAACCCACAAGTATAGGGGATCAATTGTAGCCTTTCTCGATAAGTAAGAGTGTCGAACCCAACGAGGAGCTAAAGGTAGGACAAATATTCCCTCAAGTTCTATCGACCACCGATACAACTCTACGCACACTTTACGTTCGCTTTACCTAGAACAAGTATGAAACTAGAAGTACTTTGTAGGAGTGATAGGATAGGCTTGCAAGAAAGTAAAGAACACGTAAATAAAACTAGGGGCTGGTTAGAAAAAGAAACAAATACGAGTGTCTAACGAGTGTGGAAAAGTGGTGGTAGGAGTTGCGGAATTGTCCCTAAGCAATTGACTACGTTACTAGATCGATAGCGAGTATCATGTGGGAGAGGCCTGTGCTAGCATGTCATCCCTTAATTGGAATTATATGCACTTATGATTGGAATTATTAGCTAGCATCCGCAACTACTAACGTTCATCAAGGTAAAACCCAACCATAGCAATAAGATATATTGGTCCCCCTTCAATCCCATATGCATCAATTTCTATGCTAGGTTTGAAGCTTCTGTCACTCTAGCCTGCCAATACATAGTCCTATCAACATACAACTAACCCTATGGTGTGATCCACGCGCGCTATCATATGATGGGCACCAAAGGACAGCAACATAACCACAAGCAAATTAAACCAACCATAGCAATTCATCAATCACCGCTAGGACAACGATAATCTACTCAGACATCATAGGATAGCAACACATCATTGGATAATAATATGTAGCATAAAGCACCATGTTCAAGTAGAGGGTACAACGGGTTGCGGGAGAGTGAACCACTGAATATAGATGGGGGAAGATGATGGAGATGTTGGTGAAGATGACAGAGGTGTTGGTGTAGATCGCCGTCACACGATGATGTCCCGGGCGGCGTTCCGGCGCCGTCGGGAGAGAGGGGGAGAGAGCCCCCCTCCTTCTTATTCTTCCTTGACCTCCTCCCTAGATGGGAGAAGGGTTTCCCCTCTGGTCCATGGTCTCCATGGCGGCGGAGGGGCGAGAGCCCCTCCTAGATTGGATCTCTCTCTCTGTGTCCTTCTGTTTCTGCGCTCCCACATTTTGCGTTTCACCGTTTCTTAAATTCCCGGATATCCGTAACTCCGATTGGGCTGAAATTTTAACACGATTTTATTCAGGATATTATCTTTCTTTCGGAGAAAGAAGGGCTCCAACCGCCTTAAGGAGTGGCCACAAGCCTGCCACCCGCCATCGTACCTCTTGGTGGCGGCTATAGGGCTTGTGGGCCCTCCGTGCATCACCTCGTGTTGATTGTTCTTCCCAAAAATCATAAATATTCCAAACAAAATCCCCGTAAGTTTTATTACGTTTGGACTTCGTTTGGTGTGGATATTCTACGAAGCAAAAAACATGCAACAAATAGGAACTGGCACTGGGCACTGGATCAATATGTTAGGCCCAAAAATAGTATAAAAAGTTGCCAAAAGTACATGAATGTTGTAGAATATTGGCATGAAACAATAAAAAATTATAGATACGACGGAGACGTATCACCTCCCCATCTCATATTTGGGGATGCCCCTGGCTGAGTCCAGGATCCTGGTTAGCGGGTTTGATCCGCTGGTGGGACGAGTAGCGTCCCGTGCGGAGCCCTAGTGCGGCAGGTTCACGTCTAAGGGCAGCAAGACCGTCCTCATTAGCTCTAACCTTGCGAGCCTCCCCATGTATATGATGGGGATGTATATCTTGCCCGAAGGCATGCATAGCTCCTTTGACAAGGAGCTGGCTAGGTTCTTCTGGCAGGCAGGGGATGGTAGACCCAAATACCACATGGTGAAGTGGGCCGATATTTGCTTACCGAAGGACCGAGGGGGCTTGGGCATACCTGCATCCCGCCGCATGAATTGCCCTGATGCTGCGTTGGGTGTGGCGGATCCTACACGGAGATGGGGGTATGTCGCTCCAATTGATTGAGGCCAAGTACCTTCAGGGTAAACCCCTCTTGGCCTACTCGCTCGCGACTGGGTCGCAGTTATGGAAATCTATTCAAGGCATCAAGAACGATATTAGGTTGGGCCTGCGGGTCTAGGTGGGCAATGGGTCTGGGACCCAGTTTTGGTTGGACACGTAGCTGGACGGGGAACCTTTACGCCTGCGATTCCCGAGGCTCTTTGCTATTTGCGACGACCCAGCCGTCCTTGTATCCATGTCTGCTCTGGAGGACGGATGGCATGTTGTGTTCCGCCGCCCCCTCGGTCCATCCGTGGTCTACGAGTGGGAGATCTTGCAGGAAGTGGTTCCTCTCCCAGTCTCGTCGGGTAGGGATACTGTGTCTTGGGGTCTTTCTCCTTCGGGAGAATTCTCCGTTAGCTCGGCGTATTTGGCTCTGTGCAGGATGCCGGTCCTTCCGTGGTTATCCCCACTCTGGAAGGCACCGTTGCCCCTGAAGATTAAGATTTTTGTTTGGCAGCTTCTCCACGACCGCTGTCCTTCAGGGACCGAGGTGCTGAAACGCCATGGTCCGGGTAACGGCACCTGTCCCCTGTGCCACGTCCCGGAGACTGGAACTCACATTCTATTCTCCTGCGTTGCGGCACAAGCCCTTTGGTGCTTTGTGCGTGAGGCTTTGGGACCAGAGTGGGAGGCCCATGACCTTGCAGAACTTCTGCAGGTAAGGGCCACCCAGGTTGGCCGTAAGCGCCGACTGTTCTGGTTGGCTTTCGCAGCGTTGACATGGACTCTTTGGACGACTTGCAATAAGATGGTGATTGAGCGGGTCTTTCAGCGGCATGCATCTGACTCGTTCTTCAAATTCCTTGCCTTCTTGCAGCTTTGGCATCCGCTCATTAGGACCCAGGACCGCGACCATCTTCAGGGCTTTCTGGACGCGCTGCTGATGTCCACCCGGCGGCTCTCCCCCCGCTCTCATGATGCTTAGCTTGCCCTATGTTGGCGTTTTCTGTTTTTTTTTCTTGGGCGTGATTGTGCTGTTGCCACAGCGCTCTTTTGTTTTTCCCTATGTTGGGCTAAGGTGGTATGGATGCTGGAACATTTGCTTTATATATAAAGCGAGGCGAAAGCCTGTTTCGAGTTTCTAAAGGTTTAAAGGGTATTGGATGGAAGAAAATGATTCACCCAATCCCCCTAAATCCCTCCCTCCCAAAACCTCCCCAATCCCCCCTAACCAAACGTGGCCTGATGGTGGCGGGGGAGGAGGCGACTTGCCCAATGCCATGGCATGCGCGACAACTAGGTTGGAGGAGGCCGGCTCACCGGTCGTGCTCGATCCACCGTGTCAACGCACGAGAACCAAGCACAGTGACATTAAACACATCGCGCCCTCCTCTCTGCAGGCGCAACATGCCAGGGTTTCCTCCACGCCCTTTCCGACATTGCTCTTCCCGCAACCGTTGCTAGCCCTCCTCCAGACGATGTACGACAAAGGACGATGATCCAGGGCTCCTCCTCCCTTTCTCGGGCGACACGCGACTCCAACTCCCCGTCTCATGCGACCCGCGGCTGCGATGAGCCACCTCTGAGAAAGACAACCTGCGGCTATGACCACTGGCGGCTGCAACTCCCTAACCCAGGATTTTCTCAGCCAGTGCAGCATGCCGGTCCTCCACTTTGCGGCTCTATCCATCGTCCACGGAGGTTCTTCTTATTACTTGTAGCACTTGCTACCTTCTCCTTTGGATCTGATGGCCAATTGACTGACCAATGTTTCTTCATCTTCAACAGGGTCAGATTAAGACCGGAGCTCCGTGATGCTCAAAGCGTCTTGCGAGGTACAATAAGGCAAGTACCAATCCTGTAATTCTTGTAGTTGATGAAGAAATATCCACATAGTACTTTACTGGAAAAAAATGCAGATATTTTGCTCGCCAAAACCTTCTTGCTAAGGATTAAATAAACATTTCATATCATGGTTCATTATTCAATCTATAGTGTAATCTGTCCATTTAAGTATCTTGTTCGTGTATTTATCTTGGACAATGTTTATCTCCGCAAAATCATTATAGGAGTTACTTTTTCCTATCGAACAACTTCTTTCCTGTTTCTAATTTCTCACCACTATGAGGCACCCTTAGGTTAGCGATAAGTTTAGATAGTAACATTGTTTGATAATGTGAGTTGCGAGGTTTCAGCAAAAAATAATCAATTATTTCATTTATGTGCTTGAAAGGGTTTCATCGTTCCTTTAGTTTGGTAACACATTTTCTTGGTGAAGGTTCCTTCTATACTTTCCAATGGAGTGACTGTTTGGATATGAAATAGCCAATGTTTTCAATAGCTGAAGACATATTCTGTACGGAAGGCATAAGAACAAAACACTGGTTTTATTTAACTAAGCTAAAACAATGCCAATGATTACATGACTACATTAATTGATTAATGTAAATGCCATTAAATCTACTAAGTACTTAGAACCTGCATCTTGCAAACACAAGATTTCTTGTCTTATAATTCATTTATTTGTCCTCATTTGCGGATGATCCTCTATCAGTATTTGCTTAATGAAAGTAGGGCAGGAGAGCCTTTAGGATCCTCCAACTTTCCCCTCTGTTCAATCATACTGAAATAGATGAAGGGAAGGCGAATCAGGGGAATGGAAGAGTTCTACATGTGTGGTTGGTCCATGGGAGATAGGACAACCATGATTGGTACCTACTCCCTCCGTTCCTAAATATAAGTCTTTTTAGATATTCCACTGTTGGACTACATATGGATGTATATAGGCATAGTTTAGGATATAGATTCATTCCTTTTACTCCGTATGTAGTCCCTTATTGGAATGTCTAAAAAGACTTATATTTAGGAACGGAGGGAGTAATAATTTGTGTACTCCTTGAAGGGAGATAGAGAACAATGTGGTTGATGTTGCAAATTTTTCTTATTTGTAGACCAGTCCATTAGCTGACGATATGGGCAATCACAATCTCTAATAAGATAGTTCACATAAGTTTCTTTTGTCATTGTTGTCATACATATTCGTTTATTAAACAACTCTTCTTAAACTAACTCAAACATACCATCTTGTAAGAACCTCTTGTTTCGAATTATGTCACTGCTTTGTGCTGACACTGCCTTATAGACCCCTTTGGGTGAACTATAATATGCCGAGATCGATTGAATACCACCCTTTGAAGTTATAGCAATATGTGTTCAACATTATCAATTCTTTCTCGGTATGTGTAGAAACCATCGTCTTATTATCAGCTAATATCTTATCTTCAGTGTTTCATGCTTCAAAATACTAATACAAATTTATCTCTTTTTATTGCACGAATGGATGAGTGCAGCAACAGAGATCTCTCTTGAGACTCCTTGAGAACAGTAGACAACGCCAACCAATCACACACTACTATTCTTTAGTTAGCTAGCCAAGCTAGAGTTGATGTACGCCCTCTGAACTAGTCAGCCCTGTGACCATCCAGGGGAAGATCTCCATAGTTCTTGGGACTATCTTGATAAGTAAGACCGAGTTAACTTTCCTATCTCAGAACCATAACAATAACAATAATAATCAATGTTTTAAATAGCGGGCTACGGCAAATAGCGGCGGGCCTCTAAATCAGCTATAGCGAAGCTATAGCGGCATATTTGTACATGATACCATTTAGCGGCACCCTGCTGAAAAGGCTATAGCGGGGCTATAGCGGGCTATTTAAAACTATGATAATAATGTGTATATCAGCTCATGATCGTCGTTTTAACCATGTATATATCCTTGTTGTTGCTCATAACAGTGTTCCTGGACCGGGCTGGGCAGCTCTTCGACTTAGCTGGCATCAAATTATGATCAAAATCGCCATTCAACCAGCGACACTACATCCGCCCTCTCCGCATCCCGCATGCCCGTGGCCAGCAAGTCATGTCCATCTTTGCTGCGTCATGCGCTCCTGTAGGCTGCGGCTAGACAACCCGTCCGCCATTGCTACGGTCATGACTGTGCACAACATGACCTGCGCTGCCGTGAGTGAAACCGACGTGACCCTAGCCCATAAGGGAGCGCCCACTTCTGCCAACTGTTGCCGCAACCGGTGTATTTGCACGCACACATCTACTGCATGTATAAAATATTTGGCTATCTGAACTGGAACTGAACCCTACCAGGTTTCTATAATGTGGGTCTGCTTCATGAGAGCAACTCTAGCAAATTCTATATATCCTCTTTTCTAGAGTCTATATTATTTTCCTGAATATGTTTCAGATTGAAATGCAATCCAATGAGATACTTGCACCCCATCTTCACTTTGTTTCTGGGCGCTCTATACATAACTTGCTTCCATAATATGAACCATCTGTGGAGGCCTAACTGCGGAATAAAGTGCACACGCATTGGGCAGTCATCAAAGTACATAAGAGAGATGGCCATTTCTAGTGGTAAAGCTGCATGTCTTTCTTAATTCTTACTCATAAAATTACCTTTCTCACAAGGATATCAAAGGAGCAATTATATTTGTAGATCCTAATGGTAATATCAAAGGAGCAATAATAATATACTGTGTTAATGATCTCACATTTCTTTTATTTGTACAGTAATTACTTTATTTTATATGTATTATACTAATAGATGTCAGCATTCAGATCAATCAATTTTTTTAAAGAGAGCTGTGTTGGAGTTGATCAAGGCTACTGAAGTTTTTTGATGTATTTACCCCTATAAGTTGAATACAAACCGTGTCTATTCATTTTCCAGATTATCATGAATACCAATGGTTGCACCATTCTTAAGATAACAACTGCTGGGTCTACTAACGGGGTGAATTTGTCGTCTACATATCCATGGCTTGAAATCCCTCACCGGGAAGTAAGAAAAACATCTCTTAACAATATTTTAGAAATTGAACATATACATGTTCTATATATCGACAAATGATATCCATAAATTATCATTAAATTAGAGGACAAAGGGGTCTCTTTTTTCTATATCTCCCCCTTTGGATGTATCTACCCCGTCCTTGTACAATTTCATGAAATGAGTTGTGTAATTCTAAACGAATATCTTATTTATGTATTCTGAGGCATCTAATTCAGTTATATATATACCCTTAGATTTTGTTTAGAATTTATATACTCTTAACAATGGATGGGCGCAGTTTCGTCCAATCTGTTTGCTGAACGTTAGCTTTAAAATTTTCACAAAGGTGGGAACAGACAGGCTAACTAGGATGGCACACTCTGTCGTGCAGGATTCGCAAACTGCATTCATGCCGGGCCGAAATATTCTGGAGGGAGTAGTTGTCTTGCATGAGACTTTACATGAAATCCACTCGAAGAAATTAGATGGGGTTATCTTCAAAGTGGATTTCGAGAAGGCATATGATAAAGTTAAATGGTCCTTCTTGCAACAAACACTGCGTATGAAGGGGTTCGACGAGCTTTGGCGAAAGCATGTTGACTGCTTTACTAAGAAAGGAAGTGTCGGGGTTAAGGTCAATGATGACATTGGCCACTTATTCCAGACACTCAAGGGTCTCAGGCAAGGGGATCCGATGCCACCTATCTTGTTTAACATTGTTGCTGATATGTTGGCGCTTATGATTAAGAGGGCCAACGAGAAGGATCTTGTAGGGGGACTTATTCCACATTTGGTAGATGGTGGGGTCTCTATTGTACAATATGCCGATGATACTATTCTCTTTATGAAGCATGATTTAAGCAAGGCTAGAAATTTGAAACTCATCTTTGCTTATTTGAGCAGCTATCTGGGCTGAAAATTAATTTTAATAAGAGTGAGTTGTTTTGTTTTGGAGAAGCCGAAAATCAACAAGACACTTACATTCAACTGTTTGGATGTGCAATTGGGAATCTGCCTTTTACGTATTTAGGTATTCCCATTCATCATCGGAAACTATCAAATAAGGATTGGAAATGTATTGAGGACCGATTCGAAAAGAAATTAAGTTGCTGGAAGGGCAAGTTATTATCTTACGGAGGAAGGCTGGTTCTTGTTAATTCAGTGTTAACAAGTATGCCTATGTTCCTTCTATCTTTCTTTGAAGTACCTGTAGGGGTAAGGAAAAGATTAGATTTCTATCGGTCCCGGTTCTTCTGGCAGAGTGATGAGGGTCGGACTAAATATAGGCTTACTAAATGGGATATTATTTGTCGGCCTAAATATCAAGGAGGTTTAGGAATTGAAAATTTAGAAACCAAAAATAGATGTCTACTCAGCAAGCGGTTGTTTAGATTATCTAGGGAAACCGAAGGGATGTGGGTACGGATTTTGACGAATAAGTACTTACAGTCTAAAACATTATCGCAGGTCACAGCTAGGCCTATTGATTCACCCTTCTGGAAGGGGTTGATGCGGGTAAAAACTTCTTTCTTCAACAGAACTAGGTTTATTCTAGGCAACGGTGAATTGACTAGATTTTCGGAAGATTCATGGCTAGGGAATAGTCCTCTAGCCATTCAATACCCGCGGTTATACCATATTGCTCAATGTAGACTAGCGTCTGTTGCTGCAATATTGCGTGAGGTACCTCTAAATATTCAATTCCGTCGGTCCTTGGCGAGTAATACATGGACTAACTGGTTGCATCTTGTTCGAAGGTTAATGGATGTTAACCTATCGGACAGACCCGATCGTGTTCTTTGGAAGCTAACCTCCAATGGAGATTTCACGGTCAAATCTATGTATGTTGATCTTATAGATTCGTCACCTATTCCTAAATCGGTACATATCTGGAAGATCAAAGTCCCTCTTAGAATTAAGATCTTAATGTGGTTTGTTCATAAAGAAATTATTCTTACAAAGGATAATCTTGCCAAGCGAAATTGGAATGGGACGCTGAGATGCAGCTTTTGTCCGAGGGAAGAAACTATACAACACCTCTTTCTAGATTGTCCCATGGCAAAATTGGTTTGGCGCTCGCTTCACATTGCTTTCAATATCACTCCTCTCAATAGTATTAACTCGTTATTTGGAACGTGGTTAAAGGGAATGGATGTTCAATCTGCTAAACTAATTCGTGTTGGAACTTGTTCTCTGTTGTGGGCTCTTTGGAATAGCAGAAATGACTTAGTTTTTAAGAGGTTACGCGATATTCACTTTCTGCAGGTTATCTTCAGGGCTACCGCACTGATCCGCACGTGGTCATTACTCACTCATGTGGCAGCCAGGGAGCTTTTGGATACTGGTGTGTCCGATGGGAGATGGTAGCACAGGGTATCTTCAACCAGTTTGGATGGCGTCATATTAATAGAATAGGTGTTTAGTCATCTAGATCTTTTAGTCATCCCTGGTTTGGGCGAGTGTGGCGCCTTGTATCTTTTTGTTTTTTTGGCCATATGGCTCTATTTTGACTTGTACTATGCCGGATTTTGGCCTTTTTTAATATAAGGCTGTATGCATCACTCGATGTAGAGGCCGGGGCTAAGCCTCCTTTTCGAAAAAAAAAACAATGGATAGGCGCAGCACGCCACAAATGATCTAGTATATATTGCTACCACCAGCGGCCAAAGACATAAAGAAAACACCTAGTGCTTTACTTCATCTCACAACTTGCGCAACCAGTCTAGTTTACTTCAACCCAAATGTCAGTGTGCCTTGGCATGGGAGAGAGTAGGCCTCCGTAACCGCTCATCCTTGCGATCCAACATCGGGAGAGGATGGATTAGGTTTTTGGGAAGCGCTATGTGCGGCTACTCAAGTTCGTCATCACGGGTCCTCTTTCATCCAAGTCGGACGGTGCTACTCATCGTTGTCTACAATGTCATCAGCAACAACAGATCCTTGCCAACATCGTCATCAACAACCTCGCTCCTCCAGCAACTAACGAACAATGTGTCCATCTTGATTTGTTCATGTCTCTAGCTTTAGTTGTTGTTACATGTGTGCTATGTTGTTGTACGGGTTTTCCTATTCGGCTAGTATGCTAAATTGTTGTGTGCTATTTTCTGTTCTAATCATGAATTATTTACTAGAATTAATCATGAATTTGTGTAATATTTCAACAGACCGAAAGGCGAGGAGCCATCCCGAGAGGCCCCCGTGGCAAGCCACCAGTAAACAGACAGCTCAGAGGGACCGTTCGCCCTCCAAGAGCCTGATGAGGTGGGTAATCCAGTATTCTTTACAGGAGTAACTAGCATCGAAGAAGCGCGGCACACGTCACACCCGTGACCGTTTCCGCCTGTATTTTTTCTGAAATAAACAAAAAAACAACTTGTATTACACGGTAAAATAAAATTAAGACAATAACATGAATTCTATCGTTACCCCATGATCTATGAACGAATGGAACCAACACTAAATGTCTTAACAAATTAAGCAAGCTGGCGAGCCTATTAATATATTTTCGTATGGTGTTCTCGTTTATTTAGGTGTACTGTTCTAGATGACAATTTGGCTACTATTTCAGTTTATGTTTAGGATGGGTTAATGTTCTTTTGACTTATTCAGGTATTGTTCCATTTTTCATTGGTTTTACTGTTCGGTGTTATTGTGGTTTGTTGTATCTGCTTATTTGCGGTATTGCTTCGGTTAGCACTTCTGCATTTATTTGGATATTGTTATGGTATTTTTCGGGTAATTGTTAGCAAACTATTTGCTGATGTTGTGGTGTAAAAATGGGTAGTAATTGGTCAATCACTTATTTTCCCAACTGTTCATGCAAATATAATGTTTCGGTATTCTGTTTTATGTCTCGGCAGCACCATTACCAGAAAGGATCAAGAGACGACTGCGATGGTTCTGCGTCGATACGCCGTTGAGAGAAATGATGTGTAAAAAAAATCCTAAATCTTAACTATATAAGGAAGCGATGGTGGAGGAAGAGGAGAGAAATAATGTGTAGAAACCTTTTTTGTGCGTCTTTTTCTTTCATGGAAGCTAAGAGAATAAAAGGAAATTAGATTATCCAGGATTCACTGTACAAATAGGCACAGTTCATATGCTGCTACTCAAAACCTTTCATTGTTCACGCGTGTTACTGTTGACTACTACTTTTCACGGGCGCTGATGTAATTGAACAATAGAAGGAAGGGAAAAAAAGACAAAAAACCAGAAAAACGGTTCATGTGCTACTACTCATAACCTTTCACTGTTCATGTGTCTTGACTACTACTTTTCACATCTGCCCATGTAATTGAATAGTAGAGGAAGGAAAAAAAGTTAAAAAACCAGAAAAATTAAAAGCTTCCCGCTTTAGTATACAAAATAACTGCCGATGTAATTAAACAGTAGAAGGAAGGGAAAAAAGTTAAAAAAATCCATAAAAATGGAAAGCTTCCCGCTTTAGTATATAACATTTTTTTATAAAGGGCTTTTATTACTTAAAAAATTTAAGCATTACGTCCGGCCTCTGCATAGCTAGAATGCACATAACCATAATACAAAAATCCGAAAATAGTGAAACAACAACCGACTTAATACAATCTAGTAGAATTAAATCGCCGTTGCCTATGGAGGGCCTATTCGGAAATCACGCTACCATCCATGTGGGATAAAATTATCCCTCGCCACTTTCTCCAATCGCACAGAAGCCTCCATGAATAGGTCGCGAAACTCCGTCCGTTGTAATGTGGACTACGAATGGAGAATACATGTGCACCGGAAGATAACCTGTAGAAGAGAATATTTTTTTAATTAAAAACCTTGTCATTTTTACTGAGCCAGAGCGACCATATAATGGCAAGCGGTCCTACTCATAAAATGGTTCTAAACTTAGTATCTATCCCGAATAACCAGTTACCAAAGACATTGGCTACTGAAGTAGGTTGATACAAGTTGGAAGCCATATGGATAGCTCACCAAATAGACCGTGCAAACTGGCATTCAAAGAATAAGAGTTTTATTGTCTCTTCTCGGGGACAAAATACACATTTCGTATTGCCATGCCAGTTTCATTTGACTAGGTTATCTTTAGTTAAAATGACCCCTTTCCGAAGGTACCACACAAATATCTTTAGTTTTAGTGGGGCCTTCATGCGCCATCTTTTTTTTGCTATTATCGACTGGCACTTCAGCCTTTGTTAGCGCCCTATACATGGAATCCACCGAGAATTTCCCATTCTTATGTAGATTCCAAAAGAACTCATTGGTACCTTGTGACAGCTGAACCGTGGCCAGGCATCCCAACATGGCATTCCAAGAGTGTAATCTCGCACCAATTATATCTCGTCTGAACGTCACGACTGGTGGCGACACTTGAATAACGGAAGCAAGCATAACACCTTTGTGTCGCACAATATTGTATAGAGCCAGATATTGTTCTCCGACGGTGGTATTTCCTAACCACTTGTCCTCCCAGAATCTAATTTCCGAACCATCCTTAATCTTAAACACCCCAAAGCGAAAGAAATGTTTCTTAGTCGCCATTAGGCCGGCCCAAAAATGGAGTCACTAGGTCTACATTGTACCCGTGATAACGGTTTTATGCCTATGTATTTTCTCTTAAGGAGTGTTTGGCAGACACCATCCTCCGTCAGTATCTTAAACATCCACTTACGCAAGAGGGCTGAGTTCTTAACGTGTAGGTCATGGATCCCCAGTCCTTCCTGGTCTTTTGGTCAGCAGACGACGTTCCATTTAGCCAGTCGATACTTCTTCTTCTCACTATCCCCTTGCCAGAAGAACCTCGATCGGAAATAATCCAATCTATGTAGGACTCCTTTGGGTATTTGGAAGAAAGATGTCATATACAATACCATATTAGCGAGTACTGAATTTATGAGAACCAGTCTTCCTCCGAGGGATGGTAATTTTCCTTTCCAACTCGCAAGTCGTTTTTGCAGACGCTCTTCGACGTGTTTCCATTCGGCATTCGTTAATCTCCTATAATGTATTGGTATACCAAAATACTTAATAGGAAATTGACCTTGCCCGCATGTGAATAACTCGGCATATTGAGCAGCTCTGTCCTGGGCCTCGCCAAAACAGAACAATTCACTTTTATGGAATTAATTTTCAATCCCAATAGTTGTTCGAAAGCTGATAATATTAATTTTAGATTCGCTGCTTTATCTAGATCGTGTTCGATAAAAAGAATCATATCGTCTGCATATTGAAGAATTGATAAACCCCCATCAACCAGACGTGGGACTACCCCTTCAATCTGTCCGTCTTTCTTAGCACGGTCAATCATGATAGCCAACATATCCGCCACTAGATTGAATGGTAGTGGAGATATAGAGTCCCCTTGCCTTAACCCTTCTTCGTTTCGAAATAGCGCCCAATGTCATCATTAACCTTTATGGCAAACACTACCTTCGAAAACAAAGGTATGGATCAGGGTACACCATTCTCGTGAGAAACCTTTCATTCTCAGAGTTTGTTGGAGGAACGACTAATTGACCTTATCATAGGCTTTTTCGAAGTCAATCTTAGAAACTACCCCATTAAGCTTTTTAGTGTGCATCTCATGTACGATTTCATGTAAGGTCACGACCCCATCCAGGATATTCCTACCTTGCATGAAAGCAGTTTGTGTAGGTTTTACCACATGATCAGCCACAAGATTTTACCTTATGGTTGCAGTTTTCATAAAGATTTTGGAACTAACATTAAGGAGGCATATAGGTCTGTATTGTTGTATCCTTTCTGCCTCCGAAATCTTAGGTAACAAAATGATCTCCCCAAAATTTAGGCGGAACAGTTCTAGTTGCCCGGAATGCAAGCATCCGAATAATTCTACAAGATCAGGTTTGATGACTTCCCAGAAGTGTTGGTAAAACTCCGCAGGACATCCATCTGGACCTGGTGCCTTATTGTGTTCCATTTGGAAGACCGCCTTTCTAATCTCCTCTTCAGTGAAGGGTACTGAAGAGGAGCATTTAGAAAGGAGTTCCCCTCAGCGGAAACCTGTGGGATGTCATCCGTTCGTGACTCATTCATGGAGATATTTCCATTCTCTGGAGCCCCAAAAAAACCTTTATAGTACTTCGCGATATACAACTTGAGTTGTTCTTGTCCTTCGATATGTCCTTCCTCCTGAACAAGGGAGTGAATACGTTTTTTCCTGTGTCTGCCATTGGCTACATTATGGAAGTATCTCGTATTTGAGTCCCCTTTCAGCAAGTGTAGTGCCTTAGATCTCTGGTACCATTTGATTTCTTCCTCACGCAACATACGTGCTACTTGGGAATTATATTGGCTTTTAATCTCAATCTCTTGCGGTGAAAGTACACGTACGTCTGCCTGACGGTCAAGCTCATCAATGGTGGTACATAGGCGCTCTTTTTCTTTTTTTGAGAATGCCGACAGTGTGTCTATCCCAACCTCGAATATGACCACGTAAATTATGCATTTTGTTATTCCATCTTTGAATAGGCGAAATACAACTCACTCGCTTTACCCATACTTTTTGAACAAGCTCATCAAATCCATCACGTTCCAACCATCCCAATTGAGATTTGAAGGGTTGTTTTGTGTTCGGATTTAACATGCTAGTAGATACTAGTATGGGGGCATGGTCCCATAGTGTATCAATACGTTCTAGAGCGCGTACCGTTACCATCGGGAAATTTTCTTCCCAATCTGTGCTCATAAGTACACGGTCTAGTTTTTGTATGTGGGTTCGGGAAGGCTATTCGCACAAGTGAATTGCCTTCCCGTCATGTGAACCTCTCTTAAATCCAAGCTATCAATGACAACATTGAATAAAAAGGCCAATGATTATCGAATATTCATTTACTTTTCTCATGAGGGAACCTTAGCATATTAAAATCACCACCTATTAAACTAGGATGGGGATTGTTATTGGCTAAGTTTAACAATTCCCGAAGAAAACCGCTTTGTAAGACTCTTGAGCGGCACCATAGACGCCAAACAAAATCCACACGAAATTATCAACTTGATTACGGATGTGAAATTTTATATGAAATTCACTAACCGACAAAATGAAAATCTGTAACGCCCAAGATATGGTCCTATCCTTATTTTGGCGCGAGGGCCTCGACAGGGATAGAAACGCATCTTGTCGTTTCGCAAGAATGGATATCGTTACATGTACACGTACTGAAAAGATGAGTATAAAGAGTTGGGTTACACTCGCCACAAGCTACATCAGAGTCACATGAGTACAGTACATAAAATCATCATGAAGAAGAGTAGGGTCCGACTACGGACGAAAACAAAGGATTAAATAACGACGTCCATCCTTGCTATCCTAGGCTGCGTGCCTGGAACCCATCCTAGATCTAAGAAGAAGAAGAAGAAGAAGAAGAAGAAGAAGAAACTCCAAATGAACAATCAACGCGCTCGCGTCAAGTAACCCTTTACCTATACCTGCAACTGGTGTTGAGTAATCTGTGAGCCACATGGACTCAGCAATCTCATTTCCGAAGGTATCAAGACTAGCAAAGCTTAAAGGGTGAGGTATGGTTAAGTGGTGAGGCTACAGCATGCGACTAAGCATTTGCTTGAGGTGTCTAACTTATGAGTACAAGAATAAGAGGGAGATGATCTACGTATAGCAGACGTAAACTACTCATGATCAAATGAATGATCCTGAACACCTACTTACGTCAGACATAACCCCACCGTGTCCTCGATCGGAGAAGGAGCTCACAAAATTGACAATCACGGTTACGCACTCAGTTGGCAATTTTTATTAAGCTTACTTCAAGTTATCTATAAACGAATATTAAATCAAGTTTCCACGTTGCCACATAACGCGGGCATGACTTTCCGAAAGATTTAACCCTGCAGGGATGCTCCAACTAGTCCATCACAAATTACCACACGCTGCGACGGAATGACCTAGATCAGGGGTACCCGTGATCTCCTCGAGTTCCTATTGGAAAACCTCGACCTCGAGATAACCCAAAGCATCCTCGGAATCCCTCACACAAGACGCTCGAGAAAGGTAAAAAAAGTCCAGCAAGGCCGCCCGGTGTGTCGACAATCACGATAGAAGCCACGTATCTCGTTCTCAGGACACGACGGATGAGCACTACATATGGTGGCCGAATGGACATCCCCCGAGTTTCCCTAGGTGGCCCCGCAAGTGGATCTGTTTTGGACCTGCACCATCAGCACTGGCCCTCTCTGTATTATGTTGAATTACTCCTCGGGTTCATGACGCCCTATGTTTTCAGTATTAACAGAATTATTATGTTGGGCAAATATAGTACCAATGTTGGGCCTTGCCAGACGAGCTTTATCCCAAAATGAGAATCTAGGGGGTCCCCATAACAACCCCAAGCATGTTAGGAGCGCTCATTTATGGAACATAACACCGGTAGCCTAAACTAAGGAGGCAAAGGTGGAACAAAACACCAAGCTAGAAAGGTCGAGCCTTCC
Source organism: Hordeum vulgare subsp. vulgare (assembly GCF_904849725.1). Classification (NCBI taxonomy): domain Eukaryota; kingdom Viridiplantae; phylum Streptophyta; class Magnoliopsida; order Poales; family Poaceae; genus Hordeum; species Hordeum vulgare. The sequence goes on along the minus strand of NC_058524.1, from coordinate 384,543,311 downwards.
ACCTTTTAACAAGTATATAGGTGCATTAAATTAAATAGCAATAATATGGTGATATAACAAGGAACCCATGTTATCACATGGAATCAACTGCACCTGCAACTAGCAACGCTATCCAATGGTTAAGCAAGCGGTAACATAGCCAATCAGTGGTTTGCTAGGTTGTGATCAGGTTGAAGGTTTTCATGGCAATGTTGAGAGACTGACATTTAAGTGGTAGGAAGCGAGACATAGCGAAAGAATCAAGACAACTAGCATGGCAATGATAGTAATGATATCTGGGGAAATGATCATCTTGCGTGAGTCCCGCTTGGAAGAAGAACGACTCCGTGAAGCAGACGAACCGACGTAGTCGAACGGATCCTCACACTCCGACACGCTTGCGGAACTCTATCGAGACGAAGCAAGCCAGAAAGAAGAATTAACACACGATATTCACCACAGCACATGAACTATATGATGCACACCCTAATATGATGCATGATCAGTTTAATTTATGCAAGGCATGACATGGCAATTTCACAACAATCAAAGACTACACATTAAGTGAAGCTCACTATGCAACGAGTTGCATATTGACGAAACTCCATGTTTAATTATTTATTTCACTCCCGTTTATTTCCACTGCAGTATTAAACGTTGTTAAACATGGCAAGGGTTGAAGCACAAATTAAAATACCTATCTAGGCATTTTAAATGAGGCCGAAAACGACATATAGCATTTCCGAAACGACCTCACGTGTTAACTTTGTAATCTGTCCAGATATGTCCTAATCACACTTTATGTTTGTTAAACAGAAAAACAATGTTGTTCACGTGATTCTACTCGTCGTTCTAGTCCATTTACATATATGGCTCATCTCCAACAGAGCTACGGTTAATTAACTATGACCTAAACCATTTCTATCACGTCGACACGCAAACCGATGCAAACATCACATTAAATAGCTTTAAATATGCATGAGAGTTAGAAAATATTAATCTACGTGAAATTCTAACCAAGTTACATATATAACTTGTCGCAATCCGATGCACGCTTTAAGATTTACGGGCATTAAAAATGCATTTTTCCTGAAAAAATAATTAAATCCAGGACCTAAAAATACTAACGGGCCGAAATCTGCTAAACTGGGCCATCAAGGCGTGGGCGCTAGATAACTAAAAGGCGCTCAGGGGCGCTGGACAGAAAGGGCTCACCTGCGTGGCCTGGGCCGAAGGGGAGGCTGGGGAGGCGGTTGGGCCGGCGGAGGGACGCGGCCCACGGGGCACTGGAGGCTGGGTTAGCTCGGGCCTCGCGAGTGCGGAGGTGCGGCTGGGCCAACTGAAGGCCTCAGCCATCTAGGATGGGCCTAGCTTAGTTGGTTGGGCCTCGGCAGGGAGGTGGCCCGTGATGTCTACTACGCAACCTTCTCCTTGTAGACGTTGTTGGGCCTCCAAGTGCAGAGGTTTGTAGGACAGTAGCAATTTTCCCTCAAGCGGGTGACCTAAGGTTTATCAATCTGTGGGAGGCGTAGGATGAAGATGGTCTCTCTCAAGCAACCCTGCAACCAAATAACAAAGAGTCTCTTGTGTCCCCAACACACCCAATACAATGGTAAATTGTATAGGTACACTAGTTCGACGAAGAGATGGTGAAACAAGTGCAATATGGATGGTAGATATAGGTTTTTGTAATCTGAAATTACAAAAAACAGCAAGGTAACTCATAACAAAAGTGAGCACGAACGGTATTGCAATGCGTGGAAACAAGGCCTAGGGTTCATACTTTCACTAGTGAAGTTCTCTCAACAATGATAACATAATTGGATCATATAACTAGCCCTCAACATGCAACAAAGAGTCACTCCAAAGTCACTAATAGCGGGGAACAAACGAAGAGATTATTATCGGGTACGAAACCACCACAAAGTTATTCTTTCTGATCGATCTATTCAAGATTTCGTACTAGAATAACACCTTAAGATACATATCAACCAAGACCCTAATGTCACCTAGATACTCCATTGTCACCTCAAGTATCCGCGGGCATGATTATATGATATGCATCACATAATCCCATAATCATCTATTCAACCAACACATAGAACTTCAAAGAGTGCCCCAAAGTTTCTACCAGAGAGTCAAAACGTGTGCCAACCCCTGTGCATAGGTTCCCAATGTCACGAACCCGCAAGTTGATCACCAAAACATACATCAAGTACTCACATGAATCCACGTGTGCCAACCCATATGCATAGGTTCCCAATTGTCACAAACCCGCAAGTTGATCACAGCAGATAGACACGTGCAAGACATACATCAAGTGTTCTCAAAGACTCAATCCGATAAGATAACTCCAAAGGTGAAACTCAATTCATTACAAGAAGGAGAGGGGGAAGAACATCATAAGATCCAACTATAGTAGCAAAGCCCATGGTACATCGAGATCAAGACATCTCAAGAACACGAGAGAGAGAGATCAAACACATAGCTACTGGTACATACCCTCAGCCCCGAGGGATAACTACTCCCTCCTCATCATGGAGATCGCCGGGATGATGAAGATGGCCACCGGAGATGGATTCCCCCTCCAGCAGGGTGCTGGAAAGGGCTCCAGATTGGTTTTTGGTGGCTACAGAGGCTTGTGCCGGCGGAACTCCTGATCTAGGTTTCTTTCTGGAGGTTTCTGAATTTATAGGAATTTATGGCGGTGGAATTACGTCGGTTGGGCCCACGAGGAGGTCACAAGCCTGCTCGCCACCACCGGGGGGGGGGGTGGCGGAGTGAGGGCTTGTGACTCCCTCGTGGCCCATCTGGCCTTCTTCCAAAGCTTCGGGGGTCTCTTTTGGTTCAAAAAAAATCATCGTAAAGTTTCATTCCATTTGGACTCCATCTGAAAATGGGCCAAAAACACGGAAAAAACAGAAACTGGCACTTGGCACTGAGTTAATAGGTTAGTCCCCAAAAATATATAAAATAGCATGTTCATGCATATAAAACATCCAAAGTTGACAAGATAATAGCATGGAACCATAAAAAATTATAGATACATTGGAGATGTACCAGGCCGGTCGGGGCGCTGGCCTACGCGAGCGACCGAGCGCTGGAGAGCGGTCAACGGGGCGGTGGAGCGGACGATCTCCTCCTCCTGTCCCAATCGGGAGCAGGCAGGACCGCCGACTCGGGCGGGCATGGAGCTTCGGCGAGGTGGAGGTGGTGGGAGGCACGGATCCGGGCGGCGGCTCGCCGGATCTACCCGACCCCGAGGACGAGGGGGCATGAGGCGGCCGGGATGCGGGGCTCCGGCGAGGGTGCAGCCCGGCGGCAGAGCTCGTGCAAATCTGATGGGAGAGGCTCCCGCACGACCCGCACGTCTTGCAGCGGGGTAGCAGGGCGGCGCTGGTGGCTAGGGGCTCCGGCGGCTCATCGTTGTCGGCTTGAACCCGATGGTGGGGCGGCTAGAGATGGGGTGATGGGAGGAGAGGGCCCCGGCGGGAGGAGCTGCTCGATCATGAGCTCTCTAAGGGAGCTCAGGCTGCGGGAGGAGCGATTCGAGCCCTGGTGGGCCCGATCTAGGATTCGGCGGGCCTTGGGGCTTGAGGGAGGACGCAGGCGACCAGGTGGCGGTGGGGGTTAGGAATGCACGAAAATTGAGGGGAGGATTAGGGTTAGGTCCAAAAATGGCAGGGGGTTGTCTATTTATAGACACGGCGCTAGGGTCAGGGATTTTCGTTCGTTTTCGGAGCGTTCAATCTCGATCGGACGGCTCCGGTCGCGGGGTTGGCTAGGATGGATTTGGTGGGCTGTCTAGTGGGGGCTAGGCGGAGATGAGAGGGAAAACGGGCAACCGGGGACAGAGTTTTTAAAACGCCGTAAACGTCTGACGATAAACCAATGGTGGTGCCATTGCGGTCGACCGTTCGGGTATCAAACGAGCTCCGATTGCGACGAAATTTAACAACCGGCCTATCTACAGTAAAACAAGACCGCACGCCAAGTTTCAACCAAATCCTAAAAATATTTTTCGAAAACCTTTAGAAACAATATTTTAGCGATGCCGCGGGCGTGTGCGTGTGTGATCAGGCTCAAAATGGTCAATGACGAAAATGGAGGGAACCGGCAACTACTAATGGATGCAAGTTTTTGAAAACTGGCGGCAATAGCGTGCCAATGCAATGCAGATGATGCGCATGATGCGATGATGAATGCGACAAACAATGTAACAACACGGCAACAACAGAATAGAAGGGAAATCTTCGGGAGCGTTGGTCTGGGGTTGTCACAACTCTCTTACACTAACAAGAGATCTCGCCCCGAGATCTAAGAATGAAAGGGGGAGAGGAAGAGAAAAGCAAAATTGTTTCTACTTTCGCAGTGTCAAACATTGCGAATCACTCCCGGATCATCATATCTATCCTTGATATGTTATAGTTCATCACGAAGCTCTAGAAGCTTAGTGGCAGTGACTTTGGAGAACCATCACTATCTCATCTGGAAGATTAACTCCCACTTGATTCAAGTGATTGTTGTACTCAGACAATCTGAGAACATGCTCAACAATTTGAGCTTTTCTCCTTTACTTTGTAGTCAAAGAATCTTGTCGGAGGTCCTATACCTCTCAACAAGGGCACGAGCATGAAATCTCAATTTCATCTCTTAGAACATCTCTTATGTTCCGCGATGTTTTCAAAACGTCTTTGGCGCCTTGCTTCTAAGCCATTAAGTATTACACACTGAACTATCACGTAGTCATAAAAAACGTGTATGTCAGATGTTCGCAACATCCAAAGACGACGCTCGAGGTGCAGCACACCGAGGGGTGCATTAAGGACATAAGCCTTCTGCACAGCAATGAGGACAATCCTCAGTTTTACGGACTCAGTCCGCAAAGTTGCTACTATAAACTTTCAACTAAACTTTCTCTAGGAACATATAAAAAACAGTAGAGCTATAGCGCAAGGTACATCGTAATTCGCAAAGACCATTAGACTATGTTCATGATAATTAGTTCAATTAATCATATTACTCAAGAACTCCCACTCAAAAAGTACATCTCTCTAGTCATTTGAGTGGTACATGATCCAAATCCACTAACTCAAGTCCGATCATCACGTGAGTTGAGTATAGCTTCAGTGGTAAGCATATCTATGATAGTCATATCAACTATACGATTCATGCTCGACCTTTCGGTCTCTTTTGTTTCGAGGCCATGTCTGCACATGCTAGGCTCGTCAAGTTTAACCCGAGTGTTCCGCGTGTGCAACTGTTTTGCACCCGTTGTATGTGAACGTTGAGTCTATCACACCCGATCATCACTTGGTGTCTCGAAATGATGAAGTGTAGCAACGGTGCACAGTCGGGGCGAACACAATTTCGTCTTGAAATTTTAGCGAGAGATCACCTCATAATGCTACCGTCGTTCTAAGCAAAATAAGGTGCATAAAAGTATTAACATCACATGCAATTCATAAGTGACATGTTATGGCCATCATCTTGTGCTTCTTGATCTCCATCACCAAAGCACCGACACGATCTTCTTGTCACCGGCGCCACACCATGATCTCCATCAATGTGTCGCCATCGGGGTTGTCGTGCTAATTATGCTATTACTACTAAAGCTACGTCCTAGCAATATAGTAAAAGCATCTGCAAACACAAACGTTAGTTTGAAGACAACCCTATGGCTCCTGCCGGTTGCCGTACCATCGACGTGCATGTCGATATTAACTATTACAACATGATCATCTTATACATCCAATATATCACATCACATCATTGGCCATATCATATCACAAGCATACCCTACAAAAACAAGTTAGACGACGTCTAATTGTTGTTGCATGTTTTACGTGGCTGCTATGGGTATCTAGTAGATCGCATCTTACTTACGCAAAAACCACAATGGAGATGTGCAAATTTCTATTTAACCTCTTCAAGGACCGCCTCGGTCAAAACCAATTCAACTAAAGTTGAAGAAACTGACACCCGCCATTCATCTTTATGCAACGAGGTTGCATGTCAAGCGATGAAACCAGTCTTTCGTAAGCGTATGAATAATGTCAGCCCGGGCTGCTACAATCCAACAATACCGCCGAATCGAGAAAAGACTAAGGAGGGCAACAAATCGAACATCATCGTCCACAAAACCCTTTGTGTTTTACTCGTGATTACATCTACGCATGAATCCTTGCTCATGATGCCACTATTGGGGAACGTTGCATGGGAAACAAAAAATTTCCTACGCACACGAAGACCTATCATGGTGATGTCCATCTACGAGAGGATATTTGGATCTACGTACCCTTGTAGATCGCACAGCAGGAAGCGTTAAGAAACGCGGTTGATGTAGTGGAACATCTTCACGTCCCCATGAACCATCCCACAAACCGTCCAAAGATCCGTCCCACGAACCGTCCCGTGATCCGTCTCACGATCCGTTGCATGAACCGTCTTGCGATCCGTTCCAATCTAGTGACGAACGGACGGCACCTCCGCGTTCAGCACACATACAGCTCGACGATGATCTCGGCCTTCTTGATCCAGCAAGCAAGACGGAGAAGTAGATGAGTTCTCCGACAGCATGATGGCGCTCCTGTGGTGGTGAAGGATCTACTCATGAAGGGCTCCGCCCGAGCTCCGCAGAAATACGATCTAGAGGTAAAACTATGGTGGCTAGATCTGAGTTGCACGTGGCAAAAGTTGTCTCAAATCAGCCCTAAATCACCACTATATATAGGAGGGAGGGGGAGGAGGCTTGCCTTGAGTGCCAAGCCCTCAAGGGTGCGCCGGGTAGGAGGAGGAGGTGTCCAACTCCAATCCTAGTCCAACTAGGATTGGAAAGTGGAGCCCTTCTCTCCTTTCCCACCTTTTTCTTTTCTTTTTTTTTTTGGTTTTTTATCTATGGCGCATAGGCCTTCTTGGGCTGTCCCACCAGCCCATTAAGGGATGGTGTACCACCCATAAGTCCTTTGGGCTTCCCCCGGGAGGGTTGCTCCCCTTCCGGTAAACTTTCAAAACCCATTCGACACTCCCGGTACATTCCCGGTAATGCCCGAAAACTTTCCGGTAACCAAATGAAGTCATCCTATAAATCAATCTTTGTCTCCGGACCATTCCGGGAACCCTCGTGGCGTCTGTGCCAAGGACCTGGATGCCCATATCCAATAGCCAATATCCAATAGCGGGACCTGGATGCCCATATTGGATCCTACATATTCTCGGAAGATCTTATCGGTTGAACCTCAGTGCCAAGGATTCATATAATCCCGTATGTCATTCCTTTTGTCCTTCGGTATGTTACTTGCCCAAGATTCGATCATCGGTATCTGCATACCTATTTCAATCTCGTTACCGGCAAGTATCTTTACTCGTTCTGCGATACAAGATACCATGACTTACACTTAGTCACATTGCTTGCAAGGATTGTGTGTGATGGTGTATTACCGAGTGGGCCCCGAGATACCTCTCCGTCATACGGAGTGGCAAATACTAGTCTTGATCCATACTAACTCAACGGACACCTTCGGAGATACCTGTAGAGCACCTTTATAGTCACCCACTTACGTTTCGACGTTTTATGCACACAAGGTATTCCTCCGGTGCCAGTGAGTTATATGATCTCATTGTCATAGGAACAAATACTTGACACACACAAAACAATAGCAATAAAATGACACGATCAATATGCTACGTTCATAGTTTGGGCTTGTCCATCACATGATTCTCCTAATGATGTGATCCCGTTATCAAGTGACAACACTTGCCTATGGTTAGGAAACCTTGACCATCATTGATCAACGAGCTAGTCAACTAGAGGCTTACTAGGGACAGTGTTTTGTCTATGTATCCACACATGTATTGGTGTTTCCAATCAATACAATTATACCATGGATAATAAACGATTATCACGAACAAAGAAATATAATAATAACTAATTTCTTTTTGCCTCTAGGGCATATTTCCAACAAAATAATATTCATGGATAATCTGAACATAAACTCAAAATTCATCGGATCTCGACAAACACACTGCGAATGAGTATTACATCGGATAGATCTCCATGACGATCATGAAGAACATGGTATTGAAGATCAAAGAGAGAGAAGAAGCCATCTAGCTACTAGCTATGGACCCATAGGTCTGCGGTGAACTACTCACACATCATCGGATGGGCAATGGAGTTGATGTAGATGCCCTCTGTGATCAATTCCCTCTCTGGCAGATTACCGGAAAAAGCTCCCAGATTGGATCTCTCAGGAACTGAGGCTCCCGGCGGCGTAAAAGTATTTTCATGGCTCCTTTTGTCGTTTCTAGAATATTTGGGATTTTATAGGCCAAGAATTAGGGTTAGGAGACCTGCAGGGGACCCACAAGCTAGGGGGCGCGACCACCACCCCAGGGCGCATCCTACAGGCTTGTGGCCTCCCGACAACTGCCTTGCCCCTACTCCAAATTTGTTGCGTGTATTCTGGTCCAAGAAAAATCTTTCCGGAGAATTTATTCCGTTTGGAATTAGTCTAATATTCCTTATCTGTAATATTCAAAAACGTGGAAAACATAAACTGACACTAGGCTCTAGATTAATAGGTTAGTCCCAAAAATAATATAAAACAACATATAAATGCATATAAAACATCCAAAACATATAATATAATAGCATGGAACAATAAAAAATTATAGATACATTGGAGACATATCGGTGTGCCGTTGTTGCGTCAGACCCGTGCAGCTGATGGGGGGGAATCCTCCACCATGTAATCTGCTGAGTCACCAGGGTGAGCTCCACCAGTGGCCTGGCCACAACACTTGCAGCAGGCGGCGCAATTGTTGTAGCAGTCGTCCGCAGCTGCTGAGTAGTCGCGTGCCACACCATGCAGCTGGCTGTGAGACTCAAGTCCGCATGTCCTCCTGCTGCAGAATCAGTGTTCCCCTCGATTGCGTTGGGAGGATGCACAATCGTGGAGGCTGGGCAGCCCTTAAGAGTCGATAGCGAACCACAACTTGGCAAGCGTGATTGACCGCTAGCCTCCGCCATCTTGGGCGCCTTCCTCTATCAAACTATCTCCACACCTCTAGGAGTTTTTGGTGATGGGTTGAATGGAGTAAGAGAAACTCCACTAAGAATGTGAGCCAATGATGCCCACTGAGATTGTCCCTCCTTAGCGACTGAACTATTGTCGACGGACATACCAATAACCCCACCATCATCGAGTGCCGCATCACCACCAGATCCGGGCTGGTCCCCAGAATTATCTTGCATGTGCCTGTCCTCATCTCCATCCTTGGCAGAGAAATCCCAGACCATAGATATGAAGTCGGGCTCCTGCAGAAAGCTTTCTCACTCTAGACGGAAACTAAATTCATAACCTTTGAGCTTTAAAATACCGTCCATCCAGATGAACGGACCTACTTCATCAACCTTAATAAAGCAATCATCAGCTGCTATCCCAATGAGGATACACTATGCCTCTACGCCGGAGAGCTAGAAGGTCTATACCAATCGTAGTGCCGACTAGAGACCCCACAGCCCAAATCCCCAGAAAGTGTCTCATACCGTGTGGAACTCCCGTGACATGTACCCGAGTTTGATGTATCCATCTTAGGGATGATCTCCTCAGGCTTCCACTGACTGAAAGCAAGTCTAGTATCCTGCGCCGGAATGCCCAAATCAATGCCCTCAAATCTCGAGAGCGCCTCCATTATCAGAAAAGTGATTGTGAAAGCATTCTTTCCATTAGGAACAGCCTCCCAGACCCAAGACGGAACCGGACACATATGTGCTACCTGGTCTTGTACCTGCTTAGCTGTTGCAGCCACACCAGCCACTTTTACCAGTGCAATGGGACCCGAGCTTGGAACGAGCTTAGTATGATGAACGTTGTACAAAAACTGAGCGAACATGGTTTCCTTGGTACCCATACCAGCCACGAATACGCAAGGTCTTGTTAGCTTGAGAGTTGGGCACTTCTTCATGGGATGGACAGAATAATCACAAATATAGAAGTAGTGTTGTACAATGCAGTTCTTTGTTGCATGAGTGTCCACCTCACACTTCCAACATATGGTTTTAACCTTCTTAGCAGCCTGAACATGAGTCATCACCTGCATGGGCATTACCTGAGGCGGGTTAGGCGGTGGGACGACGGCCAACGCACTATGTGCCGTTGCCGTTGCCACCATTGAAGTCTCCCCATGTTGAACCTGGTTCTGCACAGCAGACGAAGTAGTCTTTCTCTTCTTACTTTTTTTCTTGCGTTTCTGTCCAGGCACGATCGCCGCGGTGGGAGTCATGACAAACTCGATCCCAGGTGGCGGGATGGCAGGAGTCACCATCGCTGAGAAGTTGTGTGCCGTTGGTTGCAGGAGTTGGAAGGATGCAGGTCCTCGTCGGGCCCCGAACCCGACTGCCGTTGCACCCACAGCAGCAGCAGAAGTTTGGCCTCCCTGCATATCAGGGGGGATAACCCCGGGGGTAGGCTCAACGAGCCTGCTCCTTTACCTTCAACCTAGAAGGAATGACCAAAACAATTCTACAAGGCCCAAGTCCCTTGGCCGGCTAGGAAACACCTACTGGTTGGGGAGCAAGGCGGCCAACTCTCTAGCCGGCCAGGAAGCACTTGCCGGCTAGAGGCAAGACAACTACCTCTCCTTGGCCGCGTAGGCCAAGTCAAACGGCTAGGAACAAGGCGGTCGGGCCCAGGCCGGCTAGTCGAGCAAGCTAGCCGGCTGGGGATCACAAGTCACATGAGATCATAGGTCATGACGAGACCCTACAATTAAAGGTGGCTACGCGTCAACAAAGGTACTGGATCCGAGTGCATGGCGGGTACCAGCGTCGGTGGCCACGCCGCTGACCTCCCCCAGCTCTGATCCATCACCATACACAGTGTCGGCCCATCAAACTCCCACTCCATTACTGCACTCGGCGTGGGAACAGTGGAGGCAGCCGTACTGCCTGCCCATGACGAATCTCGCTGGACGACGCCGGACGTACCATACGTGTCCTGCGTCAACCTTACGCGAGAGCCTCATTGGCTAGCCGGCGGGTCCCACAGCCAGACGGGACCCCGCAACCGGCGGTCCCCTCAAGCGACAAGACAAGACCCTCGAGTGCCCCCTGGCCAGCCAGCGAGGCTGCCAGCCGGGTCCCACTCTTGTACCCTTTATCCATATTGTAGGTCGGTGGGTTCGTCTATAAAACCCTCCGACCCCCTCCATGCAGAGGGTCGGTCCACTTATCAGACACACCAACCACAGAGAAGAGGCAGAGTCGAGCCGACTGCTCCTTCTTCCTCTTCCCCGATACAGCTCCAGGAGCAACCTGTAATCCCATCCACATACATCATACACTCCGGCAAGACTAGGGGTATTATCTCTATGGAGAGCCCTGAACCTGGGTACCTCGTGCGTTCCATGCTTGTACCAACCTCGCCTCCAGCGCCCTCCGGTGTCACTTCGGTTCCTACCATCTTTAGCCTACCCATGGCTTATGTTGTGAGTATTCACCGACATTTGGCGCCCACCGTGCGACCGATCGTGGCATCGACTGGCTTTACACGCTAGGCGGGGCCCCGCACCTACACCACCGGATGCATCGCGTCCGGACCGATCTGCATGCCCGTGGAGCCTGCCTTCGATGAGGCAATGCCGATGATGATCGACGTCCCTGTCCGCTATGCGGATTCGGACGAGGAGTCCAACGACGAGGCGCCTCCCAGCGGCGTCGTCGCTGCTATGGAGAACCTCAGGGTTCTCTTTAGCGAACTGCGCCTCAACGATGGTCCTCGCTACTTCGGCGAGGACTTCGATGTCGAGGCGTTATGCGCCAGCTTCATTAGGCTCTCTATCGCTGAGACGTCTACACACGACGCGTACCCCAACAACGTACTCGTCTTCGACGGTCCTCCGTCGTCTATGGGGTTCTTCACCCCGTACCATGTCGCCACCATCTTCAACATCGTGGAGGTGATGGTCATCGGCGCTGGCACCAGCACGGCTCATGCAAGGCGTCAGCAGACGCTGGTGAGCCTGCTGCTATCACCGCTGACACTCTTCAGGCTGCGCTTACCGGCCTGTAGACGCCCATCACCGCCTCCACAAACCCTAACGACGCGCCGGCCTCGCTGGAGGAGGATTGCAGGCAGATCTTGGAGGAGGACATCGCCATTGCTTCGGCTAAACGCCGGATTGAGGCCATGCAGCGCGAGTATAACTCCGCATACAGCCTCACTCCGGTTTCCGAGGCCCCTAGCCAGCTTGGCTCGGTCCGCGGCCGCGGCCGGGTCATCGCCGAGATTCTAGGCGGCAAGCAGCCCATCTACGAGACTCCTGCAATCAACTTGCGGGTGGCCCAGGCGACCATGGCTGAAATGCCCGTTTGGAGGGGGAGGAGCACGCCTTCCAAGAGAAGCGGGTCAAGGATCTCCTTGACGCCGCCAACGAGCAACAGACACGGCTTGACACCGGTCAAGCCCAATCAGAGTCTCCGGGACCCAACCCCGGAGCGCGCCGCAACCCTAGCGGTCATCAGCATGCCGAAGGATCTTCCTCGCATCACACTTCCGGCTGGAAGGGCGAGGGCATCCACGATAGGCGCTCCTAGCGCCAAAGCGAGCATACTTCGAGCCGGCGTCGTGGAGATGTCGAGAGTGACTCGGTGTATGAGGTTCCTCGTCCGGGGAGGACTCATGCCACCGGTTCACAAGGTGCCCTTCCGTTCAAAGCTCGGATCGGCGCTCGCGTTCCCCAGGGCGACCACGACGCCCGCCTGCATCTCAACGTCCTGGCGCAGTCAGCTCTTCTGGAGGAGGACGGTCCCATCGGTCCGGCTTGCTTCGGCCCCTGGATCCGAGAGGACTGGCTGATCGACTACACCACCGCCGTTGGCATTGCCAAGGGTAACAAGCGCGTAGCAGTCCGCTACGTGCCACTCATGTTGGCCGGCTCGCCTCGGACATGGCTCAATATCCTTCCAGCGGGCATCGTCAACTCATGGGTTGACTTCGAGGAGGCGTTCGTCCGCAACTTCACTGGCACCTAAAAGCGTCCTGGCCGGCCTCGCGAGCTGGCCATGTGCGTCCAGAGGCCCGACGAACCCCTTCGCGACTACGTCACGCACTGGACGGAGCGTTGCAACTCCTAGGAGGGAGTGCATGAGGTACAGGCCATCCAGTACTTCACCGACGGTTGCCGAGACGGCATTCTCCTCAAGCACAAGCTCATGTGCTCCGAGCCCACCTCTATGGCGGTGCTCATGGCCAAGGCGGACAAGTACGCCACGGCCAACTCCGCGATGCGGGTCAAGGTGACCGCCTCGGACAAGGCTGTCCCCACGCCGGCTACTCCTAAGCTGGCTAGAGACAATCGAGGAGGCCAGAACAACAACAAGCGCAAGGCGGATCAGCTAGATTCACACTCCAACAACAAGTTGGCAGCCAACATGGAGGGTGAGGCGCCGGCTACTCAGGCCAGCTCCCAACGAAGGCGGCCCAACAAGGGCAACTGGCAGCACAAGCGGACCTTTGAGCAGATGCTTGACGCACCCTACAAAATGCATTCTGGGGCACAACCCTCTACCCACACCCTTCGACAGTGCAGCTTTGCACGACGATTGTCGCAAGGGGAGGGCCTGCCGGCTGCCCCAGGTGCACAGGCTGTGCCTCAAACTCCATCTCCCGGTCCTGCTCCGGCTCCACCACCGCCGGCTCGCGATGACGGCCGTCTCCACGACGACTACCCCCATCAAGACGGAGCATTCACCGTCTTTACCAGTGAAGGCGACGATAAGCATAGCCTGCGCTAGCGACGCCGTGAGGTGAATGCCATGGCCCCCCCGGTTCCCCAATACATGCACTGATCTGAAAAGCCCATCACAAGGAGCCGGGTCGACCATCCTGCGGTGATACCCGACCCGGGATCATACGCGCTCGTCCTCGACCCTACCTTCGCCTCCAAGAAGCTCACCTGCCGGTTCTCCCGGGTGTTGGTCGACGGCGGCAGCAGCATCAACATCCTCTACCTCGAAACCCTCCTCAAGCTCGGGCTCAAGGAGACGGACGTCTTGCTGACCAGCAGTGTCTTCCACGGCATCGTGGCGGGGCAGTCCTGCTAGCCGATCGGCAAAATCCAGCTGGACGTCCTGTTCGATGACAAGGCTCACTTCCGCCGCGAGTCCATATGGTTCGAGGTGGTGGACCTGAGCAGCCTGTATCACGCGATGCTGGGCAGACCGGCTCTGTCCAAGTTCATGGCTATCCCCCACTACGCCTACTAGAAAATGAAGATGCCAGGTCCAAAGGGCATCATCACCATTGCTGGCGACTACAAGAAGTCTCTCGAGTGTGCACAGGACACCAGCCGCATGGCCGACGCCATGGTGATTGCTGAGGAGAGGAGGCAGATTGACTGGCTCGTGGCTCAGGCTACCGAGCAGCTGGCGATCCCTTCTCCTCCATCCCAGTCGGCCGACGAAGGCTCCTTCAAGCCGGCTAAGGAAACCAAGCAGGTGCCACTCGACCGTGCAAACCCCAAGCAGTGCGTCACCATCGGGGCTGGCCTCAGCCCCAAATAGGAAGGCGAGCTCGTCGACTTCCTCCGTGAGAATCGGGACATCTTTGCATGGTCCCCCAAGGACATGCCGGGTGTTCCGAGGAAGTACGCCGAGCACAAACTTCACGTGTGACCGGATGCAAAGCCGGTGAAACAACCTTTGCGCCGCTTCGCCGAGGGGAAGCGGCGCATGGTTGGAGAAGAGATTACCTGGCTCCTTGCGACCGGCTTCATCATGGAGGTTTTCCACCCAGACCGGTTAGCCAATCCAGTCCTGGTGCTGAAGAAAAACAACACATGGCGAATGTGTATCGACTACACAAGCCTGAATAAGGCATGCCCTAAAGACCCTTTCGCGTTGCCCCGGATAGATCAAGTGATCGACTCCACTGCTGGCTGCGAAATGTTGTCGTTTCTGGATGCTTATTCAGGCTACCATCAAATCAAGCTGGATCTAGTTGATCGCCTGAAGACCTCCTTCATCACGCCCTTCGGGGCCTACTGCTACACCACCATGACGTTCGGTCTGAAGAACGCTGGTGCGACATTCCAACGCTGCATGGAGCAGTGCTTACTGGCACAGATTTGTAGAAACATCCACGTCAATGTGGATGACATCGTCGTCAAGACCAAGCAGCACTTCAGCCTCCTCGACGACCTGCGGGAGATGTTCGCCAACCTGTGCGAGTACAAGATCCGTCTCAACCCAAAGAAGTGTGTCATTGGAGTTCCAAGCGGCAAGCTCTTGGGGTTCTTCATGTTCTCTTGCGGCATCGAGTCGAACCCCGAGAAGATCGGCACCATCGAGCGGAAGGTAAAGCCGGCTCGAATCCTAGACGTCCAGAAGTTTGTCGGCTTCCTGGCGTCCCTTAGCCGGTTCGTCAGCCGGCTCGGCTAGAAGGCCCTTCCACTCTACCAACTCATGAAGAAGACGACAAAGTTCGAGTGGAACGACCAGGCGCACGAAGCCTTCCGTGACCTCAAGCGGGTCATCTCGAGCCTGCCAATCTTGGCAGCACCGGCTGAAAGGGAACCCATACTCATATAAATTGCAGCGACCACTCGCGTGGTTAGTGTAGTGCTGGTAGTTGATCGCAAGGAGCAGGGCAAGGTACTGTTAGTGCAACGCCCTATCTATTACCTCAGCGAGGTCTTGTCTGCCTCCAAGAAAAACTACCCCCACTACCAAAAAATGTGTTATGGTGTTTACCATGCTCCGAAGAAGTTGAAGCAATACTTCCAAGAGCATGCCATCACTGTGGTGAGCACCGCTCCACTTTCAGAAATCATCGGCAACCGTGACGCGACTGGCAGGATCGCCAAGTGGTCCATCTCCATGGCGGACCACGACATCGGATACGAGCCTCGCACTGCCATCAAATCTCAGGTGGTGGCTGATGACCCACAAGTCTAGGGGATCTATCATAGTCCTTTCAATAAGTAAGATTGTCGAACCCAACGAGGAGCAGAAGGAACTGACAAGTGGTTTTCAACAAGGTATTCTTTGCAAGCACTGAAATTATAGGTAACAGATAGTAGTGTGATAAGATGATTCGTAGCAAGTAGCAAGTAACAATAGTACCGAAGGTGCAGCAAGATGGCCCAATCCCTTTTGTAGCAAGGGACAAGCCTGGACAAACTCTTATATGAGGTAAAGCGCTCCTGAGGACACATGGGAATTTCTGTCAAGCTAGTTTTCATCATGCTCATATGATTCGCGTTCGCTACTTTGGTAATTTGATATGTGGGTGGACCGGTGCTTAGGTGCTGCCATTACTTGGACAAACATCCCACTTATGATTAACCCCTCTCGCAAGCATCCGCAACTACGAAATAAAAATTAAGACAAAGTCTAACCATAGCATTAAACTAGTGGATCCAAATCAAACCCTTACAAAGCAACACATAAACTAGGGTTTAAGCTTCTGTCACTGTAGCAACCCATCATCTACTTACTACTTCCCAATGCCTTCCTCTAAGCCCAAATAATGGTGAAGTGTTATGTAGTCGACGTTCACATAACACCACTAGAGGAAAAACAACATACAACGCATCAAAATATCGAACGAATACCAAATTCACATGACTACTTATAGCAAGACTTATCCCATGTCCTCAGGAACAAAAGTGACTACTCACAAAGCATAATTATGTTCATGACCAGAGAGGTATTGAATAGCATCAAAGATCTGAACATATAATGTTCCACCAAGTAATCCATCTAGCATCAACTACAAAGAGTAATTAACACTACTAGCATCCTTACAAGGACCAATCGGAGTCGCGAGACGGAGATTGGTTAAAAGAGATGAACTAGGGTTTGGAGATGAGATGGTGCTGATGAAGATGTTGATGGATATGAGTCCCCTTCGATGAGAGGAGTGCTGGTGATGACGATGGCGATGATTTCCCCCTCCGGGAGGGAAATTTCCCCGGCAGGATGGCCGTGCCGGAGCTCTAGATTGGTTCTGCTCAAGTTCCGCCTCGTGGCGGCGGTGGCTCCTCCCGAAAGCCTCCTTATGATTTTTTTTCTGGAACGAAACACTCCATATTGCAAAAGATGATCGCCGGAGGGGCAACAGGGGGCCCACAAGCCACCCAGGCCCGGCCAAGGGGGAAGGTCGGGCCTGGCAGGCTTGTGGCCTCCTGGTGGCTCCCCTCTGATACTTCTTCTGCCCAGTATTTTTCATAAAATCCAAAATAATTCCACGTTGATTTTGACGGCTTTCGGAGTTGCGCAGAATAGGTATCTCAATCTTGCTCCTTTTTCAGTCTAGAATTCCAGCTACCGGCATCCTCCCTCTTCATGTGAACCTTATAAAATAAGAGAGAAAAGGCATAAGTATTGTACCGTGAAGTGTAATAACAGCCCATAAAGCGATAAATATCAACATAACAGCATGATGCAAAATGGATATATCAACTCCCCCAAGCTTAGACCTCGCTTGTCCTCAAGCGGAAGCCGAGATCAACAAATATGCCCACATGTTTAGAGATAGAGGTTTCGATGAAACAAAGTACGGACACGCAGGCATCATGATCATAATTAGAACAACAATATCGTCATATAATATCTTATGCTAGAGTGACACTTCCTTCACAATGTAAAGTATGGATCAAGAACCTTAATGAGAATTAACAACCAATAGCCCTTAATCATTAAAGCAATTGCCATTTATCATAGCATTGGAAAGAGTCAAATAAGAGCTTCTAAAGCAAATTCACATACTCAATCATCCTTTTGTCTTCTACAATTGCTAAAACTCACGTGGTACTCATGAGATCAAAGTTTCAGTTGGACACAGAGAAAGATAGGGGCTTATAGTTTCGCCTCCCAATGACTTACCTCAAGGGTAATGTCAACAATAATAATTCATGAGTACTTACTTCCAAGTTGACATATGAATATAGATCTTTCCCTCTCACATGACGTTAGCCAAGATATAGGCAAAATAAGGAATTGGTGTCGATCACCATGACTCTTTTAAGGACAAAATTAAAGGTACAAGATAGGCCCTTCACAGAGGGAAGCAGAGGTTGTCATGCGCTTTTGAGGTTTGGATGTGTGACCTCTTAGTGTGAAGGAACGTCACTTTATATTGCCTCCTGTGATAAAGAACTTTATTATGCAGTCTGTCGCTTTTATGTCTTCCTCATCACAGGTTCGTACAAAGCTTATTTTCTGCACACTAATAGAGCATACATATTTAGGGAGCAATTTTTATTGCTTGCACCGATGACTACTTACTTGAAGGATCTTCTTCAATCCATAGGTAGGTATGGTGGACTCTCATGGCAAAACTGGGTTGAAGGTTTATGGATGCACAAGTAGTATCTCTACTTAGTGCGGAAGGTTTGGCTGATATGAGGTGGAAGAAAGCGTCACCTGCTAAGGGATCTCTAGTCATATAACATTGTTCAGAACCAAGCAAACATAATTCATTATGTTGTCTTCCTTGTCCAACATCTACTTCTAAGCATGTAATAGTTTATTGAGTGTTCACAATCATAGATGGTGCCCAAGATGATATATTTATATGAGAACTTCTCCTTCTTTATTACTTCCTATTAATTGCAACAATGACCAAGGTCTACGTTTGTCCACCCGCAACAAGTTTCAATCAACATTCTTTTTATATGTGAAGCCATCACTTCCCATAAGATCAATACATGATCTTTCATGCTTTTGTTCTTTTATCATTCTTTTCTTTAGATCATGGCATGAGGCAAGACCCTTAACTAAAGCACTCTTTATTATATGACTCACGAGCTCGATTACATCGGGGTGACACAAAGAAAAACTCAAGCCTAGAACATACTAAGAGATTTATTCTACTAGAAAAAGATAAAACCAAAAAGGATCGAACTAAGAAAAAGGTAAAAGCAAAAGATGTGATGGTGATACGATACTGGGGCAACTCCCCCAAGCTTGGCACAAGCCAAGGGGATTGCCCATACCCGTGATCAGTTGTCTTCCTTCGAAGGTGATGGTGGTGGAGTTGTTGCAACCTGGGTTTGATCCTCTGTCTTCCAAGGCATAGGTGCTGCATCATGGAAAGATGATCGAGTCTCCGGAATCCTCAAATCTACAGCCAACCATATTGATTTAAATCTATACTCATACTCATAGTTTTGGTTCTACAGGTCATAGATCTGGGCTTGGAGGTGATCAATTCTGTCATGGAGCCTGGAGAGGTGCTTCCCGATGTCAATTCCATCAATCTTGTGCTTGTTGGTGAACTCCGTGATCATCATGTGGTTGGAGTTGAGTCCGCGTTCCACCATCCGTTGGCACTTGAAGACTTGCTGCTCGATTTCTTCGAGCCTCGCCTCCACGCTTATTGTCTTCTTCGGCCCCTCAACATCACGGATGTGCAACACCCCCTCGTGCATCTCGATAGATTGCGGGTGTTGCAGCACTCCAGCCAGGTAGGGATTGATGACCTTCTCGAAGAACTTGTCCTTCGGAACTTTTGGGGATGTCATAGCGATCTAGATCTGTCTACAAAGAAGCTCCAAACGAAAACAGAGGAGATTTGCGTGATACGAGGGTCAAACCTTCCATGAGAATATAAAATGATTTTTTCCCGACGAAAAGGAGTACTCCACAAGAAAACAGAGTCCGGGAGGCACACGAGGTGCCCACAAGCCACCCAGGCCTGGCCAGGGGGGTAGGTCGGGCCTGGCAGGCTTGTCGCCTCCTCATGCGCTTTCCGGACTATAAATTTATCTATTTCTAAAAATTCCAAAACAGAGAAAAATTGCTACTAGAAAAGTTTTGGAGTCGGTTTACTTACCGAATCACATACCTCTTCATTTTCGGAGTCTGAAACAGGCTGATAAATATATCTTATGTACTCCTTCCGAGTTATGGTATTAATAATATTGCTTTCAACATTTACGGGAGTACCTGAGATATAATGCTTGATTTTTTGCCCATTTACAACTCTCGGAAAATTACCTTCCGTGTTGTTGATCTTGATGGCACCGGAACAATACACTTCCTCAACAATTTAAGGACCTTCCCATTTAGAGAGAAGCTTGCCTGCAAAAAATCTTAAACGAGAATTGTATATCAAGAAAAAATCACCTACATTGAACTCATGTTATTGTATCCTTTTATCATGCCACCTCTTAATTTTTCTTTGAACAACTTGGCATTTTCATATGCCTGAGTTCTCCATTCATCGAGTGAGGTAATGTCAAATAACCTCTTCTCACCAGCAAGTTTGAAATCAAAGTTGAGCTCTTTGATTGCCCAATAAGCCTTATGCTCTAGCTCAAGAGGTAAATGACATGCTTTACCGTAAACCATTTTGTACGGAGACATGCCCATGGGATTCTTAGAAGCAGTTCTATAAGCCCACAGTGCATCATCAAGCTTCTTAGACCAATTGTTTCTAGACCTATTAACAGTCTTTTGAAGAATTAGTTTAATCTCTCTACTTCTTAGCTCTACTTGACCACTGGACTGAGGATGATAGGGCGACGCAATTCTATGGTTGAAATCATACTTAGCAAGCGTTGTACAGAAAGCACCATGAATGAGATGTGAACCACTATCAGTCATCAGATATCTAGGGACTCCAAATCTAGGGAAAATAACTTCTTTAAGCATCCTGATAGAGGTGTTGTGATCAGCACTACTAGTTGGGATAGCTTCTACCCACTTAGTAACATAAGCAACAACAACTAGGATATAAGTATACCCGTTGGATTTTGGAAAAGGTCCCATATAATCAAAACCCCAAATATCAAATGGTTCAATGACAAGTGAATAATTCATAGGCATTTCTTGACATTTACTGATATTACTTATTCTTTGACATTCATCACAAGACAAGACAAACCTACGGGCATCCTTGAAGAGAGTGGGCCAATAGAAACCTGATTGCAATACCTTGTGTGCAGTTCTGTCTCCCGCATGGTCTCCTCCGTAAGCCTCGGAGTGACACTTTTGTAGGATATGTCCCTGTTCATGCTCAAGTACAGAACGTCTAATAACACCATCTACTTCTTCTTTATAAATGCGAGGATCATCCCAAAAGTATTGTCTCAAATCAAAGAAGAATTTCTTCTTCTGGTGGTATGTGAAACTAGGTGGTATATATTTAGCAACAATATAATTTGCATAATCAGCATACCACGGTGTACTACGTGAAGCATTGATGACATTCAATTGCTCATCAGGAAAACTATCATCAATAGGTTGTGGGTCATCAAGAACATTCTCCAACCTAGACAAGTTATCTGCTACGGGGTTCTCAGCACCCTTCCTATCAACAACATGCAAATCAAATTCTTGTAGCAGGAGAACCCATCTGATAAGTCTAGGTTTAGCATCTTTCTTTAACATAAGATACTTAATAGCAGCATGATCAGTGTGAATAGTCACCTTGGAATCAACAATGTAAGACCTGAACTTTTCACATGCAAACACGATTGCTAAAAATTCCTTTTTAGTAGTAGCATAGTTTCTTTGGGCACTGTCTAGAGTTTTACTGGCATAGTTAATAACATTCAACTTCTTATCAACCCTTTGTCCTAGAACAGCACCAACAACATAATCACTAGCATCACACATAATTTCAAAAGGTAAGTTCCAATCAGGTGGTTGAAGAATAGGTGCGGTTATCAAGGCCTTCTTAAGTATTTCGAAGGATTCCTCACAATCATCGTCAAAAATAAAAGGAATATCCTTTTGCAAGAGATTGGTAAGAGGCCTAGAAATCTTAGAGAAGTCTTTAATGAACCTTCTATAGAAACCAGCATGACCAAGGAAACTTCTTATACCTTTAATGTCTGTAGGGCATGGCATTATCTTGATTGCATCAACCTTAGCCTTATCGACTTCAATACCTCTTTCAGAAATTTTATGTCCTAAGACGATGCCTTAATTAACCATAAAGTGGCACTTTTGCCAATTCAAGACAAGGTTGGTATCTTTACATCTCTGCAAAAATCGATCAAGGTTGCTGAGGCAATCATCAAAAGAAGACCCGTAAACGGAGAAGTCATCCATGAGAACCTCAACAATCTTTTCACAAAAGTCAGAGAATATAGCCATCATACATCTTTGGAAGGTAGCAGGTGCATTACATAAGCTAAAAGGCATACGTCTATAAGCAAAGGTACCGAAAGGGCAGGTAAAACTGGTTTTGTCCTGATCAGATTGTGCAACAGGTATTTGGGAGAAACCAGAATAACCATCGAGAAAGCACAAGTGTGTGTGTTTGGACAATCTTTCTAGCATTTGGTCAATAAAAGGCAAAGGGTAATGATCTTTCCTAGTGGCCTTATTCAATTTTCTAAAATCAATAACCATCCTATAGCCAGTAATAATCCTCTGTGGGATCAATTTATCTTTATCATTAGGGACAATGGTAATACCTCCCTTCTTACGGACGCAATGCAACGGACTTACCCAATCACTATGAGCAACGGGATAGATAATACCTGCTTCCAGGAGCTTTAGTATTTCTTTTATTACTACCTCTTTCATCTTAGGATTTACTCTCCGTTGATGATCATCAACTAATTTGTGCTGGCATAGAGTGGGACTAATGCCCTTAAGATCATCAAGAGTATATCAAATAGCAGCATGGTGCTTTGTCAGAGTTTTCAATAATTTATTTTCTTCATGCTCTGAAAAGCTAGCACTATTAATAATAGGATATATCTCTTTCTCATCAAGATAAGCATACTTCAGAGTATTAGGTAACTGTTTAAGCTCAAACACGGGATCACCCTTTGGTGGGGGTGGATGTCCAAGCAGCTCAACAGGCAAATTATTCTTAAGGATAGGATGTTGTTCAAAGATAACTCTATCTATCTCATTCCTTTCATCCATATGCATATCATTTTCATGCTCAAGCAAATATTGCTCTAAAGGATCAGTATGAGGCACAGCAATAGAAGCTAGGGAAATCATTTCATCCTTACTAGACAATTCTTTTTCATAAGGTTGTCTACCAAACTTGGACAAATTGAATTCATGTGACACACCTTCAAAGCCAACGGTGACAGTTTGCTTCTCACAATCAATACAAGCATTGACAGTATTGAGGAAAGGTCTGCCAAATATGATGGGTCAAAAGCTATCTTGTGTGGTAGCAAGAACGAGAAAATCAGCAGGGTACTTAGGTTTACCACACAAGACTTCAACATCTCTAACAATTCCCAAAGGGCAGATAGTATCTCTATTGGCAAGCTGAATAGTGACATCAATAGGTTCCATCTCGACAGGTGCAATCTCGTCTTTAATTTCATCATATAAAGATCGAGGTATTGCACTAACACTAGCACCCACGTCACATAAACCATGATAACAATGATCTCATATCTTAACAGAAACAACAGGCATGCCAACAACAGGCCTATGTTTGTCTCTAGTATGAGGTTTAGCAATTCTAGCAGCATCTTCACAGAAGTGAATATCGTGACCATCAACATTGTCGGATAGGAGATCTTTGATAATAGTAATGCTAGGTTCAACTCTAATTTTCTCAGGGGCTGTAGGTGTTCTAATGTAGCCCCTATGTATCACAATTGAAGCTTTAGAATGATCATTTATCCTAACAGGGAAAGGTGGTCTCTCAATGTAAGCACTAGGCACAATAGGATCATTATAAGCAATGACTTTCTCTTCAACTGGATTGGGTTTAACTACATTGACTTCTATGGGAGGAGGATATTTAAACCACTTCTCTTTAGGGAGATTAATATGAGCAGCAAATGATTCACATAATGAAGCTACTATCTCATAGTCAAGTCCTTGTTTGGCCCTAAAATCACAAAAAGTATTTGTTTCAACAATGGATTTAACGCAATCATACTTGAGATTCATACCTGACTCCTTACCTTCATCAAACTCCCAATCTTCAGAGTTGCGTTTAATTCTTTCCATTAAATTCCATTTGAAGTAAATATCTCTCTTCATAAAAGAACCGGTGCAAGAAGTGTCAAGCATGGTGCGATTATAATGAGAAAGCCGAGCATAGAAGTTCTGAATAATAATTTCTCTCGAGAGCTCATGGTTGGGGCATGAATATAACATTGACTTAAGCCTCCCCCAAGCTTGAGCGATGCTTTCTCTGTCACGAGGCCAAAAACTATAAATATAATTCTGATCACAATATACTAGATGCATAGGATAAAACTTTTGATGAAATTCCAATTTCAATCGGTTGTAGGTCCATGATTGAGTATCATCACATAGCCTATACCATGTCAATGCCTTATCCCCCAAAGATAAGGGAAAGACCTTCTTCTTGACCTCATCCTCGAGCAAACCTGCAAGCTTCAATAAACCACAAAGTTCATGTACATAGATTAGTTGCAAGTCGGGATGTGATGTTCCATCTCCTGTAAAAGGATTAGCCAACAGTTTTTCTAGCATACCCGAAGCAATTTCATAACAAATATTTTCAGCAGGTGCAGCAGGTGGAGGAGCAACTCCTTGTGCTTCCGTTCGAGGTGAAGATAAATTTCAGCACACTATAGTTTCAGCAGGTTGAGGAGCAACCCCGAACAAGCTCCTCAAAGGATTAGTTTCCATAGTGACAAGTGACAATAAATTTCAGCACACTATATAAGTGTTTCCTTACCAAATTCTACTTACCAAAGGCGCTTCACTCCCCGACAACGGCGCCATAAAAGAGTCTTGATGACCCACAAGTGTAGGGGATCTATCGTAGTCCTTTCGATAAGTAAGAGTGTCGAACCCAACGAGGAGCAGAAGGAACTGACAAGTGGTTTTCAGCAAGGTATTCTCTGCAAGCACTGAAATTGTCGGTAATAGATAGTAGTGTGATAAGATGATTCGTAGCAAGTAGCAAGTAACAATAGTACCAAAGGTTCAGCAAGATGGATCAATGCATTTTGTAGCAAGGGAAAAGCCTGGACAAACTCTTATATGAGGTAAAGCGCTCCCGAGGACACATGGGAATTTCTGTCAAGCTAGTTTTCATCATGCTCATATGATTCGCGTTCGCTACTTTGATAATTTGATATGTGGATGGACTGGTGCTTAGGTGCTGCCCTTACTTGGACAAACATCCCACTTATGATTAACCTCTCTTGTAAGCATCCGCAAATACGAAAGAAGAATTAAGACAAAGTGTAACCATATCATTAAACTAGTGGATCCAAATCAACCCCTTACAAAGCAACGCATAAACTAGGGATTAAGCTTCAGTCACTCTAGCAACCCATCATCAATTTATTACTTCCCAATGCCTTCCTATAGTCCCAAATAATGGTGAAGTGTTATGTAGTCGACGCTCACATAACACCACTAGAGGAAAAATAACATACAACGCATCAAAATATCAAACGAATACCAAATTCACATGACTACTTGTAGCAAGACTTATCTCATATCCTCAGGAACAAAAGTGACTACTCACAAAGCATAATTATGTTCATGACCAGAGAGGTATTGAATAGCAGCAAAGATCTGAACATATAATCTTCCACCAAGTAATCCAACTAGCATCAACTACAAAGAGTAATTAACACTACTAGCAACCTTACAAGTACAAACCGGAGTCGCGAGACGGAGATTGGTTACAAGAGATGAACTAGGGTTTGGAGATGAGATGGTGCTGATGAAGATGTTGATGGAGATGAGTCCCCTCCGATGAGAGGAGTATTGGTGATGACGATGGCGATGATTTCCCCCTCTGGGAGGGAAATTTCCCCGGCAGGACAGCCCTGCCGGAGCTCTAGATTGGTTCTGCCTCGTGGCGGCGGCGGCTCCTCCCGAAAGCCTCCTTATCATTTTTTCTGGAACGATGAGCGCCGGAGGGGCAACAGGCCGCCCACAAGCCACCCAGGCCCGGCCAGTGGGGTAGGCCGGGCCTGGCAGGCTTGTGGCCTCCTGGTGGCTCCCCTCCGGTACTTCTTCCGCCCAGTATTTTTCATAAAATACAAAATAATTCCACGTTGATTTTCACGGCTTTTGGAGTTGCGCAGAATAGGTATCTCAAACTTGCTCCTTTTTCAGACCAGAATTCCAGCTGCCGGCATCCTCCCTCTTCATGTAAACCTTATAAAATAAGAGAGAAAAGGCATAAGTATTGTACCGTGAAGTGTAATAACAGCCCATAAAGCGATAAATATCAACATAAAAGCATGATGCAAAATAGACGTATCAGTGGCCGACTTCCTAGTCGACTGGGCTGAAACCCAGTTTGAGCCGCCTCCTCCAGACTCCACTCATTGGTGGATGCACTTCGATGGCTCGAAGATGCTAACTGGTCTGGGGGGCGGCATCGTCTTGACGTCTCTGAAAGGAGACCAGCTCAGGTATGCTCTCTAGATTCACTTCGCCGCCTCCAACAACGTCGCCGAGTATGAAGCACTCGCCCACGGTCTCCGGCTCGCCAAGGAGATTGGCATCCAGCGGCTCCTCTACTTCGGCGACTCAGACCTCGTGGTGCAACAAGTTTCTGGCGAATGGGACACCAGGGACTCCAACGAGGCAAGCTACCGCTTCCTCATCCAACAACTCAGCGGCCCTTTCAAAGCTTGCGAGTTTCACCACGTTCCCAGGGCGGACAACGAGGCGGCCGATACACTGGCTAAGATTGGCTCCACGAGACACGCCATCCCAGCCAGCGTCTCCCTTGAGCAGCTGCACAAGCCGTCTATCAAGCCGTCTCCAGAGTCGGCATTGATACGTCTCCAACGTACCTATAATTTTTGATGGTTTCATGCTTTTATCTTGTCAAACTTTGGATGTTTTGCATGCCTTTTATATATTTTTTGGGACTAACTTATTGACTCAGTGCCAAGTGCGAGTTCCTGTTGTTTCCATGTTTATACCCCTTTCAGAGGAGATTTTGAAACGGAGTCCAAATGGAAGAAAATCCCCGAAAAGATTTTTTTTCGTAATGGAAGAAGAGCGGGAAGCTTGGGAGCCAAGGCAGGGGATCCTAAGGGGCCCCACAAGCCCCCACCCCGCAGCCAGGGGGTAGGCCGTGGCCCACAGGCTTGTTGGCCCCCTGAGCGCCCCCTGACCTAGGGGTTGCGCCTATATATTCCCTAAAAATCCCAAAACAATCCCAAAACAATCCTAAAAATCACTTTTCCGCCGCCGCAAGCTTCTGTCTCCGGAAGATCCCATCTAGGGCACGTTCTGGTGCCCCACCGGAGGGGGATTCAGACACGGAGGAATTCTTCATCAACACCATGACCTCTCCGATGATGCGTGAGTAGTTCACCATAGACCTACGGGTCCATAGTTAGTATCTAGATGGCTTCTTCTCTCTCTTGGATCTTCAATACAAAGTTCTCCATGATCTTCATGCAGATCTATCCGATGTAATCTTCTTTTGCGGTGTGTTTGTCGAGATCCGATGAATTGTGGATTTATGATCAGATTATCTATGAATCTTATTTGAGTATATTCTGATCTCTCTTATGCATGATTTCATATCCTTGTAATTCTCTTCGAGCTGTGGGTTTTGTTTGGCCAACTAGATCTATGATTCTTGCAACGGGAGAAGTGCTTGGTTTTGGGTTCATACCGTGCGGTGACCTCACCCAGTGACAGAAGGGGTAGCGAGGCACGCATCGTTTTTTTGCATCAAGGGTAAAAAGATGGGGTTTTCATCATTGGTTTGAGATTATCCCTCTACATCATGTCATCTTGCTTAAGGCGTTACTTTGTTCGTCATGAACTCAATACACTAGATGCATGATGGATAGCGGTTGATGTGAGGAGTAATAGTAATAGATGCAGAAAGTATCGGTCTACTTGTCTCGGACGTGATACCTATATGTATGATCATTGCCTTAGATATCATCATGACTTTGCGCGGTTCTATCAATTGCTCGACAGTAATTTGTTTACCCACCGTGATATTTGCTATTTTGAGAGAAGCCTCTAGTGAACACTATGGCCCCCGGGTCTACTCCACACCATATTTTCAGCCTTACAATTTTTACTCCGTTGCACTTTCCGCCTTAAGATCTCACTTTGCAAACAATCTTGAAGGGATTGACAACCCCTTTGAAGCGTTGGGTGCAAGCTTGTTTGTGTTTGCGCAGGTACTCTGGACTTGACGAATCCCTCCTTCTGGATCGATACCTTGGTTCTCAAAACTGAGGGAAATACTTACTGCTCCTGTGCTGTATCACCCTTTCCTCTTCAAGGGAAAAACTGACGCAAACAAGAGAAGTAGTAGAAGAATTCCTGGCGTTGCTTGGGAAGGACTTTTGTTTCCGTAGCAGAAGAATTTCTGGCGCCGTTGCCGGGGAGGTAGATCAAGTCAAGAACTCATCCAAGTAGGTGTCGCAAACTCATCTCTTGCATTTACTTTGTTTGCGAGTTGCCTCTCGTTTTCCTCTCCCCCACTTCACCAATTTTCCTTTTTCGTTTGCCTTTTTCGTTCGCTCTTTTTCCTCGCCTGCTCTTTGTTTGCTTGTGTGCCCGCTTGCTTGCTTGCCAAAATCACCATGAATGAAAACACCAAACTTTGTGACTTCTCGAATACTAATAATAATGATTTTATTAGTACTCCAATTGCCCGCCACTAGTGCGGAGTCATACGAAACCAATGCCGCTTTGCTGAATCTTGTTATGAAAGAGCAATTCTCTGGCCTACCTAGTGAACATGTTGCATCCCATCTCAATACCTTCATTGAGCTTTGTGATATACAAAAGAAGAAAGATGTGGATAATGACGTGATTAAATTGAAGCTTTTTTCCTTTCTCGCTGCGAGATCGCGCAAAAACTTGGTTTTCTTCTTTGCCAAAAAATAGTATCGATTCTTGGGATAAGTGCAAACATGCTTATATATCCAAGTATTTTCGGCCAAGTAAGATGATCTCTCTCCGGAATGATATCATGAATTTCAAGCAACTTGATCATGAACATGTTGCACAAGCTTGGGAGAGAATGAAATTAATGATTAGAAATTGTCCCGCTCATGGCTTGAGCCTTTGGATGATTATTCAAATCTTTTACACTGGCTTGAATTTCGCTTCTAGAAATATCTTGGACTCCGCCTCAGGTGGAACGTTCATGGAAATCACGTTAGGAGAAGCCACAAAGCTCTTAGATAACATCATGACGAACTACTCTTAGTGGCACAGCGAAAGGTCACCTACTAGTAAGAAGGTACATGCTATATAGGAAATTAACTCGTTGAGTGCTAAGATGGACGAGTTAATGAATTTGGTTGCTAGTAGAAGTGCTCCTTTGGATCCTAATGATATGCCTTTGTCTTCTTTGATTGAGAGTAGCAACGCTAGCTTGTACGTTCATTTTGTTGGTAGGAATAACTTTGGCAACAACAATGCTTTTAGAGGAAAATATGTTCCTAGGCCTTTTCCTGGTAACTCCTCTAATAACTTTGGCAACTCCTACAACAATACCCGTGGAAATTACAATAGATTACCCTCTGATCTAGAGAGTAATATCAAAGAGTTCATCAACTCTCAAAAGATTTTCGATGCGTCCATAGAGGAGAAGCTACTCAAAATTGACGATTTGGCTAAGAGCGTTGATAGAATGTCTAGTGATGTTGATGCTTTGAAAGTTAGATGTGCTCCTCCCAAAATCAACATGGATGAAACTTTGAAGGCTATGCGTGTTTCCATGATTGAGAGCCAAGAAAGAACCGCCAAAATTCATGCTAGACATGAATGGCTTAAAAAGTGCTTGGTGTGACTCCCATTGAATCTTTGTTTTCTTGTGTCAAACCTAATAATTATGGGGCTGGATATGAATCCACTTTGATTGAAAAGTGCCCCAATGATTCACAATCCATATATCTCGATGCTAAAAGCATTGAAAGTGGAGTAGAGGATGTTAAAACTTTGAGTAGTAATGAAATTACTACCATGGATTTCAAGGAATTCAATTATGATAGTTGCTCCTTGATTGAATGCATTTCTTTGATGCAATCCATGTTGAACTCTCCACAAGCTTATAGCCAAAACAAGGCCTTTACCTATCATATCGTCGAAGCTATGATAAAATATCTTGAAGAGAAACTTGAATTGGAAGTCTCTATCCCTGGAAAGCTTCATGATGAGTGGGAACCTACCATCAAAATCAAAATCAAAAACTATGAGTGCAATGCTTTGTGTGATTTGGGTGCTAGTGTTTCTGCGATTCCAAAGTCTTTATGTGATGTTCTGGGTTTTAATGAGATTGAAGAGTGTTCTCTTAATTTGCATCTTGCTGATTCTACTATCAAGAAACCCATGGGAAGGATCAATGATGTTCTTATTGTTGCAAATAGGAACTATGTACCCGTGGATTTCATTGTGCTTGACATTGATTGCAATCCTACTTGCCCTATTATTCTTGGTAGACCTTTCCTAAGGACTATCGGTGCTATAATTGATATGAAGGAAGGGAATATTAGATTTCAGTTTCCTTTAAGAAAGGGCATGGAACACTTTCCTAGAAAGAAAATAAGATTGCCTTATGAATCCATGATGAGGGCCACTTATGGTTTGAGCACCAAAGACGACGATACGTGATTCTATCGCTTTTATGCCTAGCTAAGGGCGTTAAACAATAGTGCTTGTTGGGAGGCAACCCAATGAATTTATCTTTTTCTTTCTGTTTTGTTGCGTCCACACCATCACAATTCTGTTGTGATTGTGTTTTTTGTGTTTCTTTTTGTGTTTGAGCCAAGAAAAACCTTTATGACTAGTCTTGGTAATGGTTGTTTGATCCTGCTGGAAAAAGACAGAAACTTTGTGCTCACGAGATGATTTTTCATTTTTATTCAGAAAGTACTTTTGAGTTGATTCTTTTTTCTGCTGGTTTTTATGCTTTTTTCCTAGGTCGTCGTAATTTTTCAGATTTGTTGAGGTACCAGAAGTATACGAAGTATACAGATTGCTACAGACTGGTCTGTTTTTGGCAGATTCTATTTTTTGTTGAGTTGGTTGCTTGTTTTGATGAAATTATGGTTAGTATCGGGGGGTACTAGCCATGGAAAAGTGAGAATACAGTAGCCCAACACCAATATGGATGGAATTCAAGTTTTCTACAGTACCAAAAGAAGTGGTAGTTTGTTTTCTTGTACTAATGTTATCACGAGTTTCTATTTAAGCTTTGTGTTGTGAAGTTTTCAAGTTTTGGGTGATGTTCTCATGGACGATGATATAAGGAGTGGAAAGAGCTCAAGCTTTGGGATGCCCAAGGCATCCCAAGCCAAATTCAAGGAAACCAAAAAGCCTAAGCTTGGGGATGCCCCGGGAAGGCATCCCCTCTTTCGTCCTCAATCCATCGGTAACATTACTTGGAGCTATATTTTTATTCACCACATGATATGTGTTTTGCTTGGAGCGTCTTGTATCGTAGGAGTCTTTTATTTTTGTTGTGTCACAATCATCCTTTCTGCACACGTTTTTGAGAGAGATAGACACGCACTCATCGTGATTTTGCTAGAATGCTCATAGTGCTTCACTTATATCTTTTGAGCTAGATACTTTTTCTCTAGTGCTTCACTTATATCTTTTAGAGCACGGCGGTATGTGATTTGGTAGTTGTCTTATGCTATGAAAGTAGTCCAAAATGTGATAGGTACCCAAAGAGGATGCAAAAACCTCCATCTTCATGTGCATTGAGTAGAAAGAGAAGTTTTGATTCCTCTCAATTAGTTTTGAGACGTGGATTCGGTAATATTGAGAGCTATGTTACTAAGGTGTTGTGAATCTAGAGATACTTGTGTTGAAGTTAGTGATTCTCGTAGCATGCACGTATGGTGAACTGCTATGTTTGGAAGTCGGAGCATAATTGATTTATTGATTGTCATCCTTTGTGTTGATTTCGGGATCGCGCGATGGTTAACACCTACCAACCCTTCCCCTAGGAGTATGCGTTTAGCACTTTGTTTCGATTACTAATAAAAACTTTCGCAATAAGTATGTGAGTTCTTCATGACTAATGTGAGTCCATGGTATAGATGCACTTCCACCTTCCACTATTTCTAGCCTCTTTAGTGTTGCGCAATTCTCGCCGGTGCACAAACCCACCATATGCCTTCCTCAAAACAGCCACCATACCTACCTACTATGGCATTTTCATAGTCATTCCGAGTTATATTGCCATGCAACTCCCACCGTTCTATCTCATGACTTGTGACGTCACTCTCATAATGCCATTGCATGACGTAAAATAGCTAGCGAGATGTTTTCAACGTCATACGCCATGATAGATCGTTGCACATCTCGATATACTGCCGGAGGTATTTCCTTTAGAGTCATCATCATTTTGAGCTGTGAGTAAATAAAAGTGTGATGATCATCATTATTAGAGCATTGTCCCATGTGAGGAAATAAAAAAAGATCCCAAAGAGCCCAAAAAAAGAGGCCTAAGAGCCCAAATGAAAAAAAGAGAAAAGAGAGAAAAATAGAGAAGGGACAATGCTACTATCTTTTTTTCCACAGTTGTGCTACATAATAGCACCATGTTCTTCATGATTGAGAGCTTCTTGCTTCGTCACCACCATATGCTAGTGGGAATCTTCATTATATAACTTGGCTTGTATATTCCAATGATGGGCTTCCTCAAAATTGCCCTAGGTCTTCGTGAGCAAGCAAGTTGGATGCACACCCACTAGTTTTCCTTTTGACCTTTCACATACTTATAGCTCTACTGCATCTCTTGTATGGCAATACCTACTCATTCACATTCATATCTATTAATGGGCATCTCCATAGCCCTTTGATATGCCGAGTCAATGTGACCATCTCCTCCTTTTTGTCTCACAACCACCACCACACTCTATTCCACTTATAGTGCTATATCCATGGCTAACGCTCATGTATTGCGTGATAGTTATAAAAAGTTTGAGAAAGTAAGAGTGCGAAAACAATTACTTGGCCAATACCGGGGTTGTGCATGATTTACATTAGTTGTGTGAGGATGATGGAGCATAGCCAGACTATATGATTTTGTTGGGATAACTTTCCTTGGCCTTGTTATTTTGAAAGTTCATGATTACCTTGCTAGTTTGCTTGAAGTATTATTGTTTTCATGTTAATAGCAAACTATTGTTTTGAATCTTACGGATTTGAACATTCATGTCACGTGAAAGAAGTTGCAAAAGGACAACTATGATAGGTCCACATCAAAAATTCATTCTTTATCACTTCCCTACTCGAGGACGAGCAGGAGTTAAGCTTAGGGATGCTTGATACGTCTCCAACGTATCTATAATTTTTGATGGTTTCATGCTTTTATCTTGTCAAACTTTGGATGTTTTGCATGCCTTTTATATATTTTTTGGGACTAACTTATTGACTCAGTGCCAAGTGACAGTTCCTGTTTTTGACCCCTTTCAGAGGAGATTTTGAAACGTAGTCCAAATGGAAGAAAATCCCCAAAAAGATTTTTTTGTGTAACGGAAGAAGATCGGGAAGCTTGGGAGACAAGGCAGGGGAGCCTCAGGGGCCCCACAAGCCCCCACCCTGCGGCCAGGGGGTAGGCCGCGGCCCACAGGCTTGTGGCCCCCCTGAGCGCCCCCTGACCTTGGGGTTGCACCTATATATTCCCTAAAAGTCCCAAAAAAATTAGGAGATCATCGAAATCACTTTTTCGCCGCCGCAAGCTTCTGTCTCCGCAAGATCCCATCTGGGGCACGTTCTGGTGCCCTGTCGGAGGGGGG
Source organism: Hordeum vulgare subsp. vulgare (assembly GCF_904849725.1). Taxonomy (NCBI): domain Eukaryota; kingdom Viridiplantae; phylum Streptophyta; class Magnoliopsida; order Poales; family Poaceae; genus Hordeum; species Hordeum vulgare. The sequence goes on along the minus strand of NC_058524.1, from coordinate 384,509,648 downwards.
ATTCGGACACGGAGGGCTTCTTCATCAACACCATGACCTCTCCGATGATGCGTGAGTAGTTCACCATAGACCTACGGGTCCATAGTTAGTATCTAGATGGCTTCTTCTCTCTCTTGGATCTTCAATACAAAGTTCTCCATGATCTTCATGGAGATCTATCCGATGTAATCTTCTTTTGCGGTGTGTTTGTCGAGATCCTATTTGAATCTTATTTGAGTTTCTTCTCATCTCTCTTATGCATGATTTCATATCCTTGTAATTCTCTTCGAGTTGTGGGTTTTGTTTGGCCAACTAGATCTATGATTCTTGCAATGGGAGAAGTGCTTGGTTTTGGGTTCATACCGTGCGGTGACCTCACCAAGTGACAGAAGGGGTAGCGAGGCACGCATCGTGTTGTTGCCATCAAGGGTAAAAAGATGGGGTTTTCATCATTGGTTTGAGATTATCCCTCTACATCATGTCATCTTGCTTAAGGCGTTACTCTGTTCGTCATGAACTCAATACACTAGATGCATGCTGGATAGCGGTCAATGTGTGGAGTAATAGTAGTAGATGCAGAAAGTATCGTTCTACTTGTCTCGGACGTGATGCCTATATGTATGATCATTGCCTTAGATATCGTCATGACTTTGCGCGGTTCTATCAATTGCTCGACAGTAATTTGTTTACCCACCGTGATATTTGCTATTTTGAGAGAAGCCTCTAGTGAACACTGTGGCCCCCGGGTCTACTCCACACCATATTTTTAGCCTTACACTTTTTACTTCGTTGCACTTTCCGCTTTCAGATCTCACTTTGCAAACAATCTTGAAGGGATTGACAACCCCTTTGAAGAGTTGGGTGCAAGCTTGTTTGTGTTTGCGCAGGTACTCTGGAATTGACGAGGCCCTCCTTCTAGATCGATACCTTGGTTCTCAAAACTGAGGGAAATACTTACTGCTCCTGTGCTGCATCACCCTTTCCTCTTCAAGGGAAAAATCGACGCAAACAAGAGAAGTAGCAAGAAGAATTCCTGGCGTTGCTTGGGAAGGACTTTTGTTGCTGTAGCAGGCTTCAATTTTCGTGCTGGCTGATTCATCGGTGCAAGCGCCGTCGGCTACGCCAGCTGCACCGGCTATAGCTCCTGTGCCGGCTGCACTCGCTCTGCCGACTCCAATTGCGGCACCGGCTACAACCACTTCGCCGGCTACAACAACAAATCCGGCTCCGCCAAGCCTCGAATCTTGTCGTCTCGACACCCAGTGCGTGGACGTCATGGAGGTAGACGGCGAGCCGGCTGCCACGACGGCATCAGAGACATAGAGTCTCGATCCCGCGGCTGCTTCATCAAGTGCGGGGGCTGCAGAAGCCCCCGACACTCAGGTCGAGACGGAGCTGATGACCCACAAGTATAGGGGATCAATCGTAGTCCTTTCGATAAGTAAGAGTGTCAAACCCAACGAGGAGCAGAAGGATCTGACAAGTGGTTTTCAGCAAGGTAATATCTGCAAGCACTGAAATTATCGGTAACAAGTGATTGTGTGGTGAGATGATTCGTAGCAAGCAACAAGTAACAAAAGTAGCAACGGTGCAGCAAAGTAGCCCAATCCCTTTTTGTAGCAAGGGACAACCTGGACAAAGTCTTATAGGAGGAAAAACGCTCCCGAGGACACACGGGAATTTCTGTCATGCTAGTTTTCATCATGTTCATATGATTCGCGTTCGTTACTTTGATAGTTTGATATGTGTGTGGACCGGTGCTTGGGTACTTCCCTTACTTGGACAAGCATCGCACTTATTATTAACCCCTCTCGCAAGCATCCGGAACTACGAAAGAAGTATTAAGACAAAGTCTAACCATAGCATTAAACTAGTGGATCCAAATCAGCCCCTTACGAATCAACGCATAAACTAGGGTTTAAGCTTCTGTCACTCTAGAAACCCATCATCTACTTACTACTTCCCAATGCCTTCCTCTAGGCCCAAATAATGGTGAAGTGTTATGTAGTCGACGTTCACATAATACCACTAGAGGAAAAACAACATACAACACATCAAAATACCGAACGAATACCAAATTCACATGACTACTATTAGCATGACTTACCCATGTCCTCCGGAACAAAAGTAACTACTCACAAAGCATAATAATATTCATGACCAGAGAGGTAATGAGTAGCATCAATGATCTGAACATAAACTCTTCCACCAAGTAATCCAACTAGCATCAACTACACAGAGTAATTAACACTACTAGCAACCTTACAAGTACCAATCGGAGTCGCGAGATGGAGATTGGTTACAAGTGATGAACTAGGATTTGGAGATGAGATGGTGCTGATGAAGATGGTAATGGTGACGAGTCCCCTCCGATGAGAGGAGTGTTGGTGATGACGATGGCGATGATTTCCCCCTCCGGGAGGGAAGTTTCCCCGGCAGGATCATCCTACCGGAGCTCAAGATTGGTTGTTCTTAAGTTCCGCCTCGTGGCGGCGGCGAATCCTCCGAAAAGCCTCGTCCTGATTTTTTTCCAGGCGAATCCACATACTCAATCATCCTTTCGTTCTCTACAATTGCTACGACTCACGTGGTACTCATGAGATCAAAGTTTTAGCTAGACACAGAGAAAGATAGGGGCTTATAGTTTCGCCTCCCAACTGCTTACCTCAAGGGTAATGTCAACAAAAATAATTCATGAATACTTACTTCCAAGTTGACATATGAATATAGATCTTTCCCTAGCATATGACGTTAGCCAAGATAAAGGCGAAACAAGGAATTGGTGAAGATCACCATGACTCTTTCAAGGGCAAAAAGTAAAGGTACAAGATAGGCCCTTCGCAGAGGGAAGTAGAGGTTGTCATCCGCTTTTGAGGTTTGGATGCGTGTCCTCTTAGTGTCGAGGAACGTCACTTTATATTGCCTCCTGTGATAAATAACTTTATTATGCAGTCTGTCACTTTTATGTCTTCCTCATCAAAGGTTCGTACAAAGCTTATTTTCCACACACTAATAGATCATACATATTAGGGAGAAATTTTTATTGCTTGCACCGATGACAACTTACTTGAGGGATCTTATTCAATCCATAGGTAGGTATGCTGGACTCTCATGGCAAAACTGGGTTGAAGGTTTATGGATGCACAAGTAGTATCTCTACTCGGTGCGGGAGTTTTGGATAATATGAGGTGGAAGCAATCTTCACATGCTAAGGGATCTCTAATCATATAACATTGTTCGAAACCAAGCAAACACAATTCATTATGTTGTCTTCCTTGTCCAACATCTACTCCTAGGCATGTAATAGTTTAGTGAGTGTTCACAATCATAGATGGTGTTAAAGATGATATATTTATATGTGAACCTCTCCTTCTTTATCACTTCCTATTAATTGCAACAATGACCAAGGTCTATGTTTGTCTAACCTCAACAAGTTCCAATCATCATTCTTTTTATATGTGAAGCCATCACTTCCCATAAGATCATTACATGCTCTTTCATGCTTTTGTTCTTTTCTCAATCTTTTTGATCATGGCAAGAGGCAAAGCCCTTCAACTAAGACACTCTTTATTATATGGCTCATGAGCTCGAATACACCGGGGGTGATACAAAGCAAAACTGAATACTAAACACTAAGACCTTTATTCTACTAGAGAAAGAGAAAACTGAAAAGGAACAAACTAAAACAAAGGTAAAGGCAAAAGATGTGATGGTGATACGATACCGGGGCAACTCCCCCAAGCTTGGCATAAGCCAAGGGGCTTGCCCATACCCATGCTTAGTTGTCTTCCTTTGGTGCTGATGGTGGTGGAGTTGTTGCAATCTTTGATTCCAAGAGGGCCATTAATCTTTGATTTATACCTTGGAGATATATGATATGTTTCTCCAGCAAAACAACTTCATGAGTGAGATAAGTATTGTGAGAACGAGTTGTTTCACAAAACCTCAAGAGTTCAATCAAGGATGGAGACAGTAGATGGAGGTAGGGTTGGAGGAAATCCACTTCTTCAACTTCTTCCTTGTTGAGCACAGATTGCACTTCGTCCCATGCCTGATTCTTCTCCTCAATTTTGCCCTTGGTTTCTTTAGGTATCCTTTCCTTAGCCTCCATGACATCCATCCTTTTCAAATCAGCACTTACTTCTCCATAAACTTGAGGGAGATTGTTCTCCCCCACAGATTCCTAAGACGACATCTTGCCCTAATTCTGCGGTAGAAAACAGGCTCGAAACGAAAACAAAGGAAATCTGCGTGATACGAGGGTCAAACCTTACGGGAGAATATATAGTGATTTTTTCCAGACCAGAAGGAGTACTCCGCACGAAAACGGAGTCTGGGAGGCACACGAGGTGGCCACAAGCCACCCAGGCACGCCCAGGGGGTGGGCCTGCGCCTGGCAAGCTTGTCGCCTCCTCACACGCTTTCCGGACTACTTCCAATTTTTCTATTTTTTCAAATATTCCAAAACGGAGAAAAATTCCTATTGGAAAAGTTTTGGAGTATGTTTTTTCTTACCAAATCACATACCTCTTCGTTTTCGGAGTCTGGACAGGCTGATAAATATCCCTTAGGTATTCTTCCGGAGTTATGGTATTGATAATATTGCTTTCAACATTTATGGGAGTACCTGAGATATAATGCTTGATTCTGTGCCCATTTACCACTCTCGGACAATTACCTTCCGTGTTGTTGATCTTGATAGCACCGGAATGATATACTTCCTCAACAATATAGGGAACTTCCCATTTAGAGAGAAGCTTGCCTGCAAAGAATGTTAAACGAGAATTATATAGCAAGACATAATCACCTACATTGAACTCACGCTTTTGTATCCTTTTATCGTGCCACCTCTTAACCTTTTATTTGAACAACTTGGCATTCTCATATGCGTGAGTTCTCCATTCATCAAGCGAGCTAATATCAAATAACCTCTTCTCACCAGCAAGTTTGAAATCAAAGTTCAGCTCTTTGATTGCCCAATAAGCTTTATGCTCTAGCTCAAGAGGTAGATGACATGCTTTACCGTACACAATTTTGTACGGAGACATGCCCATGGGATTCTTATAAGCAGTTCTATAAGCCCATAGTGCATCATCAAGCTTCTTAGACCAATTCTTTCTAGACCTGTTGACAATCTTTTGCAGAATCCGTTTAATCTCTCTATTGCTTAGCTCTACTTGACCACTGGACTGAGGGTGATAGGGAGACGCAATTCTATGGTTGACATCGTACTTATCAAGCGTTTTATGGAAAGCACCATGAATGAAATTTGAACCACCATCGGTCATTAGATATCTAGGAACTCCGAATCTAGGGAAAATAACTTCTTTAAGCATCCTAATAGAGGTGTTGTGATCAACACTACTAGTGGGGATAGCTTCTACCCACTTAGTGCCGTAATCAACAACAACTAGGATATGAGTATACCCGTAGGATTTTGGAAAAGGTCCCGTATAATCAAAGCCCCAAACATCAAATGGTTCAATGACAAGTGAATAGTTCATAGGCATTTCCTGACGTTTACCGATATTACCTATTCTTTGACATTCGTTATAGGACAAGACAAACTTACGGGTATCCTTGAAGAGAGTGGGCAAATAAAAACCTGATTGCAATACCTTTTGTGCAGTTCTATCTCATGCATGGTGTCCTCCGTAGGCCTCGGAGTGACACTTCTGTAGGATCTGTCCCTGTTCATGTTCAGGTACACAACGTCTAATAACACCATCTACTCCTTCCTTATAAAGGTGAGGATCATCCCAAAAGTAATGTCTCAAGTCAAAGAAGAATTTCTTCTTTTGCTGGTATGTGAAACTAGGTGGTATGTATTTGGCAATGATATAGTTTGTATAATCAGCCTACCACGGTGCACTACGTGAAGAATTGATGACATTCAGTTTCTCATCGGGAAAGCTATCATCAATAGGTTGTGGGTCATGAAGAACCTTCTCCAACCTAGACAAGTTATCTGCTACACGGTTATCAACACCCTTCCTGTCGACAACGTGCAAATCAAATTCCTGTAGCAAGAGAACCCATCTGATAAGTCTAGGTTTAGCGTCCTTCTTCTCCATGAGGTACTTAATAGCAGCATGATGAGTGTGAATAGTGACTTTGGAATCAACTATGTAAGACCTGAACTTTTCACATGCAAACACGACTGCTAAAAATTCCTTCTCCGTAGTAGCATAGTTTCTCTGGGCACTTTCTAGAGTTTTACTAGCATAGTGAATAACATTCAACTTCTTGTCAATTCTTTGCCCTAGGACAGCACCAACAGCATAAAAGCTAGCATCACACATGATCTCAAAAGGTAGGTTCCAATCAGGTGGTTGAACAATAGGTGCAGTTATCAAAGCCTTCTTAAGTATTTCGAAGGCTTCCACACAATCATCGTCAAAAACAAAAGGAATATCCATTTGCAAGAGATTTCTAAGAGGCCTAGAAATCTTAGAGAAGTCTTTAATGAACCTTCTATAGAAACCAGCATGACCAAGGAAACTTCTTATACCTTTGATATCTATGGGGTATGGCATTTTCTCGATTGCATCAACCTTAGCCTTATCGACCTCAATACCTCTTTCAGAAATTTTATGTCCTAAGACGATGCCTTCATTAACCATAAAGTGGCACTTCTCCTAATTGAAGACAAGATTGGTGTCTTTACATCCCTACAAGACTCGATCAAGGTTGCTGAGCCAATCGTCAAAAAAGACCCGTAAACGGAGAAGTCATCCATGAAAACCTCAACAATCTTTTCATAAAAGTCAGAGAATATAGCCATGATACATCTTTGAAAGGTGGCACGTGCATGACATAAGCCAAAAGGCATACTTCTATAAGCAAAGGTACCGAAAGGGCGGGTGAAAGTGGTTTTCTCCTGATCAGATTGTGCAACTCGTATTTGGGAGAAACCAGAATAACCGTCTAGAAAGCAGAAGTGTGTGTATTTAGACAGTCTTTCTAGCATTTGGTCGATAAAAGGCAAAGGGTAATGATCTTTCCTAGTGGCTTTATTCAATTTCCTAAAATCGACCACCATCCTATAGCCACTAATAATCCTCTGTGGGATCAATTCATCCTTATCATTAGGGACAACGGTAATACCTCCCTTCTTAGGGACACAATGTACCGGAATCACCCAATCACTATGAGCAACAGGATAGATAATACCTGCTTCGAGGATCTTTAGTATTTCTTTTCTTACTACCTCTTTCACCTTAGGATTCAATCTCCTTTGATGATCAGCAACTGGTTTGGAATCAGGGTCAGTTTTAATCTTGTGCTGGCATAGAGTGGGACTAATGCCCTTAAGATCATCAAGAGTATATCCAATAGTAGCACGGTGCTTCCTCGGAGTTTTTAGTAACTTCTTTTATTCATGCTGTGAGAGGCTAGCACTAATAATAATAGGATATATCTCTTTTTCGTCAAGATAAGCATACTTAAGAGTATCAGGCAACTGTTTAAGCTCGAACACAGGATCACCCTTTGGTGGGGGTGGATCCCCAAGCAGTTCAAGAGGCAAGTTATTCTTAAGGACAGGATATTGTTCTAAGACAACTCTATCTATCTCATCCCTTTCATCTATATGCATATCATTTTCATGCTCAAGCAATTATTCCTCTAAGGGATTAGTAGGAGGCACGGCAATAGAAGCTAAGGCAATAGTTTCATCCCTACTAGGCAACTCTTTTTCATGAGGTTGTCTAGCAAACTTGGAGAAATTGAACTCATTTGACATACCTTCAAAGCCAACAGTGACAGTTTGCTTCTCACAGTCGATATGAGCATTGACAGTATTGAGGAAGGGTCTGCCAAATATGACGGGACAAAAGCTATCTTGTGCAGTAGCAAGAACGACGAAATCAGCAGGATACTTCGTTTGACCACATAAGACTTCAACATCCCTAACAATTCCCACAGGGCTGGTAGTATCTCTATTGGCAAGCTGAATAGTGACATCTATAGGTTCTATCTCAACAGGTGCAATATTGTCTTTGATTTCATCATATAAGGATTGAGGTATTGCACTAACACTAGCACCAACGTCACATAAACCATGATAACAATGATCTCCTATCTTAACAGAAACAACAGGCGTGCCAACAACAGGCCTATGTTTGTCTCTAACATGAGGTTTAGCAATTCTAGCAGCATCTTCACAGAAGTGAATATTATGTCCCTCAACATCGTCGAACAGAAGATCTTTGATAATAGCAATGCTAGGTGCAACTCTAGTTTGCTTAGGGGTGTAGGTGTTCTAATGTAGCCTCTACGTATCACAGTTGAAGCTTTAGAATGATCCTTTATCCTAACAGGGAAAGGTGGTTTCTCAATGTAAGCACTCGGAACAACAGGATCATTATAGGCAATGACTTTCTCTTCAACTGGATTGGGTTTAACTACATTGACTTCTAAGCGAGGATGATATTTAAACCACTTCTCTTTGGGGAGATCAATATGAGCAGCAAAAGATTCACACAATGAAGCTACTATCTCAGAGTCAAGTCCATACTTAGCGCTAAAGTCACAAAAAGTATTTGTTTCAACAAAGGATTTAACGCAATCAAAATTGAAATTCATACCTGACTCCTTACCTTCATCACGCTCACAATCTTCAGAGTTGCGTTTAATTCTCTCCAATAGATTCCATTTGAAGTCGGTATCTCTCTTCACAAAAGAACCGGTACAAGAAGTGTCAAGCATGGTGCGATCATCATGAGAAAGCCGAGCATAGAAGTTCTAAATGATAATTTCTCTCGAGAGTTCATGGTTGGGGCATGAATATAACATTGATTTAAGCCCCCCCCCAAGCTTGAGCGATGCTTTCTCTGTCACAAGGCCAAAAAATATAAATATAATTCCGATCACGATGTACTAAATGCATAGGATAAAACTTTTGATGAAATTCCAATTTCAACCGATTGTAGTCCCATGATCTAGTATCATCACATAGCCTATACCATGTCAACACCTTATCCTTCAAAGATAAAGGAAATACCTTCTTCTTGACCTCATCCTCGGGCAAACCTGCAAGCTTAAATAAACCACAAACTTCATCTACATAGATTAGATGCAAGTCTGAATGTGATGTTCCATCTCCTGTAAAAGGATTAGCCAGCAGTTTCTCAAGCATACCCGAAGCAAATTCAAAGCAAATATTTTCAGTAGGTGCAGCAGGTTGAGGAGAAACTCTTTGTGCTTCCGTTCGAGGTGAAGATACCCCGAACAAGCCCCTCAAAGGATTAGTTTCCATAGTGACAAGTGACAATAAATTTCAGAACACTATATGAATGTTTCCTTACCAATTTCCACGTACCAAAGGCGCTTCACTCCCCGGCAACGGCGCCAGAAAAGAGTCTTGATGACCCACAAGTATAGGGGATCAATCGTAGTCCTTTCAATAAGTAAGAGTGTCGAACCCAACGAGGATCAGAAGGATTTGACAAGTGGTTTTCAGCAAGGTAATATCTGCAAGCACTGAAATTATCGGTAACAAGTGATTGTGTGGTGAGATGATTCGTAGCAAGCAACAAGTAACAAAAGTAGCAACGGTGCAGCAAAGTGGCCCAATCCCTTTTTGTAGCAAGGGACAAGTCTGGAAAAAGTCTTATAGGAGGAAAAACGCTCCCGAGGACACACGGGAATTTCTCTCATGCTAGTTTTCATCATGTTCATATGATTCGCGTTCGTTACTGTGATAGTTTGATATGTGGGTGGACCGGCACTTGGGTACTGCCCTTACATGGACAAGCATCCCACTTATGATTAACCCCTCTCGCAAGCATCCGCAACTACGAAAAAAAATTAAGACAAAGTCTAACCATAGGATTAAACTAGTGGATCCAAATAAGCCCCTTACGAAGCAACGCATAAACTAGTGTTTAAGCTTCTGTCACTCTAGCAACCCATCATCTACTTACTACTTCCCAATGCCTTCCTATAGGCCCAAATAATAGTGAAGTGTTATGTAGTCGACGTTCACATAACACCACTAGAGGAAAAACAACATACAACACATCAAAATACCGAACGAATACCAAATTCACATGACTACTATTAGGATGACTTATCCCATGTCCTCAGGAACAAAAGTAACTACTCACAAAGAATAATCATATTCATGACCAGAGAGGTAATGAGTAGCATCAAGGATCTGAACATAAACTCTTCCAACAAGTAATCCAACTAGCATCAACTACAGAGAGTAATTAACACTACTAGCAACCTTACAAGTACAAATCGGAGTCGCGAGACGGAGCTTGGTTACAAGTGATGAACTAGGGTTTGGAGATGAGATGGTGCTGATCAAGGTGTTGATGGTGACGAGTCCACCCTGATGAGAGGAGTGTTGGTGATGACGATGGCGACGATTTCCCCCTCCGGGAGGGAAGTTTCCCCGGCAGGATCGTCCTCCCGGAGCTCTAGATTGGTTCTGCTCAAGTTCCACCTTGTGGCGGCAGCGAATCCTCCGAAAAGCCTCCTCCTAATTTTTTCCGGACGAAACCCTTCTTGTAGCCAAAGGGGGGGTCCAGAGGGCCAGCTGGGTGCCCACAAGCCCCCTAGGCGTGGTCACGGGGTGGCCGCGCCTAGCAGGCTTGTGGCCACCTGCTGGCGCCCCTCTGGCACTTCTTCGACCTAGTATTTTTTATAATTCCCGAAAAAAATCCTCGTTGATTTTTACGGCGCTTGGAGTTGCGCAGTGTCGTGGGTATAAGTCTGATAGTAGATGTGTAGGGTACGAAAGGATGGGCAGAGCCTTAGCTACGGCGAGGTTGTATGAGTTCAGGCCCCTCTACGATGGAGGTAAAAGCCCTACGTCTCAGTGCTCTTGGGAGCTTAGTGTCGAGTGGAATATAGGATTACAGTAAATGCCAACCCCTACACCAGTGGGGAAGAGCGGCTTATATAGAGTGCGCTGCCCTCCACAACGGCCCGGTGGACAGGGGTGGAATAGTGGCGAATAAATGCCTACGTTACAGGTAACGTATGCCTTAAATGCTAATAATGGTGTATGAAAACGTATGATCGTTGCCCTCCTGGGAGGTTACGATGGACAGAGTGGAATTCAGTCGGTACGATAAATAAGCTCCGAATGCTCGTCACTGACTGGATGATGGGGGGTCCTTAGTTCAGTCGGAACTGTCTAAGGGCCTTGCCCTCTATGAAGGGTAGTCCTTGAGTAGGACCTATAGGGCAGGCCTATGACCCTACCCTGGGACTATAACCCCATCATTAGTCCCCGAATGGATCGGGGTTGGAATGAGGAAGTAGTGCCTGGAGTACGGATCCGACTGGTATGGATGTGACTTTGGCGTTGTTTGCCTCGATCCATTTTATCCTTTCGACCAGTGATCCGAGTGAATATACCAGTGAAACGAACCGTCAGGGACCGAGTGCTTCCGCGGAATCTTTCGATGTGACCGGTCAAACTGACAGCGTCGGATTTTCTGGGATCTTCAAATTCCGGTTATCGCGCGCTCAGCGGGGATGTCGACATCGTCATCGAGTAGTTTCTGCCGCCTCAATTACCGCGCCTTTATATTCTCCACTAATATCGCAGCAGCCGGTCGGGGGATAAGATTTCGGGGCCACCTGTTAGTGACCCAGTCGGAACCTTATTTAAGCCTCTCCGGCGGGGGTTTCTTGCTGCGCTGCCCTTGTTACTCGCACTCGCCTCGCTTCTCCCGTAGCTCCCTGCGCGTTCCAAGCCTCCTCCTCCCTCTCCTCCTCTGCAGGTCTGCTGCGTTCACCATGACGAAGGGGCAGACGAGCAAGCTCGAGTCGCAGAAGAAGAAGAAGAAGGCGGCGGCCCCTGCTCAGCGGCGACAGCGAGCACTACCGGCGGGTTGGGTCCAGGGGGATTTCCTCCCCTCCACGGTGACGGCGGACGACCTGCTGGAGGTGGTGGAGCAAGGCATGATTGCCAACAAGTCGTGGCGGCTGCCGGCGGAAGGCGATACGGAGCCGGCGCCGCAGGAGGGAGAGCGCGTCTTGCTGCTCAGCCACGTGTACAGGGGCTTCTCCTTGCCTCCCCACCCCTTCTTTAGAGGTATTATGAATCACTTCGGGGCGCAGCTCCATCATTTTCCTCCCAACGCGATAGCCCATCTCGCCGCATTCGTCGCTCTGTGCGAGTGCTTTATTGGATGTCCTCCCCATTGGGGGCTCTTTAAGTACATCTTCTCCGCTAGGTCTCAGACTGTCAAAAAGCTTAGCCAGTCGGACGATAAAACCCATCTCCTCCAGCTCTGCGGGGGCTTAGGCTTCCAAAAGAAAACAAAGAGTAGCTACCCCCCTATCTAGCTGTCCGAGTCAGTTAGGAACTGGCAGTCGACCTGGTTCTACTGTCAGGACATAGCTTGTCAGAATGCCGCGACCGGGTTGCCGCCCTTTAGCCTAGACCGTCTGGGCCCTCCCACGCAGCTTGCGCTCTCAAAGTTGGAAAAGATCCAGATCCAACCTCTCGTCGACGCGCTGATAGCTGTCGTCCGCAAGGGAGTCACCGGCACAGATTTGCTAGAGACTTTTCTGGGTCGGCGCATCCAGCCGCTGCAAGCCCGACACCACGCCATGTGGCACTACGTGGGGCCCGAGGATTCCACTCGGACTCATCCAGAGTGCGTGACCGGGGAGACCGTGACAGCGTGGGTCCGCGGCATTACAGGCGCATTCGACAACCCCCAAGGAGCCCGGCGAGTGAGGCCCTTCCGCGCCAACAATCCTCCTCCGAATGAGGTGAGTGCATCTTGTCGAGTGCCTTCAATCTCCTTAGATCTATCACTTTTCTTGTATCACCGCCTGATGTTCGACGTTGCCAACTGTGTTTTGTGCAGGAGTGGACCAACTGGCATTCTCCCATCTCGAACGGGAATCTTGCTGAGGAAGAGGAGGGCAGCCAGGAGGGCAGCGCGGATAGCGCCGAGTACGTCTTCGACAGTGGGGAGACGGAGGAGGAGACTGGAGAGGAGGAGGGGGAGGTTGGGGAGCAGAGCTCGCCACCTCCACCATCAGAGCCTCAAACTAAGGGCCGCCACAAACCCGCGGCTCCGCCGGCTCCTCCAGCAGCTCCGAGTGCTCTGCCTGCTTCTCCCATGGCTCCGAGTGCTCCGCCAGCTCCTCCCGTGGCTCCGAGTGCTAGGAGCGTGAAGAGGACCAGGGACGCTGCTGCCGAGCCCACGGACCAACCGTCCAAGGTGGCCAAACCGAGTGGGTCCAAGCCTCAGAAAGATTTGCCTCGGATGAGGGTCGCTGTTCCAGTTGCCTCAGCGTAAGTGTCTTGTTCTCCCATCTTGTTTCAGTATTTGATTGAACTCATGCTTATCGGTCGAGTGGATTTTACTCGACGGAGCTGCTACCTCCGCCACCTCTCTGCCACGCCAGGACGATGATCCCATGGATATGGATAACACTGCCACATCCGAGCAAGGTATGTTGTGACGACTCCGAGAGTTTGCATTATTGTTTCGCGAGTGCTGTCTTTAATCTTGCCCTTTTTCTGCAACCTCATGTTGTTCAGTCAGGCTTCCTTCGGAGGTAATTCATCTAGAGGAGGACGACCAAAGGGGATCAGGGCCAACTTTGGCGCCTGTCATTGAGGTTATTCCATCTTCTGCTGCTCCCACCATGGACGCGCCGCCGACCGAGCCGATGCCGTCGACTGAGGCGGTTCCCCTCGCGGCGGAACCGACTGGAGCGGGACTTGGGATGCCCAAGGAGTCTTCTGTCGTGCCAGGTCCATCGACCGTCCAGTACGACGCCCGACATCTCCTGGAAGACCAAGTGGGAGCCGCCAAGGAGGCCATGGTGCAGGCGGAGTTGATGGTGGGTGATGCCAAGGGAGCGTACGACTCCATCGCGTCTTTGTACAAGAGAAGCTTGGAGCTCCGAGACGATATCCGAGTAAGTGCGCTAGTAAGTGTTTACTTTCCTCTTGTAACCCACTGGGGGTTTAAGTGATATACTCGGATACAGTAGGATTATTTTGCAGTGGGTTCACTCAGAGTGAACCCAGTGGGTGTAGTCCCCGAGACTTCTGTCGAGTGCTTGCACCGGCAGTTGTCTTTATATGTATTTCCCGTTATCTGAGCAGATCACAGTTGGTCTGCCCGAATATTACCAGTGGGGGCACTCGGAGTGCATCCACTGGATGTAGTCCCTGAGAGTAGTGTTACTCAGGTCAGGTAATAGCATTCTCGTAGATTTGTCTGTTTGGCATGTAGCTCAATAGGGCCGGCCCGTTCGAGCTTCATGCCAGTGGGGTCACTCTTAGTGAACCCACTGGGTGTTGTCCCTGAGACCGCTGTCGAGTGCTTGCATCGGCAGGGGTCTGAAGAACTTTGTGCTTTGTTTGTTTTCCTTGTTGAATGTGTCTGAGCTTCCCTTTTTGCTGATTTGGCAGAAGACTTCCGAAATGGGATCCGCATACAATGCTCTAAAGGCTGAAAAGGTTCAGCTTGCTGCGGAATTGGAGGCGGCTGTGAATGACTTGGCTGGTGTGAAGGGGCCTCTTGCTGACCGAGAGAAGTCTTTGGAGGAGTCCCGGGAGACCAACAAGGCATTGGTGGCCGAAATTAAAAAAACGGGCAGGCAAAGAACTGAACTGATGGGTCAGATGAAGGTGATGAACCGTCGATGCATTTCGCAGGAGAAGTATGTCAACGACTGGGCAAGGAAGATGATTGCACTGCTCGGTGGTAAGCTTTTTGCCGAGTGCTTCTTGACTTTGTAATTCATTCTGCGCTTACTTTCTACTCGTGTTTTCTTTGCAGATTTTTGTCTGGACACTCAGGCTGAAGGAGCCGACATTGAACGGTCGGTTGTTCCGAACGTTCCACTCGGCGACGAAGCCAATCGGGACATGCTCCGAGCACATATTCGCCTTGGCAGAGTGGGACCTTTCATCAGCCGTCTGAGAGAATTCATCGGCCGGATCGACAAGGAGCTGTGGCCTGAAAACGATTTCCGGTAGGAAATAGAAGGGTTGATGACTCGGCTGGAGGACGTCCCGAACAGAGTGGAGGCATGGAAGAAGTATGCCGCTCGTTGTGGTGCGGACGTGGCGCTATCGCTGGTCCGAGTGCACTGCAAGGAAGCTCGCGAAGAAAAGCTGAAGGCGTTGCAGGTCGCCAACACCAAGAAGCTTCGATTCGAAGATTTCATGGAGACCTTCCTGGA
Source organism: Hordeum vulgare subsp. vulgare (assembly GCF_904849725.1). Lineage (NCBI taxonomy): Eukaryota > Viridiplantae > Streptophyta > Magnoliopsida > Poales > Poaceae > Hordeum > Hordeum vulgare. The sequence continues at coordinate 384,494,489 of NC_058524.1, read as the reverse complement.
GACAGCCACTCGTATCGCGGACGGGATTGACCTTGAGACCTTTGTGGAGCCTGCCAGTCCCGGTGCCAGTCCTGATGACGCTTGAAAAACTTTACCCCGGTATGCCGAGTGGTATCTTTATCAAACTTGGGCCACTGTTGTTGGCCGTCACATTTGTGGTTCGGTGTGGATAAGCTTGATCCACACCGAGCCGACTATCGTAGATCCAATTTTGAATTCGAATCGAATATTTTGCTCTTCTTTTGCCAAGTTTTTTTTGACACGATTTTGGCTCGTGGTTTTTGTTTGGCGTTTCTTGGTGAAGCCAATGGCAAACATGCGGAGCATGTAATTGTCAGTTGTCTTCACATCCACATGAGCCTCAATGAGGGTCTGGTAAGCCTCTGAGTGGATCTCGAGGATACACTCGAAGGAAGCTTTTTACTTAGGCGATTCTGGATCGCAGCTAAGTCCCCGAGTGCGGCATCTCGTGCGCACTCGGAGTGAGTTGATACTCATGTAGTTGTCAGTTGTCTTCACATCCACATGAGCCTCAATGAGGGTCTGCTAAGCATCTGAGTGGATCTCGAGGATACACTTGAATGAAGCTTTTTACTTAGGCAATTCTGGATCGCAGCTAAGTTTCCGAGTGCGTCTTTTAGTGCGCACTCGGAGCGAGTTTTGTACTTAGGCGATTCTGAATCGCAGCTAAGTCCCTGAGTGCGGCTTTTAGGGCCCACTCGGAGCGAGTTTGTACTTAGGCGATCCTGGATCGCAGCTAAGTCCCCGAGTGCGGCTTTTGGTGCGCACTCGGAGCGAGTTTGTACTTAGGCGATTATGGGTCGCAACTATGTCCCGGAGTGTGGCTGTTAGCGCACACTTGGAGAGAGTTTTTTACTTAGGCGACTCTGGGTCGCAGCTAAGTCCCCGAGTGCGGCTTTTAGTGCACACTCGGAGCGAGTTTTGTACTTAGGCGATTCTGAATCGCAGCTAAGTCCCCGAGTGTGGCTGTTAGTGCACACTCGGAGCGAGTTTGTACTTAGGCGATTCTGGATCGCAGCTAAGTCTCCGAGTGCGGCTTTTGGTGCGCACTCGGAGCGAGTTTGTACTTAGGCGATTCTGGGTCGCGGCTATGTCCCGGAGTGCGGCTGTTAGCGCACACTCGGAGAGAGTATTTTACTTAGGTGACTCTGGGTCGCAGCTAAGTCCCCGAGTGCGGCTGTTAGCGCACACTCGGAGAAAGTTTTTTACTTAGACAACTCTGGGTTGCAGCTAAGTCCCCGAGTGCGGCTGTTAGCGCACACTGGGAGAGAGTTTTTTACTTAGGCGACTCTGGTCGCAGCTAAGTCCCCCAGTGCGGCTTTTAGTGCACACTCGGAGCGAGTTTTGTACTTAGGCAATTCTGAATCGCAGCTAAGTCCCCGAGTGCGACTGTTAGTGCACACTCGGAGCTAGTTTGTACTTAGGCGATTCTGGATCGCAGCTAAGTCCCCGAATGCAGCTTTTGGTGCGCACTCGGAGCGAGTTTGTACTTAGGCGATTCTGGGTCGCAGCTAAGTCCCCGAGTGCGGCTGTTAGCGCACACTCGGAGAGAGTTTTTTACTTAGGCGACTCTGGGTCGCAGCTAAGTCCCCGAATGCGGCTGTTAGCGCACACTCGGGGAGAGTTTTTTACTTAGGCGACTCTGGGTCGCAGCTAAGTCCCCGAGTGCGGCTTTTAGTGCACACCTTGAGCGAGTTTTGTACTTAGGCGATTCTGAACCGCAGCTAAGTCCCCGAGTGCGGCTGTTAGTGCACACTAGGAGCGAGTTTGTACTTAGGCGATTCTGGATCGCAGCAAAGTCCCCGAGTGCGGCTTTTAGTGCGCACTCGGAACGAGTTTGTACTTAGGCGATTCTGGGTCGCAGCTAAGTCCCCGAGTGCGGCTGTTAGCGCACACTCAGAGAGAGTTTTTTACTTAGGCGACTTTGGGTCGCAGCTAAGTCCCCGAGTGCGGCTGTTAGCGCACACTCGGAGAGAGTTTTTTACTTAGGCGACTCTGGGTCGCAGCTAAGTCCCCAAGTTTGGCTATTAGCGCACACTCGAAGAGAGTATTTTACTTAGGCGACTCTGGGTCGCAGCTAAGTCCCCGAGTGCGGCTGTTAGCGCACACTCGAAGAGAGTTTTTACTTAGGCGACTCTGGGTCGCAGCTAAGTCCCTGAGTGCGGCTGTTAGCGCACACTCGGAGAGAGTTTTTTACTTAGGCGCCTTTGGGTCGCAGCTAAGTCCCCGAGTGCGGCTTTTAGTGCACACTCAGAGCGAGTTTTGTACTTAGGCGATTCTGAATCGCAGCTAAGTCCCCGAGTGCGGTTGTTAGTGCACACTCGGAGCGAGTTTGTACTTAGGCGATTCTGGATCGCAGCTAAGTCCCCGAGTGCGGCTTTTGGTGCGCACTCGGAGCGAGTTTGTACTTAGGCGATTCTGGGTCGCAGCTAAGTTCCCGAGTGCGGCTGTTAGCGCACACTCGGAGAGAGTTTTTTACTTAGGCGACTCTGGGTCGCAGCTAAGTCCCCGAATGCGGCTGTTAGCGCACACTCGGAGAGAGTTTTTTACTTAGGCGACTCTGGGTCGCAGCTAAGTCCCCGAGTGCGGCTTTTAGTGCACACTTGGAGCGAGTTTTGTACTTAGGCGATTCTGAATCGCAGCTAAGTCCCCGATTGCGGCTGTTAGTGCACACTCGGAGCGAGTTTGTACTTAGGCAATTCTGGATCGCAGCTAAGTCCCCGAGTGCGGCTTTTGGTGCGCACTCGGAGCGAGTTTGTACTTAGGCGATTCTAGGTCACAGCTAAGTCCCCGAGTGCGGCTGTTAGCGCCCATTCGGAGAGAGTTTTTTACTTAGGTGACTCTGGGTCGTAGCTAAGTCCCCGAGTGCGGCTATTAGCGCACACTCGGAGAGATTTTTTTTAAGACCGGAGTCTGCAAATGCGGAAGAATTTTGGACCTGCACAAAATCAGTCTGCTTTGTATTACTTCAATGATACTTGTTCTTTACATTGCCTCCGTCGGCGGTCACGTGTAGAAGCGCTTCAGGAGATCTCCGTTCCATGCTCGCGGCTCGTCCGTTTCCCTGTCGAGGTTGTAGAGTCGATATGCTCCATTGTTCAGCACCTTAGAGATGATGAAGGGTCCTTCCCAGGCGGGAGCCAACATGTGATGTCTTTGCTGGTCCAGTCGGAGCACCAGCTTGCCTGCTTGGAATGTGCGACTCCTGACGTGCCGCGCATGAAATCGCTGCAGATCTTGTTGATAAATTGTTGAGCGAGTCAGTGCCATCTAGCGCTCTTCTTCTAGTAGATCCACTCCATCTTGCCTGGCTTGCTCTGCTTCGGCTTCGGAGAAGAGTTCGACTCGTGGAGAGTTGTGAAGCAAGTCACTCGGAAGGACTGCCTCGGCTCCATAAACGAGGAAGAACGGGGATCGCCCTGTAGATCTATTCGGAGTTGTGCGGAGACCCCACAGCACCGAAGGCAGCTCGGTGACCCATGCGCCGGCGGCATGTCCAACTTCTCGCAGGAGTCGAGGCTTCAACCCTTGAAGAATAAGTCCATTCGCCCGCTCTGCTTGCCCGTTTGTTTGGGGGTGCGCCACAGATGCAAAATCCACTCGGATACCTTGGCCTGTGCAAAAACCTTTGAATTTGTCCGAGCCAAAGTTTGTGCCATTGTCAATGACTATGTTGTGCGGGACCCCGAATCTGGCGATGATGTCTCTGACAAACTTGATGGCCGTAAGGGCGTCGAGCTTCTTGATGGGCTTGGCTTCAATCCACTTGGTGAACTTGTCGACTGCTACCAACAGATGAGTGAATCCCCCTTGGCCTGTTCTGAATGGACCGACGGTTTCCAATCCCCACACTGCGAACGGCCAAACAAGAGGGATTGTCTTCAGCGCAGACGCTGGCTTGTGGGATTTGTTCGAATAGAACTGATAGCCTTCGCATCGGTCGACCATATCCTTTGCCATTTCATTCGCCTGCAACCAGAAGAAGCCAGCTCTGAATGCTTTGGCGACGATTGCTCTTGAGGAGGCATGATGGCCACAAGTTCCCGAGTGAATTTCTTCCAGGATTAAATGTCCCTCCTCAGGGGAGATGCATCGCTGAAGGACTCCTGAAACACTTTGCTTGTACAACTGGGCATCAATGACGGTGAAGGACTTCAACCTGCGGACGATCTGCCTCGCTTGGACTTCATCCTCTGGTAATTCTTGCCTCATGATGTATGCAATGAACGGCACAGTCCAATCGGGGATGATAGCAAGAATCTCCATGATCAAATCAACCACAGCGGGGACCTCGACTTCAGTCGGATCTGTTGAACTCTTCGGTTGTACCGGTTCCTTTGTAAAAGGATCTTCTTTCAACGAAGGGAGATGTAGGTGCTCGAGGCAGACATCACTCAGGACTCGTCTCCGAGTGGATCCGAGTTTCGCCAACTCATCAACTGCTTGGTTTTTCAGTCGCCGAACATGGTGAAGTTCCAGACCTTCAAACTTCTTCTCGACCTTCCTTACTGCGTTGCAGTATGTAGTCCTGGTGGGGTTCCTGACATCCCACTCCTTCATCACTTGATTAACCACCATATCTGAATCGCCATAGACCATCAGGAGACGGACGCCGAGTGAGATGGCCATGCGCAATCCATAAAGGAGAGCTTCATACTCTGCCTCATTGTTGGAGGAATCGAAATGTATCAGCAACACATACTTAAGTTTATCACCTTTTGGCGATATGATTACTACGCCAGCGCCGAAGCCATTCAACATCTTGGACCCATCGAAGAACATAGTCCAATGAGCCGAGTAGATGTGAGTCAGTTGCTGTTGTTCTACCCATTCTGCTATGAAGTCAGTCAGAGCTTGAGACTTTATATCCTTCTTGGCTTCGAACTTGATGTCGCAGTATAACATGCCCATAGCCCACTTCGCCACTCGGCCTGACGCGTCTCGATTGTGGAGGATTTCCGACAACGGACCATCAGAAACGACACACACCGAGTGATCTTGGAAATAGTGAGCCACCTTCTTTGCAGTCATGTAGATCCCATAAATAAGCTTTTGATAATGGGGATACCTCTGCTTGGAAGGAGTCAGGACTTCGGAGACATAATATACTGGCCGCTGAACCTTGTACGCTTTGCCTTCTTCTTCACGTTCGACTGTGAGAACGGTGCTGACGACTTGATTTGTAGCCGCGATGTACAGAAGAAGGGGTTCTTTACTGAGCGGGGCAGTAAGAACCGGCTGGGTGGAAAGCAGGGCTTTGAGGTCGTCGAATGCAATCTGGGCTTCGTCTGTCCACTCGAAAGTATCTGATTTCTTCATGAGTCGGTACAGAGGTAACGCCTTCTCGCTGAGTCGAGCGACAAACCTTCTCAAAGACACTAGGCAACCTGTGAGCCTTTGAACATCATGTATTCTGACCGGCCGCTCCATTCGGATGATGGTCCCTATCTTTTCGGGGTTGACATCGATTCCTCGTTCGGAAACGAAGAAACCGAGTAACTTTCCAATGGGAACACCGAATGAACACTTGGCAGGGTTGAGCTTGATATCGTACCTACGAAGGTTGGCGAATGTTTCTGCCAAGTCAGTCAGCAGGTCGGAACCTTTGCGTTACTTGACTACGATATCGTCCATATACGCCACCACATTTCGACCGATCTGGTCAAGGAGGCATTTCTGGATCATGCGCATAAAAGTTGCTCCTGCATTCTTCAAACCAAATGGCATAGTGATGTAGCAGAAACACCCGAATGGGGTGATGAAGGATGTTTTTAATTCATCCGGACCATACAGACGGATCTAATGATAGCCCGAATAGGCATCAAGGAATGATAAACGCTCGCAACCCACAGTTGAATCGACAATTTGATCAATGCGGGGGAGCGGGAAATGATCTTTCGGGCAGACCTTATTGAGATGCTTGAAGTCGATGCACATACGGAGGGACTTGTCCTTCTTGGGCACCATGACAACATTGGCGAGCCACTCGGAGTGGTGTACCTCGCGAATGAAGTTGGCTGCCAAAAGTTTAGCCACCTCCTCTCCGATTGCCTTCCTTTTGTGCGCGGCGGACCGACGCAGGCGTTCTCGGACGGGCCGAGCAGCAGGATCCACATGCAGTCGGTGCTCAGCCAACTCCTGGGTACACCTGGCATGTCAGCGGGCTTCCATGCGAAAATGTCCCAGTTCTCACGGAGGAATTGGATGAGATCGGCTTCCTATTTTGGATCAAGGGTGGTGGAGATGTTCGTCGGGGCGGCGGTGTCGTCCGTCGGGTGGATGCTCACTTTCTTCGTGTCGCCCGCCGACTGGAATGCGGACTACGAAGCTGGCTTCTTCGAACGCATCATGTCAGCGGGGTCGGCTGTCTTCTTGTACTCATCCAGCTCGAGGATAGCCATCTGCTGATCGGCAATCCTCGACCCCTGCTGCAGACACTCTTCGGCCCGCTGCCGATTGCCTGTGATCGTGATCACACCTTTGGGACCCGGCATCTTCAGCTTCAATTACACGTAACATGGACGGGCCATGAAACGTGCATACGCCGGGCGGCCCAGAATTGCATGGTATGCACTCTGGAAGTCCACCACCTCGAATGTCAGCTTTTCCTTGCGGAAGTTCTTGTCGGAGCCGAAAATGACGTCCAACGCTATCTGGCCGAGTGACTTGGCCTTTCGTCCTGGGACGACTCCGTGGAACTGCATGCTGCTCTCGCTAAGTTTGGACATCGGAATGCCCATCCCCTTGAGAGTGTCAGTGTACATGATGTTCAAGCCGCTGCCGCCATCCATGAGGACTTTGCGCAGCCGGACTCCTTCCACCACCGGGTCGACTACCAGAGCCTGCCTCCCCGGGGTGGGCACGTGTGCTGGATGATCCGACTGATCAAAGGTGATCGCAGTCTGAGACCATTTGAGGAACGTGTTGTTGGTTGGGGTGGCCATGTTCACCTCCGTGTTCACCAGCTTCAGTCGACTCTTGCTTTCTATGTCAGCAAAAATCATCAATGTTACGTACACTTGGGGGAACGGATCCTCCTTGTCCTCATCATCCTGCTCATTGTCCTTTTCACTCGGCTGCCCTTCGCCGAACCCTTGGATCAGGAGGCGACATTGCCGAGTGGTGTGCTTCGGGAATATGGCATTGCCTTCCTCGTCCATCTTCGTGTGGATTGGACATGGCTGATCCAGGATGGAGTTCCCGAACTGCTTCTTCTTGGGGGTCTACTAAGCTTTCCCCTTGCCCTTGAACTTGGCATTGGTAACGGCTGCTGCCTCTGCCTGCGGAGTGGACGGAGCTTTGTGCTTTTGCTTCCGATTGTTGTTCCCATCTCCGTCGGCGACTGCCTTGTGCTTGCCGCTACGTATGCGATCCTCTTCTTCTCCATTTGCATAGCATGCGGCTATCTCCATCATCTTGCTCATGGAGATGTCGCCTGTCCGACCGAACTTCAGGTACAGATCTCTGTACCGCACGCCTGCCTTGAAGGCGCAGACTGCTTGTTGCTCTGTGACGTTCTCCACCGTGTGGTAGAGGGTCATCCAGCGCTGAATGAAATCGTGCAGGGGCTCATTCTGCTTCTGGACACAGTGCTGGAGCTCCACGAGACCAGCAGGGCGTTTGCACGTGCCCTCGAAGGTCCTGATGAACACTCGGGACAGATCTGCCCAGCTGTAGATGCTTGATGGAGCCAACTGTTTCAGCCACACTCGTGCTGAGCCGTCAAGCATCAGCGGGAGATGTTTCATGGCGACCTGGTCATCTCCGCCACCGATCTGGACCGCCACTCGGTAATCGTCCAGCCACGTTTCTCGCTTGGATTATCCTGTGAATTTGTTGATCCCCGTTGCCAATCGGAAGTTGGGAGGGATGTCAGCTGAAAGGATGGCCCGACTGAAGCACTCGGGGCCACAGACGATGGTCCTGCTTCCACTCGGACGGTCTCTATCGTGACCATCACGGTGGGCTCGACTCTTGTCGACCTTCCTCTGGGCGATGTACCCTCTTGCGTCGGGCCTTGGATCATACGTGTCACCGGCTTAACGCCGATCATCATGATGTCGGGGCCCGTAAGGCCCACCCCGCGGAGGGGTGCGTGAACGGCGACGATCTTCGGGATTCGTGGAACGGCTGCCCCCTCTGCGTCGCTGATGAGAGTGGGGGCTGTAAACCGACCGATGCGTGTTCGCGTCAACAGAACTGTTGTGGATCCTGTTGTGCGACTGGGAGACCGCCGAATTCTGCTGCTGCGCCGTGTGCAACAGGGCACGGATCTACTTGATCCCTCTACCGGCCTCCGAATCAGTCGGTTGGAGGGAATCGGCTATCTTGGCAGCGACAGCCAGGTTGAGGACGGGTGTACGGAACACCTCGACGTTGCTCTGACGAGTGCGTCGACTGGATGAACGGCGGTGTTGACGGCAAGCACCGGATGATTCGCCGACCTCGTGCTCGTTCCGACCAGTCCGGTGGGGACTTTCATGGGAATTTGCCATGAGAACTTCGGTTGCAGGCCCGCGACCCAAGTACTCGGAAGGTAACTCAGTCGGAACTGAGTCCAAGCAATGGGACGGCGGCGCGACCACAACCGACTCGAGGACCGCCACTTGAGAAGACACGCTCTGTCGCGCCTAGGCGTGTCGCACCCAACGCTGAAGCCGCGGACGGCGGGACCTCTTATTGCGGCGTGTGACGGGGGCGAAGATCGAGACCGGGGCCGATTTCTGGAGAAGAAGGATGCCGCGGGAACCGGCATGGAAGTGCGTAGCCCCGCGACTGGGAAGCGCCTCGACGCCGAGAGGCGCATCCTGAAGCCATGCCGAGTCGTCGACGATGAAGGATAGTGCGCTGAAGAGGATCTCCCGACCCATGCATAAATCTCCGCGGGACGACATGATGAAAAGATGAAGTTGCAAACTCGCCGGAAGTCGCTTAGACGCCTGCCCCACGGTGGGCGCCAACTGTCGTGGGTATAAGTATGGCAGTAGATGTGTAGGGTACGAAAGGATGGGCAGAGCCTTAGCTACGGCGAGGTTGTATGAGTTTAGGCCCCTCTATGGTGGAGGTAAAAGCCCTACGTCCCAGTGCTCTTGGGAGCTTAGTGTCGAGTGGAATATAGGATTATAGTAAATGCCAACCCCTGCACCACTGGGGAAGAGCGGCTTATATAGAGTGCGCTGCCCTCCACAATGGCCCGGTGGACAGGGGTGGAATAGTGGCGAATAAATGCCTACATTACAGGTAACGTATGCCTTAAATGCTAATAATGGTGTATGAAAACGTATGACCGTTGCCCTCCTGGGAGGTTACGATGTACAAAGTGGAATTCAGTCGGTACGATAGATAAGCTCCGAATGCTCGTCACCGACTGGATGATGGGGGGTCCTTAGTTCAGTCGGAACTGTCTAAGGGCCTTGCCCTCTATGAAGGGTAGTCCTTGGGTAGGACATATACGGCAGGCCTATGACTCTACCCTGGGACTATAACCCCATCACGCAGAATAGGTATCTCAAACTTGCTCCTTTTTCAGGCCAAAATTCCATCTGCCGGCATTCTCCCTCTTCATGTAAACCTTGCAAAATAAGAGAGAAAAGGCATAAGTATTGTACCGTGAAGTTAAATAACAGCCCAAAAAGCGATAAATATCAACATGAAACACATGATGCAAAATGGACATATCAGGAGCCAGCCCTTGTGTCGGCTCCGTCATGGGCTCAACCCATCCTGGCCTTCCTTCTTCGCGGCGAACTTCCTCTAGAGGAGGCGGAGGCAAGGCAGATCCAGCGCCGATCTGCAGCCTACGCCATCATCAATCGCGGGCTGGTTCGGCGTAGCGTGACTGGCGTGTTCCAGCGCTGCGTCGAATCAGAAAAGGAACAAGAGATCCTCAGAGACATTCACCAGGGGGAGTTCGGGCATCACGCCGCCTCTAGAACCCTGGTGGCCAAGGCATTCGGCCATGGATTCTACTGGCCAACGGCCCTCGAGGAGTCCGTGGACATGGTCAACAAATGCGAGGGCTGCCAACGCTTTGGCGCGCAGAGCCACATGCCGCCTTAGGCCCTCAAAACCATCCCCTTGTCATGGCCTTTCACCGTCTGGGGGTTGGACATGGTAGGGCATTCAAGACGGCTCGCGGTGGCATGACTCACCTCTTGGTGGCCATCGACAAATTTACGAAGTGGATCGAGGCTAGGCCCATCAAGAAGCTTGATGGCCCCACGGCTGTGAAGTTCATCATGGTCATCTCTGTCCAATATGGTGTCCCCCACAGCATCATCACCGACAACGGCACTAACTTCGCCAAGGGTGCTTTGGTGCTCTACTGTTCCAAAGTAGGCATCCGGCTCGACTTGGCTTCAGTGGCACACCCACAGTCCAATGGCCAGGTGGAGTGGGCCAACAGCCTAATCCTGGCCGGCATCAAGCCAAGACTGGTGGCACCACTCGTCAGGTCAGCCATCTGCTGGATCGAAGAGTTGCCGGTAGTACTGTGGAGCCTCCGCACCACGCCCAACCGGTCAACCGGCTTCACCCCGTTCTTGCTGGTATACGGGTCCGAGGCTATCATCCCTACGAATATCGAGTTCGACTCACCTCGGGTCACCCTGTACACAGAAACGGAGGCGAAGGAGGCAAGAGAAGACGGCGTCGATCTCCTCGAGGAGGCACGGGACCTAGCCTTGAGCCGGACTGCAATCTATCAACAGAAGCTGAGGTACTACCAAAGCAAGAAGATCAAGCCTCTCTCTTTCAGAGAGGGAGACTTGGTGCTCAGAAGAATCCAGCGCACAGCCGGCCAGCACAAGCTCTCATCCCCATGGGAGGGACCCTTCATCATTAGTAGAGCATTGCACAACAATGCATACTACTTGATTGATGCCCAGAATCCAAGGAAGCGCAAGAGGGACGACTCCGGCCAGGAGACGGAACGTCCATGGAACGCGGTGTTGCTTCATCCGTTCTATTGCTAGAAGGCAAGTATCAAACATGGAAAGAGCATGCACATATGTATCTTTCTCCCTCTTCAGGGATTACTAATGAATGTAATGAAAAGAGCATGCACATATGCTTCTTTTTAGATTCATACCTAGAGTTTGCACTCACTCTGTGAGTCCCTTGACCGGCTCTAATGGGCTCGGGGGCTTGCTAGCCGCCCGAACGACTTACTTGTGTTGTAGAAAAGAACATAGTGTACGCCGGATCGATCCCTGGTCGTCTTGTAACAGCTACAGACCGGCTCCCGGCTGTCCGGCTAGCGAGGCGACGCCAGGTAAGGCCGGATACATGAAAAGTTTGACTACAAAAAGGTTGCCGGCTCGGGTTGGTGTGATCTTTTTAGATCCCAATCTAGCCGGCCTCTGCTGGTTTATGTTTGAGTCTTTAAGTCTTGATGGCTTCGAAAAATCTAAGTCCTATATTCCCAAAGACAGAAGCCTCGACCCAGTCACAGACCGGCTCCCGACAGTCGGGCTGGCGGGGTGGATGGTAGGGTAGTAGAGGGGTTGGAGAAAAAGAAGTCAAGCAGGAATCAAAAGATGAAGATATAAAATAGCACGCGTGGCATTACGAATATAATGCAGAACTCATACATTCAAAAGCATTGTCCCACGGCCGAAGTTCATTACACACCCCCCAGTGGGTGGAACTGTTGGACTGACAATTCATTGCAGACAACCAAAAAAACAAGACCGGCTAAGGGGCGGCGACCTCGTCTGTCGCCCCGGCTGCGGCTCTTGAAGTGGTGGCTTCACCATCGCCGGTTGCTCCCGAGGCGGTGGCGCCGTCTCCTCCATGAGGGCTTTCGGCTCCGTCCTTGGCAGAGTCGGCATATGCCTCGCTGCTAGAGGCGGCATCTTACACCTCACGGGCCGCCTTGTTGGAGCTGCCTTCGGCATCATAGTGCTGAAGGCCGTGCAGATCCTCAGGGATCACGGTGCCGTCTTCACCCCGCTCCAAGTTGAGCTCATCCCACACGGCGTACGAGGTGATGTCGCTGGCCCTCACGCACAGCTGCTCCTCCATGGCCTGCAGCTCCCCCTTCGAGTCGTCGCGCTGAGCGACGAGCTTGCCCAAGTCTAGGTTTCGGTACCAGGACTTGGCCAAGCGCAGGGCCATGTAGGCTCCAGCATGTGTGGCCGAAGCATGCCAGGCGTCAAGGCGATCATCTCCAGCCACAAACCAGCGGGAGAGCCGGCTCATCGACGCCGGCTCCACGGCATCAGGCCACACAGCCTTTATGATCGACGAGCCTGCGACTTGGAGCCGCTCCATGGACTCGCCCAAGGCACACAGGCGGTCTCTGAGGCCCACGCCGATCTCTTCCACGCTCCAACCGGAAGCGACGTCTACCTCCTGCCCGGCTCCCGCACCTTGCTCGCTTCAGTGACGCGGGAGACTTCTTCCTGGAGGGCCGCGGTTGTATCCAGCACTTTGGCCAGCTGCGCCTGCCTCTGGATCAGAGCTTCCTCCTTCTCCTTCAAGGCAGCATCCTTGAGCTTCATCTCCTCGAGATGAACAACCTCGAGATGCTCCATGTCGGCAGTATGGGAGTTGTCCTTCTCCTGCAGGGAGGCACGCAGCTGCTCCTGCTCGGCCTGACAGGCCGCCTCGAGCTCCTTCTCCATCTGGAGAAGAGCCAGCTACTGCTGGACCCGGCCATCCGCCTCGCGCAAGGCGTCCCACTCCGCAACGGCCTCGCCTAGCCGGGCCTGAAGTTTGGCGACCTGGCCATCAGCCGCCTAGTTCTGTGCCCGTAGCATGTTATATGCCTACACCTGGGCATCATAAAGATCCTACGAGCAAAGAAAAGCAAAGTAAGTTTCGGCCTGGTTAATTTATAACCAGCCCGATTCTCGGGGGCTACACCCAGTGGGTGCGCTAGCGCGCCCCCACTAAAAAAGCAAAGCAAGAGATAAGCTCGAAGAGATTCGGCCCGGCAAATGCTTGGCTGGCCCGATTCTCGGGGGCTACACCCAGTGGGTGCACTGGCGCGCCCCCACTGATTCGAGAAGAAGAAGAAAAAGATCAAGAACCAAGACAAAGAGGAGGCAAAAGACGAAGCACTTACCCTGGTGCATTCCTCTAGACCCTCCAGATCGCTGCCTGCCACGCGGGCTGCCTGCTCCACCTTGTACCGGTTGTTGGCGAACAGGGATACCAGTTCCGGGACACCTTGGAGTATGGTGCCCGCGGGCAGCGTCTGGCGCTCAAGGTTGGCCGCTCGCCAACCTTCATGGGCCGGCTCCCGGCTCTAGGACCGGCTCCTGGAGCAGCCTGGCCACGATTGGAGACGACGATGGTGCCGTCTCCAGGCGTCGGTATGGCGGCCGGCTCCATCGACATCCCGACCAGCGCCATCTCCATAGCAGGAGGTAGATTGGTCGCGTTCGGCGCGTCCATGACCACCTCTGGCGCATCTAGGGCCACCTCTGACGCGTCCAGGTTTAGCTCCGGCGCGTCGGTCGCCGTCTCGGCCTCCGGCGACTCAGGGATCTCCTCAAGGTCCACTGGTGCAGAGGCATCCGGCTCAGACGGCCTGGCCGCCTCGGCCCACCGGGTACGCCTCGGGGCCGCCTCGCTAGCTGGCTCCCCCACACGAGGACACGTGGAGGGGTCATGTATAGCCTTCGTACGCCTCTCCATAGGCTTCTCGGCCCGGCTGGGCCAAGATCGGCCTTCGGCCATCTTCTCCGCCGCCACCTCCCAGCAGCGGGCGGATTGTTCCTCAATTTCTTTCTAGGCAGCGTCAGCCGCTGCCCAGCCGGCTCGCTCAGCGGCGGAGGCGGTATCTTCCTCTACGTATTCCGCCTACCTGCCAAGTAGCGCTTTGAGGAACATGTCTTCACACAAGACAAAGCAAAAAGAATGAAAGGGAACCCCTACCCCACGATGATGGGCACCTCCCTCCTACCGGCACCAGCACGACGCTTCTTAGCGCTGCCTGCTCGTACTCCGGCTGGAGGACCTGTCGCGACTCGCTTAGGAGCCGGCCTGGAAGCTGTGGCACCCTTGCGTTTCCTCCGGGCCGCCTCGCCAAGACCGGTCGTCTCAGCCGCATGGCGGGGACCGTGCGTCAGGGGTGGGCTGGTGACCTCCTCCACCCCATCGGAGTCTTCCGCGAAGGCTGCATCAGATAAGTAGGGCGGTGTCTCATCATCATCCGTTCAATCAACAATGGAGGGCTTCAGATGCTCACCAGATGGCTTTGTGCCCTCCGACTCCAGCGCATCCTCCGAACCTTCGGAGGCGGCAGAGCGAGACTCGATCATGCCCTCGTCCTCGATCTCCGAGGCGTCACATGTCACCACTTCGGGGGCAGGCGGGTTGAGTGCGTGCAACTTCTCGAACATGTGTGCAATGGAGTCGGCAGCCGGCTCAAAAAGATGATTGACCACAAGAAAAATAACAAGAACAGCCTCAACGAGAGTGCTTACCATCGGAGGCGGACGGGACCTGTCGTAAGGGGCCAGCCCCACTCCTAGTTCCCACCATCGTCCATGCGAGCGGTGGAAATCTGGTTCACACCCCGCGCCACCGTGCTGACTGTGAAGTTCTTGGTAGAGGTCCGACATGGATCATACCAGCCGCTCATCTGGCAAACCAGATGGGGCCGCCTCTGCAGATGCAAGATCCTGCGGGAAACCATGGTGGTAAGCATGTCACAGCCCAGGAGGCCGCGACCCTTCAAGCTGTCTAGGTAGGCGTCGATCTGTGCTACCTCGGGAATCGGCTTCGGATACTTTGCCTGCCAGTTCAACTTCACCATCGGAGGCTCGATGTGGAATGGAGGCATGTTGAGGGCGTCATGTGCGGGGCTGGCATTCTTCACACAGAAGAAGCCTTTCTGCCACTACTTGATGGTTTCTTGCACTGACATATGAGGGAAGCCGGACTTCGACCGATGATGCACCAGCGCGGCTCCGCATGGCGTCATCGGGCGAGGGCCGTCGAGCATCTCCACCTCAGCCTTCTCCATCTTCCTGGACTGCTGCTTGAGGAAGAATAAGCTCTGCCAGAGGTCGAGGTGAGGCTCGATCCCCAGAAAGCCCTCACACAGGACGACGAAGGAAGACATCTGGAGAATGGCGTTCGGCGCCAGGTGGTGCAGTTGCAAGCCGAAGAAGATGAGCCGGTTGGAGAAGAATGTGCTCGCCAGAAGCCCGAAGCCCCTATAGAAGTGCCCGTCGAACACGAAAATCTCTCAGTCCTGCGGCGTCGGGGCGGTCTCGGCGTCGGGAATCCACACCGTCATGAGAGAGGCCGAAGGCCACATCTGGCGGTGGCGGAGCGCCTCGATGTGGCCGTCGCAAATCTCGCTGCCAAGCCAAGCTCCGTGGGACGAGCCCTTCTTCGAAGAAGAGCTGCTCGCCATGACCATGGGTGACAGATGCTTGGGAAGACTGGTGACGGCGGGTGGCGCGGCGGCGAGGGAGAGGATGAAGATGAAGACAGACGGACTCTTTCTCTCTGGGCTCAGGGAGGAAGACGGCGTCGATGCGGGGCGAGAAGGGGGCGAATGGCCTCCTCGGTACCCCCGCACCCCATTTAAACCCCACGAAGGATCGTGGGGAGGGGATCCAGTGCGTGCCGAGCCCCACTAATCCCGTGTATTACGGGCGGTAACGTTTCCCAAAACCCCACCGTCGCGGAGTAAATCCACAGAGGATCCTCCGCACGGCGGCCGAGGGGGCGTCGTGGCGGGACCTAGGGCCCAGGCCTGGTACCGTCACCTACGTAAACCATCATCACGTCAGGCCGGGCCTATCATGTGGTGCGATTTGCGCAGCCTACGACGAAGTCGAGGCATTGCTTGGAAGCCAGCTGGCGTTCCCTGCCGCAAGCGGCGGCATGAATACAACGACAAACAATCAAGCCGGTGAGGCCACCCGCAACCAAGCGGCGGGCCTCTCCAGCTTCGGGGACTACTGTCGGGGGGATAACCCCGGGGTAGGCTCAACGAGCCTACTCCTTTACCTTCAATGCAGAAGGAATGACCAAAACAATTCTACAAGGCCCAAGTCCCCTGGCCGGCTATGAAACACCTACCGGCTAGGGGCGAGGCGGCCAACTCTCTGGCCGGCCAGGAAGCACCTGCCGGCAAGAGGCAAGACGGCTACCTCTCCCTGGCCGCCTAGGCCAAGCCAGTCGGCTAGGGTCGAGGCGGTCGTGCCCAGGCCGGCTAATCGAGCAGGCTAGCCGGCTGGGGATCACAAGTCACATCAGATCGTAGGTCATGACGAGACCCTACGATTAAAGGTGGCTATGCGTCAGCAAAGGTACTGGATCGGAGTGCACGACGGGTACCAGCATCGGCAGCTGATGACCCACAAGTATAGGGGGTCAATCATAGTCCTTTTGATAAGTAAGAGTGTCGAACCCAATGAGGAGCAGAAGGATCTGACAAGTGGTTTGCAGCAAGGTAATATCTGCAAGCACTGAAATTATCGGTAACAACTGATTGTGTGGTGAGATGATTCGTAGCAAGTAGCAATTAACAAAAGTAGCAACGATGCTGCAAAGTGGCACAATCCCTTTTGTTGCAAGGGACAAGCCTGGACGAAGTTTTATAGGCGAAAAAACGCTCCCGAGGACACACGGGAATTTCTGTCATGCTAGTTTTCATCATGTTCATATGATTCGCGTTCGTTACTTTGATAGTTTGATATGTGGGTGGACTGGCGCTTGGGTACTGCCCTTAATTGGACAAGCATCCCACTTATGATTAACCCCTCTCGCAAGCATCCGCAACTACGAAAAAATAATTAAGACAGAGTCTAACCATAGCATTAAACTAGTGGATCCAAATCAGCCCCTTACGAAGCAACGCACAAAGATTAATTAACACTACTAGCGACCTTACAAGTACCAATCGGAGTTGCCAGACGGAGATTGGTTACAAGTGATGAACTAGGGTTTGGAGATGAGATGGTGCTGATGAAGATGTTGATGGTGATGAGTCCCCTCCGATGAGAGGAGTGTTGGTGATGACGATGGCGATAGTTTCCCCTCCGGGAGGGAAGTTTCCCGACAAAATCGTCCTGCTAGAGCTCTAGATTGGTTCTGCTCAAGTTCCGCCTCGTGGCGGCGGCGAATCCTCCGAAAAGCCTCCTTCTAAATTTTTTTCGGACGAAAACCTTCTTGTAGAAAAAGGGGGGGACGCAGAGGGCCAGCTGGGTGCCCACAAGCCCCCTAGGCGCGGCCAAGGGGGTGGCCACGCCTAGCAGGCTTGTGGCCACCTGCTGGCGCCCCTCTGGCACTTCTTTGGCCCAGTATTTTTTATAAATCCCGGAAAAATCATCGTTGATTTTCACGGCGTTTGGAGTTGCGCAGAATAGGTATCTCAAACTTGCTCCTTTTTCAGGCCACAATTCCAGCTGCCGGCATTCTCCCTCTTCATGTAAACCTTGCAAAATAAGAGAGAAAAGGCATAAGTATTGTACCGTGAAGTGAAATAACAGCCCAAAAAGCGATAAATAACAACATGAAAGCATGGTGCAAAATGGACGTATGAACTCCCCCAAGCTTAGACCTCGCTTGTCCTCAAGCGAAAGCCTAGCTCAGTAAATATGTCCACATGTTTAGGGGGAGAGGTGTCGACAAAACAAGATACGAACATGCAGGCATCATGATCATGATCAGAACAGCAATACCATCATATCATCTCTCATGCTAAAGTGATAATTCCTTCACAAAGGAAAGTATGGATCAAGAACCTTACCGAGAAGTAACAACCGATAGCCTGTAGTCATTGAAGAAATTGCAATTTATCACAACATCAGAAAGAGTCAAATAAGAGCTTCTAAAGCAAATCCACATACTCAATCATCCTTTCGTTCTCTACAGTTGCTACAACTCACGTGGTACTCATGAGATCAAATTTTCAGCTGGACACAGAGAAATACAGGGGCTTATAGTTTCGCCTCCCTACTGCTTACCTCAAGGGTAATGCCAACAACAATAATTCGTGAATACTTACTTCCAAGTTGACATATGAATATATATCTTTCCCTAGCATATGACGTTAGCCAAGATAAAGGCGAAATAAGGAATTGGTGAAGATGACCATGACTCTTTCCAGGGCAAAAAGTAAAGGTACAAGATAGGCCCTTCGCAGAGGGAAGCAGAGGTTGTCATGCGCTTTTGAGGTTTGGATGCGTGTCCTCTTAGTGCAGAGGAACGTCACTTTATATTGCCTCCTGTGATAAAGAACTATATTATGCAGTCTGTCGCTTTTATGTCTTCCTCATCACAGGTTCGTACAAAGCTTATTTTCCACACACTAATAGATCATACATATTAGGGAGCAATTTTTATTGCTTGCACCGATGACAACTTACTTGAGGGATCTTATTCAATCCATAGGTAGGTATGGTAGACTCTCATGGCAAAACTGGGTTGAAGGTTTATGGATGCACAAGTAGTATCTCTATTTGGTGCGGGAGTTTTGGCTAATATGAGCTGGAAGCAATTGTCACATGCTAAGGGATCTTTAATCATATAACATTGTTCGGGACCAAGCAAACACAATTCATTATGTTGTCTTCCTTGTCCAACATCTACTTCTAAGCATGCAATAGTTTAGTGAGTGTTCACAATCATATATGGTGTTAAAGACGATATATTTACATGTGAACCTCTCCTTCTTTATCACTTCCTATTAATTGCAACAATGACCAAGGTCTATGCTTGTCTACCCTCAACAAGTTTCAATCATCATTCTTTTTATA
This sequence comes from Hordeum vulgare subsp. vulgare, assembly GCF_904849725.1. Taxonomy (NCBI): domain Eukaryota; kingdom Viridiplantae; phylum Streptophyta; class Magnoliopsida; order Poales; family Poaceae; genus Hordeum; species Hordeum vulgare. The sequence goes on along the minus strand of NC_058524.1, from coordinate 384,475,740 downwards.
TATGAAGCCATCACTTCCCATAAGATCATTACATGATCTTTCATGCTTTTGTTCTTTTCTCAATCTTTTTGATCATGACAAGAGGCAAAGCCCTTCAACTAAGACACTCTTTATTATATGGCTCACGAGCTCGAATACATCGGGGGTGACCCGAAGCAAAACTCAAGACCAAATCACTAAGACTTTTATTCTACTAGAGCAAGAGAAAACTGAAAAGGAACAAACTAAAACAAAGGTAAAGGCAAAATATGTGATGGTGATACGATACCGGGGCAACTCCCCCAAGCTTGGCACAAGCCAAGGGGATTGCCCATACCCATGCTCAGTTGTCTTCATTTGGAGGTGCTGGTGGTGGAGTTGTTTTGTCCTTTGATTCCAAGAGGGCCATCAATCTTTGATTTATACCTTGGAGATATGTGATATGTTTCACAAAACCTCAAGAGTTCACGAGTGAGATAAGTATTGCGAGCACGAGTTGTTTCACAAAACCTCAAGAGTTCAATCAAGGATGGAGACAGTGGGTGGAGGTAGGGTTGGAGGAAATCCACTTCTTGAACTTCCTCCTTGTTGAGCACAGATTGCACTTCGTCCCATGACTGATTCTTCTCCTTAGTTTTGCCCTTGGTTTCTTTAGGTAGCCTTTCCTTGGCCTCCATGACCTCCATCCTTTTCAGATCAGCACTTACTTCTCCATAAACTTGAGGGAGTGTTCTCCCCCAGAGATTCCTGAGACGACATCTTGCTCAAAATCTGCGACAGAAAACAGACTCGAAACGAAAACAGAGGAAATCTGAGTGATACGAGGATCAGACCTTACGGGAGCATATATAATGATTTTTTTTAGACCAGAAGGAGTACTCCGCACGAAAACAGAGTCCGGGAGGCACACGAGGTGGCCACAGGCCCCCCCCCAAGCGCGGCCAGGGGTGGGCCCGCGCCTGGCAGGCTTGTTGCCTCCTCGCACGCTTTCCGGACTACTTCCAATTTTTTTTATTTTTTCAAATATTCCAAAACGGAGAAAAATACTTATTGGAAAAGTTTTAGAGACTGTTTTCTTACCGAATCACATACCTCTTCATTTTCGGAGTCTGAAACAGGCTGATAAATATCCCTTAGGTATTCTTCCGGAGTTATGGTATTCATAATATTGCTCTCAACATTTATGGGAGTACCTGAGATATAATGCTTGATTCTCTGCCCATTTACCACTCTTGGACAATTACCTTCCGTGTTGTTCATTTTGATAGCACCAGAACGATATACTTCCTCAACAATATAGGGACCTTCCCATTTAAAGAGAAGCTTCCAGCAAAAAGTCTTAAACGAGAATTATATAGCAAGACATAATCACCTACATTGAACTCACGTTTCTGTATCCTTTTATCGTGCCACCTCTTAACCTTTTACTTGAACAACTTGGCGTTCTCATATGCCTGAGTTCTCCATTCTTCAAGCGAGCTAATATCAAATAACCTCTTCTCACCAGCAAGTTTGAAATCAAAGTTGAGCTCTTTGATTTCCCAATAAGCTTTATGCTCTAGCTCAAGAGGTAAATGACATGCTTTACCGTACACCATTTTGTACGGAGACATGCCCATGGGATTCTTATAGCCAATTCTATAAGCCCATAGTGCATCATTGAGCTTCTTAGACCAATTCTTTCTAGACCTGTTGATAGTCTTTTGCAGAATTAGTTTAATCTCTCTATTGCTTAGCTCTACTTGACCACTCGACTGAGGTGATAGGGAGACACAATTCTATGGTTGACATCGTACTTAGCAAGCGTTTTACGGAAAGCACCATGAATGAAACGTGAACCACCGTTGATCATTAGATATATAGGGGCTCCAAATCTAGGGAAAATAACTTCTTTAAGCATCCTTATAGAGGTGTTGTGATCATCACTACTAGTGGGGATAGCTTCTACCCACTTAGTGACATAATCAACAGCAACTAGGATATGAGTATACCCATTGGATTTTGGAAAAGGTCCCATATAATCAAAGCCCCAAACATCAAATGGTTCAATGACAAGTGAATAGTTCATAGGCATGTCCTGACATTTACCGATATTACCTAATATTTGACATTCGTCACAAGACAAGACAAACCTACGGGCATCCTTGAAGAGAGTGGGCCAATAGAAACCTGATTGCAATACCTTGTGTGCAGTTCTATCTCTCGCATGGTGTCCTCCGTAGGCCTCGGAGTGACACTCCTGTAGGATCTGTCCTTGTTCATGCTCAGGTACACAACGTCTAATAACACCATCTACTCCTTCCTTATAAAGGTGAGGATCATCCCAAAAGTAATGTCTCAAGTCGAAGAAGAATTTCTTCTTTTGCTGGTATGTGAAACTAGGTGGTATATATTTGGCAACGATATAATTTGCATAATCATCATACCATGGTGCACTACGTGAAACATTGATGACATTCAATTTCTCATTGGGAAAGCTATCATCAATAGGTTGTGGGTCATCAATAACGTTCTCCAACCAAGACAAGTTATCTGCTACTAGGTTATCAGCACCCTTCGTGTCGACAACGTGAAAATCAAATTCTTGTAGCAAGAGAACCCATTTGATAAGTCTAGGTTTAGCGTCTTTCTTCTCCATGAGGTACTTGATAGCAGCATGATCAGTGTGAATAGTGACTTTGGAATAAACTATGTAAGACCTGAACTTTTCACAAGCGAACACGACTGCTAAAAATTCCTTTTCCGTAGTAGCATAGTTTCTTTGGGCAGTGTCTAGAGTTTTACTAGCATAGTGAATAACATTCAACTTCTTATGAACTCTTTTCCCTAGGACAGCACCAACAGCATAATCACTAGCATCACACATGATTTCAAAAGGTAAGTTCCAATCAGGTGGTTGAACAATAGGTGCAGTTATCAAAGCCTTTTTAAGTATTTCGAAGGCTTTCTCACAATCATCGTCAAAAAGAAAAGGAATATCCGTTTGCAAGAGATTGGTAAGAGGCCTAGAAATCTTAGAGAAGTCTTTAATGAACCTTCTATAGAAACCAGCATGACCAAGGAAACTTCTTATACCTTTGATATCTGTGGGGTATGGCATTTTCTCGATTGCATCAACCTTAGCCTTGTCGACTTCAATACCTGTTTCAGAAATTTTATGTCCTAAGACGATGCCTTCTTTAACCATAAAGTGGTATTCTCCTAATTCAAGACAAGATTGGTGTCTTTACATCTCTGCAAGACTCAATCAAGGTTGCTGAGGCAATCATCAAAAGAAGACCCGTAAACGGAGAAGTCATCCATGAAAACCTCAACAATCTTTTCACAAAAGTCAGAGAATATAGCCATCATACATCTTTGAAAGGTGGCAGGTGCATTACATAAGCCAAAAGGCATACATCTATAAGCAAAGGTACCGAAAGGGCGGGTGAAAGTTGTTTTATCATGGTCAGATTGTGCAACAGGTATTTGGGAGAAACCAGAATAACCATCTAGAAAGTAGAAGTGTGTGTGTTTAGACAGTCTTTATAGCATTTGGTCGATAAAAGGCAAAGGGTAATGATCTTTCCTAGTGGCTTTATTCAATTTCCTAAAATTGATCACCATCCTATAGCCAGTAATCATTCTCTGTGGGATCAATTCATCCTTATCATTAGGGACAACAGTAATACCTCCCTTCTTAGGGACGCAATGCACCGGACTCACCCTATCACTATGAGTAACAGGATAGATAATACCTGCTTCCAGGAGCTTTAGTATTTCTTTTCTTACTACCTCTTTCATCTTAGGATTTAATCTCCGTTGATGTTCCATCTCCTGTAAAAGGATTAGCCAATAGTTTCTCAAGCATACCCGAAGGAAATTCAAAGAAAATATTTTCAGTAGGTGCAGCAGGTTGAGGAGCAACTCTTTGTGCTTCCATTCGAGGTGAAGATACCCCAAACAAGCCAATCAAAGGATTAGTTTCCATAGTGACAAGTGACAATAAATTTCAGCACACTATATGAATGTTTCCTTACCAATTTCCACTTACCAAAGGCGCTTCACTCCCCGGCAACGGCGCCAGAAAAGAGTCTTGATGACCCACAAGTATAGGGGATCAATCGTAGTCCTTTCGATAAGTAAGAGTGTCGAACCCAACAAGGAGCAGAAGGATGTGACAAGTGGTTTTCAGCAAGGTAATATCTGCAAGCACTGAAATTATCGGTAACAAGTGCTTGTGTGGTGAGATGATTCGTAGCAAGTAACAAAAGTAGCAACGGTGCATCAAAGTGGCCCAATCCCTTTTGTAGCAAGGGACAAGCCTGGACAAATTCTTATAGGAGGAAAAATGCTCCCGAGGACACACGAGAATTTCTATCATGCTAGTTTTCATCATGTTCAGATGATTCGCATTCGTTACTTTGATAGTTTGATATGTGGATGGACTGGCGCTTGGGGTACTGCCCTTACTTGGACAAGCATCCCACTTATGATTAACCCCTCTCACAAGCATCCGCAACTAGGAAAGAAGAATTAAGACAAAGTCTAACCATAGCATTAAACTAGTGGATCCAAATCAGCCCCTTACGAAGCAACGCATAAACTAGGGTTTAAGCTTCTGTCACTCTAGCAACCCATCATCTACTTACTACTTCCCAATGCCTTCCTCTAGGCCCAAATAATGGTGAAGTGTTATGTAGTCGACGTTCACATAACACCACTAGAGGAAAAACAACATACAACACATCAAATTACCGAACGAATACCAAATTCACATGACTATTATTAGCATGACTTATCCCATGTCCTCAGGAACAAAAGTAACTACTCACAAAGCATAATCATATTCATGACCAGAGAGGTAATGCGTAGCATCAAGGATCTGAACATAAACTCTTCCACCAAGTAATTCAACTAGCATCAACTACAAAGAGTAATTAACACTACTAGCGACCTTACAAGTACCAATCGGAGTCGCGAGACGGAGATTGGTTACAAGTGATGAACTAGGGTTTGGAGATGAGATGGTGCTTATGCTCGGCTTTCTCATGATGATCGCACCATGCTTGACACTTCTTGTACCGGTTCTTTTAAGAAGAGAGATGTTGACTTCAAATGGAATTTATTGGAGAGAATTAAACGCAACTATGAAGATTGGGAGTTTGAAGAAGGTAAGGAGTCAAGTATGAATTTCACTTTTGATTGCGTTAAATCCTTTGTTGAGACAAGTACTTTTTGTGACTTTAGCGCTAAGTATGGACTTGACTCTGAGATAGTAGCTTCATTGTGTGAATCCTTTGTTGCCCATATTGATCTCCCCAAAGAGAAGTGGTTTAAATTTCATCCTCATATAGAAGTCAATGTAGTTAAACCCACTCCAGTTGAAGAGAGAGTCATTGCCTATAATGATCGTGTGGTTCCCAGTGCTTACATTGAGAAACCACCTTTCCCTGTTAGGATAAAGGATCATTCTAAAGCTTCAACTGTGATACGTAGAGGCTATATTAGAACACCTACACCCCCTGAGCAAATTAGAGTTGAACCTAGCATTGCTATTATCAAAGATTTTCTGTCTGAAGAAGTTGAGGGACATAATATTCACTTTTGTGAAGATGCTGCTAGAATTGCTAAACCTCAAGCTAGAGACAAACATAGGCCTGTTATTGGCATGCTTGTGGTTTCTGTTAATATAGGATATCATTGTTATCATGTGTTATGTGACTTGGGTGCTAGTGTTAGTGCAATACCTCAATCCTTATACAATGAAATCAAAGATGAGATTGCACCTGTTGAGATAGAGCCTATTGATGTCACTATTCAGCTTGCCAATAGAGATACTATGTGCCCTATGGGAATTGTTAGGGATGTTGAAGTCTTGTGTGGTAAAACGAAGTATCCTGCTGATTTCCTCGTTCTTGCTACCGCTCAAGATAGCTTTTGTCCCATCATATTTGGCAGACCTTTTCTCAATACCGTCAATGCTCATATTGATTGTGAGAAGCAAAATGTCACTGTTGGCTTTGAAGGTGTGTCACATGAGTTCAATTTCTCTAAGTTTGGTAGACAACCTCATGAAAAGGAGTTGCCTAGTAGGGATGAAACTATTGCCTTAGCCTCTATTGTTGTGCCTCCTACTGATACCTTAGAGCAATACTTGCTTGAGCATGAATATGATATGCATATGGATAAAAGGGATGAAATAGATAGAGTTTTCTTAGAACAATATCCTATCCTTAAGAATAATCTACCTGTTGAACTGCTTGGGGATCCACCCCCACCAAAGGGTGATCCTGTGTTTGAGCTTAAACAGTTGCCTGATACTCTTAAGTATGCCTATCTTGATGAAAAGGAGATATATCATGTTATTATTAGTGCTAGCCTCTCGGAGCATGGAGAAAAGAAGTTACTAAAAACTCTGAGGAAGCACTGTGCTGCTATTGGATATACTCTTGATGATCTTAAGGGCATTAGTCCTACTCTATGCCAGCACAAGATCAAAACTGATCCTGAATTCAAACCAGTTGCTGATCATAAAAGGAGATTGAATCCCAAGATGAAAGAAGTAGTGAGAAAAGAAATACTAAAGCTCCTGGAAGCGGGTATTATCTATCCTGTTGCTCATAGCGATTGGGTAAGTCCGGTGCATTGCGTTCCTAAGAAGGGAGGCATCACCGTTGTCCCTAATGATAAGGATGAGTTCATCCCATAGAGCATTATTACTGGCTATAGGATGGTGATTGATTTTAGGAAGTTGAATAAGGCCACTAGGAAAGATCATTACCCTGTGCCTTTTATCGACCAAATGCTAGAAAGACTATCCAAACACACACACTTTTGCTTTCTAGACGGTTATTCTGGTTTCTCGCAAATACCAGTTGCACAATCTGATCAGGAGAAAACCACTTTCACCTGTCCTTTCGGTACCTTTGCTTATAGACGTATGCCTTTTGGCTTATGTAATGCACCTGCCACCTTTCAAAGATGTATGATGGCTATATTCTTTGACTTTTGTGAAAAGATTGTTGAGGTTTTCATGGATGACTTCTCCGGTTACGGGTCTTCCTTTGATGATTGCCTCAGCAACCTTGATCGAGTCTTAGAGAGATGTAAAGACACCAATCTTGTCTTGAATTGGGAGAAGTGCCACTTTATGGTTAATGAAGGCATCGTCTTAGGACATAAAATTTCTGAAAGAGGTATTGAAGTCGATAAGGCTGAGGTTGATGCAATCGAGAAAATGCCATACCCCACAGATATCAAAGGTATAAGAAGTTTCCTTGGTCATGCTGGTTTCTATAGAAGGTTCATTAAGACTTCTCTAAGATTTCTAGGCCTCTTACCAATCTCTTGCAAAAGGATATTCCTTTTGTCTTTGACGATGATTGTGAGGAAGCCTTCGAAATACTTAAGAGGGCTATGATAACTGCACCTATTGTTCAACCACCTGATTGGAACTTACCTTTTGAGATCATGTGTGATGCTAGTGATTATGCTATTGGTGCTGTTCTAGGGCAAAGAGTAGATAAGAAGTTGAATGTTATTCACTACGCTAGTAAAACTCTAGACAGTGCCCACAGAAACTATGCTACTACAGAGAAGGAATTTTTAGCAGTCGTGTTTGCATGTGAAAATTTCAGGTCTTACATAGTTGATTCCAAAGTCACACTCATCATGCTGCTATTAAGTACCTCATGGAGAAGAAGGACGCTAAACCTAGACTTATCAGATGGGTTCTCTTGCTACAAGAATTTGATATGCACGTTGTTGACAGAAAGGGTGCTGATAACCCAGTAGCGGATAACTTGTCTAGGTTGGAGAACATTCTCGATGACCCAAAACCTATTGATGATAGCTTTCCCGATGAGCAATTGAATGTCATCAATGCTTCACGTAGTGCACCGTGGTATGCTGATTATGCAAACTATATCGTTGCCAAATACATTCCACCTAGTTTCACGTACCAGCAAAAGAAGAAGTTATTCTTTGACTTGAGACACTACTTTTGGGATGATCCTCACCTTTATAAGGAAGGATTAGATGGTGTTATTAGACGTTGTGTACCTAAACATGAACAGGGACAGATCCTACAGAAGTGTCACTCCGAGGCCTACGGAGGACACCATGCGGGAGATAGAACTGCACACAAGGTATTGCAATCAGGTTTCTATTGGCCCACTCTCTTCAAGGATGCCCGTAAGTTTGTCTTGTCGTGTGACGAATGTCAAAGAATAGGTAATATTACCAAACGTCAGGAAATGCCTATGAACTATTCACTTTTCATTGAACCATTTGATGTTTGGGGCTTTGATTATATGGGACCTTTTCCAACATCCAACGGGTATACGCATATCTTAGTTTCTGTTGATTACGTCACTAAGTGGGTATAATCTATCCCCACTAGTAGTGTTGATCACAACACTTCTATCAAGATGGTGAAAGAAGTTATCTTCCCTAGATTTGGAGTCCCTAGATATCTAATAACCGACGGTGGTTCACACTTCATTCATGGTGCTTTCCGTAAAACGCTTGCTAAGTACGATGTCAACCATAGAATTGTGTCTCCCTATCACCCTCAGTCCAGTGGTCAAGTAGACCTAAGTAACAGAGAGATTAAACTGATTCTGCAAAAGACTGTCAATAGGTCTAGAAAGAATTGGTCTAAGAAGCTTGATGATGCACTGTGGGCTTATTGAACTGCCTATAAGAATCCCACGGGCATGTCTCCGTACAAAATGGTGTATGGAAAAGCATGTCATTTACCTCTTGAGCTAGATCATAAAGCTTATTGGGCAATCAAAGAGCTCAACTTTGATTTCAAACTTGCCGGTGAGAAGAGGTTATTTGACATTAGCTCGCTTGATGAGTGGAGAACTCACGCATATGAGAATGCCAAGCTCTTCAAAGAGAAGGTTAAGAGGTGGCATGATAAGAGGATACAAAAGCATGAGTTCAATGTAGGTGATTATGTCTTGCTATATAACTCTCGTTTAAGATTCTTTGCATGCAAGCTTCTCTCTAAATGGGAAGGTCCCTATGTTGTTGAGGAAGTATATCGTTCCGGTGCTATCAAGATCAACACGGAAGGTAATTTTCCGAGAGTGGTAAATGGGCAGAGAATCAAGCATTATATCTCAGGTACTCCCATAAATGTTGAAAGCAATATCATCAATACCATAACTCCGGAAGAATACCTAAGGGACATTTATCAACCTGTTTCAGACTCCGAAAACAAAGAGGTATGCGATTTGGTAAGAAAACAGAGTACAAAAATTTTCCAGTAGGAAATTTTCTCCGTTTTGGAATGTTTGAAAAAATACAAAAATTGGAAGTAGTCCGGAAAGTGCGCAAGGAGGCGACAAGCCTGCACGGCGCGGGCCCACCCCCTGGCCGCGCCGTCAGGGCTTGTGGCCACCTCGTGCGCCTCCCGGACTCCGTTTTCGTGCACGGGACTCCTTCTGGTCTGGAAAAAATCATTATATATACTTCCGTTTGGTCTGACCCCTGCATCACGCAGATTTCCTCTGTTTTTCGTTTCGAGCATGTTTCTATTGCAGATCTAGATCACCATGACTTCCCCAAAAGCTCCTAAGGACAAGATCTTCGAGAAGGTTATCAATCCCTACCTCGCGGAAGTGCTGCAACACCCTCAGTCTATCGAGATGCGTGAGGGGATGTTGCACATCCGTGATGTTGAGGGGGCTAAGAAGACCGGAAGCGTGGAGACGAGGCTCGAAGCAATGGAGTAACAAGTCTTCAAGTGCCAAGGGATGGTGGAGCGTGGACTCAACGCCAACTACATGATGATCACGGAGTTCACCAACAAGCACATGATTGATGCCAATGACAATGGGAAGCATCTCTCCAGGCTCTATGACAGGGTTGATCAACTCCAGGGCCAGATCTATGACCTGCAGAACCAAAACTGTGAGTATGAGTATAGTTTTAAATCAATACGGTTGGCTGCAGATTTGAGGATTCCGGAGACTCGTTCATCTTTCCATGATGGAGCACCTATGCCTTAGAAGACGGAGGATCAAACCCATGTTGCAACAACTCCACCATCACCACCAAAGGAATACAACTGAGCATTGGTATGGGCAATCCCCTTGGCTTGTGCCAAGCTTGGGGGAGTTGCCCCGGTATCGTATCACCATCACATCTTTTGCCTTTACCTTTGTTTTAGTTTTCCTATTCAGTTTTCTCTTTTTCTAGTAGTTTAAAAGTAATAGTGTTTTAGTCTTGAGTTTTGCTTTGTGTCGCCCCTGATGTATTCTTGCTCGTGAGCCATATAATAAAGAGTGTCTTAGTTGAAGGGCTTTGCCTCTTGCCATGATCAAAAGAGTGAGAATAGAACAAAAGCATGAAAGATCATGTAGTGATCTTATGGGAAGTGATGGCTTCACATATAAAAAGAATGAGGATTGAAACTTGTTGAGGGTAGGCAAACATAGACCTTGGTCATTGCTGCAATTAATAGGAATGATAAAGAAGGAGAGGTTCACATATAAATATATCATCTCTGACACCATCTATGATTGTGAACACTCACCAAACTATTGCATGCCTAGAAGTAGATGTTGGACAAGGAAGACAACGTAATGGATTGTGTTTGCTTGGCTCTGAACAATGTTATATGATTAGAGATCCCTTAGCATGTGACGATTGCTTCCACCTCGTATTAGCCAAAACTCCCGCACCAAGTAGATATACTACTTGTGCATCCATAAACCTTCAAGCCAGTTTTGCCATGAGTGTCCACCATACCTACCTATGGATTGAATAAGATCCCTCAAGTAAGTTGTCATCGGTGCAAGCAATAAAAATTCCTCTCTAATATGTATGATCTATTAGTGTGTGGTAAATAAGCTTTATACGATCATGTGATGAAGAAGACATAAAAGTGACACACTGCATAATAAAGTTCTTTATCACATGGGGCAATATAAAGTGACGTTCCTCCGCACTAAGAGGAAACGCATCCAAACTTTAAAAGCGCATGACAACCTCTGCTTCCCTCTGCGAAGGGCCTATCTTGTACCTTTAATTTTTGTCCCTGAAAGAGTCATGGTGATCTTCACCAATTCCTTATTTCGCCTTTATCTTGGCTACCGTCACATGCTTGGAAAGATCTATATTCATATGTCAACTTGGAGTTAGGCATTCATGAATTATTATTGTTGACTTTACCCATGAGGTAAGCAGTTGGGAGGCAAAACTATAAGCCCCTATCTTTCTGTGTGTCCACCTGAAACTTTGATCTCATGAGTACCACGTGAGTTGTAGCAATTGTAGAGAATGAAAGAATGATTGAGTATGTGGATTTGCTTTACAAGCTCTTACTTGACTCTTTCTGATGTTGTGATAAATTGCAATTGCTTCAGTGACTAAAGGCTATCGGTTGTTACTTCTCGGTAAGGTTCTTGATCCATGCTTTACTTTGTGAAGGAACTATCACTTTAGCATGAGAGATTATATGTTGGTATTTCTGTTCTGACCTTGATCATGATGCATGCATGTTCGTATCTTGTTTTGTTGACACCTTGCTCCCTAAACATGTGGACATATTTATTGAGCTGGGCTTCGCTTCAGGACAAGCGAGGTCTAAGCTTGGGGGAGTTGATACGTCCATTTTGCATCATGTTTTCATGTTGATATTTATCGCTTATTTTGCTGTTATTTCACTTCACGGTACTATTCTTATGCCTTTTCTCTCTTATTTTGCAAGGTTTACATGAAGAGGGAGAATATCGGCAACTGGAATTCTGGCCTGAAAGTGGAGCAAAGTTGAGATACCTATTCTACGCAACTCCAAACGCCGTGAAAAACAACGGGGATTCTTTTCCCAATTTATAAAAAATACTGGGCCAAAGAAGTGCCGGAGGGGCACCAGGGGTTCCCACAAGCCTGCACGGCGCGGCCACCCCCCCAGGCCGCGCCATGGGGGCTTGTGGGCTGCCCACTGGCCCACTGATTGCAATCTCTCGCGATGGCTAGAAGAATGCTGATGACAACAAACCTTCCCCTGCAACGGCACCAGAAAATTTTTGCTAGCACTCCCCGGCAACGAAACTAGAAGAATGTTGTTGATGGCCCACCAGCGCGTGGGTTCGCAGCAGTTTTCAAGGGTAGAGTATTCAACCCAAATTTGTTGGTACGCCAGACAGGATGTGAGAGAATACTCTCGAGTATTAGCAGCTGAATTTGTCAGATTCAACCGCACCTAAAATTGATGGCAGACTATTCCTAACGATTGTATCAATGGCGCCAAGTTGCCTCGTTGACGGAAATTGTCAGTTCCGTCAACGATCCACGAATCAAGATTGTAGCAGGTAGCAGCAGTGTAACGAGCAATAGCAACAGCAAGGAACAGCAGTAGTGACAGCAGTAGCAAGTAGCAACAGTAGCAAGCGACAGTAGTAGCAACAGTAGCAGCAGAGCAGGACAAGTAACAGCAGTAGCAATAGTAGTAGCAGCAACAGCAGAGCAAAACAAGTAACAGCAGTAGGACAAACTCGTAGGCAATGGGTCGGTGATTTGTTTGGATGATATTAATCATGCAACAGCTATAACACGGAGAGATATGTGGCTAGCTCCCGTTCGTCAATGTGATGTAGGCATGCATTCCGTGTGTCGTCATACATGCTTAGGGAAAAGAACTTGCATGACATCTATTGTCCATCCCTCCCGTGGCAGCGGGGTCCAAAAGGAAACTACGGGATATTAAGGTTCTCCTTTTAATAAAGAACTGGACCAACGCATTAGCACTTGGTGAACACATGAACTCCTCAAACTATGGTCATCACCGGGAGTGGATCCGGTTATTGTCACTCCGGGGTTGCCGGATCATAACACATAGTAGGTAACTACAACTGGCAAGATCGGATCTAAAACACACATATATTGGTGACAACATAATAATTTCAGATCTGAAATCATGGCACTCGGGGCCTAGTGACAAGCATTAAGCATGGCAAAGTAGTAGCAACATCAATCTCAGAACATAGTGGATACTAGGGATCAATCCCCATCAAAACTAACTCGATTACATGATAGATCTCATCCTACTCATCACCGCCCAGCGAGCCTATGAATATATTACTCACGAACGACGAAGAGCTTCATGGAATTGGAGAAGGAAGAAGGTTAATGATGACGATGGCGACGATTTCCCCTCTTCGGAGCCCAAGACGGACTCCAGATCTGCCCTCCAGATGAAGAACAGGTGGTGGCGGCGCCTCCGTATCGAAAACGCGATGAAAACTTCTCTTTTTATTTTTTCTGGGACGAAAGGGATCTTATAGAGCTGGAATTGGGGGTGGCAGAGCCGTGTGGGCCCCACAAGCCTGCCCACCGCCACCAGGGGATGGCGGCGGAGCCAGGGCTTGTGGCCCACTAGCCCACCCCCTCAGGTGGAACTTGGCGCAGATATTTTTCTTATTTCCAAAACTGCTCCCCGTAAATTTTCAGGACGTTTGGAGAATTTGATTTCTGCACAAAAATAACACCAAGGCAATTCTGCTGAAAATAGCGTCAGTCCAGTTTAGTTCCATTCAAGTCATGCAAATTAGAGTCCAAAACAAGGGCAAAAGTGTTTGGAAAAGTAGATACGATGGAGACGTATCAACTCCCCCAAGCTTAAAACCTTGCTTGTCCTCAAGCAACTCAGTTGACAAACTGAGAGAAAAAGAAAAACTTTGACAAACTCTGTTTGATCTTGTTGTTGCAACTATGTCTAACTCATAACCAGAATTTCAGCAATATCACAAGTTAACAACATAAGCAAATGACACAAAGGTCTCACGATAAACTAATATCAATGGCATAATCAGCTAACGAGCAAATAATAATGAGTTTCAAATACCAACACTTCAATCAAAACAAGCATGAAGCAATATGAATAGGTGGTATCTCGCCATCTCTTTGTGAGACCGCAAAACATAAATGCAAAGCACTTTCAAAGATCAAGGGCTGACTAAACATTGTAATTCATAGCAACGAAGATCCAGTCATAGTCATACTCAATATCAATCAAAAGCAAAGCATAAAAATGATAGAGGTGCTCTCTAATTGGTGCTTATATAAGAGGAGGATGACTCGACAAGAAAATAAATAGGCAGGCCCTTCGTAGAGGGAAGCATTGATTTGCAGAGGTGCCAGAGCTCAAGCTTTGAAAACAGAGACAATAATTTGGGGTGGCATGCTTTCATTGTCAACGCAATGACCAAGAGTTCTCAATATCTTCCATGCTACTCATGCTATAGGCGGTTCCCAAACATAAAAGTAAAGTTTTAACTCCCCCACCACCAATCAATCACACTCCACGGCTAGTCGAATCCTCGGGTACCGTCCATACTAACATCAATCCGGGGGGAGTCTTGTTTTACAGTTATGTTTTCGATTTAAGCGTGGAACTGGGCATTCCAATTACCGGCCCCTTTCTCGTGAATGAATGTGAATAAACACATGTCGAGGATAACACTACTAGCATGGAAGATATCAATAGCCCTCTGTCACCGCATGAGCGGTTCGGGCATGCAAAACAGATTATTTCTTGAAGGTTTAGAGAGTGGCACATGCAAATTTACTTGGAACGACAGGTAGATACCGCAAATAGGTAGGTATGGTGGACTCTCATGGAAAAACTTTTGGGTTTATGGAAGTGGATGCACAAGCAGTATTCCGCTTAGTACAAGTGAAGGCTAGCAAAAGACTGGGAAGCGACCAACTAGAGAGCGACAACAGTCATCAAGATGCAATGAGTTTGACTAACATGGAATGCAAGCATGAACAGGATATAAATCACCATGAACATGAACATCATAAAGGCTATGTTGATTTTGTTTCAACTACATGCATGAACATGCGCCAAGTCAAGCCACTTGAAACATTCAAAGGAGAATACCATCCTATCATATTACATCATAGTCATCTCAAAATCTATGTTGGCATTCAAGACAAACCATTATAAGCTCTCAGCTAAATAAGCATGGAATCAGAAACTATGATCTCTAAGTTGTCATTGCAAACATGGTTCTCTCACAACAAAGCTAAATCTGGGTCGACAAGCTAGTCATATTTACAAAAACAAAATAGATAGAGTTCATACCAGCTTTTCAGTCTTAGTCACTTCGTCATACATCATCATTGTTGCCTTTCATTTGCACGACCGAACGATGAAAACGATAATAAGCGCATTGGACTAAGCTGAATCTGCAGGCAAACACAAAGGAGAAGACGAAATAATATGTTTCTTTGAAAGCTAAACAGGTAAGCATGCAAGAACCAATAAAAATTGTAACCAATATCTTCTACCTTGACACAAAGAAAAAGAAAACTATTTACACGGGAAAGCTCCCAACAAGCAAAAGAAGAAAGAAAAATCTTTTTGGGTTTTCTCGAAAGGATACAAAACAAGAAAACAAGAAAACGAAAATAAACTAGCATGGATAATACAGTGGCAAAGTATGAATACGGCTAACAAAGCGAAAGCATAAGCATGAATGTAAAGTCAGTGAGAACACGTACTCCCCCAACCTTAGGCTTTTGGCCTAGCTTGGTCTACTCTCAAGGTGGGAAATAACCAGCTCCGGGATACTCTGGAGTAGACTGTGGATGCCAATGCTGTGTGAGCTCCTCTAGCTCCCACTGATAAACTGGCATTTGGTACTCGACTGGCGGCTCGGGCACGGGCGCCTGTGGTCAAGCCCTAATATGCGTAGATGTCCGCGGGCATAATAGTGTACCTGCCTGCATGAAGATCGAACAAAGAAGGAGCAGGCAAAGTAATAGTCTCTCGAGTACCCTGACTAAACACAAGGTTATAAATCATCCGTCTACTAGCATCTCTATCCTGAAAATCATGGCAAACCATGCTGTCATAATCCAGATATCTCTCAGGGAGAAGCATCTCTCCTTCCTCTCCAAGTCTAATGGGTATCTCAAAGTGTCTGGCAAGACGGGTAGCGTAGATACCTCCATAGACGACACCCTTGGAACGGTTCAGGTTCAACCGTTGAGCTACTATAGCGCCCAAGCTATAAGTCTTATCATTATAAAGGCCTTCGCGCAAAAAAAGCAAGGTCTGGAGAGCTAAGTGATCCAGCCTCCCCACGGCCAATCAAACATTTTCCCACAAATAGTGAGAAGTACCGAAGCACGGGAAAATGTATGCTAGCAATTCTAGCGCGACACACTCCTCTCTCCTCTCCAACATCAATAGAACCAACTAAATCCTCCAAGTCCCGTGGACGAGGGTCACGGATATCCCCAACATAAGGTAATTTGCATACATTGCAAAAATCCTGCAGCATCATGCACTGGGGGACATCGTAAATCATGAACTCAACCATGGGAGGATTCTTCCTCGGATAAAAGTTGAAGCTTTGAACGAAAATATTGGTGAGGAGGAGGTATTGTGGGCACTTATCTTCAACGAACGCAGTAAGACCTCCGTTCTCCACCAAGTAATAAAAGTCTTCATAAAGTCCGGCGACGCGCAAAAATTCATCACTTGGCCACTCGCACGCTCGAACTTCTGTGACTCGAGGGACTATGTACTTGGGGTGGTTCTTCTCATCCTCCTTGTGGTTACGGCTTGAAGAGCCTCTCAAGAACCTCCTCATCTTTTCCTTTTTCTAGCTCTGAAAAATTCTGAAATTTTTAGAGACTTCGAAAGAAAAGAAAAGTGAATAAGGATTAACCCAACTTGTAGCAACTACTCCCACTAGTACCTGGAGACCGTGTCACATGCTAAAACTACTTGGGACCAGCTAAAATCAACATTTCTAGCTCAAGAACAGGGTCACCAAGGTAGCAAGAATACGCGAAGGATAAAGCACTAGAGAAAAATTTAATTGGACCAATGGAGGAGTCACTTACCAAGGAGTAATTTCCCCAAAACGGTTCGGAGAATGGTGCTTTGAGGAAGGAGATCGAAAATCACAGCCAAATGAGCAAGAACACGGGTTTGAGCTGCGAAACAATTTTTTCTGGAGGTGGAAGAAGAGGCTGGGAGCTGGAATGAGTGGAGGGGGTGCCTGTGGGCCCCACAAGCTTGGACCCCGCCACCAGGGGGTAGGTGGCGGTGGCAGGGCTTGTGGCCCACTGGTCAGGCCCCCAGACCAGCTCTCAGGCCCAGAAATTTTCAAAAATTCCAGAAAAAATCATACTAAATTCTCAGGACCATCGGAGAACTTTTATTTTCGAGGTATTTTTCTCCGGGACGCTAAAACAGAAAATAGGAGAAACTAAACTAATTCTACCATTTTTCTTCTAAGCAAAAGAAAGTGAAAGCTCAAAACAGAGGTATGTGACTCTTTGATTCATCCATTTCATGGTCATCGAAAGAAATCCGTCAATGGGATTAATCAAGTCCTTATGACAAAACTTTCTCGAATCGCAAGAGAGAACGAAGAATTTTCAAATAGCCACTAAGTCACCTCAATGGGGATATGTATCTCCCCAACAAGCAAATCATACTTCATCTTGACACGAGGAATAGGGCATTCAAAGCTCCCAATGAGAATCGATGAAGTCTTTTCGATAGCATTGATGCAATGTACTGGATATCGTTTCTTCGGAAAGTGCACTGTGTGCTCATTACCGTTGACATGGAAACTGACATTGCCTTTGTTGCAATCAATAACAGCCCCTGAAGTGTTTAAAAAGGGTCTTCCGAGGATGACAGCCATGGCATCGTCCTCGGGAATATCCAAGATAACAAATTCTGTTAAGATAGTGGTGCTAGCAACCACAACACGCACATCCTCGCAAATACCGATAGGGAAAGCAGTTGATTTGTCGGCCATTTGCAGAGAAATTTCAGTGGGTGTCAACTTATCCAATTCAAGTCTACGATAAAGAGAAAGCGGCATAACACTAACACCGGCTCCAAGGTCACATAAGGCAGTTCTTACGTAGTTTCCTTTAATTGAGCAAGGTATAGTGGGCACTCCGGGATCACCAAGTTTCTTAGGAGTTCCACCTTTAAAAGTGTAGTTGGCAAGCATGGTGGTGATCTCAAGATCTGGTATCTTCCGTTTATTAGTCACGAAATCTTTCATGTACTTGGTATACGGAGACATCTTGAGCATATCAGTTAACCGCATCTGCAGAAAGACGGGTCTTATCATCTCAACGAAGCGCTCAAAATCCTCATCATCCTTTTTCTTGGATGGCTTCGGAGGAAAGGGCATAGGTCTCTGAACCCATGGCTCTCTTTCTTTACCATGCTTCCTAGCAGAGAAGTCATTCTTGTCGTATCTCTTAGGTTGTGGATTATTGATGGCTGTTGTGTATCCCTTGCAACGGCGCCAGAAATAGTTGTGTCGACGGCACCAGGAATCCTTCAGTTGCGGCTACGCCTTAAGAGACTTCCTAGGCAAGTATGCAAAGGATTTACCCCGTGGCCTTGGAGCCTTTCGTTGGTGTTCCCTCAAAGCAGAAAGGGTGATGTAGCAGAGCGACGGTAAGTATTTCCCTCAGTTTGAAAACCAAGGTATCAATCCGGTGGAAGAGTATCTCAAGATCCTACATAAACACAAAAGCTTGCACCCAACGCTATGAAGGGGTTGTCAATCCCTTATAGATTGTTTGCCAAGTGAGAACTGAAAGCAACAAAGTAACAAAGCAAAGTAAAAGCGGAGTTGTAAACGATGGATGTGAATAGACCCGGGGGCCGTAGTGTTTACTAGTGGCTTCTCTCATGAAAGCAAGTAGACGGTGGGTGAACAAATTACTATCGAGCAATTGATAGAACTGTGCAGAGTCGTGACAATATCTATGCAATGATTATTTCTATAGGCATCACGTCCGAAACAAGTAGACCGATACTTTCGGCATCTACTACTATTACTCCAAACGTCGACCGCTATCCAGCATGCATCTAGTGTATTAAGTCCATAAGAACAGAGTAACGCCTTAAGCAAGATGACATGATGTAGAGGGATAATCTCAAACCAATGATAAAAACCCCATATTTTTACCCTTGATGGCAACCTCTTGATGTGTGCCTTGCTGCCCCTACTATCACTGGGAAAGGTCACCACATGGCAGAACCCAAAACCAAGCACTTCTCCCATTACAAGAATCATAGATCTAGTTGGCCAAACAAAACCCAAGACTCGGAGAGACTTACAAGATATCAAATCATGCATATAAGAAATCAGCAAAGACTCAAATATATATCATAGATAATCTGATCACAAGTCCACAATTCATCGGATCTCAACAAACACACCGCCAAAGAAGATTACATCGGGTAGATCTCCATGAAGATCATGGAGAACTTTGTATTGAAAATCCAAGAGAGAGAAGAAGCCATCTAGCTACTAAATACGGACCCGTAGGTCTAAAGTGAACTACTCATGAGTCATTGGAGGGGCGATGATGATGATGAAGAAACCCTCCACCTCCAAAGTCCCCTCCGGCAGGGCGCCGGGAAGGGTCTCCAGATGAGATCTTGCGGAAACGGAAGCTTGCGGCGGCGGAAAAGTATTTTCGAGGCTCCCCTGATTTTTTGTGGAATAATTGGGAATATATAGGCGCAAGACCTAGGTGAGGGGGCGGCCAGGGAGGCCACAGGCCTGCCCACCGCCGCCTCCCCCTGGTGGCGGAGTGGGGGCTTGTGGGCTCCTTGGAGCCCACCTGGCTTGGCCCAAAAGCCCCCTGGACTTCTTCCGTTCGGGAAAAAATCATTTCGGGGTTTTTCTTCCGTTTGGACTCTGTTCCAAAATCAGATCTGAAAAGAGTCAAAAACGCGGAAAAAACAGGAACTGGCACTTGGCACTGAATTAATAAGTTAGTCCCAAAAAAGATATAAAAAGGTACATAAAACATACAAAGAAGGCAAGATAACAGCGTGAAACCATCAAAAATTATAGATACGTTGGAGACGTATCAAGCATCCCCAAGCTTAACTCCTACTCGTCCTCGAGTAGGGAAGTGATAAGAATGAATTTTTGATGCTTTCATGCTACCTAGCATAGGTGTCCTTTGTAATTCCTCTTATGTGACGTGAATGTTCAGATCCATTAGATTCAAAACAATAGTTTGCTATTGACGTGGAAACAATAATAATTCAAGCAAACTAGCAAAGTAATCATGAACTTTCAAAATAACAAGGCCAAAAGAAAGTTATCCCTACAAAAGCATATAGTCTCGCTATGCTCTATCATCATTGCACAACGAATTTAAATCATGCACAACCCCGCTATTGGCCATGTAATTGTTTCACACCTTTACTTTCTCAAACATTTTCAACCCTCACACAATACATGAGCGTGAGCCATGGTTATAGCACTATAGATGGTGTGGAATGTGGTGAAGGTTGCAAGACAAAAAGGAGAAGATAGTCACATTAACTAGGCATATCAATGAGCTTTGGAGATGCTCATCAATAGATATCAATGTGAATGAGTAGGGATTGCCATACAAATGATGCACTAGAGCTACAAGTATGTGAAAGCTCTTAAAGAAAACTAGTGGGTGTGCATCCAACTTGCTTGCTCACGAAGACCTAAGGCAATTTTGAGGAAGCCTATCATTGGAATATACAAGCCAAGTTATATAATGAGAATTTCCCACTAGCTATATGGTGGTGACAAAATGAGAGACTCTCAATCATGAAGATCATGGTGCTCAAAATGCACAAGTGTGGAAAAAGTGGTAGCATTATCCCTTCTCTCTTTTTCTATCATTTTTTTATTATTTTATTTTGGTGGGCTCTTTGGCCTCTCTTTTTTATGGGCTTCTTTGGCCTCTTTTATTTCCTCACATGGGACAATGCTCCAATAATGATGATCATCACACTTTCAACTCAAAACTTAGAGCAACTATGACTCTATATGGAATGCCTTCGGTAGTGTACCGTGGCAATGATCTAGCATGGCATAGACATCAATGGAAACATCATGCTACCTATCTTATGATCATGCAAAGGCAATGTAGACGTGGTGGCACATGTCATGGTGGTAGTTGCATGGCAATATATCTCGGAATGACTTTGAAAAAGCCATAATAGGTAGGTATGGTGGCTGTTTTGAGGGAGGCTAATGGTGGGTTTTGTGCACCGGCAAAAGTTGCGCGACACTAAGAAGATAGTGATGGTGGAAGGTGAAAGTGCATATAAACCATGGACTCAACATTAGTCATGAAGAACTCATATACTTGTTGCAAAAGTTTTATTAGTTATCGAAACAAAGCATTCAACGCATACTCCTAGGGGGAGGGTTGGTAGGTCTAAACCATCGCGCGATCCCGACCGCCACGCAAAGGATGACAGTCAATATACTAATCATTCTTAGACTTCATCACATAGCGGTTCACCATACGTGCATGCTACGGGAATCACTAACTTCAACACAAGTATTTCTAGATCCATAACACCTTACTAGCATGACTTCAATATTACCATAACCACAACTCAAAACTAATTGAGATGAATCAAACTTCTCTAACTATTCAATGCACATGAAGGTGGAAGTTTTCGCATCCCTTTGGATAACTACCCCTTTTGAGACTACTTTCAAAGCATAGATCCACTACCAAGCCACGCACCGCTGTGCTCTAAAAGATATAAGTGAAGCACATATAGCAAAGTATCTAGCTCAAAATATATAAGTGAAGCACATGTGAGCTGAATTGTCTACCAAAAGATATAAGTGAAGCTCGACAAAATCACGGTGTGTGCATGTCTCTCTCTCTAGGTGTGCAGCAAGGATGATGGTGACACAACAAAAATAAAAGACTCCTATGATACAAGACGCTCCAAGCAAAAACACATAACATATGGTGAATAAAAATATAGCCCCAAGTAACGTTACCGATGGATTGAAGACGAGAGAGGGGATGCCTTCCCGGGGCATCCCCAAGCTTAGGATTTTATGACATCCTTGAATCTCTTGGGGTGCCTTGGGCATCCCCAAGCTTGAGCTCTTGCCACTCTTTATCTTTTTGTCCATAAGAACTTCACCCAAAACTTGAAAACTTCACAACACGAAACTTAAACAGAAACTCGTGATATCATTAGTACAAGAAAGCAAACCACCACTTCCTTAGGTACTGTAGCAAACTTAAATTCTACTTGTGCTGATGTTGGGTTACTGTACTTTCAATCTTCCATGGCTAATACCCCCCGATACTATCCATAGTTTCATCAAAATAAGCAACCAACACAACAAAAACAGAATCTGTTAACAGCAGACCAGTCTGTAGCAATCTATATGTTTCGTATACCTCTGGTACTTCAAAAATTCTTCAAACTTACGACAGTGTGAAGAATTTGCGTAGCAATCAGCAGCAAAAAGAATCAACTCAAAAGCTCTTACAGAAAAAATAGGAACTGGCACTTGGCACTGAATCAATAAGTTAGTCCCAAAATATATATATAAAGGTACATAAAACATACAAAGAAGGCAAGATAACAGCGTGAAACCATCAAAAATTATAGATACATTTGAGACATATCAATTATCAGGATAAACCGAAGGTTCAATCTCCACATCCTCATCATTGCTAGGTTGAGCATTATTATGAACATCACTGTCCATATTGTCACCAGGTTCATGTTCATCACCAGATTGTGTTTCTGCATCAGAGGCAGAAATATCATTAGGTTCTTCTTCTTCTCCTTAGGATGACTGGGTGTATCAACATTGATTCCTTGAGAATTTTGATCAATTCTCTTAGGATGACCTTCAGGATACAAAGGTTCCTGAGTCATTTTGCCTCCTCTAGTAATGACTCTCACAGAGTTGTCATTTAGTTCATTGAGCAGGTCATTCTGAGCTTTAAGTACTTGTTCTACCTGAGTAGTAATCATAGAGGCATGTTTACTCAGAAGTTTCAGATCATTGCTATTTCTGTCTACGCAAGCACTTAATGGCTAAGCATACGAGTACTTTGTTCCAAATGTCTGCTAACATAATCATTGAAACTCTGTTGTTTGGCAACAAAGTTGTCAAATTCATCAAAGCATAGGCTAGCAGGTTTATCAAAAGGAATATCACTCTCATCAAACCCACGTAGAGAATTCACTTCTACTACCTGTATCGGGTTATCAAGACCATGGATCTCTTCCATAGGTGGTAGATTTTTGACATCTTCAGATCTAATGCCTTTCTCTTGCATAGATTTCTTGGCTTCTTGCACATCTTCGGGACTGAGGAATAGAATACCTATTTTCTTCGGAGTTGTCTTAGGAGGTGGTTCGGGAATAGTCCAAGCATTATCGTTGATCAAGATGTTATTCAGTAGGGTCTCAGCTTGTTCTACAGTTCGTTCCCTAAAAACACAACCGGCACAACTATCTAGGTGGTCTTTAGAGGTATCAGTAAGTCCGTTATAGAGGATATCAAGTATCTCATTCTTCTTAAGAGGGTGATCAGGCTAAGCATTCTGTAGCTGGACGAGCCTCCCCCAAGCTTGTGGAAGACTCTCTTCTTGGAGTTGAGCAAAGTTGTATATTTCCTGCAAGGCAACTTGCTTCTTATGGGAAGGGAAATATTTCTCACAAAAGTAATAGCCCATCTCCTAGGGACTACGCACACATCCAGGAGCAAGAGAGGTGAACCATGCTTTAGCATCATCCTTTAGAGAGAAAGGAAACAACTTAAGGATATAGTAGTGGCAGATCTTCTCCTCATCAGTGAAAAGGTTGGCTATTTCATGTACTTTGGCAAGATGGGCTATGACCGTCTCAAACTCATAACCGTGAAAAGGATCAGATTCGACTAGAGAGATTATCTCAGGGTCGACAGAGAATTCATAATCCTTATCGGTGACAAAGATAGGCGAAGTGGAAAACTTCGGGTCATTTTTCATCCTAGCTTCCCAAGATTTTTCCTTCCACTTGAGAAGTAATTTCTCAGCGTCATAGGCATCCTTACACGCAAGAAAATCCTCAGCCATCTCTCCCTCCATAACGTAACCCTCAGGTATATCAGGCAATTCATATCTAGGAGAGCTAGATCTAGCAGGAGCAAAAGCAGGTTCTATCTCAATAGTATCGGCAGTTTCAGAAGCATCACAAGCATTGGCAGTAACTCTAGCAATATGAGCATCAAGGAACACCCCTGGTGGAACATCAGGCAAAGTAGTATCTCTAGCAGTATCAAGCATAGCATCATCAGGCAAAGCAGTATCAAGCATAGCATCTCTAGCAGTAGCAGGCATAGTATCAAGCATAGTATCAAGAATAGCCTCTCTAGCAGTAGTATCACAAGCATCATCAAGCACAGGCGACATATCAAGATTTCTAGCAGGAGGTGATGTCGCAAACTTACTCATAACTGAAGGTGAATCAAGTGCAGAGCTAGATGGCAATTCCTTACCTCCCCTCGTAGTTGAGGGCAAGAATTTGGTCTTCGGATCCTTTAGATTCTTCATAGTGATCAGCAGATATAAATCCCAAGTAACTCAGAGAATATAGCAATACCTCCCCGGCAACAGCGCCAGAAAAATGTTGATTGCAATCTCTGGCGATGGCTAGACGAATGCTGATGACAACAAACCTTCCCCTGCAACGGCACCAGAAGAATGCTGCTAGCACTCCCCGGCAACTAAACTAGAAGAATGTTGTTGATGGCCCACCAGCACGTGGGTTCACAGCAGTTTTCGAGGGTAGAGTATTCAACCCAAATTTGTTGGTACGCCAGACAGGAGGTGAGAGAATACTCTCGAGTATTAGCAGCTGAATTTGTCAGATTCAACCGCACCTGAAAGATTAGTATCTGCAAGCAAAGTAGTAACAGCAAAGTAGTATGATAACAACGGTGTCACAAACGATCTGTTGATGGCAGACTATTCCTAACGATTGTATCAATGGCGCCAAGTTGCCTCGTTGACGGAAATTGTCAGTTCCCATCAACGATCAGCGAATCAAGATTGTAGCAGGTAGCAGCAGTGTAACGAGCAATAGCAACAGCAAGGAACAGCAGTAGTGACAGCAGTAATAAGTAGCAACAGTAGCAAGCGACAGTAGTAGCAACAGTAGCAGCAGAACAGGACAAGTAACAGCAGTAGCAACAGTAGTAGCAGCAGCAGCAGAGAAAAACAAGTAACAGTGGTAGGACAAACTTGTAGGCAATGGGTCGGTGATTTGTTTGGATGATATTCATCATGCAACACCTATAACACGGAGAGATATGTGGCTAGCTCCCGTTCGTCAATGTGATGTAGGCATGCATTCCGTGTGTCGTCATACGTTCTTAGGGAAAAGAACTTGCATGACATCTATTGTCCATCCCTCCCGTGGCAGCGGGGTCCAAAAGGAAACTACGGGATATTAAGGTTCTCCTTTTAATAAAGAACCGGACCAACGCATTAGCAGTTGGTGAACACATGAACTCCTCAAACTATGGTCATCACCGGGAGTGGATCCGGTTATTGTCATTCCGGGGTTGCCGGATCATAAAACATAGTAGGTAACTACAACTTGCAAGATCGGATCTAAAACACATATATATTGGTGACAACATAATAATTTCAGATCTGAAATCATGGCACTCGGGGCCTAGTGACAAGCATTAAGCATGGCAAAGTAGTAGCAACATCAATCTCAGAACATAGTGGATACTAGGGATCAATCCCCATCAAAACTAACTCGATTACATGATAGATCTCATCCTACTCATCACCGCCCAGCGAGCCTAAGAATAGATTACTCACGAACGACGAAGAGCTTCATGGAATTGGAGAGGGAAGAAGGTTGATGATGACGATGGCGACGATTTCCCCTCTCCGGAGCCCAACACGGACTCCAGATCTGCCCTCCAGATGAAGAACAGGTGGTGGTGGCGCCTCCGTATCGAAAACGCGACGAAAACTTCTATTTTTATTTTTTCTGGGACGAAAGGGATCTTATAGAGCTGGAATTGGGGGCGGCAGAGCCGTGTGGGCCCCACAAGCCTGCCCACCGCCACCATGGGGGGGTGGCGGAGCCAGGGCTTGTGTCCCACTGGCCCACCCCCTCAGGTGGAACTTGGTGCAGATATTTTTCTTATTTCCCAAAACCGCTCCCCGTAAATTTTCAGGACGTTTGGAGAACTTTGATTTCTGCACAAAAATAACACCAAGGCAATTCTGCTGAAAACAGCGTCAGTCCAGGTTAGTTCCATTCAAATCATGCAAATTCGAGTCCAAAATAAGGGCAAAAAGTGGGGAAAAGTAGATACGATGGAGACGTATCACCTCCCTCTTTTGCTATATGGAGGGTTTCGTCCAAAAAATGAGAAGGGATCTTTTTCGTGGTTTCATCACCGCCACAAGGCGGAACTTGAGCAGAACCAATCTAGAGCTCCAGCAGGACGATGCTGCCGGGGAAACTTCCCTCCCGGAGGTGGAAATCATCGCCATCGTCATCACCAACACTCCTCTCATCGGAGGGGACTCGTCACCATCAACATCTTCATCAGCACCATGTCATCTCCAAACCCTAGTTCATCTCTTGTAACCAAACTCCATCTCGCAACTCCGATTGTTACTTGTAAGGTTGCTAGTAGTGTTGATTACTCTTTGTAGTTGATGCTAGTTGGATTACTTGGTGGAAGAGTTCATGTTCAGATCCTTGATGCTACTCATTACACCTCTGATCATGATTATGATTATGCTTTGTGAGTAGTTACTTTTGTTCCTGAGGACATGGGATAAGTCATGCTAATAATAGTCATGTGAATTTGGTATTCGTTCGGTATTTTGATATGTTGTATGTTGTTTTTCCTCTAGTGGTGTTATGTGAACGCCGACTACATAACACTTCACCATTATTTGGGCCTAGAGGAAGGCATTGGGAAGTAGTAAGTAGATGATGGGTTGCTAGAGTGACAGAAGCTTAAATCCTAGTTTATGCGTTACTTCGTAAGGGGCTGATTTGGATCCACTAGTTTAATGCTATGGTTAGACTTTGTCTTAATTCTTATTTCGTAGTTGCGGATGCTTGCGAGAGGGTTAATCATAAGTGGGATGCTTGCGAGAGGGTTAATCATAAGTGGGATGCTTGTCCAAGTAAGGGCAGTACCCAAGCGCCGGTCCACCCACATATCAAACTATCAAAGTAACGAACGTGAATCATATGAACATGATGAAAACTAGCATGACAGAAATTCCCGTGTGTCCTCGGAAGCATTTTTCCTCCTATAAGACTTTTTCCAGGCTTGTCCCTTGCTACAAAATGGATTAGGCCACCTTGCTGCACCGTTGCTACTTTTGTTACTTGTTGTTTGCTACGAATCATCTCACCACACAATCACTTGTTACCGACAATTTCAGTGCTTGTAGATTTTTCCTTGCTGAAAACCACTTGTCAGATCCTTCTGCTCCTTCTTGGGTTCGACACTCTTACTTACCGAAAATACTACGATTGATCCCCTATACTTGTGGGTCATCATAGGCCGGTGGGTTTGTCTATAAAACCCCCCCGCCCCCCTCCATGCAGAGGGTCGGTCAACTTATCAGACACACCAACCACATAGAAGAGGCAGAGTCGAGCCGGTTGCTCCTTCTTCCTCTTCCCCGATACAGCTCGAGGAGCAACTTGTAATCCCATCCTCATACATCATACACTCCGGCAGGACTAGGGGTATTATCTCTACGGAGAGCCCTGAATCTGGGTACATTGTGCGTTCCATGCTTGTACCAACCTCGCCCCCAGCGCCCTCCGGTGTCACTTCGGTTCCTACCATCTTTAGCCTACCCATGGCTTATGTTGTGAGTATTCACCGACACTGCAGCTGGTTCCCTGCCCCATTGGCTGCGGAGTGGCTGCCATTGGAGGCCGAGATCGAAGCGCTTCAGCGAACGTAGGACACAGGCCTGCGTGTGCAGAAAGTTTCGTTAGCGGCGAAGGATTCACGGACGTCTGCGTAGATTGGGGAAGCGATGGCGTGAGCCCTGGGGTTTGTCTCGCCGCAGGAGTCCGAGAGTATTCTTTCAGGCGCCACAACCCGCTTAGGCAAAGGCCCAAGTGCATCCAGGCCGTTGATCTGCCTGCAGTTGTTGTGGGACCGCACGTTGTTTGAATCCCGCGATCAACTCCTGTTCGCAAGGAAACCGGATCGCCAACCATGTAGTCCCCTTGCCGTGAACAACGTCGCCGGTCTGCATGCGCCGAAGGACGGGTGCCGTGATGCATGTGCCCGCTGCGCCCTTCTCTTCCTTGTCTGGTGCCACCGCCACTGGACGCGTAGTCGGAGGGAAGAAATCCCCAAGGCACGGAGGTGGTGTGATCCGGGGTCGGGTTAGACGACCACGCCACCCCATACGCACCATTGGGACCTTTAATTCGCCAAGCCATGGTGAGCGCAATCGCTGTGATGGAAACGATGCAGCCTCGATCGCAGCTGCCGCCGGTGAAGACGGAGACCGTGACGGACTGTCATTCCTGCAAGAGAAAACAGAGGGCGTACCTTCGTCGCAAGGTGTCATGGATCGTCGTTCCCAGAACCGAGATGCAGGTGTTGGGTACCCGATCTCGTTCCAGAACTCCTGGGTTGTGTGGACGTCGGATTTTGGTGGCCTCCGTACATCATCTTGCGAGACAATCCGCTCTTCAAGCAACAGATCTGAAGCGACCTCAACGACGAGATCCTTCGCTTCCCGGTCGACCTCCGCTTCTGATGTAGTCTTCGATAGAAGCGAGAACCGATATTCCAATGAAGGCTGGACATCTAATCCATTCACCATCGCTGACAAGGCACTAAGCGCAAGAGTCAGCCAACGCATGGTCATCTCTCCGCCAGCGGTTAGATCGCAGCGAGACTAGGACCCATGCAGTAGCGGCATGTGCGCGGGGCGGCGCAGCTAGGTACGGCCGGCGGCGCTCCTATTAATGGATGGACTGTTTCCTCCATAGCACATATGTGAGGAGGCAGCCCTCAATTGCATATGATCATGCACAAAGGGCTCCTCTCTCTCTCTCTCTCTCTCTCTCCATGAGAATTGTTCCACGCTACAAGGCCGCTCCATCCCTCCTCTAGTTCTCCTACATAGCTTTGTTCTCAAAGGCGAAGCTGTGCTCAACTGCTGCTGAACGTGGACGTGTGCATACCGATTGAGGGATCATGGGCTGGGCTAGATAGTTGCTCGAAGAAAAGGAAGGCCCTCAAAATGTTTCTTTAATCTATACATATTAATAAAAAAATAGGTATTATTAATCCATCATGTTATTTTATAGAAAAAACACCTGATATTTTTGACATTAAACCCGCAGTACATATTAAATGTTTTTTAAAATACCCATATCTTCTAAACAATATCTCCAAATTTAACATGTTATATATGCAATTTGATTAGAAAAGTATGTAGAATTTGAAGACAATGTTATTTTATCTGTTAAACATTTAATAAAAATACTATCTAGGATGCAATCTTAATAAAAAATCATTATTGGATTGGAGATGAAACTGAAGGTCACTTGCCCGTTTTTTTGTACGTATGTATTAAATCTACTTGCAAACCGTGTTAAAATAAAAGACCTGTAGAATCTTTGACTGCACTTTTGTAGGGTAAAATCATCTTTGTTTGTGCCGTAACTACAAATTCTCAAATTATAAACCTTTTTTGTAAACTAAGAGTGTATGTTATTTTTTTCTCCCGTTGCAACGCACGGGCCCTTTTGCTAGTAATAATAAAATAGAAGTAACATGATTTGTCTGACATGTCACCATGCAAGAAGAGTTGAATAAACCAACCATGTTTACAAAGCCGTGGCAAAGTCTGTAAATGTTCTCTTCTGAACACAAAGCAGGTGCAAAGTCGGCAAACGTTCTCTTGTGAACAAAGTCAAGCACTTATACACGCACTCCTGTACACCATCTTAGAGGTGAGAGAGAGGAAAGAGACTCTACGACTTGTATTTGGTCCAGCACATCAACATGTGCATATGCTTCTCACATGGCGGGAAAGTGAGATGCAGCTTTGGCATCACCACCCACCAGATTTCCCAACCGATCTCCCGGGACAGGAGGCAGCTGGTGTGCGTGCGCATCGCATACTAGCAACCAGCCGCCATTCAGCAGCTGGCCATGAGCTCGGTCCAACCTCAAGGTCTCCACAGCACTCACTCGTGTTAGCACCCTGCTGGACCGAGATCCACGTGGCGCGCCATGCCGGACACGTCACCCCTGCCAGCCAATGTGGTATGGACACATCGGCGGGAGCGATGACTGGTTAACCGCCCTGAATATAAGGTGGAAATGAATTTAATCATCGTTGTCATGGGGGATTAGTGGATGAGGCCTCATGCTGTCTGGGATCTTTGGAAGGTTAGTTGGATCTGGATAAGTGGTGTGCATGGATTGATGTGTATGTATGCTCTGGCTTGCCCCTGTTGTGATATGTCCGCCTTGATGAGCACCTCCGATTGGCTGCTTACTAATCTGGAGCAACATTTCTTCCTACTCTGCTCCACTGCATGATCCTAAAGCATAGGCCAACTCTAGAGAAAATGACAATTTTTTTGTTGTAGATGCCAATGTTTTTATGCTGGATTGACAATTTGACAGGATGTGTGGAGTTGATATGCTCAATTGTCTTGTGCCAATGATACTGTTTAGAATGCCAACAGTTTGAAATAATTCCCCGAGTGCGGGGCTTACATGAACTTTATAGAAAATATTGTAATGGTAACATGACATTTACTTGGCAGGCTCTTTTTTCTGTAAGGTGGGGCTTTTTCTTGTTGGAAAACTTTCGATCATTCACTTTCAATAGTACAACGAACATCAGAAATAGTAAAAATTACATCAAAATCCGTAGATCATCTAACGACGACTACAAGCATTGAAGCGAGTCGAAGACGCGCCGTCGTCATCACCCCTTCCTCTCCGAAGCCATGCAAAACTTATTATAGTAGACAGTCGGGAAGTCACATAAAAATTATTGTAATTCTCCAAGGATTTCTGTGAAATCCATGCATTCGCATATGCCTTGCTGGAAATGCTTTACACTACCCCACGCTCTAAGGTTCAACCACCATATAACTTGGACTTAAGATGGCTGGGGTCTATCTGCTTCATCATATTGACCTTTTCATCGGACCACCCAACAATCACAGTTTTCTTGAATAAGATTCCATCGGCGATATCTTCTCACCAACCATTTTACATCAAGACTCTAGCTCCACTATAAAGCGGGCACTCTGTTTATAATTGAACTCGCCATAATGTTTCTTTTTGTGTGGATCAATCTTTCTCCAGCTGTTCTATTCAGCATAGACATTTTATTTTCATTATATTTCAGAATTATTTTTGTTGTTGCAAAATGGCTAGCCTTTCATGCTTTGACCCCATCCCCATCATCATGTATGTATTGCAATTCCTTGAAGAAGAGAACCTAGTAACATGCATTTGCAACGTTCCACTACTTTGGAAAGTAATCAATAAACTCCCTTTGGGTTTGACTTATCCTCATCATTAAATCACTCTATTATTGGGATCATGCACGCTCTGTGCATCTGCTGCACCTCAACATCCTTGCAGGCTATAATTGAAATTTTAATTCTATGGAGAATTTGGATCACACTTCTGTCATTGAAAATAACTAGTAATAGCGTGCGCCCAAAGCACTTTTGGCAATAATAATTACAACATAGTTCTATAGACATTCTAAAATCAACCATCTAAAACATGTTTGTGAATAGACAAAATTAATCCTGAGCTTCAACAATTATTTTTGTGTTTACTGTCATGTCTTCTGTCACATTATATTTATTTTCATCATCAAATAACAGGACAACTACAACTCAAAATGGAATCTCTTTATTCTTTGGTGCATGTGCATTGTCCCATGTTTCAGCCACTTGAAGAAAAGTGAAACAAGTTGAGCCATATAAATGCATCCGCCTTATTAGGAGGTTCATCTTGACACAGATGAAGCATTACCACACAAGCAGGCATATGCGCTAATTACTGCGCGATAAGAGAATTCCATCCAAGATTGTCTCTGACAAAGCATAGGATAGCATGAGTGAATTGACACCGTTGTAAAGGAGTCAAATGTGTAATGGTTTTGAGTTAGAATATGTCCAAGCTCTGACTGCAGCAACATGACTTGCCGTGTTGCAGTTTCTCACGAAAGATTTGTGATTTGGCACAAGTGTTTTGCTTTGCCAGTTTTCTTTTTCTCTGAAAAGGAGCTTAGAGCAACTCTAGCAGACCCCGCATCCGGTCGGCCCGCAAAACGTGTTTGCAGTTCACGCAAAATCGCTTTTGCGGGCCGGCGCGGGCTGGCACAGACGCAGACCCCGCATAATGGATCCGTAAAAAAGCATATTCGCGGAATATACTTTTTTTTACGGGTCGGCTTCTGCGGGTTCTGATCTGGCGCAGCTCCTTCCGGCCCGTAAAACTTAGATTTGTAACTTAAATTGATCTAGCACAATGCTTTTCTTTGCTTTTTGCAACAACATTAGATACAAAAGATATCACAAATCTTGGCTAGAATAGCAAAATCAAAGAAAACAAGAACCACAAGTATGCATTTCAGAAGATTTCCAACTTTCATAACTGTTCCAACTAGTTGAAGCAATATCTTCTCCATGCACTCATTGTTGATCTGCGGATTCTTGATCTTGCTTTCTTCATTCATCATCTTTGGTTCCAAAGAAGTAGACGTTGCTTCCCCTCTAGTTGCACATGCAACCGCATCATTGCCTTCGATTGTACTAAGGAGTGCACTAACATCTATTAAGTTTCTTTCTATCAACAAATCAATCTATTGGTCTTTCCAAAACTAAAATGAGTATCCATCGTCCTACACAAAAGAATGAGCAAGCTCGAAGTGACCTACCGCAATTGAACTAAAGAATGAGCTATGGAACGAGCTACCGTAAGTGCACGTACCCCGTCATTTTTGCATTTGTAGAACACCCATCCGGGGTACGTTGGCGTGCCCGAAGTGAGCCGCAACACTTGGCGCCGGCAGTCGTCACATTCTATGAGCGGCATCGGGAGGCCACAAAGACACTGCGCGAACGCCGAGCCCGGTGGACGGCCGGACGAGTCCATGTCCGCAAACCTTCGGCGGCGGCGGGCGGACGAACCCGTGCCTGCATGCGGCGATGCGCCCTTGCGTGCGCTGCGGGAGAGACTCCCCGACCACTCCATCGCCTGGGGCAGCAACCGGCGGCCGGAAAAAGCCAAATCCGACGGCCCACGATG
Organism: Hordeum vulgare subsp. vulgare; assembly: GCF_904849725.1. Classification (NCBI taxonomy): domain Eukaryota; kingdom Viridiplantae; phylum Streptophyta; class Magnoliopsida; order Poales; family Poaceae; genus Hordeum; species Hordeum vulgare. Next base: position 384,442,627 of record NC_058524.1, on the reverse strand, counting down.
AAGTGCCACAGATCTGCAAATCCGATGGCCCGCCGACGCAGGGGGAAGGGAGGGGAGGCCTCGTGCGCGTGGCGGCCTTCTGGCGTGCTCCTGCCGGCTGTTGTTGCCGGAATCTTGGGCTGCGGCCGCCGGCGGCGCGAGGGGGGAGAGGAGTGGTGGTTGGTGGAAGAAAGCGCGGGATGAAATGTCCCCTCACCAACCGTTTCCGCTTTTATGGAGGGCACCGCAGCCGCGAGGGGGAAACCCGCGTTTTTTCGGGTTGGGGTCGGGATTTTGCCGCGCCCCCTAAAATTTTTTACGGGCCGGGGCGGGATGCGGGGTCTAATCGGGTTGGTTTTTTTTTCGACCCACATTTTGACGGTTCTTTTACGGGCCGGAGCGGGATGCGGGGTCTGCTAGAGTTGTTCTTAAACCTCCGGCCAGTGCATCATTGTAATGTACACAACCATTTTTATATAGCATGAAGCCATATGGTCTTTTCATGACATTATAAAGATTGCAGTCAATCCTCGTAGGAACAGCAGACAAAGTATGACATTATTGAGGGGCTACTCCAGACAGCAAATCTGGGCAACAGAAAATGCTCCACTACCTATGCAGCTCTCTCTCTCTCCCTCTCTCTCTCTCTTCCATTATACACTCCATGTCACTAATAAAATGAAAGTATGAGCAACAGCAGTTTCCTAGCAGTGAAGTCTCTTGGCAGTTCATTGTCCTAAATTTGCAGTCAGTACTCGGCGCAAGTTCATCAGTCTATTGCGTACTTCTACATTTACAACAAGTTTAATTTCCAGAAATTTTTACAGAAATTTTCTGTTTAATGTAGGAACCTAGAAAAAGTCAAGAGTTTCTAATGAGTTTTTATTTAATAAAAACAGGCACACATCTTCTATTCTGAAAGTAAAAGTACGGATTGATGGTTACCGTTTTACAACAGAAATAAAAGTAGCTCTAAGGATATCAATTCAAGTATTCGAGAATGGAAGTAATGGTTGCACTAAGTATACCCTTAGGGAGAAACAGAAAAAGATCATTAGAAAATACATCCATTAGGAAGGATGTCATGGTCTCTTACAATATGATATCCCGAAACTATAAAATTATAGTATCCAGGCTACTTCATGAAGGCGAACGTGGCAATTTTACACCTTCTTTTATTTTTCTTACCGTGTAATCAACACCTTTTATTAAGATCATAAGGCGATACATCATGTGTATTTGATGTAGACCCTAAGCTTGGACTTCCTAAGCAGCAAGTATACTTATTAATTGCCATGCAATAATTTAAGGGCCAATAATGCAGTAGGAAAATCATATAGCTAGTCAGCATCCTACCTGGAAGATGTGCAGGATAGGTTAAGAAATTACGTACTAGAACACCTCTGTAACCACAAAACTAAACTGGTCTTGTTACTTTAAAAATTGGGAGTTGCCGAGACCTAAAATCTTCCTTTTCTGCATTAAAATGTTCCTCCACCGCCAATTGCATCTCCACTTGCCACATAATCACAAGAAGTGTCTGCACAAGAAAATTGAGCCAAGCAAGTCACCTAACAGTTTGAGTTCCAGGTACCAACTCATTCACCTATTAGTCCATGACCTGAAATTCTTAAGAAGAAGCCTAATCTTGCACACATAATCATCTTATGCTACAACATCGTGTGAGCAGTAGAGATGGATGACCTCTACAGTGACACAATTGACCAGCTAGCCGACTCGTTGAACTTTGCACACAATTGCAGATTGGCATGCTGTTTGGCTTTCATGACTGATCTATTATGATCAGATAAGGAAACTAAAGATGCAGGAGATGTTGATCGCAGAGGTGGTCATAAGAAGACCACTGGAATCAACAGCGTTGAGCAGCATTCACAGCAGTTGCTACAAAAGTATAGTAGACTTTTGCCAAAGTGCTTGTGCCTTTCATTTGAGGCATGTGGCAACAGGATCAGTTCAATAATGCAGTACCCAATTAGCATTGTCTGAGATCTATAGGCTTTCTAACCAGTCATTGACTTCTACTGTTAGACAGGTCCATCCGCACATATCAAATGAGGAGAAGAAAAACAAAACAACTTTGTGAGCCATCCTGCAGTAACTGTATCTGTATCATCTCCTGTGACTGTATCTTGTACAGCAGAGGCATGCATTTTGTTTCAAATGTCTGGATAAGATTTGAGAACCATAAAGATGGCATGTAGTATTTGAGAATGTACACCTGTATGGTTCTCAAACCTTATCCAGGTTTGAAAAGGTTATTGCTGCTGTGAAGACTGTTCTGCTTCACTAAGAACAGAAATGGACAGCTCCAGCAACAGATCATATGCTTCCTGAAAAATATTTATACCTTACCCTACAAGGACAACTGTTTGATGTTCTCTTTGGCCGCCCTAGCAAGAAGAGGATATATCAGATAGATAAGTTAACTGCAGGCAATAGTATAAGTAATTGCTGCAAAAGTTCCGTTTACTTATAAGCTCAAGAGGTTAGCTACAAGTATAGTGACACATGGAGGCCTTTATTGGACACCAACGTATATACACATCACCATCAAGGAAGCTCAATAATGCAGCAGGAAGCATGCCATTTAAAATGAGGGTTCACGAGCCCTTTTTCATCCTCAGGATGCCGCAACGATCCAAAATGACACGTAGGACTAATAATTAAAACGGTTTAGTTGAACGTCCCATAATATTTTTTCTCTGAAACATGCATCGTAGCACACGCTCCCATAATTGATGTTGACGGATCTTAGAACAACTTCAATGGACCGACCGAGACGGACGACGATTTTATTCTTTTTTTGTCCGTTTGTGTCAGACCCCGTCCGGTGTCCGTTATATTTTAGATTTGAATCGCGCCGACCCATATGTGTCGGCGTAACCGGCTGGCCGCTCTATTTTAACAAATAGTTTATTTTTACATTGCTTTTACATTCAAATGTATAGTCAAATAAAATAGCATAGTTTTGACCAAATAAAATAACATAGTTTTATAAGCCGAATAAAAAAGATACATCTATTGATTGCCAACATGAGCTCACATATGTTCAACCAAATCATTTTACAGTTGCACGTGAGTTTCCCAATTACGCATGTCATGATGAAATTGGATGAACTATTCAAACGTTGCCGCTCCGCCATGCTCAGGCACACCATTCTCACCCTGAAACTGAAATCCTTGATCGTACAGACGTTCTGGACGTCATCTTCTACGATCATATTATGCATGATCACACAATCAGTCATCACCTTCCACAGTTTCTGCGTGCTCCAGGTATTAGCAGGATACCGAACGATGCCCCATCGAGATTACAGAACACCAAAGGCAGCTGAGAGAGCGGCCGCTGGCTATTGAGGTGGTGATGGACCAACACGACAACCAATATCTCCTCCTCGTCATCGGACGACGAATCGTCGGAGTCACAAAGGAAATTATGAAAAAAAACTCGTCGACAGAGTCCATTTTGTACCTTGACAAACTGTCGAACAACTTGTGGGCGTCGACGAAGGAGACGACCGGCGAAGGAAGTGGCCGGCGTCTGACGAGCGTGCCGGCGAGGCGGCTTCTTGGTCGCGGTCGCGGCCAGCAGCTGGCAGAGTCACCGAAAAACATGGGCGGCGGCGTCCGCGACGAAGGGGCGAGGGTTGTTGTTGAATGGGGAGAGACCAATGTACCACCGACCAGCGGGCCCGGAAGGAGAAGAAGGCGAGCGCGCGTCTGTCTCGTGTCCGCGTCGATGCAAATCCGATTTAAAAATGGGCCGCGAATGGATCGTCCGCGGATGAAAAGCGGTGTGCGCGTCTGTTTGGGCCGGCGTGTTGGACCGATTTTTGTGTCCGCACCGACCCAAACAGACGCGAGCGGACGAAATGGGTCGTAAGGTTGGAGTTGTCATTAATCCAACAATATAACCTTATCATTCGTCTTGAAGCATCTTCGTGCAATTACTATTAGCCCTTCAAGTGGACATTGCCACTGAGGCTGTGCCTGTACTACTGAAATTGTTAATTGCAGAATCTTATCAATGTGTTTGCTCTTGCAGCATTATCCTCGCATCACAACTGTCCTATAGGTTGGTCAGATTTCAGGGCCCACCGTTTGATCAGCAATCTGAGCTTATTACTTGACAGGTTTCATGTGTTTATGGTGGGAGTGGAGACAAAACAGCTCAATAATGAGGCTTAACTATGCATTGCTTCAGAGCTCATAGTACACAGGCTGCAATTGTCTTGGCAATGATCCAAAACCAGAAGTTAGGTTTTGACTTCAGGCTTGACCTAAAACTGATGTCACGGCAGGCCAGGCAGGGATTTGTGATAGCAAATGTCTTGGAACTTCCAGTACAAAATATTATTGGAGCAGAAAAGGATGGTTAACCATTTTGGAATATATAGTTACCTATGTTTACAATGTGTTTTTATTAATTATTACTTGCGCTAATAATGGCAGTTACGTCTTTTTTTAAAGAAAGGAAGCTTTGTTAACCTCATCATTTGCACCAACTAGAGACACACAGAACCATAGCCCTTGCAGCTATCTTTGTTTTCCAAAAGGAAATTCACATAGAAAATATTTGCTTTCTAATAAAGCCTGATGCTCTCCTCCTAAATGCAGGTTAATTAATCACCTCCGGAAACTATATTCTATGCAGGCTCATCACCTTTTTATTTTGCGAGGGTGGTTCATCATCACTAGCACCATGAAACTTTCTATATATATATCCTCTTGCTATTCATTTTCTAATATTTCTCTTTATTTTTCTCTGAAAAGAAAAACCAAAGGAAAGAATAGTTCCACTGGTTTTATCTATACCAACACTGATGCCTCCAGGGGACGTTGTCCTGGAACTTACATGTCCTAGAGCCTTTCCTCACGTTCTATTCATGCCTACCTGTGTTATTTCTCGCAACATAGTCAAGTGTGTTTGTTATGTGATTATTGCAGGATCTGCTTTGTAAGAGGGCTTCTTCACTCCGTTGTATGGTTTGGCTGTGAAATTTGATGTTTAGTTTATATATATATCTACAAAGCGGGGCTACAACCAGTGGGGAGCCAACCCATAAATGCGGCTACCGTGAAAAAGTATAGATGGTTAATATTATGTGTTGTTGTGTTGTATTGATCTAACCCTTGTATGGGTATATATATGAGTACATCAAAGGTAGAGGCTTGGAGTACAAGACAAGTTACATGTGGTTTAAACTAATTCTATCTTTATCTCCTTATCTCTAACTTAAATCCAATTATACTTCTAACATTCCCCCTCAGTCGTAGCGGGAGTGAAGCGGATACTTGCGACTGAATTTGAAGTCTTGCGCCTTTGTCATCTTCTCCACCGCGTCATCATTAACTGCGTCTCTGATGGGTCGGCACCTAGGGCGGTGACTGCGTCCCCTTCTGATGCCTTCCTTGTCTCTCCTTTATTCCCTCCCGCAGTCACATCGGGAGTGGCGTGGACGCTAGTGACGACGCGGACGTTGTTGACTGGAGTTGTTGTCGATGAGTTTCTGTAGACGTAGCCATTAATGTCGATGTCGAGGTAGCCGATCATGGTGGTGTAGCCATGGTCGAGGTAGTCATGGTCGATGTGTGATCGTCATGGATGATGAAGCCGCACAAAGCCGGAGGCGCAAAATAATACGCTATGACGGACCTGCAGACGTGGACGATGCATCTTGCAGATGTCAGAGGATGCCGTCGGCGATGAGTCCATTAGTTTTGCCAAGACCGAAGGAAGCCCATTGAGCGAACATCGGTTTTGTCAGAACCGTGTGGCCGTGTAGGGTCGTCATTGTAGTGACGCCATGTCGATGCAGTCATGCAGCAATGGATGACGCGGTCGATGTCGTCGTCGTGGTTGCGTCTTGCAGAAAAATATGTTAGAGGACGCTAGGTATCCATCTTGTGGATAAGGCAGCGACGGTGTGTTGACGAAGATGTTGATGAAGACCTTGGTGATGAAGCATCGGCGATGGTGTTGCAGCATCGTGTCGACGATAATGTGTCGCTTGAAGGCGTCCCTTGCGGCGACGAAGTATCGATGCCGTGTCGCGCCGGAGAAGTCGGTGAAGAATTGCATCACTTTCCACATCGGCCTGGCATGTGGATGGTGCATGTCGTGGTAGCTTCTTGTAGTGTGCTCGACGATGATTTTTACGTGTGTTTTGGCGTGATGTAGTCATACAGCTCGGTGTAGATGCTCGAGGTAGATCGCTCGCGGCAGGCACGATCGGCGGCTGGTGCGTCGATTGCTTGGTGTAGATGCTCGACGTAGTTCGCTCGCGGAAGGCGCGGTTGACGCTAGTGCGTCGATCGCTCAGTCAAGCCTAGCGGCCCTCTCGGGTTTGATGCCCTGCTATGCGCGATGGCTTGTGCGGGACTGCCGGCCTGTCGGGCCGTGGGTGCCGCTCCGTTCCTGTCTTGCCAGTCGAAGTGGATGTGGACACATGTGGCAGGAGGAGCCGACGGCCGTTGTTGTGGATCACGCTCGCACGATAACGTCCACACCTGCGTTGCTGTGCGCGAGGTCCGCTTAAGGAGGGAACCATGTCTCTTGTAATAGATCGGTCTGTGGCGTTCCTGACATCGCAGCTGAGGGATCGATCCACTCCTTGTTGACGGAGAGACAAGGAAGGCACCAAAAGGGGACGCAGTCACCGTTCTAGGTGCCAACCCATCAGAGACGGAGTTGATGATGACGTGGTGGAGAAGATGACAAAGGCGCAAGACTTCAAATTCAGTTACACCCGTCCGTCGACAAGGAGGGATCGATCCACTCCTTGTCAACGGACGGGTGTGCGCTACCTCCGACGCGTGGCTCGGAGCAGCTTCACGGGGTATCCCGCGCCCATGGTTGCTGGCTTGAAGTTGATGTCTTGAGGACGTTGGCACCGGTAGGTTCGACGAAGCACCGATTTCTCTTGAAAAGATTTTCACCGGACTTTGTGGGTTGCTGGCTTTCTTGGTGGCTATAAAAACTAATCTAAAAGAATTTCAGAAATTGAAGAATCGATCTAATCTACAGGAACCATCTAATCTTTGATTGATCGGGTGCCGCGTCCCCGGGGAGAGAAGATTAATCTCCCCTGGGGCAGCGTGCTGCGGAAGTGGTAGATGAACCAAGGATCAGCGTCATGAGACTAACCGCTCTAATACCATGTGAAAAATGCGCCCGACTCCAGAGACGGGAGGACTAGACACTGCAGCAACCATCACATCAAAGGCTGAGCCTCTTCTTGGAGGCCATTGTGATGGATAAAGAATTCATTTGTCAGATCGAGTTAATGATGTAGCATTCGCTCCGTCACATGGGACCGTCGCCACCATCGCCGGCGCATGTCAAGGAGGAGCCGCTGTCCCCGTCGCAAAAGAACGTGAAGCGCGAGTCGGCATCCCCGCTCTAGCGGGTCAAGGACGAGTCTACATTGCTCGAGTGCAACCGCGACGTCTAGATCAAACGCCGCGTCAAGGACGAGCTGGCGTTGCCCTTGAACTACCGCGATGTCTAGATCAGACGCCGTGTCAAAGGCGAGCTGATGTCAGCACCGCATAATGGGTATGTCCGCAATGATGGGCCTGCCTCTCCACAACCGTCGTGTCATCAAGGAGGAGCAACCTCCCATGATGACGAAGGTGCGGGGCCGGATCCTCCACTACCTCCAAGGCGGCGGTGTCGATGAGCCCTTTGTCTCCAGGGTCGTCGTCTCCGACGACCAACACACAACGAGGTAGCAGGTGCGATACGCCCACCGCAACACCAGGCGTCGCTCCACGTTCGCCAAAAGCGATGTCGCGCTGGATTGGGTCCTCAATGACCCCGACCTGGCCGCTGCGTGGGCACTCTACCGCTCGATCACCACCGCGGAGACAACCGCCAGGCGCCACCGCTGTATTGACGGCAAGCTCATCGAGATTGGGAAGGAGTGGTCGTTTAGCAACTGCTCTGGCAACGCCGGCCACGATAAGGCCGCCGCTAGGGCACCGTAGGTTACATCGGCTCTCCGCACTACACAACAGGAGGCGGAGCGGCTCTTCCGCGAGCGGCAAGCAGTCACCGGACAAGGCTGTCGTGGCCCTCCGACGCCTTTTCGCCCCTGGAGGGACCACGGTGACGACGGCATGGACATTGATGGCAGTGTGACACGGTACAGCGGTCATGCGTACGACATGATCGTCCGTTATAGGGTTTAGTTTTTTGTTTTCTAGTTTTTTAGTTAAACGAACGAAATATCGAGCTTTTATGTAAATTATGACCAAACTTGATTAAAACTGCCTTGTTTGCATGAACTTCATCCGTTTAGTAAATAATGGTTGAAATATATGCAGACATTGTTGGATGACCAGCTCCCGCACCCGTCGTCCGGGTCAGGGGGATGTCCTAACATTTGCACCCGGTGCACCTTTAAGTATATATTGATTTTCGTAAAAAACAAAGGTAAAAATTGGTACAGCGAGCTACCTGCTTAATTATGTATGTTCTGCAATTCTTAATATATAGTGCTCAGATATATCATAGATATTTTTTGTGAGGAATATGATACAGGACGTAAAGGCTAAAGCAACAATTCCCGCTGAACGAAGACCATACACCTTAATGTTCCTATGTTTATATTAGGCACGCATAGTACATCCAATTAATATATTTTTGTTGATCCATCCACACTTAACGAGGCTCCGATTGCTTCTTGGAGCATCCAAAATATTTGCTAAGCTTAATGAAGTTAGAAAGAAACAGACAAGATAGAGATACCCATTCGCTATTTTTTGTTGTTACAGAAAATATCATTCACAAGATTCTAGTATGATGTATACTAATATCAGTTACTTTTCAATACCCGTTTCTCCTTAAGGGAATAAAGAGTAAAGGCGAATGCTTCAAAGCTGGCTTTTGAGTACCTTTTTTTTTCTTTTATTTTTTTGCTAATTTCTTATTCTGACTTGAGTGAAACTGCCACAACTCTTTTTCTATCTAAGTGAGGCGAAGAACATAATTAAGTAGCATCAATGCACATCCTACCTTCAATAGCATGCATCAATTATCATATCTAAATTTACTTCAAGTAAAAAGTATAATTAAGCCGTTAATAGAGATTTTATAGGGAACCCTGTTGGTTAGTTTTGCATACTCAACTGCATGATTGCACTATCTCATATCTTGCATATTACTAAAAGCAGCCAATAAATGATCTGGTTGAAGATATGAACATTGTCATATTATGTGAATCTATACATATGCTTCTCGTTTCTATCTGCAGTGGAGTTGCCCACATGTTCGTCGTGTCTATGCAACTTTTTATTAACAGCTCTACCTCACAAAATGAAGAGAACCATATTATGTTAATCTGCATGTATGGTTCGTTGACTATGGATCAGGCCGTGGAGCGACTGCGAGAGTTGGTTTCACATAGCTTCCAGTGGGCTCTAGTCAGACTTGATGAGTATCTTTTCAGAGTGGATTTTCCTTCTAAGGAGGATCTTGTGAGGCAGCTGAAATTTGGGATGAGCAAGGTTCCAAACAACAACTGTGTTCTTGAGTTTGAGGCGTGGACCCAGAAGGAGTCCCACGGAACTCGGATGTCTCAGTTGTGGGTCGGGTTTCTTGGTTCTCCGTGATCGGCCATTCATGATTTTTTGGTGACTTGGAGTCTTGGTTCTCTGATTGGTAAAACGGAGAAAGTGTTGAAAATATGCCCTAGATGCAATAATAAAGTGGTTATTATTATATTTCCTAGTTCATGATAATTGTCTATTATTCATGTTATAATTGTATTAACCGGAAATCGTAATACATGTGTGAATATATAGATCACAATGTGTCCCTAGTGATCCTCTAGTTGGCTAGCTCGTTGATCAATAGATGATCATGGTTTCCTGATCATGGACATTGGATGTCATTGATAACGGGGATGGACAAGACCCAATCCTAAGCATAGCACTATATCGTATTGTTCATCTGCTAAAGCTTTTCTAATGTAAAGTATCATTTGCTTAGACCATGAGATTGTGCAACTCCCGGATACCATAGGAGTGCTTTGGGTGTACCAAATGTCACAACGTAACTGGGTGATTATAAAGGTGCACTTCAGGTATCTCCAAAAGTGTTTGTTGGGTTGGTACGAATCAAGACTGGGATTTGTCACTCCGTGTGACGGAGAGGTATCTCTGGGCCCACTCGGTAATCCATCATCATAATGACCTCAATGTGACTAAGGAGTTAGTCACGGGATGATGTGTTATGTAACGAGTAAAGAGACTTGCCGGTAATGAGATTGAACAAGGTATAGGGATACCGACGATTGAATCTCGGGCAAGTATCATACTTGTAGACAAAGGGAATTGCATACAGGATTGATTGAATCCCCGAGATCATGGTTCATCCGATGAGATCATCGTGGAACATGTGGGAACCAACGTGGATATCCAGACCCCGCTGTTGGTTATTGACCAGAGAGGTGTCTCGGTCATGTCTGCATGGTTCCCGAACCCGTAGGGTCTACACACTTAAGGTTCGATGATTCCAGGGTTATAAAGGGAATGGTATACGTGGTTACAGAAGGTTGTTCGGAGTCCCCGATGAGATCCCGGACGTCACGAGGAGTTCCGGAATGGTCCGGAGGTAAAGATTCATATATAGGAAGTGAGGATTTAATCGCAGGAAGTGTTTTGGGAATCGCCGTAACGTACCGGGACCATCGGAAGGGTTCCACGGGTCCACCGGGAAGGGCCACCAGCCCCAAAAGGCTACATGGGCCAAGGGTGGAAGGGAACAAGCCCCTAGATGGGCTGGTGCGCCTCGCACCTCAGCCCAAGGCGCACAACAGGGGAAGGGTGGGCTAACCCTAGGCGTGAGGGCTGCCTTGGGCGCCAAGCCCACCCTAGGGCGCCGCCCCTCCTCCTGGACGCCGCCCCTTGCCCATCTAGGGCTGCCGCACCACCTAGGGTGGAAATCCTAGGCGTGCGCACCCTCCTCCCTCTCCTCCTATATAAACCCAAGGGTCTGGGGCTGTTGGACACACAAGTCTCACCTCTCCTCGACGGAGCCCAACCCCTCCTCCTCTTCGTCCTCCGTAGCGCTTGGCGAAGCCCTACGGGAGTACCACACAGCTCCACCGTCACCACGCCGTCGTGCTGCCGGAGCTCTCCCACAACCTCTCCTCTCTCCTTGCTGGATCAAGGCATAGGAGACGTCACCGGCTGCACGTGTGTTGAACACGGAGGCGCCGTTGTTCGGCGCTTAGATCAGAATCCACCCCGATCTGAATCTCTATGAGTTCGACTCCATCAACCGCGTTCTAGTAACGCTTCCACTAAGCGATCTTCAAAGGTATGAAGATGCTCTACCCCATTTCTTGTTGCTGGTTTCTCATAGATAGATCCTTGTGAAGCGTAGAATTTTTTTGAAATTACTACGTTACCCTACAGTGGCATCTCAGCCAGGTTCTGTGCGTAGATTCTATGCACAAGTAGAACACAAAAGTTGTGGGAGATGATTTTGTCAATTGCTTGCCGTTACTAGTCTTATCTTGATTTGGCGACATCATGGGATGAAGCGGCCCGGACTAGCTTTGCACGTACTCTTACGTGAGACTGGTTCCACCGACCGACATGCACTAGTTGCATAAGGTGGCTAGTGGGTGTCTGTCTCTCCCACTTTAGTCGGATCGGATTCGATGAAGAGGGTCCTTATGAAGGGTAAATAGCATTGGCATATCAACGTTGTGGCTGTCACGTAGGTAAGAAGCATTCTTGGTAGAAACCCAAATCAGCCACGTAAAACTTGCAACAACAATTAGAGGATGTCTAACTTGTTTTTGCACGGTATGCTATGTGATGTGATATGGCCAAAAGGATGTGATGTTACATATGTGATGTATGAGATTGATCATGTTCTTGTAATAGGATTCACGACTTGCATGTCGATGAGTATGACAATCGGCAGGAGCCATAGGAGTTGTCTTAATTTATTGTATGAGATGCAAAGCCATGTGATTACTTTACTTTATTGCTAACGGTTAGCCATAGTAGTAGAAGTAATAGTTGGCGAGACGGATTCACAGAGACACAATGATGGAGATCATGGTGTTATGCCGGTGACAATGGTGATCATGGTGCTCCGAAGATGGAGATCAAAGGAGCAAGATGATATTGGCCATATCATGTCACTATATGATTGCATGTGATGTTTATCATGTTTTTCATATTATTGCTTAGAACGACGGTAGCAAAGATAAGATGATCCCTCATTAAAATTTCAAGATAAGTATTCCCCTAAGTGTGCACCATTGCGAACGATTGTTGTCTCGAAGCACCACGTGATGATCGGGTGTGATAGATTCTAACGTTCGCATACAACGGGTTTACACACATAAAACACTTAGGTTGACTCGACGAGCCTAGCATGTACATACATGGCCTCGAATACGGGAGACCGAAATTTTGAATATGAGTCGTATGGTTGATACGATCAGCATGGAGATGGTCACCATTGATGACTAGTACGTCTCACGTGATGATCGGACATGGGCTAGTCGACGTGGATCATGTAACACTTGGATGACTAGAGGGATGTCGATCTATGTGGGAGTTCATTATATAATCTGATTAGATGAACTTAATTATGATGAACTTAGTCTAAAATTGTCTTTACAAATATTATAGATCCAATGGCCAATGCAACTGTCCCATTCAACTTCAACGCGTTCCTAGAGAAAACAAAGCTGAAAGACGATGGGAGCAACTATGCAGACTGGGCTCGTAATTTAAAGCTCATCCTCATGGCTTCCAAGAAGGCATATGTCCTTGATGCGTCGCTAGATAACCCTCCCATTCCCACGGAAACCCATGATGTTAGGAACACATGGCAGTCGTGGAGTGAGGACCACTCTCTGGTTCAGTGCGGCATGCTTTACAGTTTAGAACTGGGGCTCCAAAGGCGTTTTGAGCAACCTAGAGCATATGTGATGTTCGAGGAGCTGAAACTAGTTTTAGAAGCCCATGCTCAGGTCGAGAGATATGAAGTCTCCGACAAGTGCTTTAGTTATAAGATGGAGGAGAATAGTTCTGTCAGTGAGCACATACTCACAATGTGTGGGTTGCACAACCGCTTGACTCAGGTGGGAGTTGAACTTCCGGATGATGTGGTCATTGACAGAATCCTCCAGTCCCTTCCACCTAGCTATAAGGGATTTGTGATGAATTACAACATGCATGGGACAGAAAAGACCATTCCTGAGTTGTATTCAATGCTGAAATCTACGGAGGTAGAAATCAAGAAAGAACATCAAGTTTTGTTGGTGAATAAGACCACCAGTTTCAAGAAAGTTAAGGGTAAAAAGAACTTCAAGAAGGACGGCAAAGCGGTTGCCGCGCTCGGTAAACTAGTTGGTGGGAAGAAGCCAAGGAAAGAACACAAGCCTGAGACTGAGTGCTATTATTGCAAGGGGACCGGTCACTGGAAGCGGAACTGCCCCAAGTACTTAGCGGATAAGAAGGCCGGCAACGTCAAAGGTGTATATGATATACATGTTATTGATGTCTACCTTACCAATGCTTGTAGTAGCTACTGGGTATTTGATACCGGTGTTGTTGCTCACATTTGCAACTCAAAACAGGAACTACAGAACAAGCATAGGCTGGCAAAGGACGAGGTGATGATGCGCATCGGGAATGGTTCCAAGGTCGATGTGATCACCGTCGGCACGCTACCACTACATCTACCTTCGAGATTAGTTTTAAATCTTAATAATTGTTATTTAGTACCAGATTTGAGCATGAACATTGTATCGGGATCTTGCTTGATGCGAGATGGATACTCATTTAAATCTGAGAATAATGGTTGTTCCATCTATATGAGTGATATGTTTTATGGTCATGCCCCGCTGGTCAATGGTTTATTCTTAATGAATGTCGAACATGATGTTACACATATTCATAGCGTGAGTACCAAAAGATGTAAAGTTGATAATGATAGTCCCACATACTTGTGGCACTGCCGCCTTGGTCATATCGGTGTCAAGCACATGCAGAAACTACATACAGATGGACTTTTGGAGTCTCTTGATTTTGAACCATTTGACACATGCGAACCGTACCTCATCGGCAAGATGACCAAGACTCCGTTCTCTAGAACAATGGAGCGAGCAACCAACTTGTTGGAAATAATACATACCGATGTATGCGGTCCAATGACTGTTGAGGCTCGCGGTGGCTATCGTTATGTTCTCACCCTCACTGATGATTTAAGTAGATATGGGTATGTCTACTTAATGAAACACAAATCTGAAACCTTTGAAAGGTTCAAGGAATTTCAGAGTGACGTAGAGAATCAACGTGGAAAGAAAATAAAGTTCCTACGATCTGATCGTGGAGGAGAATATTTGAGTCACGAGTTTGGCACGCACCTAAGGAAATGTGGAATTGTTTCAAAACTCACACCGACTAGCACACTGCAGCATAACGATGTGTCTGAATGTCGTAATCGCACTTTATTGGATATGGTGAAATCTATGATGTCTCTTACTGAATTACCGCTATCATTTTGGGGATATGCATTGGAAACTGCCGCATTAACTTTAAATAGGGACCTTCTAAATCCGTTGAGACGACATCGTATGAATTATGGTTTGGCAAGAAACCTAAGCTGTCGTTTCTGAAAGTTTATGCTGTGATGCCTATGTGAAGAAACTTCAACCTGAGAAGCTCGAACCCAAAGCGGAAAAATGTGTCTTCATAGGATACCCTAAGGAAACTATTGGGTACACCTTCTATCTTAGATCCGAAGGAAAAATCTTTGTTGCCAAGAACGGATCCTTTCTAGAGAAAGAGTTTCTCTCGAAAGAAGTAAGTGGGAGGAAAGTAGAACTTGATGAGGTAATCGTACCTCCTCTCGAACCAGAGAGTAGCACAACACAATAAAATGTTTCTGAGGCGCCTGCACCGACTAGAGAAGAAGTTAATGATGATGATCATGAAACTTCAGATCAAGTTGTTACTGAACCTCAAAGGTACGTTCCGCACCAGAATGGTACGGCAACCTTGTCATGGAAATCATGTTGTTGGACAACAGTGAACTTTTGAACTATGAAGAAGCGATGGCGGGCCCAGATTCCAACAAATGGCTTGAGGTCAAGAAATCCGAGATAGGATCCATGTATCACAACAAAGTATGGACTTTTGTGGACTTGCCGGATGATCGGCGAGCCATAGAAAATAAATGGATCTTTAAGAATAAGACTGACGCAGATGGTAATGTGACCATATATATGGCTCGGCTTGTCACTAAGGGTCATCGACAAGTTTGAGGGATTGACTACCATGAGACCTTCTCATTCGTAGCGATGATGAAGTCAGTCCGAATCATGTTAGCAGTTTTCGCATTTTATGATTATGAAATCTGGAAAATGGACATCAAAACGGCATTCCTGAACGGCTTTCTTAAGGAAGAATTGTATATGATACAGCCGAAAGGTTTTGTTGATCCTAATAATGCTATCAAGGTATGCAAGCTCGAGCACTCCATCTATGGGCTGGTGCAAGCATCTCGGAGTTGGAACATTCGCTTTGCTGAGGTGATCAAAGCGTTTGGGTTTGTACAGACTTATGGAGAAGCCTGTATTTACAATAAAGTGAGTGGGAGCTCTGTAGCATTTCTCATATTATATGTGGATGACATATTGTTGATGGGAAATGATATAGAACTATTGGAAAGCATAAATGCCTATTTGAATAAGAGTTTTTCAATGAAGGACCTTGGAGAAGCTGCTTACATATTAGGCATCAAGATCTATAGAGATAGATCAAAATGCCTCATAGGTCTTTCACAAAGCACATACCTTGACAAGATATTAATCCAACTAGCATCAACTACAAAGAGTAGTGAACACTACTAGCAACCTTACAAGTACCAATCGGAGTCGCGAGACAGAGATTGGTTACAAGTGATGAACTAGGGTTTGGAGATGAGATGGTGCTGATGAAGATATTGATAGTGACGAGTCCCCTCTGATGAGAGGAGTGTTGGTGATGACGATGGCGATGATTTCCCCTCCGGGAGGGAAGTTTCCCTGGCAGGATCGTCCTGCCGGAGCTCTAGATTGGTTATGCTCAAGTTCCGCCTCGTGGCGGCGGCGAAACCACAAAAAAGCTCCTCCCTGATTTTTTCCTGGACGAAACCCTCCATATAGCAAAAGAGGGGAGCAAGTGGGCCAGTGGGCTGCCCACAAGCCCCCATGGCGCGGCCTGGGGAGGTGGCCGCGTCGTGTAGGCTTGTGGGCCCCCTTGGTGTCCCTCTGGCACTTCTTCGGCCCAGTATTTTTGATAAATTAGGGAAAAAATCCCCGTTGATTTTCACGGCATTTGGAGTTGCGCAGAATAGGTATCTCAACTTTGCTCCACTTTCAGGCCAGAATTCTAGTTGTCATTATTCCCCCTCTTCATGTAAACCTTGCAAAATAAGAGAGAAAAGGCATAAGAATAGTACCGTGAAGTGGAATAACAGCCAAAGAAGCGATAAATATCAACATGAAAACATGATGCAAAATGGACGTATCAGCCATCGAGGTAGCGTGGAGCTACGGTGGTCTCTCCGGTCCCTATTAGGGACTCTGGATCTTTGGAAGTGGCTGGGATGTTGCCAGGTGGCCACACCCCAACGGCTTTGGTGACGGCATTCTCTACTCAGGGCGATGCTTGTGACCTGGTCATGTTAGCTAGGGGCGATCGTGGTGGGCCCGACTGCGCGGACGAGAACATGGTAGACGGCCGTGTGTCTGTAGGTGGTTATTCGATTCCCATTAGGCACGAGGCGGGAGGCCACAACCTGCAAGGGCATACCACAGAGGAGATCATCAGCATTGGAGGGATTCCCGACCCGAAGGTAGGAGAGAGGCAGTCGAGTTGCCGTCTCCAGGCTCAGCCGGACGTCGACGATCTTCAGTTGGGCCGTGCCATGCGGGCGGCCAAACTCCGTGATATTAAGACTAATAGAGGTATGTCGGTTAATACATATTGTTCTATCTTGCATTTTTCCAATGACGATATTATTTCACATGCGAACCAAATAGGGGTTTCTTTGGGTAATAATGCGAAGGAAGTATCTAAATTTGTGAATCATCTCCTAGATTTAGAGGCTAAGAGAGCTGTGGAGATGCTTAGGAATATAGCGGCTCTTAAACCCATGAATGATTCTGAAATTAATGCACTAGGGATGGATGCATTAGAGTGTCTGTGTGAGGATCTTAGGCCACCGTCACTATTGCCCGACGAGGATAAATAGATTAGTTCGGAGGGTTATGTGGAACCTTTGCAACTCAATGTTTGCGCAAAGTCACACACCGGTTATATGGACCGGATGGTTGAACAGGATAAACCGAAACACATCTGGAAGCGCAAGGTTTATCCTGAATCTACGGTCCGCAGAAGCGCAAGACTTAAGACTGCTATTTTTTTAATGACAAATGAGAGCAATCTTTTGGAACAACAGAGGTCTAGCATACTTGGCTAAAAGAAGATTTCTAGCAGAGGCAACACTGGAACACAAACTAAATTTTATTGCACTTTTAGAAACAAGAAGAAATAATTTCACATCACAATTTCTTAGTACTCTCTCTGGTGGTATTGAGTTTGATTGGCATTGTTTACCGCCTAGAGGTAGATCCGATGGGATCTTACTTGGGGTGAGGTGTGAGACGCTTGAAGTCCGGAAGGTAGTGTTCGGGGACTTTGCTGTAAAGTTTCTGGTGCGGTCGAAGGAGGCCGAACTCCTTTGGGAACTTGTGGCTATGTATGGTGCTGCCTAACCTGAGCTAAAGATGGATTTATTAGCTGACCTCGTCCGAATTTGTGGGGATGAGTGCATACCGATTTTGGTTGTGGGGACTTCAATATCATTTGGCGAAGAGAGGAAAAGAATAACGACACCTTTGATGGAAGATGGTCATTTATGTTTAATACAATTATCGAAAGCTTAGATCTACAAGAGATAGAGCTATCAGGCAGAATATTTACTTGGGCCAATGCTTTACCTAACCCAACTTTGGAGGAGTTGGATCTGATTCTTACTAGTGTGGAGTGGGAGAAGAAATTCCCTCTTGTAACAACACGAGCGTTACCGAGAGCGATTTCTGATCATACCCCTTTGCCTGTTGACTCGGGTGACGCTACACATGTCGGCAACAAGAATTCTTGTTCTTTCAAATCTGCATGGTTTGAGAAAGAAGGATTTGTGGACCTAATAGCCAAAGAATGGGCTAGGGACACTGGGGGGCATCGAATGTTGATCGTTGGAATAAGAAAATTAGACACTTGAGGCAGTTTCTAAGAGGATGGGATAAACATGAGAGCAGGAGCTATAAGAAGGAGAAACAAAGACTTCTCAATGTTATTAATGATCTAGGCTTAAAAGCTGAATCCACGCTGTTAGATGACAATGAGAGGTCATCTACAGCAGAGGAAGAACTAAGCCTTAAGCAGCTTCTTCGAGAAGAAGAGTTGAAATGGGATCTCCGAGCAAAAGTCCGTCAGGTGGTTTATGGGGATGACAATACACAGTATTTCCATCTCACTGCGAATGGAAAACATAGAAAGAAAAAGATTTACCAACTTGAGCAAGATGAGGGTACGATTGTTGGACACAAAAATTTGAAGTTGTACATCTCTGAATATTACAAGAGTTTATTCAAAGAGTCTGATGACAACTTTGTGTCCATGGATGAGCAGAGGGTCGGTGATATACCTCAGCTTGGGGATGTTGAGAATGAGGTATTAACAACACCGTTCACGGATAAAGAAGTGTTTGAGGCAATTGCACAAATGAAAAACAATAAGGCACCAGGTCCAGATGGATTTCCGGCTGAGTTCTATAAGAAATGTTGGCATATTAGCAAAGGTGATTTACTTCCAATGTTTCAGGACCTGTTCAATGGCCACCTACAACTTTTCCACCTCAACTTTGGGACAATTACGTTGTTGCCAAAGAAGGAGGGGGCGGTGCGCATTGAGCAATTTCGTCCTATATGCCTTCTCAATGTGAGTTAAATGATTTTTAGAAAGGTTTTTTTATAACAATGATTTTCACAAAGGTTGGGACGAATAGATTGTCGGAGATAGCGCATGCGGTTGTGCAACCTAGTCAGACGACGTTCATGCCGGACAGAAACGTACTAGAGGGTGTGGTCGTCCTACATGAAACACTACATGAGATTCACTCGAAGAAGCTAGATGGGGTTATCTTCAAGGTGGATTTTGAAAAAGCGTATGATAAGGCTAAATGGCCTTTCGTACAACAAGCCTTACGTATGAAAGGATTTGATGAGGTTTGGAGAAAGCACGTCGAATCATTTGTACAAAAAGATAGCGTTGGAATTAAAGTCAATGATGGTTTAGGAAATTTCTTCCAAACACACAAAGGGCTCCGGCAGGGAGACCCAATGTCACCCATCCTATTCAACATTGTTGTTGACATGTTGGCAATTCTAATAGGGAGGGCCAAGGAGGAAGGCCAGATCGGTGGACTAGCACCACATCTAGTGGACGGTGGTGTATCTATCTTACAGTATGGTGATGACACTATCTTGTTTATGGAGCATGACATTGCAAAAGCCAGAAACATGAAGCTTATTGTGTGCTTATTCGAACAGTTGTCGGGCGTGAAGATTAATTTCCATAAAAGTGAATTGTTCTGCTTTGGAAGAGCTAAAGTTGAACAAGACACATATAAACAACTGTTTGGTCGTGAACTAGGAAGCCTACCGTTCTCATATTTAGGTATACTAATTCACCATCGTAAGTTAACAAACAAAGAATGGAAATGTGTTGAGGACCGTTTCGAGAAAAAATAAACTGCTGGAAGGGTAAGCTTTTGCCATACTGAGGAAGACTCATACTGATTATTTCGGTCCCCACGAGCATGCCGATGTTCCTTTTGTCCTTCTTTGAGGTACTGGTAGGGGTACGAAAAATACTGGACTTTTATAGATCACGATTTTTCTGGCAGAGTGATGAAGTTAAGAAGAAATACCGGTTACTAGATGGGATGTTATCTGTCGACGTAAAGATCAGGGAGGTTTGGGGATTGAAAATTTAGAGGTAAAGAACAGATGTCTGCAAAGCAAGTGGCTGTTCAGACTTTCTGTGGAGAAGGAGGGCAGGTGGGTACAAATTCTGCATAATAAGTACCTACAATCCAAAACCTTAGCTTAGGTTACTGTGAGGCCTAATGATTCTCCTTTCTGAAAAGGCTTGATGAAAATGAAAGCGACCTTTTTCCACAGAGCCAAATTTATCATTGGAGATTTTAAGGCTACGAGATTCTGGGAGGATACGTGGATGAGGGAGACGCCTCTAGCCATACAATATCCATCTCTCTATAATATAGTGCAACGTAAGGAAGCTTACGTTGCCACAATATTATAGTCTAACCCTCTAAATATTCAATTCCGGAGAGCTTTAATAGGGCAAAGATGGGAGGCATGGCTGCACTTAGTCAATAGACTTATGGATGTCCAACTATCGGAGGAGACTGATAGGCTTCTGTGGAAGCTAACAACTACTAGCATCTTTACTGTCAAGTCGATGTACTTGAGTCTCATTGATGCTATAACTTTGCCAAAGTCCAATTGTATCTGGAAGGTGAAAGTGCCGTTGCGTGTCAAAATCTTTATGTGGTTTGTCCACAAGAAGGTGATCCTTACTAGAGATAATTTTGCGAAACAAAATTGGGAGGGAAGTAAACGATGTTCTTTCTGTGACCATGACGAGACTATCAAACACCTTTTTCTCCAATGTCCACTTGCAAAAATCTTAACTATCCGCATTGCATTTAATATTACACTGTCGGATAGCATTAACACGTTATTTGGGACGTGGCTAAATGGGGTTGACTTATTTACTGCAAGACATATTTGTATAGGAGTATGCGCATTATTCTGGACTATATGGAACTGCAGGAATGATATCACCTTTAATAGATTACCAAATATAAACTTCTTGCAGGTACTCTACACGACATCGGCGTTGATCCGTACATGGTCATTACTCACTTCTGTGGAGACCAGGGTGCCTTTGGTTACTGGGTCTTTCCGGTGGGAGATAGTAGCTCGGGATATCTACAACCGGTTTGGATGGTGGTCCAGTTATAGGATAGATGGTTAGGCATCTAGGCCTATGTTTGCCAGTTGTGGCATATTTTTTTATACTTTTGATATTGTTGCTACCTATTTGGAGCTTGTTTTGACCTTTTGGACATTACTTGGTATTTTTTAATAAAATGGCCGCATGCATCGTTTTGATGCAAAGGCTGGAGGGAATCCTCCTTTTCTAAAAAAATGGTTGTGGTATCAATCTGTAATCGAGCGATGCGGTGTGGTTCCCGAATTTTCATTGTGTTAATGTTGCTTTTTCTATGAACTAACCAGATCGATGATAGTAGTGTCATATTATTGAAATTTAGCGAGAGTTGCTAAAGATAAGACGACAAAGGCTCGCAACAGCGTGGCAATTCCATTGTTTCTCTTGAGATTTCAGGCAATAGATATTGATGAAAGCAAGACAACCAGTAAGTCAAGTTATAATGAAGTGGTCCCTGAGAAGGTCCCTATGCAGTTTTGGTCAGTGCAGGGGGCGGAGGAGATCCTGGGGAAGAGGGTGCGCGTCGACCGCCTTGACAGCACAACGCGCGAGCGTGGCCACACCAAAACTTTTGCCTACTGGGTCTGGACCAACGACGTCGCCAACAGCCCCATCAAGCACACCCTAGGGGTGCTGTCGCGTGGTGCGGGACGAGTCGATGAGATGGAGGGTTTCTCACCGCCTGACAGGTGCATCGCCCGACCATCGGGCACCACGGACTACACCATGCTCATCCATGTTGACTGGGTGGAAGACTAGCCGCCGCCATCTCCACGCTCCTCCCACTCCGGCCAGAGTGGGGTGCCGTCATCTGACTCTGACCCTGAAGACCAGCCGTTCCCTACGGTCGCACATGGACAACGAAGATCGAAGGCGACCGGCGCGACGAGCACCATCAGTGCATGGGTCGGGAACCAGTGACCGACGTGAGCTGCCACGACATGCCACGAGGAGGACATGGACGAGGCCAAGGTGGGGAGGGCGGCGCTGGCGGCGATGGTTGTCGCTCCTGGAAGGACGTCCGGTTATGTTGGGGATGCACACCGACTCAACAAACACTGGCGCCTGCGCCGCGCCAAATTAACCGCTCCCCCCTGCCAGGTGCCACCCCAAGGACACGCAAGCTTGCCGCTATGGCCAAAGAAGGACATCGACATGAGCGCCTCAGCCCCTCTAGTGCCAGAGGTCCACACCGTTGCTGCCACCATCGGCCCCGAGGACCATGGCGGAGGCTGACGGCTACAGAAACAACGACAAGGACCCCGTCAACGAGATCCCCACAGCGACGAGGAGGCTGGTTGTCGCTTACGTGATTGTGGACAACATGGCGGCGGATGTGTAGGACGCCGCTAACGCCGTCGTGACAGCCCCCCTCGACTTTGACAAGGGGCCACAGAAGAAGAACTTGGGGCCGAAGATGCAGTCAGACGTGTTTAGCCCGACGCTATCAGCAACCCCCTTGCCAATGGCCAATTCAACCGTGCCACCCCTACGCCCGCGTGCACGCTTGAGGTACAGCTAGGCGCGGTGACCAGCCGCGTTTGCTAGCTGGAGATCGTCGGCACTGAAGATCAACTAGACCCGCGCCGCCTTTTCCACAACAACATGCCTCCACTTGTTGCATCGTCGCCCGACCACCGACCGACTGCCCCTCCCAAGATTCACACCCCCTCTGTGCCATCACGACAGAGGGCTCGACAGGCGGCCAATACATCCATCGTTATGGTTGCACATCACACGTCCCTCTGCATCGTGAAGGAGTTGGGCCTGCTCAAGGCCAAAGGAGAAGATGACAACTGAGGTAGCCGAAGCTCTCCCGCGCTGATTTGACGAGACACTGCGTGATAGTGACATTGCGGTCATCGCCAAGCTCACTCGCCTCGACAACGAATCCATGCGGATCGCTACACGCATGGCCGGGCTTGATGGAGCTGCCGAGGAGGCCGTAGTTTAGTCATGTTAGTTCCTTATACCTTTCCCCTTTGGTAGTGGCCGGCGATGAGTCTATCTGACCTAGGTTTTGTTTCCACTGTGTAGTAGCGGGAGGTGTTTAGTTAGACACCAGTGCGTCTTGGGGACTATTGGTGGACGCCGGCGTGCCGGTGTTAAGATGGAGGTGTATCCCATGGCGTGAGGCCAATTAGTATTCTCAGTTACCGGAGCTACCCTGGTTTTCCCCATGAATGACAAACTTCTTCTGATCATGTGTTGGAACGTGCGTGGCCACAACCACCCTATGAAACGAGCCTACGTCTGCGAGATCGCCACGGCTCATCGACTAGCTATCATTTTCCTGCAGGAGACAAAAATTGACGCTTGATCTCGTAGCCTAGTACGAGAGATTGGGGGCGCGTCCCTGACTGATTGCATTGCATTTCCGATGATTGGTGCCAGTGGAGAGGCGACGTTCCTCTGGAACAGAAACCTTGCCACTCCTGCTTCCGATGTCATCGACATTTTCGCAATCATGGAAACGGTCACCCTGCTAGGCCAGCCCAGAAGCTTCTGGCTCTCCTTTGTTTATGGGCATGCCAACGATGCCACATAGGCAAATTTCCTTCTGGAGCTGTCTCGCACGACTCGGCCTTCCATAGAGCCGTGGTTAATCAATGGAGACTTCAACCTCATCTACGAGGCGCGCGATAAGAACAACCTCAACCTAAACCGTAGACTTATGGGTAGGTTTACATCAGCTATCGACATGGCTGGCCTGAAGCAGATTAAATGCAAAAATCGGTGCTACAGTTGGAGAAATGAACGCCAAGATCCCACCCTTGTCAGCATCGATAAATTCTTCTGCAACCAAGCCTGGGAATCCCTCTTCCCTTTCTCTCTCATGATGGCCTCCATGACTACATGCGATCACTGCCCGCTGGTCCTTGCTGACAACAGCCCCCACCTCTACATGCGATATTCAAGTTCAAGAGCTTCTGGCCTCGCTTCCGTCGCTTCCACGACATAGTGGCGAATGCGTGGAACACGACACAATGGGTCGCTGGTGGGCAAAAATTAGTATGGGTTGAAAAATTCTGAATTAATCATGGGCTGTAGATAGGCCAAATGTAGCATGAGATCACATACAGAAAATGAACGAATATAAAATGAGCCATAAATAGTCAGATATACACCATACGCCATAAATGAATCAAAAGTATCATGGGTAGTTAAATCCATCGAGAGGCGTGACAGGATGAAAATGGCCCATAGTTAACAAGAGTCGTTTATGGACCAAATGGTGTGATGGCATGGAAATGACCCAGAGGCAACATGGGCCGGAAATGGACCAAAAGGAGCGACGGGCCAAAAATGGCCCAGTGAAAACACGGGCAATTAATGGATCAAAGGGAGTGACGTGCCAAAAATGTCCTAGCTGCAACATGAGACGTTAATGGACCAAAAGGCGCGACTTGCCAAGGATGACCCAAAGGCGCCATGAGCCGTTAGTCGACCAAGACTCATGACAGGTCAAAAACGGATTTAAGTAAGCAATGTCGCTAATGGGCCAGAAGACACCATGGGACAGAAATGGCCTAGCGATATGACATACCATAAATGGCCGAAATGTAACACGTGCCTTATTTGGCTCAAGACTCGACGTGCCGTAAAAGGGTCGGAATATACGAAAGGCTGAAAATGTCCAGGAAGCATCAAGGGCCATAATTGGGAAAAAATGCATCAGGGGTCGCAAAGGTCCGGGTCGTTGCATGAGCCATAAATGATGAAAGTAAGCACGGAACAAAATTGTAAAAAGATAGCACATGCCACACATGTGCCAAAATTATCAATGGGCTGGAACCATATTGGGCGGCCCACGACCCTCAATGGGCTGAATTCAGATATGTCCTAACGGGCCATGGGTTGTGAGGTCATAAATGAGCTATATATAAATAGGTTGTTAATAAGCCTATAACGGGCTGAATCGATAACCTTTTACTAAGTCTAGCGGGCCTTAAGGGAGCCTTTTACTAGGCCAACCCTTTTTTTTAACTAAATGGGCCCATGTTGGGTTGTGCCACATGTCGACGTTTCATTGGCGCATATGTCTGTTGGAGCGACAACACCTATTACATGTTAGAGCTGATATGTGGCTTCGTTGGCGAATGAGATGCTGACACATGGAAAAATCATCGTTGTTTGGGACTGTTAGCGAGTATCGTATTGAGAACCCACACATGTAGCTTAAAAACAACCCATTATGGTGGCTACCATATCTCGGCTACCCTTGCCGAAAAAACTTCTATGAGGCGTTATATATCATCATGGAAGGTGATACTTCCATTGTGAAAAAAATATTATTTTATGGAACATATCTCTAGCAACACATATATGACCTACTGTGACAAACACGTAACATCATGGGTGTATTTTTTAGTGTTTTGACTTCACTACTTGAGAGAACCAACTATCACAAACATCAGAAGCCTCTTGGCACTCTCATAAGCAAGAGGATGTGCTGGTATGCTCTGATCTCTTGATTGCATGCACTGTAAATAGAAGAAATTCACATATTCTCTACGAGGGCAATATCATGGCCATGTTAAGAAGTCCATCATCATTCTGAAATCAGTTACATCATAGGATCTTTGGAACTAGCTTGATTTCTTTGGAATGGCCGAGGTCTTGGAATGATATCAATGTGCTGCATCGCTCTGCATTGTTTGCTAGGTTGACTGAAGGTTAAGCTCATCCATGCAACTATCCCGTCTATGTCAAGACTACAACATGAACTACTATCTGGTTGATGGTATCTATCTACCATAGGAAGCCTTCCTCAAGACTATATGGAGAGAACATCTGAAGTGCTCTAAGCCTGTTTTGAAGTTGTTTGAGGACTTGCAAAACTATGGGATTTGAAGACCTCGTGGGAGGTGATGATGTGTCATCTAACCAACCACAACATGATCATAGAGAATGAGGATGAAGATGTTGTGGTAGATCTGGAATTTGAGAACACGAGTCACCTTATCAAACTTCGACATTAGAATCCGTCCATCTTTGAGGAGTTTGTCGAAATGTATCAACACATCGACATCGAGAAACTCATGTGTGGTTTATGAAAGATCCGATTGATCATCTGTAGGCGCTTAAAGGGGAGAACTAGAACATATTTGCAATTTGAATTTAAGTTTGAATGTTTTCTTTTCAAAAATTAGTTGGATTTTATAATATTTACATTTGAACTAGTGTCGCATTTGAATATTTTCACTCCTCGAAGATTTATGCTTTTATTTTGAGTGTTGTGGACTTTAATAAAAGAGAGGTTTATGTTTGGGAGACACAGTCTACGGATGAGTTTGGACTAGTGCATAGACAAATATTGGATTACTTTGAGGGTGAGCGCTGGAGATGTCCTTATATTTTTTGTGAAGGAAGATTACCCCCGGCCTCTACATTGAGTGATGCACACACCCATCTTTATTGCATTATTCAATAAGGCCTTACAAAATAAACACATATATCAACCAAAGCCACCTTATTGTCGAAATTTCACCCTACCTACAAGATTGATAATGTTCCCTCACCTCACGTCATGCACACCAAGGAATCATGGACGTGTTTGGTTACCAGCATCACTTTTTTCCCTTTTACATACTTGTCCTAGTTGAGCCTAGTTGAGCTAATGCAGGAAAAAAATCAACACCTGCATGTTAATTGGTTGCCCGCTGATATGTGTCCAATGTATGGATAATTTTTGATTTTTCCATGCTATTATATTATCAATGTTGGACACTTTATATGCAATAAAATGATATCAACCCACCGCCTAGTGTGAATTGTCATTTTTTGGTTGTTTTTAGCTTTTCAGGAAATCAGTACCAAACAAAGTCCAAACGCTACGATACTTGTTTAACAATTTATTTTGGACAAAAGGGACTCTGGAAGCATCGGGAGGAGACTAGACGACACACGAGGAGACGTCCATGCAATAGGGCGTGTCCAAGGGGTAGGCATGCCCTAATGCCTTGTAGGCCACTCATGGCTCCGTCTGACCTAATCCCACCTCCATAAATTCTCTAAAATCAAGAAACCAACAAAGAGACACCAAAAATACTTTTTCCACCTCCATAAGTCTCTGTTTCACCGTGATCCCATCTGGAGACCTTTTCTGGTGCCCTACCGGAGGGGGAATTAATAATGTAGGACTTCTACATCAACCTTGTTGCCTCCATGATAATGTGTAGTAGTCCACTAGAGTCCTTCAGGTCATAGATAGTACCTAGATGGTTTCTTCTCTCTCGATGTTCTTCAATACAAAGTTCACCATGATTCCCTCGATGATCTATCTGACGTAATCCTCTTTTGCATTGTGTTTGTTGGGATTCAATTAATTGTAGGTTTATGATCAGATTATTCATGAATTTTAATTGAGCTTCTCTCAATTCTTTTATGCATGATTGTTATAGCTTTGTATTTATATCCGATATACCGACTTGGTTTGGCAAATTAGATTGAGTTATCTTTAGTGGGAGTGGTGTGTTGTAATAGGTTCAATCTTATGGTGCTCAATCCCAGTAAGAGAAAGGGACATGGCACGTATTTGTATTGTTACCATTAAGGAAAAAACGATGGGGGTCTGAACATATTGATTGTCTTACTATGTCTATCATCATGTCACCTTGCTCCAAGCATTATACTAACGGATCTCACGAGGTTTCTTTTGAGTTTTGTCTGCTGAAGTTTTCAAGTTTTGGGGAGACAACGATGGATGAGGAAATAAGGAGCGGTAAGAGCCTAAGCTTGGGGATGCCCAAGGAACCCCAAGGTAATATCCAAGGAAGATCCTGTTGGGGAATGTCACACGGGAAACAAAAAATTTCCTACATCACCAAGATATAACTATGGAGATAAATAGCTACGACGGGGTGCATCTAGATACCCTTGCAAATTGCTAAGCAGAAGCGTATATAACACGATCAATGTAGTCATACTCTTCACTGTCCAATCACGATCCAACGCCGAACGGATGGCACCTCCACGTTCAATACACATGCGACTCGATGACGTCTCCTCTTTCTTGATCCAGCAAGAGAGGAAAGAGAAGTAGATGGTATCTCAATCAACACGGCGATGTGGTGGAGATGGTGGAGTCGCAGTGTCAGCACGGCTTCGCCAAGCGCCTCCGGAACGACGTACGAGGAAAAAACATGAGAGACTGGTGGAGGCCCGCGGCCATGGGAAAGTCTGATGTCCCGTTGCGCCTCCCCACATTTAGATAGGTGTGGGAGGGGCTGGCGGCTTGCCCACCAAGCCCCTAGGGTCGTTGGTCAAGGGGGAGGAAGGAAATCCCTCCTTTCCTTCCCCACCGATCACTATCCCCCTTTTTAGGGATCTCGAACTTATCCTTTTGGGATATGATCCTATTCCTTTTAAGGGGGATATTGATGTGGGTGTGGGGACTTTCCCCACTACCCACGTCCATGTGGGTCCCTGTGCAGGTGGGCCCCATGCCAGAACCTTCTAGAACCTTCCAAGTACAATACCAAAACATCACGAACATTTTCTGAAACCCTGAATATGACTTCCCATATATAAATATTTACCTCCGGACCATTCTGGAACTCTGATGGCCCAGAAGTATAGGGGGTCTATCGTAGTCCTTTTGATAAGTAAGAGTGTCGAACCCAACAAGGAGCAGAAGGAAATGACAAGCGGTTTTCAGTAAGGTATTCTCTGCAAGAACTGAAATTATCGGTAACAAATAGCTTTGTGATAAGGTAATTCGTAACGGGTAGCAACTAACAAATGTAACAAAGGTGCAACAAGGTGTCCCAATCATTTTTGTAGCAAAGGACAAGCCTGGAAAAACTCTTATATAAAGCAAAATGGTCCCAAGGACACATGGGAATTTCTGCCAAGCTAGTTTTCATCATGCTCATATGATTCACGCTCGTTACTTTGATAGTTTGGTATGTGGGTAGACCAGTGCTTGGGACCTGCCCTTACTTGGACAAACATCCCACTTATGATTAACCTTTCTCGCAAGCATCCGCAACTACGAAAGAAGAATTAATATAAATCTAACCATAGCATGAAACATATTGATCCAAATCAGCCCCTTACGAAGCAACGCATAAACTAGGGTTTAAGCTTCTATCACTCTAGCAACCCATCATCTACTTGTTACTTCCCAATGCCTTCCCCAGGCCCAAATGATGGTGAAGTGTCATGTAGTCTATGTTCACATGACACCACTATAGGAGAGACAACATACATCTCATCAAAATATCAAATGAATAACAATTTCAAATGATTACTTATAGCAAGACTTATCCCATATCCTCAGGAACAAACGTAATTACTCACAAAGCATAATCATGTTCATAATCAGAGGAGTATTAATAATCATTAAAGATCTGAACATATGATCTTCCACTAAATAAACTAACTAGCATCAACTACAAGGAGTAATCAACACTACCAGCAACCCACATGTACCAATCTGAGGTTTTGAGACAAAGATCGGATACACGAGATGAACTAGGCTTTGGAGAGGAGATGGTGCGGATGAAGATGTTGATGGAGATTGACCCCCTCTCGATGAGATGATCGCTGGTGATGATGATGGCTTCGAGTTCCCCCTCCGGGAGGGAAGTTTCCCCGGCAGAATAGCCCCGTCGGAGCTCTAGATTGGTTCTGCCAAAGTTCCGCCTCGAGACGGCGGCGCTTCGCCCCGAAAGTTTTGATATGATTTTTTCCAGGTCAAAACCCTTCATATAGCAGAAGATGGGCACGGGAGGCCTGCCAGGGGACCCACAAGCCTGCATGGCATGCCTAGGGGGTAGGCCGCGCCCCCTGGCTTGTGGCCACCTGGTGGGTCCCCTGATGTATTTCTTTTGCCCAATATTTTTATATATTCCAAAATAATTCTCCGTAAGTTTTCAGGACTTTTGGAGTTGTGCAGAATATGTCTCTCAGATTTGCTCCTTTTCTAGCCCAGAATTCCAGCTGCCGACATTCTCCTTCTTCATGTAAACCTTGTAAAATAAGAGAGAAAATGCATAAGTATTGTACCATAATGTGTATTAACAAACCATAATGCCACAAATATCGATATAAAATCATGATGCAAAATGGACGTATCAACTCCCCCAAGCTTGGACCTCGCTTGTCCTCAAGCGAAAACTGAGATGGATAAGTATGCCCACACGTTTAGAGATAGAGGTGTCGATAAAAATAAAATACGTACATGAAGGCATCATGGTTATCTTTAGAACAACACCACATATTGACATATAGTTCCTTACGCTAGAGTAACAATTCATTCACAAGGTAAAATATGAATCAAGGACTCTATTGAGAACTAACAAACTATGATCTCAGTCATTGAAGCAATTCCAATTTATCACAACGTAGCAAAGAGTCAATATAAGAGCTTGTAAAGCAAACCCACATGCTGAATCATGTTATTGTCTTTCATAATTGCTAACACTCATGCGGTACCTATGAGGTCAAAGCTTTAATCGGACACAGAGAAAGATAGGGGCTTATAGTTTTGCCTCCCAACTATTTACCTCAAGGTTAATGTCAATAATAATAACTCATGATCACCCACATCCGAGTGGATATATTTTTCTAGATCATTCCCCAACACATGACACTTCCAAAAGATAAATGTGAAATAAAGGAGATGGTGAAGATCACCACGACTCTTACATAAAGGTAAGTACTAGCAAGTAAAGGTAACAGATAGGCCCTTCGCAGAGGGAAGCAGAGGTTGTCATGCGCTTTTATAATTGGATGTGCAATCCCTTAATGCAAAAGAACGTCACCTTATATTTCCCCTTGTGATAAATAACTTTATTATGCAGTCTGTCGCTTTTATTTCTTCTAAATCACAAGTTCGTATAAAGTTTATTTTCCTCACACTAATAGATCACACATATTTAGAGAGCAATTTTTATTGCTTGCACCCATGACAACTTACTTGAGGTATCTTACTCAATCAATAGGTAGGTATGGTGGACTCTCAAGGCAAAATTGGGTTAAAGGTGTGTGGATTCACCAGTACTATCTCTACTTGGTGCGGAAGTTTTTGGCTAATATGGGGTGGAAGCAAGCGACACATGTTGAAGGATCTATAAGCATATAACTTCTATTCGGAAATAAGCAAACATAACTGATTATGTTGTCTTCCTTGTCCAATATCAACTTCTTAACATATAATATTTTAATGAGTTCTCACAATCATAAAAGATGACTAAGATAATATATTTATATGTGAACCTCTCTTTCTTTATTACTTCTTTTTAATTGCAACAATGACCAATGGCTTTGTTTGTCAACTCACAACAAACTTCAATCGACATACTTTTCATATGTGAAGTCATCACTCCCCATAAGATCATTATATATACTCTTTGCTTTTATTATATATTTCTTTCTATTTCTATTTCTTAATATCATAGCAAGCAATCAAAGCCCTCAACTCAAAACTACTCTTTATTATATAACTCTCAAACTTCCTTACATAGGGGGGACATAAAGCAAAACTCAAAACTAGATCTCACTAAAACTTTATTCTACTAGATCAAGATATAACCAAAAGGATCGAAAGAGGAAAAACAAAGAAAGTAAAATATGTGATGGTGATATGATCCCGAGGCACCTCCCCCAAGCTTGGTACAAGCCAAGGGAAGTACCCTATACCCATGTGTTTAGTTGTCTTTCTTTGGTGGTGGTGGTTTTTTATTCTTGGCAATGATGCCCCTCAGAATGTGATTCTCCTCCTCAAGCTTATTATTTCGCTGTCTTAGATCCATTATTTCCTTGTGAAGTTTTCCAGTGACGGTTAGAGCTCCCATAACCCATGGATGTTCCATTGCTGTGGGGAAAGAAGTAACACTCTATTTCATATTTTCATAAGTAAGAAATTTAGCATTGGGAGGGATAACCGAATTCGGGATTGCTGAGCTCTGAAGTTCTTCCAACGTGGCTGCAGGTTGTAGACGAGAGGTAACTTCTTGGTCTTCCTCCATAGCATCTATCCTTTTCAAGCCAGCCTCCATCTTTTCCTCCGTGGCCTGCCCGAATTGGTTGGATTTGCTGAATGCTTCGCCCCCCGGTGTCCGGTGAAAGGCACGACTCTCCCTAACCGAATCTTGCGAAGACATCTTGCTCTAAATATGCTGCACAAACAACTCAAAATGAAAACAGGAGATATTATTGTGATACGAAGGTCAAAACCTTCGGGAGATTATATAATGATTTTTTACCGACCCGAAGGAGTATTCCACAAGAAAACAGAGTCCGGAGGGTACACGGTGTGGCCACAAGCCTGTAGGGCGCGCCCAGGGGGTAGGCTGCGCCCCTGGCTTGTCGCCTCCTCGTGAACTCTTCAGACCGCTTTGAATTTTCCAAGTTTTTAAAATATTCCAAAACTAGTAAAAATTGCCATTGGAGAAGTTTTGGAGTCGGTTTGCTTACCGTAACACATACCTATTACTTTTCAGAGTTTGAAACGTTCTGATAGGTCTCCCTAATGTACTCCTCCGGAGTTATGGTATTGATAATATTGGTTTCAACATTTATGGGAGTACCTGAGATATAATGTTTGATTCTTTGCGCGTTTACCACCTTGAGATTTGTGCCTTTGGCGTTGTTGATCTTGATGGCACCAGAACAATATACTTCCTCAATAATGTAAGACCATTCCCATTTAGAGAGAAGTTATCCTGCAAAAAATCTTAAAAGAGAGTTGTATAGCAAGACATGATCACCTACATTGAATTCACGCTTTTGTATCCTTCTATCATGCCATCTGTTAACGTTTTCTTTAAACAACTTAGCATTCTCATAGGCTTGGGTTCTCCATTCATCAAGAGAGCTAATGTCAAATAACCTCTTCTCACCATCAAGTTTAGAATCATAGTTAAGCTCTTTAATTGCCCAATAAGCTTTATGTTCTAGCTCTAGAGTTAAGTGACATGCTTTATCATAGACCATTTTATACAAAGACATACACGTAGGGTTTTTGTAAGCGGTTCTATAAGCCCATAATGCATCGTAAAGTTTCTTAGACCAATTATTTCTAGATCTATTAACGATATTCTGCAAGATCAATTTAATTTCTCTATTGCTCAATGCTACTTGACCACTAGACTGTGGATGATAAGGAGATGCAATTCTATGATTAACATGATACCTGTCAAGCAATTTATGAAAAGCACCATGAATAAAGTGTGAATCACCATCATTTATTAAATATCTAGGGACTCCAAATCTAGGGAAAATAATTTCTTTCAGTATTTTAATAGAACTGTTATGATCAGCACTACTAGTTGGAATAGCTTCTGCCCACTTAGTAGCATAATCAACATCAACTAGAATATGAGTATACCCATTGGACTTTGGAAAACGCCCCATATAATCAAAACCCCAAACATCAAATGGTTCAATAACAAGAGAGTAATTCGTAGGCATTTCCTAACGTCTACTAATATTACCAATTCTTTGACATTCATCACAAGAGAAGACAACTTACAATCATCCCTGGAGAGAGTAGGCCAATAAAAACCAGATTGTAATACCTTGTCTGTAGTTCGATCTCCAGCGTGGTGTCCTCCGTAGGCCTCGGAGTGACACTTGTGTAGGATCTGTCCTTGTTAATGCTTAGGTACACAATGTGTAATAGTATCATCTACTCCTTTAATGTCTTAAATCATAGAAGAACTTTTCTTTTGTTGGTATGTGAAATTAGGCGGTGTAAATTTAGCAACAATGTAGTTAGCATAAGCAGCATACCAAGGAGAACTGCGTAAAGCATTTGTGACGTCTAATTTTTCATTAGGAAAGCTATCATCAATAGGTAGCGGGTCATCAAGAACATTCTCTACTCTAGACAATTTATCTGCTATGGGGTTATCAACATCCTTTCTATGAATAATATGCAGATCAAATTCTTGTAGGAGAAGAACCCATCTAATAAGTCTAGGTTTAGCATCTTTATTTTCCATAAGGTATTTAATAGCAGTGTTCAGTGTGAACAGTTACTTTGGAATCAACAATATAAGGTCTAAACTTATCACAAGCAAACAGAACTACTAAAAATTCCTTTTCAGTGGTAGAGTAGTTTCATTTAGCAGTGTCTAGAGTTTTACTAGCGTAATGGATGACATTTAATTTCTTATCAACTCTTTGCCCTAGAAAAGCACCAACAGCATAATCAGTGGAATCACACATAATTTCAAAGGGTAGGCTCCAATCAGGTGGTTGAACAACAGGTGCAGTGATCAAGGCTCTCTTAAGAATTTCAAATGCTTCTACACAATCATCATAAAAAACGAATGGAACATCCTTTTGCAAAAGATTAGTGAGAGCCTTAGAAATCTTAGACAAGTCTTTAATAAACCTTCTATAGAAACCAACATGACCAAAGAAACTTCTTATACCTTTGATATCTGTTGGACACGACATTTTTTCAATAGAATCAACTTTAGCTTTATCAACTTCAATACCTCTTTCAGAGATTTTGTGTCCCAAGACAATGCCTTCATTAACCATGAAGTGGCACTTCTCATAATTCAAGACAAGATTAGTTTCTTCACATATCTACAAAACTTGCTCAAGGTTTCTCAAGCAATCATCAAAAGAAGTTCCATAAACGGAAAAATCATCCATGAAAGCCTCAACAATCTTTTCACAGAAGTCAGAGAATATGGCCATCGTACACCTTTGAAAGGTAGCAGGTGTGAAATGATCAATATGGTTGACTAGGGGGGGGTGAATAGGCAACTACCAATTTGAGCTTGTCTTAACAAATTGACGTTAGCAACAAAAGGTTCTCTATACGAACGACTAGGTGAGCAACCTATATGATGCTAACTACACAGATAATAAGTGCAAGCAAAGAATTTACCACAACTACAACAAGTACAAAGTAAAGGTAAGAGATAACCGCAAGTGGAACCGGTGGAGACGAGGATGTGTTATTGAAGTTCCTTCCCTTTGACATGAAGTACGTCTCTGGTGGAACGGCGTGGAGGCACAATGCTCCCCAAGAAGCCACTAGGGCCACCGTATTCTCCTCACGCACTCACACAATGCGAGGTGCCGTGATTCCAGTATTGGTGCCCTTGAAGGTGGTAACCGGACCTTTACAAACAAGGTTGGGGCTATCTCCACACAAAGCTTGGAGGCTCCCAATTAGACCATGAAGCTTCACCACAATGGCATGTGGCTTCGAGGTGACCTCAACCGTCTAGGGTGCTCAAACACCCAAGAGTAACAAGATCTGCAAGGGATTAGTGGGGGGAATCAAATATACTTTGCTGGAAGTGTAGATCAAGGCCCTCTCAACAATCCCTGGAAAATCAACAAGTTTGATTGGCTAGGGAGAGAGGTCGGGCGAAAGTAAGCTTGTGGAGCAACAATGGAGCCTGGAGAGGTTGGAGCAACAACCGCTGCTATGAGCGGTACTGCCGCTCCTAAGAGCGGTACTACCATTCTGCACCTCACCAACCACGGTAGTACTAAAATACTATCGTGCCTACTACCGCGGGGGGAAAATTATGCGAAAAAGCCTGTCGGATCGGTAGTAAAAAATTACTACGGCACTGAGGGCGGTAGGATCGCTCTTGGAGCCGTAGTAAAAAATTACTACTGCACTGAGGGCGGTAGTACCGCTCTTGGAGCGGTAGTAAAAAAATACTACGGCTCTAAGAGCGATACTATCGCTGGCCTTTTTGCATAGACAATAAATGTGGGTAAGGAGCTCCATTGTAGCCAAAAGAAAGGTGGTGCACTAAGTGTGTACGTGATGATTCCACCCAAACCTTTCCGACGCGGACCCCCTATTTATAGTACGGATTTCCTACGACTCAAAACCAGCAAAGAGAAATGTAGAAAGCAACCGTCTTCGAGAGATTCCGAGGGGCATCGAATCGTCTTGTGCCTAGATATGAATTATCTGAAATGCTCATTGCACATGATTAGTCCGCACAGGTATTGTCATCAATCACTAAAACCACTTAGGAGAAATATGCCCTAACAATCTTCCCCTTTTTGGTGGATTGATGACAATGCAGGATTTGCACATAAGAATATAGATAAGGCACATGTAAACTCCAAAATCTACGAACTAGAGACAAGATCCCCGTGGGTGTGTGCATACCAACGCATAACCAAGGAAAAAAAACACCTCCTAGATTTTATCGACTAAGCCATCCTTGCTACATAAAAGAGTATATAAATATAAATGGAAGCAAGGTATAGCATGTGAGCATGAAGATAAAGTCACAAGATAATATGACTCACAAGCTATTAATAAGATAGATAATAATGAGACAAATGATAGGGAAGATATAGCATATGTCTCACACCATATGATAAAGTATGACGTCTCATAGTGTCACCCATAAAGCAAAGAAAAACAGCTAAAGCAGCTAAAGTTCAACAAACCAAATAACCATGAAAGCAAGAAAACGAGCAAATCCTACACTCTCTCCCCCTTTGACATGAGGACACCAAAAAGGCAGAGAGGACACCGATGACATAGGTGGTAGCTCGAACTAGAGAGAATATAGCCATCAGTCTTCGGTCTCTTCCTGAACATACTCCTCATCTGAGTCATCGTCGGTCTCGTCCTCAGATGCAGCCCACTACAGCTGGTGCTTCTGCATCCACTCAGCCTCTGGGGTGATCTCTCGCTCAGATCCACTAGATATGTGCATATCAAGCTTCCTCGTGATCATCTTGTCACGCTGGCGACTCTCCTTCTGAGCGACATGGGTCTTGTACTGTCCCTTGGCCTGCATGCAGAACAAGGTCTTCATCCTGTCCGTGAGCTTTTTGGCCCATGACGGCTTGGTCAAGGAAGGCATATGTGACTCTGGAGCAGCCTCACCATCATCAGCAGCCACATCCTCATCTGAATCTCTAGCGGCAGTAGGTGTAGTGGAGGTGTTTGCCCATTTGTCCTTGTGACGCAGTTTGATGGGCTCATGGCGAATGAAATTAGGGGTAGAAAACTCAAAATCTTGAAATTTCTTGGCCCATGTCATCTTGATGAGAAAGAACAGGTAAGGACCGTAGATTGGGACCTTACGGTTGAAGACTACGGAGTACAACTCGCTCCATAGAACATGAGAGACATCTAGTGGTTCAGAGGGGCGAGAGCGCCCCTTCTGACACATGAGGAGCATATCTACTAGGTAAGAGTGGACCTGGTCCTTGTTACCAACTCTAGGAAATAGGGTGTTGCGAAAAATGCGTTGCATCACATCCAGAAAATGATCCATAACATAGGAGACTTCACCAGATTGGGTTTGCTTCACAAAAAACTTCTCCTTGGCAATAGCAATAGGGTTGGTATGTGGGCGCAAGCCAACTGGGTGGTGAACCCCTCATCCCGGACATGCAGAAGATCCATGAAATCCATCCACGTAGCAGACAATACTTCCCCATTTGTCAGCCAAGTCATGGTGCAGTCATCATCAGGGTGAAAGTGAACAGTAGGGAAGAAGTGTGCCACTACCTCATAATCAAAGTCTTGGTGAAAGGTGATGAGCTCCTCAATCTGAAGCTGGTCCACAATGGATAGAGCCTCCCCAAAGTAAGCAAGGTCTTTCTTCAGATTATTGAGATCAATCCACTTCACAGGAACATACATATTCTTCTTCGTTTTGATGACATCTTCAAAGATAAGAAACTGGTCTTTATTCTAGAACAGATCACCTCCACATAGCTGTTCCCTATTGTTGTTGTTGGGATTGACCTTGCGATGCAACTAAAACTCGGCAAGTGGCATGTTGTTCTAGTCAACTGTGTTTCTGGGCTTCTAAGTAGTCTTCTTGAAATTGCGCTTGGGTGCTTTAGAACCTTCGGGAACATCTGAGGAGGGACGCTTGGAGCTGGCACCCCGAGGAGGGTTAGAGCGCCTGGAACCAGCACATACGATACGCAAAAAGCAAACACAACACGAAGGACATAAAACGTCGAGGCAAAGATCAAGAATGACCGGAATATCCAAGAAAAACAGAAGGCAAAATGTGTGCAATAGTAGGAGCGGTAGTACCGGCGCTGGAGCGGTAGTAAAATTTTACTACCGCTCGGGGAGCGGTAGTACTTCTTCTCGAGCAGTAGTAAAATTTTACTACCGCTTTAACAGTGGTAGTACCGCTCCGGGAGGGGCGGTAGTACCGCACGGGAAGCAGAATCTCAGATCTGACAAGTGTATGCAGCCAAAAATTTTGAATCCTTTGAAACAAAACCTCAGATCTGTAACTACTGAGCATCCGTACACACGAGAGACCCTACTACATGATACCATATGACCCAAGAACTTTCCAATCCCTATAGGAAGATGGAAGTGTGCCATGAATAACAGAAAATATACATGCCCCTAAACCCTAGATCCAACAAAACTTAAGTAAAACAAAGGAAAAGAGGGGCAGTACCAAGGTCCATGGCACGTGGGAGAGGATCCCACCGATCGAAATCGGAGAAGGGTGGCCGGAGAGGGAGATCCGGCGACTTCCTTGGTCAGCACCTTGAGAGATGAGAATGTGAAAGGAAGAAGAACTCAGGATAATGGGTAAGGGAAAAACAAACTGCCTCCCCTGCCCCTTAAATAACCCCCGAGGTCGAGGTGGCGCTTTAGCACCACTGTCATCGTGGTAGTACCGCTTGGCCAGAGGTAGTACCGCTCGCCCAACGGTAGTAAAAATTTACTACCGTGCTAGGGGCGGTAGTACCGGTCTTCCAGCGGTAGTACCGCTCTCCGAGAAGTAGTAAAATTTTACTATCGTGCTGGGGGTGGTAGTACCGTGCTCCTTTCGACAAAATTGCTGGAAAAATAGCTCTTCTCTCCTTGATACCAATAACACTCTTGAACAAAGCCAGTGAACAGAAAAAACATGAAAGCCTCAACAAGGATAAGAAAGAACACCACGGCTTGTCTTTGAAGAACAAGTGCCATCAACAAGGGCTAATGCGAAAGATTTGATCAATTTGTGCATAATAGGGGGAGGAGAGGTTCATTGAGAGAACAACACTCCCCCTATGTCCATGCCTACATCTAGAGCCAAATATAATGATGATTGAGGTGTGGGGTGCCTAGTTTCGATCTACATTACTTGAATCAATGATATTTAGCTCATGCCTTAACTCGCGAATCCTTGCTTCATGTAGAGGTTTGGTGAAAATATCTGCAAGTTGCTCTTGAGTGTTGATGAAGAGGACCTCAATATCTCCTTGCTTGATATGATCTCGAATGAAATGATGGTGTATATCAATATGCTTGGTCTTGATATGTTGCACCGGATTAAGGGTATCTTGATAGCACTCTCATTGTCACACAAACTCAAACTTCTCGGTCATTAGTGCAACAAATTATTCATTGAAAGATTTGTTAGGAGAACCAAATATAATATCATCAACATATAGTTGGCATATGAACAACTCCCCTTTGATATTTTTGGTACACGGTCTTGCAACAACTCAGTAAGGTACTCGTACCACGCACATGGGGCTTGTTTAAGACCGTAGAGTGCCTTCGTGAGTTTGTATACATGAGTGGGGAACTTGGGATCCTCCAATCTGGGGGGTTGTTTGACATATACCAACTCATTTAAAGGACCACTTAGAAAAGCACTCTTCACATCCATTTGTTGTAATTTAAAATCATGATGAGAAGCAAAAGGAAGTAACATGCGAATAGATTCAAGACGAGCGACAGGAGCAAAGATTTCACCGTAGTTGATACCCTCGACTTGGGAGTAGCCTTGCGCCACGAGTCTTGCTTTGTTTCGAATTACCACACTATTTGCATCATGCTTGTTCTTGAAGATCCATTTGGTTCTAGTGACATTATGTTCCTTCGTTGGTCTTGGCACCAATTTCCAAACATGATTGCACTCTAAGTTGTTATGTTCATCATTCATAGCTTCAAGCCAATCCTCATCATCCAGCGCATCATGTACCTTTAGGGCTTCAACACACGAAACAAACGCGTGATGCATACAAAAGATTGATAATTGTTGACGAGTGGTTACCCCTTTATTGAAGCTACCAAGCACATTCTTGAAGATGTGCTGTCGAACACGGAGTTTGTTGGCTATCTTGGAAGCACGACGCTTCATAATTTCCCTTCTTGATAATGTAGGTGGTTCTTGTTGAACGCTTTGAGCACCATCTTGAGCTTGCTCACTAGATTGCCCTTGATCTTGTGATTGCACTTGATCTTGGGCTGGCTCGGAATCAATAGCATGATCTTGGACATCATTTGGTGTGGTACCATCTCCATGAGGTTGATCTTGTCCTTGATCAAGTTCATCCGGTTGAGGGTCTTCATTTTGTTCTTTGGAAGCGTGTGGATCTAGCGAGGGTGATGGCTCCACTTGAGTAGAGCACTGTCCTTCTTCTTTGGCCATAAGGGGTTCCTCAATGGGGAGTATTTGACCAAACCCCATTTTTCAAATGGCTTGAGGAGGAATTTCATCACCTACATCACAAAGACCACTTTGCTCCACTTGGGAGCCATTATTCTCATCAAACTCCATGTTACACGTCTCCTCAATGAGTCCGATGGACTTACTGAGAACACGGTAAGCATGGGAGTTTGTAGCATAACCAACAAATATGCCCTCTTGAGATCTAGCTTCAAAGTTTTACAAACAAACATTTTTTCTTGAGTATGAAACACTTACAACCGAACACCCGGAAGTACTTGAGGTTGGGCTTGTTCCCTGTAAGGATCTCATGCGTAGTCTTGTTCAAGCCTTTGTAGAGGTATAGCCGATTGGATGCATGACACGCGGTGCTAATGGCTTCAGTCCAGAAGTTGTACGGAGATTTAAATTCTTCCATCATAGCTCTTGCCGCGTCCATCAATGTCCGGTTCTTCCTTTCCGCAATACCGTTCTATCGAGGGGTATAGGGTGCTGAGTATTGATCCTTGATCCCTTCATCACTAAGGAACTCATTTAAGGTGTAGTTCTTGAACTCGGTGCCGTTGTAACTTCTAATCATCAAAACCTTTGCTTCATGTTGACGTTGAGCTTCATTAGCAAAGTCCATGACAGTTTGCTGAGTCTCACTCTTCTTCTCGAAGAAATATACCCAAGTGTATCTTGAGTAGTCATCCATGATCACCAAGCAATACTTTCTTCCCCCAAGACTATCAAAAGAGGGAGGTCCAAATAGATCCATGTGAAGGAGCTCCAAAGGCCTTTTAGAGTATATGATAGTTGTGGGACGGTGAGCTGTTTCATGAAGCTTCCCTTCAATACAAGCACTGCAAGCACGATCTCTGGAAGAACTCACATTTGTTAGTCCACGAACATGGTCCCCTTTGAGGATACTTTGCAAATATCTCATATTGACATGGGCTAGTCAGCGATGCCATAGCCAACCCACATCAACTTTACCCATTAGACAAGTCACGGTCTTAGTAGGTCGCTCCGAAAAGTTTACTACATAGAGACCATTCTCGACATATCCAACAAAGGCTACTTTAAGATTCTTGCTCCACAAAAGGGTCATGGTATCAAGATTAAAGAATGCGGCAAAGCCCATAATTGCAAGCTATTGAACGGAAATCAAATTGTATGCAAGGGACTCAACAAGCATGACCTTCTCTATAGATAAATCTTGAGAGATGACCACCTTACCAAATCCCATTACCTTATATGTTGAGGCATCAAAAAATTGGACATGGGTGGGCATAGATGGAATTGGATGCACATCCACCACCAAGTCCTTGCTCCCGGTCATATGATTTATTGCTCCACTATCGAGCAACCATGACACCCCACCGGAAGCAAACTCCTGGACGAGATCAATGCTTGGATTTAGGAACCCATTTTTGAATGGGTCCTTTAATGTTAGAAACAGGGGTCTTAGGAACCCAAATAGCCCACTCAATGTACTCATAATAAGAACCAACAAATTTGGCATAAACATTCCCATCACTAGCATGACATAAAATTTAAGAGGGGTTAAAATCGCCGGCAGTGTTGGTGGGAGTGGTTTTGCCCTTCTTGACATTGTCACCCCTTCCTTGTTCTTCATCTTCTTATGAGTACTCTCACCCTCTTTGAGAAAGATGTCCTTAAGAGAGGAAGATGGCTTGGTCTTGTTTTTCCTTCTCTTCTTAGACTTGTTGCAAATCCAAGTCCTTTCTTACCTGCAACTTTCTTTTGATTGCTCAACAGATCATTTAGATTTTTCTCTGCTTAGATGCACGTAACGAGGCCCTTCTCAAGTTGTTCTTTCAACTTGGCATTCTCCTCCACAAGATGCACATGCGCACAACAAGGTTTAGTACCACAAGCATTATCAATTAAAACAAATAGAGGACAAGTAGAAATCTCCTTGGTTAGTCTTACTTGAAGTTGATCATGAGACTCCTTAAGGGAGAAGTGAGCACTGTTCAAGACCTTGTGGGCCTTGTCGAGTACATCAAAATCTTCCTTAAGTCTATCATGGCCAACCCCAAATGTAGCCTGCTTAGATTTAAGCACATGAACAATCGCATGATCAAGTTCCTTTTGTAATTTAGCATGATCAACGTTGTGTAACTCCTCAAGAGCCAAACAAAGACCACCCTCTTCTTCTAGAGCAATGGATAGTTTTGGTATCTCATCAGCGTAATCACGACTATGTTCTTGCATCTTGGAGATAGTATCCTCATGAGTCTCAATGAGATCATTGGCTTCACCAAGATGTCCCAAAAGAGCAACAAAGTGTCTTTTAGTTTCACCCTTGATCTTACATAAGAATTTATCAAATTCATTTTCATCAAGTTCCACTACCTCACTATTATCAACACAGTCTAATAATGAATGAGAGGTAGCGAGAGTGGTATTGGTGCTAGGATTTATCTTATTGATACCTTTGGCCATGAGGCACTTGGCGATACAGTTTTCGTCGGTGGCGCCGTAGAGAGATACCTTGGGAGAGGAAGTGGCAATGGCGACGGTGCCCATTGCCATCCTCTCATGACTTGTATCGTATTCATCATCATCGGAGGTGTACTCTTTGTGGGCCACCAAGCCCCTTGGATGAGTCTTCTTGGTGAAGGTGTTCTTGTGGGGGAAGGACTTGGGCCTATCCTTGCGAATGAGCTTGCCACTGTTGTCCTCCCTCTTCTCATAGGGACAATCTGCAACAAAGTGACTCACATTGCCACAGTTATAGCATGTTCGTACTCGTTGTTTGTTCTTGGACCCACTTGAGTTGTCCTTGGAGAAGTTGGGTCTTGAGTTTCTTTTGTTTCCCCGAAACTTCCTTGAAGCAAGAGCCATGTGCTCATGATAAGCGTATTTTGTGTGTTCGGGGAAGCCATCTTCTTCCTCTTCTTCTTTATCAACAATGTCCTTGGTATTTAAGCCAAGGTTTTTGACCAAACACGAGCAAGCACATTTCCGGCGGTCTTGGTCATGATATCCATAGCAATGAACTCATCCAACACTTCGCCTGAGGACAAGGAGTGAAAATCTGGTCTTTGCCGAATGACAGAAGACATGGCTTTGTTGAAATGCATGACCGCCTTGAGAAACTTGCGCTTGATCCATGTGTCATCCGTATATTTGCTCCCACGGTCTCGGAGAGCAACAGCGAGGGCAGTCACCCTCCGATAGAGATCACGGGGGGTCCTCATCTTCTAGCATTACAAACTCACCGGCCTGATCGAGGACCACTTCAAAGTTTGACTATTGAATGCTTGAGCTTCCCTTGTACAACACCATGATGTGCTCCCAACACTCCTTTGCGTGAGTGAAGGGCCCCAGGTGTGGGAGATCTTCTAGTGGTACATCGGATTGAAGGATGAAGAATGTGTAATGATTGTATTGGTTGTCTGCCTCTTCTCTTGGAGTAAGGTTCCTTGGATCATGAGGATAGTAACCTTGCTCGATGATTCTGCAAAGATTTGTTGAGCTGTGATTCGAATGAGACTTGATAGAAAAAACCCAATTAGCGAAATCACCTTTAACAAGTTTTGGAGGAGGTCCTAGGTTATTAATATGCGGGGTAGGAACCGGTCCTCCATAGACCGGAGGAGGGGGAACCGAGCCAAAAGTCCCCATCCCGTTCTTGTCATGAGGGGAGGAGGTTTGAGCACCTTTAGCCGCTTCCTTATCGGAATTGGCCTCCGACACCGATGAGGTAGGTTTAACCACAAGCAACGGGTCGGGAGAGTTTATCATCCCCTCAAGTAAGTCTTTAAGCATGGATTTGACTTCGGTAGTCACAGACGTCTTGAGTGAAGCCATGGACTCATTCAAGTCATCACGTGTGACCGAAACCACCTCCACGGCCTTCGACCCTCCGGGCCGATCCTCACCATCATCAACCATACTCTTCTGGTGGTGAAACCTTAATAAAGAGACATAGCTTTGATACAAATTGAATATATCGATATGGTTGACTAGAGGGGGGGGGGGTGAATAGGCAACTATCAATTTTTAGCTTGTCTTAACAAATTGACATTAGCAACAAAAGGTTCTCTATATGAACGACTAGGTGAGAAACCTATATGATGCTAACTACAACGATAATAAGTGCAAGCAAAGAATTCACCACAACTACAACAAGTACAAAGTAAAGGTAAGAGATAACCGCAAGTGGAACTGGTGTAGACGAGGATGTGTTACCGAAGTTCCTTCCCTTTGACAGGAAGTACGTGTCTGGTGGAGCAGTGTGGAGGCACAATGCTCCCCAAGGAGCCACTAGGGCCACCGTATTCTCCTCACGCCCTCACACAATGCGAGGTGTCGTGATTCCACTATTGGTGCCCTTGAAGGTGGTGACCGGAGCTTTACAAACCAGGTTGGGGCTATCTCCACACAAAGCTTGGAGGCTCCCAACTAGACCACGAAGCTTCACCACAATGGCATGTGGCTCC
The DNA here is from genome assembly GCF_904849725.1 of Hordeum vulgare subsp. vulgare. Classification (NCBI taxonomy): domain Eukaryota; kingdom Viridiplantae; phylum Streptophyta; class Magnoliopsida; order Poales; family Poaceae; genus Hordeum; species Hordeum vulgare. Next base: position 384,397,659 of record NC_058524.1, on the reverse strand, counting down.
GACGTGACCTCAACCGTCTAGGGTGCTCAAACACCCAAGAGTAACAAGATCTGCAAGGGATTAGTGGGGGGAATCAAATATCCTTTGGTGGAAGTGTAGATCAAGGCCCTCTCAACAATCCCTAGAAAATCAACAAGTTTGATTGGCTAGGGAGAGAGGTCGGGCGAAAGTAAGCTTGTGGAGCAACAATGGAGCTTGGAGAGGTTGAAGGTAATAAGCTCCTCGAATAAGAAGATACCTTTATATAGTGGGAGCTCAGATCCAACCGTTACCTACCCACCACGGCAATAGGCAAGTGGTACTGCCGCTCTTGGAGCGGCACAACCGCTGCTATGAGCGGTACTCTGCCGCTCCTAAGAGTGGTACTACCGTTCTGTACCTCACCAACCACGGTAGTACTAAAATACTACCGTACGTACTACTGTGGAGGGAAAGTATGCAAAAAAGTCTGTCGGAGCGGTATTAAAAAATTACTACCACACTGAGGGTGGTATTACCGCTCTTGGAGTGGTAGTAAAAAATTACTACCGCACTGAGGGCGGTATTATCGCTCTTGGAGCAGTAGTAAAAAATTACTATTGCATTGAGGGTGGTAGTACCGCTCTTGTAGCGGTAGTAAAAAATTACTACCGCTGTGGTAGCGGTACTACCGTTGGCCTTTTTGCATTGACAATAAATGTGTAAGGATCTCCATTGGAGCCAAAAGAAAGGTGGTGCACTAAGTGTGTACGTGATGATTCCACCCAAACCTTTCTGACGCGGACCCCCTCTTTATAGTACGGCTTTCCTACGACTCAAAAGCACCAAAGAGAAACGTAGAAAGCAACCGTCTTCGAGAGATCCCGAGAGGAATTGAATCGTCTTGTGCCTAGATATGAATTATCTGAAATGCTCAATGCACATGATTAGTCTGCAGAGGTAGTATCATCAATCACTAAAACCACTTAGGAGAAATATGCCCTAACAAGGTGCATTGCATAAACCAAAAGGCATACGTCTATAAGCAAATGTATCGAAAGGGAAAGTAAAAGTGGTCTTCTCTTGATCCTCTTTTGACACAGGTATTTGAGAGAAACCAGAATAACCGTCTAGAAAGAAAAAAATGTGTATGTTCGGATAGTCTTTCTAGCATTTGATCAACAAAAGGAAACGGGTAATGATCTTTCCTAGTAGCCTTATTTAATTTCCTAAAATCAATTACCATTCTATATCATGTGACAATTCTTTGCGGGATCAATTCATTTTTATCATTAGGAACAATGGTAATACCGCCCTTTTTAGGGACACAATGAACGGGACTAACCCATCTACTATCAGCAATAGGATAAATTATACCTGCCTCCAGAAGCTTTAGTATTTCATTTCTTACCACTTCCTTCATTTTAGGATTTAATCGTCATTGGTGATCAACAACTGGTTTAGGATCAGGCTCCATATTGATTTTGTGCTGACATAGAGTGGGACTAATGCCCTTAAGATCATCAAGAGTATATCCAATAGCGGCACGATGCTTCCTCAATGTTTTCAATAATCTCTTTTCTTCATGCTTTGAAAGGTTAGCACTAATAATAACACGATATATCCCTTTTTCATCAAGATAAGCATACTTAAGAGTGTCAAGTAATTGTTTAAGCTCAAACGCGGGATCACCCTTGGGTTGAGGAGGATCCCCAAGTATTTCAACATGCAGGTTGTGTTTCAAAATAGGCTGCTGATCAAATAAAATCTTATCTATTTCATTCCTTTGACTCATATGCATATCATTTTCATGGTCTAGCAAATATTGTTCTAAGTGATCAGTAGGAGGCACAACGATAGAAGCGAGACCTACTAGGCAATTCTTTATCATGGGGTTGTTTACGAAATTTAGAGTAATTGAACTCATGAGACACATCCCCAAAACTTACAGTAACTGTTTCTTTCTCACAATCAATCTTAGCATTAACAGTATTCAAGAAGGGTCTACCGAATATAATGGGACAAAAATCATCTTGTGGGGAACCAAAAACAAGAAAATCAGTAGGATACTTTATTTCCCAACACAAGACTTCAACATCTCTACCAATCCCAATTGGTGCAATAGTATCACTATTAGCAAGCTTGATGGTAACATCAATTTCTTCTAATTCAGGTGGTGCAATATCATTCATAATTTCTTGGTATAAGGTAAAGGAAAGTGCACTCACACTAGCACCCACATCACATAAGCAACGATAAAAATGATATCCTATTTTAACAGAAACAATAGGTACGCTAACAATATGTCTATGTTTACTTTTAGTATCAGGTCTAGCAATTCTAGCAGCTTCATCACAGAAACGAATGACATGCCCATCAATATTATCAACCAACATATCTTTAACCATAGCAATATTAGGTTCAACTTTAATTTGTTCAGGAGGTATAGGTGTTCTAGTAAAACTCTTACGAACCATAGTTGAAGCTTTATCATGTTCCTTTATTCTAACAGGAAAGGGTGGTTTCTCAATATAAGAAGTAGGAATAACCGGATCAACATTATAAATAATAGTTTCTTCTTCAATTTTAATAGGTTCAACCACTTTAACTTCAATGGGAGGATGATATTTACACCACTTCTCCTTCGGGATATCAACATGAGTAGCAAAAGATTCACAGAATGAAACTACTACCTTAGAGTTAAGTCCATATTTAGTGCTAAAAACACGAAAAGCATCGGTGTCTATAAAGGATTAACACAATCAAACTTAAGGCTTATACCTGACTCATTACCTTAGTCGAGTTCCCCTTCTTCAGAATTGCATTTAATTCTTTCCAATAAGTCCCATTTGAATTCAATATCTTTCTTCATAAAGGAACCAACACAAGAAGTATCGAGGATGGATTGATCATTACGAGACAGCCGAGCATAAAAATTCTGCATAATAATTTCTCTCGGGAGCTCATGATTGGGGCATGAATATAACATTGACTTAAGCCTCCCCAAGCTTGAGCGATTCTTTCTCCTTCACGAGGCCAAAAAATATAAATATAATTCCGATGACGATGAACGAGATGCATAGGATAAAACTTCTGATGAAATTCCAATTTCAATCGATTGTAGTTCCGTGATCCAATATCATCACATAGCCTATACCACGTCAACGCCTTATCCTTCAAAGATAAAGGAAAGGCTTTGTTCTTGACATCATCCTCGGGCAGACCTGCAAGCTTAAATAATCCACAAACTTTATCCACATAGATTAGATGCAAATCACGATGTAGTGTTCCATTTGCTGCATAAGGATTAGCTAGCAGTTTTTCTATCATACCCGGAGAAATTTCATAATAAATATTTTCAGTAGGTGTAACAGGTTGAGGAGCATCTCTTTGTGCTTCCCGTTGGGGTGAAGATACTCCGAACTAGCCCCTCAAAGGATTATTTTCCATAGTGACAAGTGAGAGCAAATTTTAGCACAATATATAAATTTTTCCTTACCAAGTTCCACTCACCAAAGGCGCTTCACTCCCCGACAATGACGCCAGAAAAGAGTCTTGATGACCCACAAGTATAGGGGTTCTATCATAGTCATTTCGATTAGTAAGAGTGTCGAACCCAATGAGGAGCAGAAGGAAATGACAAGCGGTTTTCAATCAGGTATTCTGTGCAGACAGTGAAATTACCGGTAACAGATAGTTTTGTGATAAGGTAATTCGTAATGGGTAGCAAGTAAAAAATGTAACAAAGGTGCAGCAAGGTGGCACAATCCTTTGTGTGGCAATGGACAAGCCTGGACAAACTCTTATATAAAGCAAAGCGCTCCCGAGGACACATGGGAATTTCTGCCAAGCTAGTTTTCATCATGCTCATATGATTCGCGTTCGTTACTTTGATAATTTGGTATGTGGGTGGACTGGTGCTTGGGTCCTTCCCTTAATTGGAAAAACATACCACTTATTTTTAATCTCTCTCACAAGAATCCGCAACTACGAAACAAGAATTAAGATAAATCTAACCATAGCATGAAACATATGGATCCAAATCAGCCCCTTATGAAGCAACACATAAACTAGGGTTTAAGCTTCTGTCACTCTAGCAACCCATTAGATACTTATTACTTCCCAATGCCTTCCCCTAGGCCCAAATAATGGTGAAGTGTCATATAGTCGACGTTCACATGACACCACTAGAGGAGAGACAACATACAACTCATCAAAATATCGAACGAATACCAAATTCACATGATTACTTATAGCAACACTTATCCCATGTCCTCAGGAACAAACGTAATTACACATAAAGAATATTCCTGTTCATAATCAAAGGAGTATTAATAATCATTAAGGATCTGAACATATGATCTTCCACCAAATAAACGAACTAGCATCAACTACAAGGAGTAATCAACACTACTAGCAACCCACATGTACCAATCTGAGGTTTTGAGACAAAGATCAGATACAAGAGATGATCTAGTGTTTGGAGAGGAGATGGTGCTTTTGAATATGTTGATGGAGATTAACCTCCTCTCGATGAGAGGATCTTTGGTATGACAATGGCTTCGATTTCCCCCTCGGGAGGGAAGTTTCCCCAGCAGAATAGCTCCACCGGAGCTCTAGATTGGTTCTGCCGAAGTTCCACCTCGAGATGGAGGCGCTTCACCTCGAAAGTTATGATATGATTTTTTCCTGGTCAAAACCCTTCATATAGGAGAAGATGGGCACCGAGGGCCTGCCAGGGGGACCACAAGCCTGCAGGACGTGCCTAGGGGGGTAGGCCGCGCCCCGTGGCTTGTGGCCACCTGGTGGGTCCCCTGATGTATTTCTTTCACCCAATATTTTTTATATATACCAAAACAATTCTCCGTAAGTTTTTAGTACTTTTGGAGTTGTGGAGAATAGGTCTCTCAGATTTTCTCATTTTCCAGTCCAGAATTCCAGCTGCCGGCATACTCCCTCTTTATGTAAACCTTGTAAAATAAGAGAGAAAAGTCATAAGTATTGTACCATAATGTGTATTAACAGGCCATAATACAATAAATATCAATAGAAAAGCATGATGCAAAATGGACAAATCAAACTCCACGTGATGTCCGGGATCTTATCCGGGACTCCGAACAACATTCAGTACCAATGTGCATATCCTAGTACTACTCTAGCGCTATAAAACATTAAGCATGCGGACCCTACGGGTTCAAGAATCATGTCAATAACAAATATCGGGACCTCGATGCCCATATTGGTTCCTACATATTCCGCGAATATCTTTATTGGTCGAACCACGCGTCAAGAATTCAGTCAACCCCATATGTAGTTCCATTTGTCCATCAGTATGTTACTTGTGTGAGATTCGATTGTTGGTATCTCCATACGTAGTTCAATCTCGTTACTCGCAAGTTTCTTTACTCGTTGCGTAATACAAGATCCCATGACTAACTCCTTAGTAATATTGCTTGCCAGCTTCTTGTGATGTTGTATTACCGAGAGGGCCCAGAGATACCTCTCCGTCAAACAGAGTGACAAATCCCAGTATCGATCCATGCCAACCCAACAAGCACCCTCAAAGATACCTGTAGAGTACATTTATGATCACCGAGTTATGGTATGACGTTTGATAGATACAAGGTATTCCTCCAGTGTTAGTGAGCTGCATGATCTCATGCTCGTAGGAACAGATACATTGACATGCAGAAAGCAATAGCAGTAAAGTGGATATGGTCAAATGATATGCTTAAGGTTTGGGTCTTGTCCATCACATTATTCTCCTAACGATGTGATCCCGTTATCAAATGACAAATCATGTCATTGGCTAGGAAACCTTAACCATCCTTGATCAACGAGCTAGTCGAGTGGAGACTTACTAGGGACACTTTGTTTTTTATGTATCCACACATGTATTTGAATTTCCAATCAATAAAATTATAGCATGGATAATAAAAGATTATCATGAATAGGGAAATATGATAATAACTACTTTATTATTGCCTCTAGTGCATATTTTCAACAGTCTTCCACTTGCACTAGAGTCAATAATCTATTTCACATCACCATGTGATTAACACCCAATGAGTTATATGGTTTTCTCATGTTTTGCTTGTGAGAGAGGTTTTAGTCAACGGGTCAACAACATTCAGATCTGTGTGTGCTTTGCAAATTTCTATGTCATACTATAGATGTTGCTATCACATTCCACTTGGAACTATTCCAAATTACGGCTCCATTATACGAATGTGGTTTGCTACTTAGAGTCATCCGGATTGGTGTCAAGGCTTGCACTGACATAACCCTTTACGATGAACTCTTTCATCACCACGATAATCGAGCAACGTTTCCTTAGTACTCTAGTTACTAAGGATAACGTTGACCACTATCCAATGATCCATTCCTGGATCACTTTTGTACCCTTGCCAAACTCGTGGCAAGGAACACATCAGGTGGGGTACACAACATGGCATACTATAGAGTCTACAGCTAAGGCATAAGGGACATCCTTCGTCCTTTTTCTTTCTTCTATTGTGGTCGGGCTTTGAGTCTTACTCAAACTCACACCTTATAATACAGTCAAAACTCCTTCTTTGATTGATCCATTTTGAGCTCCTTCAAAATCTGGTCAAGGTATGTCTTCATTGAAAGTTTTATCAAACATCGTGATCTATCTCTATATATCTTTATGCCCAATATTTTAAGTAGCTTTATCTATGTTTTTCTTTGAAAAACTCCTTTCGAACAACCCTTTAGGCTTTCTAGAAAGTCTATATCATTTCCGATCAACAATATGTCATCCACAAATTCTTATCAGAAATTCTATAGTGCTCCCACTCACTTTCTTGTAAATACAAGTTTCTTCATAAACTCTGTATAAACAAAAAGCTTTGATCACTCATCAAAGTGATTATTCCAACTCCGAGATGCTTGAACTAGTCCATAAAGGTATTGCTGGAGCTTGCATGACTTTTAGCATCATTAGGATCAACAAAACTTTCTCGTTGTATCACATACAACCTTTCGTCAAGGAAACTGTTAAGGAAACGACGTTTCGACATCTATTTGCCAGATTTCATAATTGAAAAATATAGCAAGTGCTAACATAATTCCAACAGAATTTAGCATCACTAGGGGTGAGATGGTATCATCGAAGTCAACTCGTTGAACTCGTCGGAAACCTCTTTGCGACAAGTCAAACTTTATAAATGGTGACATTTACCGTCATCATTTGTCTTCACTTTAGAGATCCATTTGTACTTAATAGTCTTACGACCATCAAGTAGTACTTCCAAAGTCCACACTTTGTTTTCATACATGGATCTTATGCCGGATTTCATGGCCTCCAGCTATTTGTCGGAATCCGGGCCCACCATCGCTTCTCCATAGCTCGTAGGTTCTTTGTTGTCCGACAACATGACCTCCAAGACATGATTACCGTACCACACTGGAGCAGTACATGTCCTTCTCGATCAACGAGGTTTGCTAGTAGCTTGACCTAAAGCTTCATGATCACCATCATTATCTTCCTCTTCAACTCATGTAGGCGCCATAGGAACATCTACCTGCGTCGACCTACTCTCTGGTTGAAGTGACGGCTCAGTAACCTCATCAAGTTCCACCATCCTCCCACTCAACTCCTTCAAGAGAAACTCTTTCTCGAGAAATGACACGTTCTTAGCAACAAACATTTTACCTTTGGATCTGAGGTAGGAGGTATACTCAATTGTTTCCTGTGGGTATCCTATGAAGATGCATTTATACGCTTTGGGTTCGAGCTTATCAGACTGAAGCCTTTTGATATAAGCATCGCAGACCCAAGCTTTAAGAAACGACAACTTAGGTTTCTTGCCAAACCAGAGATCATACAGTGTCTTCTCAAACGGAAATATATGGTGCCCTATTTAAAGTGAATGTGATTGTCTCTAATGGATAACCCCAAAACGATAGTCACAAACCAGTAAGAGACATGATAGTACGCACCATATCCAATAGGTGGCTACGACGTACGAACACACCATCACACTATGGTGTTCCAGGTGGCATGAGTTGTGAAACATTTTCCACATTGTCTTGAATGTATACCAAACTCTTAACTCAGATATTCACCTCCATGATCAAATCATAGGCATTTTATCCTCCCGTCACGATGATCTTCAACTTCACTTTGAAATTGCTTGAACTTTTCAACATTTTAGACTTGTGATTCATCAAGTAAATATACCCGTATCTACTCAGATCATATGTGAAGTAAGAAAATAACGGTATCCACTCCCTGCTTCACCACTCATTGGACTGCATACATCAAAATGTATTATTTCCAATAAGTCGCTTGCCCGTTCCATCTCACTTCAAAACCAGGTCTTGAGTCATCTTGTCCATGTGGCATGGTTCGCATGTCTTTAGCGATTCAAAAATAGAGTGAGTCCAAAGATCCGTCAGCATGGAGTTTCTTCATGCGTTTACACAAATAGGCATGGTTCACATGTCTCAAGCGATTCAAAATCGAGTGAGTCCAAAGATCCATCAGGATGGAGTCTCTTCATGCATTTGACACCAATATGACCTAAGCGGCATTGGCACAAGTAAGTAGTACTATCATTACTAACTTTGGATTTTGGCATCAATGCTATCAACATGTGTATCACTACAATCGAGATTGAGTAAACCATTCATCTTGGGTGGATGATAATATAATATATTATTCATGTAAACAGAATAACCCATTATTCTCTAACTTACATAAATAATCATCTCGGAATAAACAAAATCAATATATTGTTCATGCTCAATGCAGACACCAAATAACATTTATTTAGGTTTATCACTAATCATGGAGATAGATGGAGCGTGCGATGGTGATCACATCAACCTTGGAAACACTTCCAACACACATCGACACCTTACCCTTAGCTAGCCTGTGTTTATTCTGCAACTCCTGTTTTGAGTTACTAATATTACCAACTGATCCGGTATCAAATACCCAGGGGCTACAATGAGCACTAGTAAAGCACACGTCAACAACATGTATATCAAATATACTATTGTTCACATTGCGAGCCTTCTTACCTGCCAAGTATCTAGGGCAGTTCCGCTTTTAGTGACTGTTCCCCTCACAACAGAAGCACCTAGTCTCGGGTTTGGGTTCAACCTTGGGTTTCTTCGCTGAAGTGAAAACTGTCTTGCCATTCTCGAAGTTTCCCTTCTTTCACTTGCCCTTCTTGAAACTAGTGATTCTACTAAGCATCAACGCTTGATTCTCCTTCTTGATTTCTACCTTCACGGTGTAAAACATCACGAATAGCTCAGGGGTCATCATCTCCATCCCTGGCATGTTATAGTTCATCATGAAGCTCCAGTAGCTTGGTGATAGTGATTAGGAGAACTATGTCAATAACCATCTTATGTGTAAGATCAACTCCCACTTGATTCAAGCGATTATAACATCCAGAGAATCTGAGAACTTGCTAACTGATTGAGCTATTCTCCTTCATCTTTCAGGCAAATAATCTTGGGGCAGGTCTCCTACATCTCAACAAGGGCACGAGCCTGAAATACCAATTTCAGTTCTTGGAACATCTCATATGCTCTGTGACGTTCAAAATGTGTTTGAAGCCTTAATTCAAAGCCGTAAAGCATGACACAGTGAACTATCAAGTAGTCATCAAAAATTTGTCTATCATATGTTCACAACATCCAGATATGGCGCTTGAGGGGATGGAAAACCGAGCGGTGCATCAAGGACATAAACCTTCTGTGCAGCATTGAGGAGAGTCCTCAGTTTACTGACCCAGTCTGCATACTATTATCAACTTTCAACTTAGTTTTCTCTAGGAATGTATCAAAAATACAGGGGAGCTACAACACGAGCTATTGTTCTACAAAATCCTTTGAAAATACAAATTAGCCTATGTTCATGATAATGTGTTTAATCAATCATAATTACTTAAGAACTCCCGCTCAACCCAACATCCCCCAGGTTGTTCAAGTGTTACATGATGCAAATCCACCAACCCAAGTCCGATCATCACATGAGATGAGGTGGTTTCAATGGTAAACATCTCCATGTTGATCATATCTACTATATGACTCATGTTCGACCTTTCGGCCTCCTATGTTCTGAGGCCATGTGTGTACATGCTAGGCTCGTCAAGTTTAACCCATGTTTTCTGCGTGTGCTAAACTTGCTTACACCCGTTGTATGTGAACGTAGAGTCTATCACACCTGATCATCACATGGTGCTTCGAAACGAAGAACCTTCGCAATGGTGCACACTTGGGGAGAACACAATTTTATCTTGAAATTTTAGTGAGGGATCACCTAATAATGCTACCATCGTCCTAAGCAAAATAAGATGCATAAAAGGATTAACATCACATGCAAATCATAATAGTGACATGATATGGCGACCATCATCTTGTGCTTTTGATATCCATCTCCAAAGCATTGACATGATCTCCATCGTCACTGTCATGACACCATGATCTCAATCATTGTGTCGTCATTGGGGTTATTGCACCAACTATGCTTCTACCACTATTGCTAACTCATAGCGATCAAGTAAAGCAAAAAGGTATGAATAATTGAAAACAACTCCATGGCTCTTGCCGGTTGCCGTACTCATCGACATGCAAGTCATGATAATTCTATAAAAAACATGATCATCTCATACATGACATATAATTCATCATGTCATTGGCCATATCAAATCACAACATACCCTGCAAACACAAGTTAGATGTCCTCTACTTGTTGTTGCATGTGTTTACGTGGATGCTATGGGTAACTAGAAAGAACCGTTCTTACCTACTCAAAGCCACAATGGTGATATTCAAGTTGCTATTTAACCTTCCACAAGGACCGCCTTTGTTGAATCCGATTCAACTAAAGTGGGAGAAACACACACCCGCCAGCCATCTTTATGCAACAAGTTGCATATCAGTCGATGGAACCGGTTTCTCGTACCTGGACGAGTAAGGTTTGTCCTCGCAGGTTCATCCCACAATACCGCCAAATCAAAATAAGACTAAGGAAGTAAGAAATCTGAATATCAACACCCACAAACTCTTTTGTGTTCTACTCGTGCATGTTATCTATGCATAGGCCTATCTCATGATGCCACTGTTGGGGAATTTCGCATGGGAAACAAAAAAAATCTAAGCTCACCAAGATCTACCTATGGAGATCAACAACTACGAGGGGGGAGTGCATCTACATACCCTTATAGATCGCTAAGAATAAGTGTATATACACGGCGGATGTAGTCATACTCTTCATGATCCAATCGCGATCCAACACCAAACATATGACACCTCCGCGTTCAGCACACGTGTGGCTCGATGATGTCTCCTCCTTCTTGATCCAGCAAGAGAGGAAGGAGAAGTAGATGGGATCTCAACCAACACGATGGCATGGTGGAGATGACGGTGTTACAGTGCCGACAGGGCTTTGCCAAGCGCCTCCAGAACTACGTATAAGGAAGAAACAGGAGAGACGGGGGGATGGCCGCGGGCATGGGAGAGTCTTCTGCCCCCTTATGCCTCCCCACATTTATATAGGCATGGGAGGGGCTGGTGGCTTTCCCTCCAAGACCCTAGGGTCGTTGGTCAAGGGGGGAGGAAGGAAATCCCTCCCTTCCTTCCCCACTCATCACTATCCCACGTTTTTAGGAATCTCGATCTTATCCTTTCGGGATATGAATTCCCATTTATAAATCTTTACCTCCAGACCATTCTGGAGCTCCTCGTGATGTCCGACTTCTCATCTGGGACTCCGAACAACATCCTGTCACCAATGTACATATCCCACTACTACTCTAGCATCATCGAACGTTAAGCGTGCGGACCCAACGGGTTTGAGAATCATGTAGACATGACCGAGACACCTCTCGGGTCAATAACCAATAGCACTACCTGGATGCCCATATTGGTTCCTCATATTCCACGAAGATCTTTATCGGTTGAACCAAGATGTCAAGAATCCAGTCAATCATGTATGGAGTTCCCTTTGTCCAGCAGTATGTTACTTGGCCGAGATTTGATCGTGGTATCTCCATACCTAGTTCAATCTTCTTACCGGAAGTCTCTTTACTCGTTCCGCAATACAAGATCCCATGACTAACTCCTTAGTCACATTTCTTGCAAATTTCTTGTGATCTTGTATTACCGAGAGGGCCGAGAGATACCTCGCCGTCAAACCGAGTGACAAATCCAAGTCTCGATCCATGCCAACCCCACAAACACCCTCGGAGATACTTGTAGAGTAGCTTTATGATCACCAAGTTACGTTGTGATGTTTGATACACACAGGGTATTCCTCAGTGAGATGCATGATCTCATGGTCATAGGAACAGATACATTGACATGCAAAAAGCAATAGTAGTAAACTGGATATGATCAAATGCTATGCTTAATTTTTGGGTCTTGTCCACCTCATAATTCTCCTAAGGATGTGATCCCGTTATCAAATGACAACTCATGTCTATAACTAGGAAACCTTAGCTATCTTCGATCAACGAGATAGTCCAATAGAGGCTTACTAGGGACACTTTGTTGTCTAGGTATCCACACATATTTTTGCCTCTGGGGCATATTTCCAATAGACCAAGCTTTTAAGCTTGGGGCTGCCTCGGAAGGCATCCCCTCTTTCGTCTCCATTCTATTAGTATGTCACTTGGATCTATGTTTTATTCATCACATGATATGTGTTTTTCTGGGAGCATCGTTGATACTTGTGATCTTCGTTGGGTTTCCTTGAAGAGGAACGGGTGATGCAACACAATATAGGTAAGTATTTCCGTGAGTAGAGAATCAAAGTGAAAGAACGTGGACGTCACCTAGAGGGGGGGGGGGTAAATAGGAGCTTTAAAATATTATGGTTTAGGGTTCAACAAATGTGGAATAAAACTAACATTGAATTTGTCAAGCAGAATATCTAAAACAACTAGGCTCACCTATGTGCACCAACAACTTATTCTTAGCAAGATAAACAACTAAGTGATAGCAAGACATATAACAAGAAATAATATGGCCATCACAAAGTATAGTGCATAAGTAAAGGTTTCAGGTAAGAGATAACCGAGGCACATGGAGACGATGATGTATCCCGAAGTTCACACCCTTGCGGATGCTAATATCCGTTTGGAGCGTTGGGGTGGCACAATGCTCCCCAAGATGCCATTAAGGCAACCGTAATCTCCTCACCCCCTTGCACAATGCATTTCCACTAAGGAACCCTTGAGGGTGGTCACCGAACCCATACAAACAAGGTTGGGGCAATCTCCACAACTTAATTAGAGGCTCCCAACAACACCACGAAGCTTCACCACAATGGACCGTGGCTCCGGGATGACCTCAAATGCTCGGGGCAATCTCCACTACCTAATTCGAGACCCCGACGCTTGCTCGGAGCTTTACACCATAATGATTGAGCTCCAAGGCACCACCAAGCTTCTAGGATGCCTAAGCACCAAAGACGAACAAGCTCTAGGGCACCAAGCACCCAAGAATGGGCAAACCTACACTTACACATAGTCCACTTGAGCTAGATGATGACGATCTTGACTTCCTCAAAAGGGACCACCTTTCTTGATTATGTGGTCTTGATGAAGATTACTTGACTTCTCCCCCATACTCACTATGGGTGAGCCACTCTTCAACACATCTTCATAGGACCATTGCCACCACAATGGAGACAAGCTTCAAGCATGATATATTTGTGATGCTCCACTTGAACTTGCACACGGCAATCTTGATGACGGTCACTACTTGATGTCATCCTTCATGGGTTGTATGAGATCTTCGTCTTACCGCAAGCCCATGGAAATACACCTAACCCCACACAAAACTCTCATGAAGACCATGGGTTAGTATAGAAAGCGTAATGGACAATGCTTACCATACCATGGGATCACTTGATACCTCTTGGTACATCTTGTACTCTTTGTGTGTTGATCAACTTGATTCACTTTTTGCCTTAGTCTTGATCAACCTTGTGTCTTTATGACCAATCTTTGGATAAAACCTTGAATGCCACCTTGGTCATCATGTAAACTCCTTGAAACCAATAGATGGACTTCAAGAAGTGTTTATGGACAAATTCTACAAATATAATTCAAGGCAAACATTAGTCCATTTGGATTGTCATCAATTACCAAAACCACATATGGAGAAATATGCTCTAACACAAGGTTTACAGAACCAATAGGAGTAACAACCAACCCTTCTTCAGCAACTGCACACATAATAAACAAACACTTGCGCCCAACACGGGCAAGAGGGTTGTCAATCCCCTTGTATCATTATTTGCAAGCAAGTAGTAGTGTGGTTGGAAGTTGCAAAGTGAAAAGTACATAACAAATAATTAAAGGAAGCGACAAAATTGTAACGTTTCTCAATTTATAAGTGAATAGACCCGGAGGCCATAGTGCTCCCTAGTGGCATGTCTCATGAAAGAAAGCATATGGTGGGTAGACAAATTACTATTGTGCAATTGATAGAAAAGTGGATAGTTATGTGGTATTCACAACAATGATCATTTGTATATAGGCATAACATCCATAAGCAAATAGGACGACTCCTGCTTGCACCTATTACTATTACTCGACCCATCGAATGATGCCCATCATGCATCTAGAGTATTAAGTAAACGAGAGTAATGCTTGGAGAACGATGACACCATGTAGGCAAAGATAACTCAATTAATATGAATTAAGCCCATCGTTTTATCCTTATGCAACAATAGAAAGACATATCTTGTTTCCTGCTTTGTGAGTGGGATATAAAAATTCATCAGATTGAACCCACTACAATGCACCTCTCTCACCGAAGAAAGATCAGTCTACTTCGCCAAAGTAAATCAATAGATTTTTGAGATTTACGAAGCTATGATGATCATACACATAAGAATCATATTTAGAATTCGGAGAAGACTCAAATATTTATCATGAATAATCTGAACATAAACCCACAATTCATCAGATCCCAACAAATGCACTGCACAAAAGAGTTACATCAAATAGATCAAAGAGAAGATGTGATGATCATTCTATTGAAGATCAAGAGAAAGAGAGATAGCCATCTAGGTACTAACTACGGACCCGTAGGCCTGTGTTGAACTACTCAAACATCACCATGGGAGCATCAATTTTGATGTAGAGGTCCTCTATGATCGATTCCCCCTCCACCAGGGCACCGAAAAAGGGCTCCATATGGCCACATGGTGGAGCAGAGACTTGTGGCGGAGGAAAAAGTATTTAGGGGAGCTCCTTAGGGTTTTTGGGATTAAAGAGGATTTATAGGATGAAGAGGTGCGATAGGAGAAAACCGAGGGGGCATGAGGCAACAGGGAGCACCCACCCTCCTGAGCACGCCTTGTTGTGTGGTGCTCCCCTCGTGAGGCTTCATGCCTCCTTTGACAAGCTTCCAAGTTTTCTTTTGGTCTAGAAAAACCACCAAAAAGTTTCATGGCTATTGGACTTTGTTTAGTAGAGTAAACTTGAAAAGCTAAAACATGCAGAAAAGAGGAACCGACATTGGGCATTGGGTCAATATGTTAGTACTCAAAAATAATATAAATTTGTGTATAAATACCCAAAAAATATCCTAGAATAGTAATATAATATCGTGGAACAATCAAAAATTTATAGATACGATTGAGACATATCAGCATTCCCAAGCTTAATTCCTGCTCGTCCTCGACTAGGTAAATGATAAAAACAGAATTTTTGATGTGACATGCTACCCAACATGTAATCTATTACAAGTTCG
Organism: Hordeum vulgare subsp. vulgare; assembly: GCF_904849725.1. Lineage (NCBI taxonomy): Eukaryota > Viridiplantae > Streptophyta > Magnoliopsida > Poales > Poaceae > Hordeum > Hordeum vulgare. The sequence goes on along the minus strand of NC_058524.1, from coordinate 384,381,951 downwards.
ATAATTGAGAAATGATGAATCATCAAATATCAACATAGCAATGCTTATATACACAAGCAAGATAGTCATTAAGTTCCAAAGCATACGATCCTTCAAGAATGTTCACCCCCTATTCATTTTATCAAATAAATAGAGCATGTCATAGACATTACCAATCAAATACAAATGTTAAGCACATTGGTGTAAAGTCAAGCAATTGGATCATACTTTTTAAGGCGCTTTAGCTTTTTATTACTTGCACAATATGTGAGCATGAACCATGGATATAACATAAGGGTGGAATAGAGTATGGTGGTAGGATTCAAAGACGTGAAAGTGGAGATGAAAATCTTGCATCAACTAGGCGTATCAACGGGCTATGGAGATGCACATCAATAGATATCTGTGTGAGGAGTAGGGATTGCCATGGAATGGCTGCACTAGAGCTATAAGTGTATGGAAGCTTGAATGAAGCTAAGTGAGTGTGCATCCAACTTGCTTGCTCATGAAGAACTTGGGCATTTGAGGAAGCCCATCACTGGAATATACAAGCCAAGTTCTATAATGAAAAATTACGACTACAATATGGAAGTTACAAATCAAGAGACTCTCTATATGAAGAACATGGTGGCACTTTGAGGCAAGATTGTGGAATAAGAGGCAGTAACACTGTCCCTTCTCTCTTTTCTCTCAATTATTCTATTTTTTATATTTTCTACTTTTCTCTTTTTTATTTTCTTTCTTACTCTTTTTTTTCCATTTTTTTCCGTCTCATGTCTCATCCTGACTTGTGGGGGATTCATTGTCTCCATCATCCTTTCCTCAATGAGAAAGTGTCCTAATGATACGTCTCCAACATATCTATATTTTTTGATTGTTCTATGCTATTATATTATTATCCTAGGATACTTTTTGGGTCATAATTCACCAATTTATATTAGTTTTGAGCACTAACCTATTGACCCAGTGCACACTTCCAGTTGTTCTTTTCTGCGTGTTTTAACTTTTCAGGTTAACTGTACCAAACAAAGTCCAATTGACCCAAAAACTTTTTTATGATTTTTTCTGGACCAAACGAAGACCTGGAAGTTTAGGGAGGAGGTTGGAAACCACACGAGGGAGGCACCATCCAATAGGGCACAAACCAGGGGGGTTCGGTGTGCCCTGATGGCTCGTCCCTCCCTGGTGGCCCCACTTCCTCCAATCTATGGCCTATAAATTAACATATATTCAAAAAACCCAAAATATCAGAGTGAAACACTTTTTCCGCCACCAAAAATCTCTGTTCCACAGTGATCCCATGTGGAGCTCCGTTTTGGCACTCTGCCGGAAGGGGATTGATAACCCATAAGTATATGGGGTCGCGATGGTTTTCGAGGGTAGAGTATTCAACCTAAATTTATGGATTCGACACAAGGGGTGCCAAAGCATATTTGCAGGTATTAGCATCTGAGTTGTCAATTCAACCACACCTGGATATTTAGTATCTACATCATAGTGATCAGTAGCACACTAATATGACATTTTTGATAGTAGTGGTAATAGTAGCAGCAGTAACAGTAATAGTGATAGCAGTTTGGTAGCAGTTGTAACAACAATAGCAACACTAGTAACTTAGCAAGAACAATATGTGGAAAACTCAATCGGTGATATTGCTAGACAATATTCACCATATATCAGTCACAACATAGGGCGTCACAGAACTAGCTCATGTTCATCAATATAATGTAGGCTTGTATTCCGTAAATAGTCATACATGCTGACGGAAAAGAACTTGCATGACATCTTCTGTCCTACCCTCCCGTGATAGCAGGGTCCATTGATGACCCACAAGTATAGGGGATCAATCGTAGTCCTTTCGATAAGTAAGAGTGTCGAACCCAACAAGGAGCAGAAGGATCTGACAAGTGGTTTTCAGCAAGGTAAAATCTGCATGCACTGAAATTATTGGTAACAAGTGATTGTGTGGTGAGATGACTCGTAGCAAGCAAAAGTAACAAAAGTAGCAACGGTGCAGCAAAGTGGCCCAATCCCTTTTGTAGCAAGGGACAAGCCTGGACAAAGTCTTATAGGAGGAAAAACGCTCCCGAGGAAACACGGGAATTTCTGTCATGCTAGTTTCATCATGTTCATATGATTCACGTTCGTTACTTTGATAGTTTGATATGTGGGTGGACCGGCGCTTTGGTACTGCCCTTACTTGGACAAGCATCCCACTTATGATTAACCCCTCTCGCAAGCATCCGAAACTATGAAAGAAGAATTAAGACAAAGTCTAACCATAGCATTTAACTAGTGGATCCAAATCAGCCCCTTACGAAGCAACGCATAAACTAGGGTTTAAGCTTCTGTCACTCTAGCAATCTATCATCTACTTACTACTTCCCAATGCCTTCCTCTAGGCCCAAATAATGGTGAAGTGTTATGTACTCGACGTTCACATAACACCACTAGAGTAAAAACAACATACAACATATCAAATTACCGAACGAATACCAAATTCACATGACTACTATTAGCATGACTTATCCCATGTCCTCACGAACAAAAGTAACTACTCACAAAGCATAATCATATTCATGATCAGAGAGATAATGAGTAGCATCAAGGATCTGAGCATAAACTCTTCCACCAAATAATCCAACTAGCATCAACTACAAAGAGTAATCAACACTACTAGCAACCTTACAAGTACCAATCGGAGTCGTGAGAAGGAGATTGGTTACATGTGATGAACTAGGCTTTGGAGATGAGATGGTGCTAATGAAGATGTTGATGGTGACGAGTCCCCTCCAATGAGAGGAGTGTTGGTGATGACGATGGCGACGGTTTCCCCCTCCGGGAGGGAAGTTTCCCCGGTAGGATCGTCCTGCCGGAGCTTCAGATTAGTTCCGCTCAAGTTCCGCCTCGTGGCGGCCGCGAAACCACGAAAAATCTTCTCCTTGATTTTGTCCTGGACGAAACCCTTCATATAGCAAAAGAGGGGGGCAAGTGGGCCAGCAGGTTTCCCACAAGCCCTCATGGCGCGGCCTGGGGGGGGGGGGGGTGGCCGCGCCGTGCAGGCTTGTGGCCAACCCCTGGCGCCCCTCCGACACTTCTTCGGACCAGTATTTTTGATAAATCAGGAAAAAAATCCTCGTTGATTTTTATGGCGTTTGGAGTTGTGTAAAATAGGTATCTCAACTTGGCTCCACTTTCAGGCCAGAATTCCAGTTGTCGGCATTCTCCCTCTTCATGTAAACCTTGCAAAATAAGAGAGAAAAGGCATAAGAATTGTACCGTGAAGTGAAATAACAGCCAAAGAAGCGATAAATATCAACATGAAAACATGATGCAAAATGGACGTATCAACTCCCCCAAGCTTAGACCTCGCTTGTCCTCAAGCGAAAGCCTAGCTCAATAAATATGTCCACATGTTTAGGAAGGGAGGTGTCGACAAAACAAGATACGAACATGCATGCATCATGATCAGAACTGCAATACCAACATATAGTCTCTGATGCTAAAGTGATGATTCCTTCACAAAGTAAAGCATGGATCAAGAACCTTACCGAGAAGTAACAACCAATAGCCTTTAGTCATTGGAGCAATTGCAATTTATCAGAACATCAGAAAGAGTCAAATAAGAGCTTGTTAATCAAATCCACATATTCAATCATTCTTTCGTTCTCTACAATTGCTACAACTCACGTGGTACTCATGAGATCAAAGTTTCAGCTGGACACAGAGAAAGATAGGGGCTTACAGTTTTGCCTCCCAACTACTTACCGCAAGGGTAATGTCAACAACAATAATTCATGAATACTTACCTCCAAGTTTACATATGAATATAGATCTTTCCAAAGCATGTGATGGTAGCCAAGATAAAGGCGAGATAGGGAATTCATGAAGATCACCATGACTCTTTCAAAGGCAAAAAAGTAAAGGTACAAGATAGGCCCTTCGCAGAGGGAAGCAGAGGTTGTCATGCGCTTTTGAGGTTTGGATGCGTGTCCTCTTAGTGCGGAGGAACGTCACTTTATATTGCCTCCTGTGATAAAGAACTTTATTATGCAGTCTGTCACTTTTATGTCTTCCGCATCGCAGGTTCGTATAAAGCATATTTTCCACACACTAATAGATCATACATATTAGAGAGAAATTTTTATTGCTTGCACCGATGACAACTTACTTGAGGGATCTTATTCAATCCATAGGTAGGTATGCTGGACTCTTATGGCAAGAGTGGGTTGAAGGTTTATGGATGCACAAGTAGTATCTCTACTTAGTGCGGGAGGTTTGCCAAATGTGAGTTGGAAGAAATCGTCACATGCTAAGGGATCTCTAATCATATAACATTGTTCCGAGCCAAGCAAACACAATTCATTATGCTGTCTTCCTTGTCCAACATCTACTTCTAGGCAAGCAATAGTTTAGTGAGTGTTCACAATCATAGATGGTGTCAGAGATGATATATTTATACGTGTACCTCTCCTTCTTTATCACTTCCTTTTTAATTGCAACCATGACCAAAGTCTACGTTTGCCTACCCTCAACAAGTTTCAATCCCCATTCTTTTTATATGTGAAGCCATCACTTCCCATAAGATCATTACATGATCTTTCATGCTTTTGTTCTATTCTCACTCTTTTGATCATGGCAAGAGGCAAAGCCCTTCAAATAAGACACTCTTTATTATATGGCTCACAAGCTCGAATACATCGAGCGTGACACAAAGCAAAACTCAAGACTAAAACGCTAAGACTTCTAAACTACTAGAGAAAAAGAAAACTGAAAAGGAAAACTAAAACAAAGGTAAAGGCATGTGATGGTGATACAATACCGGGGCAACTCCCCCAAGCTTGGCAAAAGCCAAGGGGATTGCCCATACCAATGCTCAGTTGTCTTCCTTTGGTGGTGATGGTGGAGGAGTTGTTGCAATCTTTGACTCCAAGAGGGCCATTAATCTTTGATTTATACCTTGGAGATCTGCGATATGTTTTTCCAGCAAAGCAACTTCACGAGTGAGACAAGCATTGCGAGCACGAGTTGTTTCACAAAACCTCAAGAGTTCAATCAAAGATGGAGACAGTAGGTGGAGGTAGGGTTGGAGGAAATCCACTTCTCCAACTTCTTCCTTGTTGAGCACATATTGCACTTCGTCCCATGCCTGATCCTTCTCCTTAGCTTTGCCCTTGGTTTCTTTAGGTAGCCTTTCCTTAGCCTCCATGACCTCCATCCTTTTCACATCAGCATGAACTTCTCCATAGATTTGACGGAGGTTGTTCTCCCCCACAGATTCCTGGGACAACATCTTGACCTAGATCTGCGGCAGAAAACAGGCTTGAAACAAAAAATAGAGGAAATATGCGTGATGCAGGGGTCAGACCAAACGGGAGTATGTATAATGATTTTTTTAGACCAGAAGGAGTACCCCGCACAAAAACGGAGTCCAGGAGGCGCACGAGGTGGCCACAAGCCCTCACGGTGCGGCCAGGGGGTGGGCCCATGCCGTGCAGGCTTGTCGCCTCCTCGCGCACTTTTCAGACTACTTCCAATTTTTGTATTTTTTTCAAATATTCCAAAACGGAGAAACTTTCCTACTCGAAAAGTTTTGGACTCTATTTTCTTACCGAATCACATACCTCTTCATTTTCAGAGTCTGAAACAGGCTGATAAATATCCCTTAGGTATTCTTCCGGAGTTATGGTATTGATGATATTGCTTTCAACATTTATGGGAGTACCTGAGATATAATGCTTGATTCTCTGCCCATTTACAACTCTCGGACAATTACCTTCGGTGTTCTTGATCTTGATAGCACCGGAATGATATACTTCCTCAACAACATAGGGACCTTCCCATTTAGAGAGAAGCTTGCCTACGAAGAATCTTAAACGAGAGTTATATAGCAAGACATAATCACCTACATTGAACTCACGCTTTTGTATCCTCTTATCATGCCACCTCTTAACCTTCTCTTTGAACAGCTTGGCATTCTCATATGCCTGAGTTCTCCACTCATCAAGTGAGCTAATATCAAATAACCTCTTCTCACCGGCAAGTTTGAAATCAAAGTTGAGCTCTTTGATTGCCCAATAAGCTTTACGCTCTACCTCAAGAGGTAAATGACATGCTTTACCGTACACCATTTTGTACGGAGACATGCCCATGGGATTCTTATAGGTAGTTCTATAAGCCCACAGTGCATCATCGAGCTTCTTAGACCAATTCTTTCTAGACCTGTTGACAGTCTTTTGCAGAATCAGTTTAATCTCTCTATTAGTTAGCTCTACTTGACCACTGGACTGAGGGTGATAGGGAGACACAATTCTATGGTTGACATCGTACTTAGCAAGCATTTTATGGAAAGCACCATGAATGAAGTGTGAACCACCGCCGGTCATTAGATATCTAGGGACTCCAAATCTAGGGAAGATAACTTCTTTCAGCATGCTGATAGAGGTGTTGTGAACAACACTACTAGTGGGGATAGCTTCTACCCACTTAGTGACATAATCAACAACAACTAGGATATGAGTATACCCGTTGGACTTTGGGAAAGGTCCCATATAATCAAAGCCCCAGACATCAAATGGTTCAATGACAAGTGAATAGTTCATAGGCATTTCCTGACGTTTACTGATATTACCTATTCTTTGACATTCGTCACAAGACAAGAAAATCTTACGGGCATCCTTGAAGAGAGTGGGCCAATAGAAACCTGATTGCAATACCTTGTGTGCAGTTCTATCTCCCGCATGGTGTCCTCCATAGGCCTCGGAGTGACACTTCTGTAGGATCTGTCCCTGTTCATGTTCAGGTACACAACGTCTAATAACACCATCTACTCCTTCCTTATAAAGGTGAGGATCATCCCAAAAGTAGTGTCTCAAGTCAAAGAAGAATTTCTTCTTTTGCTGGTACGTGAAACTAGGTGGTATGTATTTGGCAACGATATAGTATGCATAATCAGCATACCACGGTGCACTACGTGAAGCATTGATGACATTCAATTGCTCATCGGGAAAGCTGTCATCAATAGGTTGTGGGTCATCAAGAACGTTCTCCAACCTAGACAAGTTATCTGCTACTGGGTTATCAACATCCTTTCTATCGAGAACGTGCAAATAAAATCCTTGTAGCAAGAGAACCCATCTGATAAGTCTAGGTTTAGCATCTTTCTTCTCCATGAGGTACTTAATAGCAGCATGATCAGTGTGAATAGTGACTTTGGAATCAACTATGTAAGACCTGAACTTTTCACATGCAAACACGACTGCTAAAAACTCCTTCTCCGTAGTACCATAGTTTCTCTGGGCACTGTCTAGAGTTTTACTAGCGCGGTGAATAACATTCAACTTCTTATCGACTCTTCGCCCTAGAACAACATCAACAGCATAATCACTAGCGTCACACATGATCTCAAAAGGTAGGTTCCAATCAGGTGGTTGAATAATAGGTGCAGTTATCAAAACCCTCTTAAGTATTTCGAAGGCTTCCTCACAATCATCGTCAAAGAAAAAAGGAATATCGTTTTGCAAGAGATTGGTAAGAGGCCTAGAAATCTTAGAGAAGTCTTTCATGACCCTTCTATAGAAACCAGCATGACCAAGGAAACTTCTTATCCCTTTGATATCTGTGGGGTATGGCATTTTCTCGATTGCATCAACCTTAGCCTTATCAACTTCAATACCTCTTTCAGAAATTTTATGTCCTAATACGACGCCTTCATTAACCATAAAGTGGCACTTCTCCCAATTCAAGACAAGATTTGTCGGGACCCCGATCCTAAGCCATAGGAATCCAGCCTGTAACACATCGCATCCCTTTGCGGTCTCATGCACGGTTAACTCCACGGCTGCAGCCTTACCTTAGCCGGGACCGTTTGCGTCTTTTGACTCACGTATGCAATAGTGTCGCTAGCATTCCAATGTCAAAGAACCCGGATCGACAAGTCTAGTCATAAACCAAAGTGGCAGCACTGCACAAGGACATGCATACATGACCCAACAAAGCAGGTGTCGGTCACCAGCGAGTGTAGACGAGTCATAAATTTATTTTCTTTAATCCTAAACTCCCAGAGGCTGGCCCCACACGTCAGTGGCTCAGGCCAGCTGAGATCCACCAGCGGCGAGGTCGTCCTCGCCGGTGGGGAGCCTCCGGCGAGCACCAGTACGTCATAGGGGCTCGGAAACGGCGCACAGGGGGCCAAACTTGGCGCGGAGAGCACCAGACGAACGACACTTCTCCCGCGGGTTCATTTTTGCACTTGGCTGGGGCTGATCTGGCCGGAGATGACGCCGGCGACGAGCTTGGCGGCGGCCAAGGTTCGGGCGTCATCGGGGTCTTCGATAGAGAGGGAGTTACGCACGAGACTTAGCTCCTACGACATCTACGCGATGGCCTGAAGCTGCTGGTGGCCTCAGAAGGACGAGGTGATCACCGGAGGGCTACCGGCGATGAGCTCCCATGGCAGATCTCGTCGGGCTCCAATGGAACTAGGCCTAGAGGAGGGGATCTACGGGGAGATCTTAGGGGAAAGATGCGCAAGCTCACGAGGAGTGCAGCGGTGGCGCTAGCTTGCTCGGGTACGGCCTGGAGAGGAAGAACGCCGGCGACGAGCTTCGGCGACCCGAGGAAGAAGACGACTGCGTCTCGTCGTTTCACTGCGTCTCGGCGTCGGGCTCGTGGCTAGAAAGCTTCAGGGAGTTGCGGTGGACCTATTGCGCGGCTCAGGAGGGAGAAGGGTAGGCTAGAACGACGGCGAGCTCGAGCTCTGCTCGGGCTCCAATGGCGGCAGGAAGAAACGAGGCAGAGGGGGAGAATGAGCTGGGGAACGGATAGCTACGAGCTCAGGGAGGTTATCCCCGTGCTTGGCAGCGCGAAGCGGCGGCCAGGCAGCCAGGGAGCTGCGTGGAGGCACGCGGCGACGCGGAGGCCACCTCCTGCTCCTACTGGCGAGGAGGAAGACGACAGGAGCAGATGGGCCGGGCCAGGTGAGCGTCACGTAAAGTTTTTCTCATTTTCTTTCTGATTTGTTTCTGTTTTTCTATTTCATTAACTTGCTATTTATTTCAGCTCCCAAATAGTTTGTAAAAGCTATTTTAAACACACCAGAATATTTGTTGGAATATTTCCAACCATTCCCAAAGTTTTCAACATTTTTGAAAGTTTAAAGTTTCTGATTTGAAATTTAAAACTTGAAACCAGTAGCTTTTTGCATTTATTTAAAATGCTTAAAGTGTCAAGAAAAAGGTTTTCTTCATTGCTTATTTACTTTCATGATTTATCAGAAAGATTGAACTTTTCTTGAGGCCATTTTGGGTTCATTGATTTTAACTAGTTCGAATTTCCTTTAATTTGAGAAGTAGCTAGGGTTTTTTGAATTTTCCTTCACCACTTACTTTGTTCTGTTGAGAATTTCCTAGATGCAATGCAAAGAAAACATGAGGACAAAGCTAACTTGCTTAAGGGGTCAGGGATGTGACAACTCACCCCCACTCAAAAGAATCTCATCCCGAGATTTAGAAGTCGTCGGGAATAACGCATGATACTCAAGTCGGAGACGATCCTCTCTTTCTCGAGTTGCCTCCTTTTCAGAATGATTTGACCATTGAACTTTAAGAAACTTGAGGTTTCGACGTTGAGTGGTACGCTCAGCTTGATCGAGAATACGCACGGGGTATTCTCGGTATGAAAGGTTATCTTGGAGATCAAGCGTTTCGTGGTCCACTTCACGGATAGGATCCGAAAAGCAACGCCTGAGTTGCGAGACGTGGAAGACATCATGAACCTTGGAAAGATGCGGAGGAAGTTCCAACTGGTAGGCAACTTCTCCTCGTTTGGCAAGAATGCGAAAAGGACCAATGTAACGAGGAGCCAACTTGCCCTTGATACCGAATCGATGGGTACCCTTCAAAGGTGTAACCCGAAGGTAAGCCTTCTCGTCAACTTCAAAGGTCACAGCTTTATGATGACGATCATATTGGTTCTTTTGACGAGACTGGGCTGTTTTCAACTTTTCACGAATAATGCGAACCTGCTCTTCTGCATCCTGGATCATAAAGGACCAATGTAACGAGGAGCCAACTTGCCCTTGATACCGAATCGATGGGTACCCTTCAAAGGTGTAACCCGAAGGTAAGCCTTCTCGTCAACTTCAAAGGTCAGAGCCTTATGATGACGATCATATTGGTTCTTTTGACGAGACTGGGCTATTTTCAACTTTTCACGAATAATGCGAACCTGCTCTTCTGCATCCTGGATCATATCCGGGCCAAAGAGTTGCCTCTCTCCGGTTTCTGACCAATTAAGAGGTGTTCGACATCTTCGTCCATAGAGAACTTCAAAAGGAGCTTTGCCCAAGGTTGATTGATAACTATTGTTATAAGCGAATTCGGCGAATGGAAGGCACTTCCCCCAATTCATACCGAACGATATAACACAAGCTCGGAGCATATCTTCTAGGATTTGATTCACTCTTTCTACTTGACCACTTGATTGGGGATGGAAAGCAGTGCTAAAAGATAGGTGAGTCCCCATGGCATTCTGAAAACTTTCCCAGAAGCGAGGAGTAAAGATACTCCCACGGTCCGAGTTAATCTCCAAGGGAACACCATGAAGAGACACTATCCGAGAGATATATAGCTCTGCTAGCTGGCTAGCTGTTATACTCTCATGAACGGGAAGAAAATGAGCCACTTTGGAAAGACAGTCAATGACCACAAAGATAGCATTATTTCCTTTCTTGGTCTTGGGAAATCCGGTAATGAAATCCATGCTAACTTTATCCCATTTCCATTCAGGAATAGCTAGAGGTTGAAGTGTGCCAGCAGGCCTTTGATGTTCTGCCTTAACTCGACGACAAACATCGCAGTTAGCAACGAACTCTGCAATTTCTCTCTTCATCCTAATCCACCAGAACCTCAGGCGTAGGTCCTGATACATCTTAGTACTACTGGGATGAATGGTGAGAGGAGAATCATGGGCCTCCTAAGGATCAATTGCCGCAGACGTTTGCTCTTAGGAACCACTAAACGGTTCTGAAAGAACACAACACCTTTCTCATTGATGGAGAAATCCCTAGCGTTACCGCTAGCAATATTCTCCTTGATCCGGGATATACCCTTATCATAAGCCTGCACGGCTATGATTTGATCCCTAAGAGTAGGCTTCGCCACCAAGGTAGAAAGGAATCCTTGAGGAACAATATGAAGATTCAATTTCCGAAAGTCCTCATAGAGATGTGGTTGACCTTGTTGTAGCATCGAATTGTTACAATAAGATTTACGACTTAGTGCATCAGCCATAACATTGGCCTTCCCCGGGGTGTAAGTTATCCCTAAGTCGTAATCCGAGATCAACTCAACCCACCGTCTTTGCCTGAGATTCAAATCTGGCTGGGTGAAGATATATTTCAGACTTTGGTGATCAGTGAATATTTCGCAACGGTTACCCAGAAGGTAATGTCGCCAGGTTTTTAGTGCATGGACCACAGCTGCAAGCTCAAGGTCATGTGTGGGATAATTATCCTCATGTGGATGCAACTGTCGAGATGCGTATGCGATCACATGAAGATCTTGCATGAGAATGCAACCTAATCCTTGTCGCGAGGCGTCGCAATAGATAACAAAGTCCTTAGAAAAATCTGGTGGTAGCAACACAGGTGCGGAAGTCAGGCGTCTTTTCAGTTCCTGAAAACTATGCTCACACTATGGTGTCCACTCGAACTTTTTATCCTTCTTGAGGAGTTCAGTAAGAGGCTTTGCAACCTTGGAGAAATTCTCGACAAAGTGGAGACAATAGCTCGCTAGACCAAGAAAACTCCTAACTTGCTTAACCGATTCAGGTTGAGTCCAATCAAGGACAGCTTGAACTCTCTCGGGATTGACAGCAATACCCTCACCAGAGATTAGGTGACCTAGATAGGTCACTTCTGGTAACCAAAATTCACATTTTGAAAACTTGGCATAAAGGCGATGCTCTCGAAGTTTCATCAATACCAGCCTTAGATGCTCGACATGTTCTTGTTCGTTCTTCGAGTAGATGAGAATATCATTGAGGTATACCACGATGAATTTATCCAAATACTCCATGAAGATTGAATTCATCAAACGAGAGAAGGTGGCTGGGGCATTGGTTAAACCGAAGGACATGACGGTGTACTCGTATTGGCCATAACGAGTAACAAAAGCCGTTTTTGGAATGTCCCCGTTCTTGATCTTGATTTGATGGTATCCCAACCTCAAATCCATTTTGGAGAAGACTAAGGATCCAGCGAGCTGATCGTACAGGTCGTTGATCCTGGGGAGCGGATACTTGTTCTTTATGGTGACCAGATTGAGTGGTCGGTAGTCTACAACCATCCGATCCGTTCCGTCTTTCTTCTTGACGAAGAGGACGGGGCAAGCCCAAGAAGAAGAGCTAGGACGAATGAAACCTTTATTCAAGGCCTCTTCTAGTTGCTTCTTAAGATCGGCTAGCTCCAGGGGTGCCATCTTATATGGTCTTCTGGCTATTCGGACAGTTCCCGGAACAAGATCTATCACAAACTCTACATCTCTGTCAGGTGGAATTCCTGGCAGTTCCTCTGGAAAAACATCCGGGAAGTCACGGACTACCGGAATGTCTTCAAGTTCTGGAAGAGGGTTGGCATTTAAGGAATAGAGTTGGCATTTGGCAACTCGAGTAGAGACATTTACTATCTCACCCGAGGGATGGGTAAGCTGGACATTTCTAGAATGAGTATCAATCTTGGCATAGTGAGCTGACATCCAGCCCATACCCAAGATAATATTAATATGCGAAGATTTCAAGGCTATCAATGAGGATAGAAAAACTAGCCTCTCTACTAGAATTTCATTGTCATAGGTTATCCTAGAGGTTTGCCATTTACTACTAGGAGTTTGGACAACCAACGGAATTGGCATCTCACAAAAAGACATGTTATGCAACTGTGCATAACTTTCTGAAATGAAGGAATGAGAAGACCCAGTTTCAAAGAGAACAGACGCTAGGTGATGATTAACAAGAAGCGTACCCAGTATGACGTCGGGATCCTCTGCAGCCTCTTCTGCTGAGACATAGTTCACACGGCCACGTGCAGGAGTTGGCTTCACATAGTAAGCTTTGCCCGACTTGCCTTGCTCGACGGACTTTCCGGGTTGCTTGGCACCCACATTTTGAGGACACTCACGGGAGTAGTGCCCTGGTTCTCCACACTTGTAGCATATCACTTGGTTGGCATGTGGTGCAGCATTGCTAGCTGGACCACCATAGGTTTTTGCTGGAGGGTTGGTTTGATTCGTCTGAGGCGCCACGTAGGATGGCCTCGGAGTGTACCTTGGCGGCAGGGAACTGTTCGGAACCCACAACCTGCGTTTCGGGAACGCGGAACCAGAAGACGAGCCAAAGTCACAGAAGACGAAAGGCTGCACTGAAGTCTTCCCATGTGGCTGCTGGTTCAGCGGGACGCATAGCTTCAAAGTTCTCCCACCACAGATTGGCGGGTCCTTCCAGGAAATACGCCGCAAAGGTCACCTTGTCGGCCTCAAAAACATTCGCAGAGCGAATCTTGCGTGCGATGCTGCACAACCAGTCATCAGCATCGAGGGGATCGACGGAATGATGAAACTTTGGAGGATTCAGCTTCATAAAGTTGTTGAGGGACACTGCGACATTCCTAGGCTGACGAGCCGTATTCTGCTCAATACGCTCTAACAGTCGGTTGGTCTCCCTTTTGTTTCTCTCTTCCTAAAGCATAACTTCCGCCAGAGAGGGCGGGTGAGGCAGGTCTTCCTGCGACGCTTGACTACCCTCGCCTTGCTCATGACCAGGGGCACAGTTCAACCTGGTGAACACCATCCTGACAAACAAACTCACAGCTTAGACCGATATCATATCAATACTAGCTATGGGTTAAGAATGTACTGAACACACGGAAATTGGAAATGAATATCCGACCAACATGGTAACAAGCAACTGCTATATATACACCATGGTTCATACACACCCTTACATAGTTCAGTACAACCTTAACCGAAGAGCAAACTACTGAAATTATGAAACTCCTCATGAGAGGCTTACAAGCTTCCTATACATTATTTATCTAGGCCTCCGGAATTCATTTCACATCACACGCATACTTCACAAGTCACGCAGGACTGTGAACGTACGGCTACTACCATGCTATCCTTCCGCCCACAGCTCAGGCATCCGCATAGAACATCTCATAGAGATTACCTCCATGACCTGGAAGCTCAACCTGCGGATCAGGAAACACTCTAGCTTGAGATCCCTGGGATCCATAAGGACACGGATGTGGTCTTGGTCCCCTGACTGGTGGTAAGAGGGGTCCCCGAAGAGGGGTGACTCCTCCTATAGCTGGCCAGTCAACGTGGGCCGGAAGATGGGTCCTAACAGGGTTCAGCATCTCCATATCTCCGTACCCTGTCTGGACTACCGGTGCCAGCTGCGTCAAAGCCGTCCACAGACGGGCACGGGTAGCATAAAGCTCCATGCGGAGAGCATGAGCATCCCAGTCTCTGTTCTCTAGCATCTCAACAGTGGACTGCAGTGGTGGATCCTCCATAGAAGAATCAAAATAGACTCCGCCGAGGTATCCCTCTTCACCAGGCTGAGAGGCCGGAACATAGAAGAATTCTGAATTCTGCAGCAGTGCGTGTCTCGCTCTCATAATGGTCAACATTGAATAGGCAGCATCTTGTATTGCCATGTCAACAGTGACTCCCAACCCATAGGACCAATGGATTGGCTCCTCAGCTCCAGGGTAGTCTGGAAATACCCTAACAGTGCAGATATACTGGCTCTGGTTGAAGTCTCGGTACTGTTCCTCCACTGTGTACTCGGGGTACCAGCGGTAACCGCACATCGACATCGCCCTGACCAGCATGGCCGTATGACCCGGTAAATCAATGCACCTCGTCAGACGTACCACCTGACAAGAAGGACGGCCAGGCATCTGTAAATAGAGAGTAATGCGAAAGCATTAGAGCTCTAAATGCAAAATTGGGCAGCATAACAGCTGTAAATGCTCAAAAACAAATTTTGAGACAACCCAAAAATGGAATAGCGTAACCACTCAACTATCAAGTTCAATTCTATGATCATCAAACTTACTTCCTTTTTCCTAGGAATGAAAGAAACCCAAATATCTCTTGACCCGTAGTCCTATAATCTACCGATCAGAAACACGAGCCTAGAAGAAGATGAGTAACCTAGTCCTTAATTCCCGCAGAAAAGACGAGGATGACTAGAATAGAATAACTTGAGAAGAGACAAGAGTCTTACGTTCCCTTGCACAAACAATTCCCTTATATATAACTAAAGCAATTCTAGACTCAACTTCGACCAGTTTGGCTTAGTAATCCTACAGTCAGTCAGGCTCTGATACCAACGCTGCCGGGCCCCCAATCTTAAGCCATAGGAATCCAGCCTGTAACACATCGCATCCCTTTGCGGTCTCACGCACGGTTAACTCCACGGCTGCAGCCTTACCTTAGCCGGGACCGTTTGCGTCTTTTGACTCACGTATGCAATAGTGTCGCTAGCATTCCAATGTCAGAGAACCCGGATCGACAAGTCTAGTCATAAACCAAAGTGGCAGCACCGCACAAGGACAGGCATACATGACCCAACAAAGCAGGTGTCGGTCACCAGAGAGTGTAGACGAGTCGTAGCAAGCTACCAGGACTCGATTACATCGCGTGACATTTCCCCAAAGGGAACATACACAGCAGCTAAGAAGGACACATGCCGGTCAACCAATGTGTCCGGAGCAGTAGCGAGCTACCATGGCTCGTTGGATCACAAAGGGGCATTTCCCTGTAAGGTGTGCTACCAAAATTCACGACTAGGTAATTGAACCCCATACATATCAAGTACGACACACGTACGCATGGCATACCGATATGTATAGATACATCGATGGCATCACAACATAACCATAACATACAAGCTTTATTTAAGAGGCTCGGAAGAGCCACACACATAATATTACACAGTAAGGGTCTCACGACCCATAATAGCAGTCATTCAGTTACAAGCCAGCGGAAGAGTTTAACACTGTCTGAGTACAGACAGGTGCAACTAAAAGGACATGGCCTGACTATACTACAGACCCAACATAGGGCCAGATCGTAGCTGGGACACCAGCTACTCGGCGTCGTCGATGTCAATGAAGAACCCTCCATTAGGGTCATTAGCAACCTCTGCAACATTTATTAAGCAAACATGAGTACGGAGGTACTCAACAAGACTTTAGGATAACTATCTACTCATGCAATGTATCAACAAGGTATGGTGGGGTTTTATGCGGAAAGCCAGCATTTGACTCGTGGCTAGACAACTTGCATTTTTAAAATAATTTTGACAACTTGATTTCTCGCACACGAGTCCACTAACACCACAACAATACACCATCGTGGAATCATTTCGTATCCCTACGGAGATGCCGTCCACGATACTCACGCTTATCTTGACAATTTTATGAGTAGCCATTGATGTTATCTATGAACAACATATGTCTCCAAGTAGTCCATATCCGCGGACGCGGCTATTCGAATAGATCATAACTCTGCAGGGGTGGACTTCGTCACACACGCTCTCGCCACTTATCGCCATGTGCACGTCATGCACCTCGGCAACCTTCAAGCGGAAGCCTAGCGAGGGAGTCGGCCACGACCGTTAACCAGACTAGTACCTAGTCCAGGTTTATCGCCTATCTCAGAGTAACCCGTACGGAAGTCCGGCCGAGGTTTCCGCCACAACCTCAAATGATGTGCGCAGGGTTCCCAAGCCCACCATCCGGGTGCCACTTGGTACACCGTGCCACTTCCTACTGCATCATAGCCCACCTCTCAGGTCAGCACTATGCACGGCCTCCAGCATGACTATAAACACCAAAAACTACTTGCAACTCGTGGACCGAGTACTAAGCGATTAATAAGTCGAGAGGGTCAATTAAGTATCCCAATGTGTGGTAGTATCTAGTCTTGGATTACATACACGGAACTTAGTTCCTAAGGACGGTTACAATGAAACAACCCGCCATGTACTCCTACACAGCCTTTCACCGGTACCTTTACCAAATCAGGTTCAACACACAACCTTTGCTTACCGAACACATTGTCACAATTTTGTTCATCTCCCAGATGACAGACCATACACAACTCTAACCATAGCATGCATAGCAGGATAAGGCACATCATGGCTCAAGCAACTACCAGGTATGCTAGGTTGCAAGGTTCAGCTATTTACTGTGACAAGGATAGGTCATGCAAAGGAAGTGGGTTCAACTAACGTGGCAAAAGCATTTGAAGCATTTGATCCTAATGCAATAAGTAAGTGCAGGAGCAAGAACATGGGATTTATCGGGATGATCAAAATGGTTGCTTGCCTTGTTGCTCAGAGGAGTGACAATATCCGTCAGACGGATATTCGGTGGAATCCGGGGGAGCGGAGCCTACCGAAAGGAATGACAACAATCAATATCAAACATATGCAATCAAGATGATGCATGAGCATGGCATGAGGATGCAAGGTGATATACTATTGTGGCTAACATGTATTAGGTTTGAAGTTGATTTGAATCAAATTCAAATATCACTTCAAACGAGGTATTCTCGAATACCATTTTAATTGATTCGACCTGATGCCCAGATCAACTTGCTTTTAACATGCATGAGATGACATGTTAGGTTGCTGGTTTGTAATTAGGACAGTGTTTGATCATGTCATTTATAGTGAAATTTAAGTATTTGCCAAATTTCATCTACAAAGTATTTATAAGAATTAACTTATTCATTAGTATACATGTTTGGGTTCTATAACATTTTCAAACATGTTTGAAAATGACATATTCAGATTCCTTGAATTTTTCTGATACTTTTTCATATATAAATTATTTTCATTGGAGTAATAGATTAATTTCTATGAATTTTAGAAGTTTTAAACATTTCTGGAATTATTTTTATACTCGAAAACCCCTTTACTGCATCAGCATGACATCAGCAGGTCAAACTGGCCGTTGAAAGTCAGTGTCTCTGGTCAGTTTTAGATTAAAATTAAACTTAATTAGCTAATTAATCTCACTGGACCCACATGTCAGTGACTTATCAAATTAATTAAATTTATTTTCTTTAATCCTAAACTCCCAGAGGCTGGCCCCACACGTCAGTGGCTCAGGCCAGCTGAGATCCACCGGCGGCGAGGTCGTCCTCGCCGGCGGGGAGCCTCCGGCGAGCACCAGTACGTCGGAGGGGCTCGGAAACGGCGCACAGGGGGCCAAACTTGGCGCGGAGAGCACCAGAGGAACGCCACTTCTCCCGCGGGTTCATTTTTGCACTTGGCTGGGGCTGATCTGGCCGGAGATGACGCCGGCGACGAGCTTAGCGGCGGCCAAGGCTCGGGCGTCATCGGGGTCTTCGATACAGAGGGAGTTACGCACGAGACTTAGCTCCTACGACATCTACGCGACGAGCTGATCACCGGAGGGCTACCGGCGACGAGCTCCCGCGGCAAATCTCGTCGGGCTCCGATGGAACTAGGCCTAGAGGAGGGGATCGACGGGGAGATCTTAGGGGAAAGATGCGCAAGCGCACGAGGAGTGCAGCGGTGGCGCTAGCTTGCTCGGGGACGGCCTGGAGAGGAAGAACGCCGGCGACGAGCTTCGGCGACCCGAGGAAGAAGACGACTGCGTCTCGTCGTTTCACGGCGTCTCGACGTCGGGCTCGTGGCTAGAAAGCTTCAGGGAGTTGCGGCGGACCTATTGTGCGGCTCGGGAGGGAGATGGGTAGGCTAGAACGACGGCGAGCTCGAGCTCTGCTCGGGCTCCAATGGCGGCAGAAAGAAACGACGCAGAGGGGGAGAATGAGCTCGGGAACGGATAGCTACGAGCTCGGGGTGGTTATCCCCATGCTTGCCAGTGCAAAGCGGCGGCCAGGCAGCCAGGGAGCTGCGTGGAGGCGCGCGGCGACGCGACGACCACCTCCTGCTCTTACTGGCGAGGAGGAAGACGACAGGAGCAGATGGGCCGGGCCAGGTGAGCGTCAGGTAAAGTTTTTCTCATTTTCTTTCTGATTTGTTTCTGTTTTGCTATTTCATTAACTTGCTATTTATTTCAACTCCCAACTAGTTTGTAAAAGCTATTTTAAACATACCAGAATATTTGTTGGAATATTTCCAACCATTCCCAAAGTTTTCAACATTTTTGAAAGTTTAAAGTTTCTGATTTCAAATTTAAAACTTGAAACCAGTAGCTTTTTTCATTTATTTAAAATGCTTAAAGTGTCAAGAAAAATGTTTTCTTCATTGCTTATTTACTTTCATGATTTATCAGAAAGATTAAAATTTTCTTGAGGCCATTTTGGGTTCATTGATTTTAACTAGTTTGAATTTCCTTTAATTTGAGAAGTGGCTAGGGTTTGTTGAATTTTCCTTCACCACTTACGTTGTTCTTGTTGAGAATTTCCTAGATGCAATGCAAAGAAAACATGAGCACAAAGCTAACTTGCTTAAGGGGTCAGGGATGTGACAAGATTGGTGTGTTTACATCTCTGCAAGACTCGATCAAGGTTGCTGAGGCAATCATCAAAGGATGACCCGTAAACAGAAAAGTCATCCATGAAAACGTCGACAATCTTTTCACAAAAGTCAGAGAATATAGCCATCATACATCTATGAAAGGTGGCAGGTGCATTACATAAGCCAAAAGGCATACGTCTATAAGCAAAGGTACCGAAAGGGCAGGTGAAAGTGGTTTTCTCCTGATAAGATTGTGCAACTGGTATTTGGGAGAAACCAGAATAACCGTCTAGAAAGCAGAAGTGTGTGTGTTTAGACAACCTTTCCAGCATTTGGTAGATAAAAGGAAAAGGGTAATGATCTTTCCTAGTGGCATTATCCAGTTTCCTAATATCGATCACCATCCTATAGCCAGTAATAATCCTCTGTGGGATCAATTCTTCCTTATCATTAGGGACAACGGTAATGCCTCCCTTCTTAGGGACGCAATGCACCGGACTCACCCAATCGCTATGAGCAACAGGATAGACGATACCTGCTTCCAGGAGCTTTAGTATTTCTTTTCTTACTACATCTTTCATCTTAGGATTCAATCTCCTTTGATGATCAACAACTGCTTTGAAGTCAGGATCAGTTTTAATCTTCTGCTGACATAGAGTAGGACTAATGCCCTTAAGATCATCAAGAGTATATCCAATAGCAGCACGGTGCTTCCTCCCAGTTTTTAGTAACTTCTTTTCTTCTTGGTCTGAGAGGCTAGCACTAATAATAATAGGATATATCTCCTTTTCATGAAGATAAGCATACTTAGGAGTATCAGGCAACTGTTTAAGCTCGAACACAGGATCACCCTTTGGTGGGGGTGGATCCCCAAGCAGTTCAACATGCAAGTTATTCTTAAGGATAGGATATTGTTCTAAGACAACTCTATCTATCTCATCCCTTTCATCCATATGCATATCATTTTCATGCTCAAGCAAGTATCGCTCTAAGGGATCAGTAGGAGGCACGAAAATAGAGGTTAAGGCAATAGTTTCATCCCTACTAGGCAACTCCTCTTCATGAGGTTGTCTACCAAACTTAGTGAAATTGAACTCATGTGACACACCTTCAAAGCCAACAGTGACAGTTTGCTTCTCACGATCAATATGAGCATTGACAGTATTGAGAAAGGGTCTACCAAATATGATGGGACAAAAGCTATCTCGTGCGGTAGCAAGAATAAGGAAATCAGTAGGATACTTCGTTTTACCACACAAGACTTCAACATCCCTAACAATTCCCATAGGGCAGATAGTATCTCTATTGGCAAGCTGAATAGTGACATCAATAAGCTCTATCTCGACAGGTGCAATCTCGTCTTTGATTTCATCGTATAAGGATTGAAGTAATGCACTAAGACTAGCACCCACATCAGATAAGCCATGATAACAATGATCTCCTATCTTAACAGAAACCACAGGCATGCCAACAACAGGCCTATGTTTGTCTGTAACGTGAGGTTTAGCAATTCTAGCAGCATCTTCACAGAAGTGAATATTATGTCCCTCAACATCGTCGGACAGAAGATCTTTGATAATAGCACTGCTAGGTTCAACTCTAATTTGCTTAGGGGGTGTAGGTGTTCTAATATAGCCTCTACGTATCACAGTTGAAGCTTTAGAATGATCCTTTATCCTAACAGGGAAAGGTGGTTTCTCAATGTAAGCACTGGGAACAACAGGATCATTATAGGCAATGACTTTCTCTTCAACTGGAGTGGGTTTAACTACATTGACTTTCTAAAGTAGGATGATATTTAAACCACTTCTCTCTAGGGAGATCAATATGAGCAGCAAAGGATTCACACAATGAAGCTACTATCTCAGAGTCAAGTCCATACTTAGCGCTAAAATCACTAAAGGTATTTGTCTCAACAAAGGATTTAACGCAATCAAACGTGAAATTCACACCTGACTCCTTACCTTCTCCAAGATCCAAATCTTCAAAGTTGCATTTAATTCTCTCCAATAAATTCCATTTGAAGCCAATATCTCTCTTCATAAAAGAGCCGGTACAAGAAGTGTTAAGCATGGTGCGATCATCATGAGAAAGCCGAGCATAGAAGTTCTGAATGATAATTTCTATCGAGAGCTCATGATTGAGGCATGAATATAGCATTGATTTAAGGCTCCCCCAAGCTTGAGCGATGCTTTCTCATAGGATAAAAATTGTAAATATAATTCCGATCACGATGTACTAAATGCATAGGATAAAACTTTTGATGAAATTCCAATTTCAACCGATTGTAGTCCCATGATCCAGTATCATCACATAGCCTATACCATGTCAACGCCTTATCCTTCAAAGATAAAGGAAATACCTACTTCTTGACCTCATCCTCGGGCACACCTGCAAGCTTAAATAAACCACAAACTTCATCTACATAAACAAGATGCAAGTCTCTAAAAGGATTAGCCAGCAGTTTCTCAAGCATACCTGAAGGAAATTCAAAGCAAATATTTTCAGTAGGTGCAGCAGGTTGAGGAGAAACTATTTGTTCTTCCGTTCGAGGTGAAGATATCCCGAACAAGCCCCTCAAAGGATTAGTTTCCATAGTGACAAGTGACAATAAATTTCAGCACACTATATGAATGTTTCCTTACCAAGTTCCAGTTACCAAAGGCGCTTCACTCCCCGGCAACGGCGCCAGAAAAGAGTCTTGATGACCCACAAGTATAGGGCATCAATCGTAGTCCTTTCGATAAGCAAGAGTGTCAAACCCAACGAGGAGCAGAAGGATCTGACAAGTGGTTTTCAGCAAGGTAAAATATGCAGGCACTGAAATTATCGGTAACAAGTGATTCTGTGGTGAGGTGATTCGTAGCAAGCAACAAGTAACAAAAGTAGCAATGGTGCAGCAAAGTGGCCCTATCCACTTTGTAGCAAGGGACAAGCCTGGACAAAGTCTTATAGGAGGAAAAACGCTCCCGAGGACACACGGGAACTTCTGTCATGCTAGTTTCATCATGTTCATATGATTCGCGTTCGTTACTTTGATAGTTTGATATGTGGGTGGACCGACGCTTGGGTACTGCCCTTACTTGGACAAGCATCCCACTTATGATTAACCCCTCTCGCAAGCATCCGCAACTATGAAAGAAGAATTAAGACAAAGTCTAACCATAGCATTAAACTAGTGGATCCAAATCAGCCCCTTACGAAGCAACGCATAAACTAGGGTTTAAGCTTCTGTCACTCTAGCAACCCATCATCTACTTACTACTTCCCAAGGCCTTCCTCTAGGCCCAAATAATGGTGAAGTGTTATGTAGTCGACGTTCACATAACATCACTAGAGTAAAAACAACATACAACATATCAAATTACCGAACGAATACCAAATTCACATGACATGACTACTATTAGCATGACTTATCCCATGTCCTGAGGAACAAAAGTAACTACTCACAAAGCATAATGATATTCATGATCAGAGAGGTAATGAGTAGCATCAAGGATCTGAACATAAACTCTTCCACCAAATAATCCAACTAGCATCAACTACAAAGAGTAATTAACACTACTAGAAACCTTACAAGTACCAATCGGAGTCGCGAGATGGAGATTGGTTACAAGAGATGAACTAGGGTTTGGAGATGAGATGGTGCTGATGAAGATGTTGATGGTGACGAGTCCCCTCCGATGAGAGGAGTGTTGGTGATGACGATGGCGACGATTTCCCCCTCCGAGAGGGAAGTTTCCCCGACAGGATCGTGTTGCCGGAGCTCTAGATTGGTTCTGCTCAAGTTCCGCCTCGTGGCGGCGGCAAAACCACGAAAAAGCTCCTCCTTGATTTTTTCCTGGACGAAACCCTTCATATAGCAAAAGAGGGGGGCAAGTGGGCCAGCAGGTTGCCCACAAGCCCTGATGGCGCGGCCTGGGGGGGGGGGGTGGTCGCGCCGTGCAGGCTTGTGGCCAACCCCTGGTGCCCCTCTGACACTTCTTCGGCCCAGTATTTTTGATAATTCAGGAAAAAAATCCTCATAGATTTTTACGGCGTTTGGAGTTCCGCAGAATAGGTATCTCAACTTTGCTCCACTTTTAGGCCAGAATTCCAGTTGCCGGCATTCTCCCTCTTCATGTAAACCTTGCAAAATAAGAGAGAAAAGGCATAAGAATTGTACTGTGAAGTGAAATAACAGCCAAAGAAGCTATAAATATCAACATGAAAACATGATGCAAAATGGACGTATCGTCCATATGGAAACTAAGGTATATTAAGGCCTCCTTTTAATAGAGAACCAGAACAAAGCATTAACACATAGTGAATACATGAATTCATCATACTACTGTAATCACCGGAATGAATCCCAATTATTGTCAGTTTGGGGTATGCGGATCCTAACACGTAGAAGGTTCATATAACTTGCAAGATTGGATAAAGAACATAGATATAATGGTGAAAACATAAACGGTTCAGATATGAAATCATGGCACTCGGGCCCTAGTGACAAGCATTAAGCATAGCAAAGTCATAGCAACATCAATCTACGAACATAGTGGGTACTAGGGGTCAACCCCTATGAAAACTAACTCGATTACATGATGAATCTTATCCAGCTCTTCACCGACCAACAAGCCTACGAAGGGATTACTCACTCCCGATGGAGAGCGTCATGGAATTGGCAATGAAGAAGGGTTGGTGATGACGAAGACTGAAGATTCCCCTCTCCAGAGACCCAAATGGACTCCAGATTAGGTTTCCCGATGAAGAACACGAGGCGGCAGCGGCTCCGTATCGTGAAACGCGATGAAACTTCCTCTCTCATTTTTTATCCAAAAGTACGATTTTATAGCGCTCGAATTACGGTCTGCGGAGCCCCGTGGGCCCCATTGGACACCAGGCCGCGCCAGGGGGGCTGGCGCGCCCTGGTGCCTAGTGGGCGCATGGGGCCTCCCCATTACTGGATCTTGGTTCCAGTTTTTTTTATTTATTCCATAAAAAATCTCCAAAAAATTTCGTTCGATTCCGAGAACTTTTATTTCTGCACAAAAACAACACCATGGTAGTTGTGGTAAAAACAACGTCAGTACGGGTTAGTTTCAATCAAATCATGCAAATTATTATAGAAAACAAGAGCAAAAGCGTTAGGAAAAGTAGATATGATGGAGGCATATCAACTCCCCAAGCTTAACCCATTCCTTGTCCTCGAGCAATTCAGTTGACAAACTGAAAGTGATAAAGAAAAACTTTTATGATCTCTTTTGTTCCTGTTTACATATACATTCTTAGAGGGTACCCAGGTTGTTAGCATAAATCATGGCTAATCATATCAGCAATAACCATTAGAAACTATATTAGCGCTTAACAATGGTATAATCAACTAGCGAGCAATAATAAGATAACTTGAACGCCCACACTTGATCAAAACAATCATGATATAATATGACAACAACGGTATCTCGCTAGCCCTTTCTGAGAATGCAAAACATAAATCCAGAGCACCACCAAAGTTCAAGCAGCGACTAGACATTGTAATTCATGGTAGAAGAGATCCAGTCATGCTGCAAACAACGACTAACTAGACACAAAGCATGAGGATGATAGCAGTGCTCTGAGGTCTAGTGCTTATTTGAGAAGGTGATGACTCAAAGTAAAAATAAGATAATATGAAAGTAAATAGAAAGTCCCTTCGCAGAGGGAAGCAGAGATTTGCAAAGGTGCCAGATCTCATAGCGAAAATCAGAGATACATTATTTTGGGAGGTACACCCTTCCTGTCAACGTTACGACCAAGAGTTGTCGATATCTTCCATGCTAAACAAATAGCGGTGGTTCCCAAGTGGTAAAAGTAAATGTTTACTCCCCCTCCACCAACTAACACACTCCACGACTAGCTGAATCCACGTGTGCCGTCCATACCAACAACAATCGAGGCGAGTTTTGTTTAATTATTTGTGATTTATTATTTCGGGATTGGGAGTCCCTTTTTACCAGCCCCTCTCGTGCAAGGATGAGTGAACAAAAAGTCATCATGAGAATAACGCGCTTAGCATGGAAGATAGTGACCACCCCTGTCGCTCCATGAGCGGTCCAGGCACACAAAATAGAAGTTCATTCGAAGTATTAGGGGTGGCACATGCAAATTTACTTGGAGCGGTAGGGTAATACCGCATATAGGTAGGTATAGTGGACTCATCTGGAATAACTTTGTTTCAAGGGCTTTAATGCCCAAGGAGTATTCCCTCTTAGTATAGGCAAAGGCTAGCAAATAGGTTGGGAATCGACCAGGTATAGAGCGAAGACGGCCATGAACATGCTTTATGAATAATTATCGTTGCACACTAGCATGAGTAGGGTATAAACACCATGAATATAAATATTGTGGAGCCTATCTTGGTTTTGTTTCAACAACATGCGTTAGCATATACCAAGTCAAGAAACTCGAACATTCAGAGGATGATACCATGTCATCATACTACATCACAACCATTTTAATGCATGTTGACATCCAAGATAAATCATTATCCACTCCCAGCTACTTAAGCATGGCATGCACAACTATAATCTCTAATTTTTATTGCAAACATGCTTGGTCATAATACGCTGAATCATGGATAATGGTTTAAACATATTTACAAAAACAAAACAAAAAAAAACAAATTGAGTTCATGCCCGCTTCTCTATGCCACAGTCACTTCATAAAATATCGTCATTATTGCCTTTCACTTGCATGACCAAATGATATGAAAATAATAATAGTGCAAGGGTGCCGTGGACTAAGATGGAATCTGCAAAATTTTATTCCAAAGGAAAGGACAATGTAATATGGTCTCTTTATTAGATCAATAACAATGCATACGAGAGCCACTCAACATTTTGATCGTGGTCTTCCCCTTGGGTACAACTCAATGAAGGGAAAATAAATTCACAGAAACACACTAAAATATTTTTAGTGTTTTTATTTTTTTCTAGAAAAATAAAATTAAAGAAGTGAAAAACTATTTACACGGGTAACCTCCCAACACGTAAAAGAAGAAAAGAGAAATATTTTTGGGTTTTCTTTTAATACTACAACTAAATTACGCTAGAAAGAAAAACCAAAAAGAAATGAGATATATTTTTTGATTTTCTCCAAGTTTTTCAAACACACAAGAAGAAGGCAAGAAAATAAATCTAACATGGATTATACAACACAAGAGTGTGCACACCGACAACTAGAATATGTAATCATGGATGTAAAGTCCGTGGAAACACATACTCCCACAAACTTAGGCTTTTGGCCTAGCTTGGTAATCACCACCCGTAGTGGCATGGGTAATAGTCAGTATGGTAACCCATGGAAGCTCTAGGTGTAGTCTCCGCAGCCTGACGGGCAGCCTCGAGTCCCGCGTTGTATACCTGCGCCTCCATCTCATAGACATAATATCTTCCTTTTCCCTGATAATCAAAGAGAGAAGGTGTAGGCAAAATAACAGGCACAATATATTTCTTATTAAACATTAGTTTTTAGTTATAATCAGTAGTGGTGGCCTTTATGAACTTGTGGCGCTTCATGGCCTCAAAATCTAAATACCGAGTAGGAAGAATAGGGTCACTAGACCGCGGTGACATGCCACACTTCTTAGCTTAACAGGAGGCATAAATTCCTAAAAATGGCCACTGTCAAAATTGCATTGCAATGTGCGTGCTATGATTGCTCCAAGATTATAGCATTTAATTCCAGTTAATACAGTATGCAGGAGACTCAAGTCTGGGGCACATAAGGTACTACAATCTTGCTTGCCCACTGTGAATTTTCCATTAAAGAGTGTTAGGTAACGGATTGAAGGAAAATGTACACTATTTATTCTACCTTGATTTACTCCCCTATTGTCACCAAAGCAAAGAGTAGTTAAAAATGCCTCTTATTCAGATGTTGGTGGTTCGTCTAATGAACCCCAACGTGGAATTTTACATGCGTCAGAGAAATCATCTAGAGATATGGTGAAGGCATTTTGATAGAGGTTAAAGGAGACTCTATGTCCCTTAGTAGAAGTTTCAGTAAGATGATAATGTTGCGTACACTTATCTACGATGAAGGGTGTGTTCTTAGTATTATGAATGTATTGCTCAAATTCTTCCTTAATGACTAAACCCAACATGAAGTCATCACTTGCCAAAAGGCACGATTTGGTGTGGGCTTCTCGCACCGAGCTTTCACTTGGCTCAGCAAAAGACCGTCGTATCGGGTCTCACTCGATGATGCCTTTGAGGACTTCCTCCTCGAAGAACTCCTCTTGAACCAGATCATTATTCCTATATACAAGAAAGCAAAAACTAATTGGAAGAGTGGGGGAGTTACATACCAAGGAGCAACCCCCCTACACAGTTTCAGAAATGGAGTTTCGAGCAAAGAGATCAAATTCCGCGTGTTTGAGAGCAAGAACACGAGAGAGAGAGAGCTAAAGAGGTTTTTTGTGGAGGTAAGAGAGGCAGTGAGATGAAGGAATAAGTGAGGGGACCCTCGAGGGGCCCACTAGACACCTCGCCATGCCTGGTGGTGGTGGCATGCCCTAGTGCCTAGTGGGCACCTCAGACACCCCCTGTGAATCTTTAAGTGCCAGATATTCTCAAATATTCAGGAAAAAAACGTGTGAAAACTTCAGGTCATTTGAAGACCTTTTATTTTTGGGCACTTTTTTTAGTGCGCGAAGAAATCAGAAAACAGGATAAACATGGTAGTTTTTGCTTTTAAATAAAAAACAATAGGAAAAGTAAAATGGGTATAGAGAGTTGTGCCTACTGAATTCATCGACCTCATGCCTCTTGAAAATGATTCATTAACAGGGTTGACCAAGTCTTGTTAACAACCACTTCCAATTAGCATGATCCCGAAGAATTTTCGTAAAACACTAAGTTACCTCAATGGGGATGTGCATGTCCCCAACAATAAGTATCTCATATTTACTTTTGGCGGTAGGTAGAGGTAGTTGAAAACTTCCATTGGTGGTAGTCAGAGATTTTTCAATAACATTAACACCATTCACTTGAAATTTTTTCCTCAGAAAATGCAGTGTGTGTTCTTTACCATTGACATAAAAAGTGACTTTGCTTTTGTTGCAATCAATAACAACCCCTGTAGTATTCAAGAAAGGTCTACCAAGGATAATCGACATGTTGTCGTCCTCGGTCATATCAAGTATAACAAAGTTTATCAAGATAGTAATATTTGCAACAACAATGGGTACATCCTCACAAATACCGACAGGTATGCAGTTGATTTGTCAGCCATTTGCAATGAAATTACAATAGGTGTAACTTTATTCAAGTCAAGTCTTTTGTATAAGCAGAAAGGCATAACACTAACACCAGCTCCAAGAACACATAAAATAGTTTTCACATAGTTATTTTTGATGGAACATGGTATAGTTGGTATTCCTAGATCTCCTAGTTTTTTAGGTACTCCATCCTTAAAATAATAATTAGAAAGCATGGCAGAGATTTCATCTTCAGGTATTTTTCTTTTATTAGCGATCATGTCTTTCATGTACTTAACATAAGGGGCCATCTTTAAAAGATCACTTAAACGAGTACGCAAAATGACTGGCCTAAGCATTTCAGCAAAGCATTCAAATTCTTGATGATCTTTCTTCTTAGTTGGTTTAGGTGGATAAGGCATGGGTTTTTGAACCCTTGGCTCTCTTTCTTTACCGTGCTTCCTAGCAATAAAATCTCTTTTATCATAACATTTGTTCTTAGGTTGTGGTTTATCAAGATCAACAATAGGTTCTATCTCAACATCATTATCCGATTCTTTATAAATGTTAGGTTGAGCATCTACATGAGCATCATCATTATAACTTTCATTATCACTAGGTGAATGCGAACTACCAGATTGAGTTTCAGCATGAGAGATAGAGATATCATTAGCATTAGCAGAAGGTTTTTCTACTTCAGGTTCACTAGAAGTATGCAAGGTCCTATCATTTTTCTTTTTCTTTTTGACTAGGTGCACCAATATTAGTTCTTTGTGAATCTTGTTCAGTTCATTTAGGATGACCTTCTGCATATAATGGATCTTGAGTCATTGTTCCTCCTCTAGTCATTACTGTAACATCATGATCATTCATATTATTACTCATTTCATGAAGTAGCTAACTTTGAGATTTAGCAACTTGTTCTAGTTGAGTTTGAACCATATAAGCATGTTTTCCTACACCTCTTACATCATTGGTGATTCTAAATAACAAGTCACTTAAGTGAGCAATCATATCAGAGTTTTGTTTCAATTGTTTCATGATATAGGAGTTGAAATGATCTTGCTTTATAATATAATTATCAAACTCATATAAGCATTGACTAGTATATTTATTGTAAGGGATGCCACCTTCATCAAATTTTAAAAGATAATTTACCTCCACCACCTGTGATGGTGTTTTGAGACCATGGATTTCTTCGATAGGTGGTAAATTCTTAACATCTTGCGCTTTAAATCCCTTTTCCTTCATACATTTCTTTGCCTCTTGTATTGTTTCAGGAGTAAGGAATAAGATACCCCTCTTCTTTGGAGTGCGTTTAGGCGGTGGTTTAGGCAGTGTCCATTCATCATAATTCTTCAATATATTAGTCAATAACTCCTCCGCTTGTTTGACAGTTCATTCCCTGAAAACATAACGAGGACAACTACCTAGGTGGTCCCTAGAAGCATCTTTTAGTCCAATATAAAATATATCAAGTATTTAATTTTTCTTAAGAGGCTGATCATGAAAAGCATTAAGTAATTGGAGAAGCCTCCCCCAAGCTTGTGGGAGACTCACTTCTTCAATTTGCACAAAGTTAAATATTTCATGTAAGGCAACTTGTTTCTTATGAGCAGTAAATATATTTTAGAGAAGTAATAAATCATATCCCGGGTACTACGCACACAACTAGGAGCAAGAGTATTGTATCAAATCTTAGCATCACCCTTTAATGAGAATGGAAATAATTTGAGGATATAGTAGTAGCAAATTTTCTCATCATTAGTAAATACGGTGGCGATATCATTTAGCTTAGTGAGATGTGCCACACGAGTTCCATTTTCGTAGCCATGAAAAGGATCATATTCAACCAAAGTAATTATTTGTGGGTCAACAGAGAAATCATAATCCTTATCTATAACAAAGATAGGTGAAGTAGAAAACTTAGGATCATATTTCATTCTAGTATTCACGGATTTTTCTTTCAACTTGCATAGTACTTCCTTAAGATATTCTCTATCCTCACAAGCAAGAAAGTCTCTAGCTATTTCTTCATCCATAAAAAGCCTTTAGGTATTCCAGGCATTTCAGTCCTCGGATAGTCATGTCTAAAAGGTATTTTGATTTTTTTTAGTTGCAAAGACTTCATAAGTTTCAATAGTATCATCAGTTTAAGCATGCTCAATTTCTTTAGCTCTAGCAAGTTGTTCATCAAGAAATTCACCTAGTGGCATAGTATCATCAAGCAAGGTACTATAATCATCATAAGCATCATTCATAGATGAGGTAGCATCATCAATAACTTGCGACATATCAGGATTAATAGTATGTGGTGGTGGTGGTGTTGCAAGTCTATTCCAAACAGAGGGTCATCAAGTGCAGAGCTAGATGGAAGTTCCTTACCTCCCCTCGTCTTAGAGGGAATGATCTTGGTTCTTATATCTTTTAGATTCTTCATAGTGATCAATAAATACATATCCCAAGTGACTCGGCAAATATAGCTATGCTCCCCGGCAACGGCACCAGAAAACGTTCTTGATACCCCACAAGTATATGGGATCGCAATAGTTTTCGAGGGTGAAGTATTGAACCCAAATTTATAGATTCGACACAATGGGAGCCAAAGAATATTTGCAGGTATTAGCAGCTGAATTGTTAATTCAACCACACTTCGAGATTTAGTATCTATATCACACAGATCAGTAACACAATAATATGATAGTTTTCATAGTAGTGGTAACAGTAGCAGTAGTAACAGTAAAACTGATAGCAATTGTGTAGCAGTTGTAATAGTAGTAGCCATAGCAGTAAGTTACCAATTACAATATGTTGAAAATTTGTAGGCACTGGTCGGTGATATTGTACAACTTTCATATACTTTCGGCAAATTTTTATACTATTTTTGGGACTAACATATTGATCCAGTTCCCAATGCCAGTTCTTGTTTGTTACATCTTTTTTGTTTCACAGAAAATCCATATCAAATTAAGTCCAAACGGGATAAAAACTTACGGTGATTTTTTTGGAATATTTGTAAATTTTGGGAAGTGGAATCAACACAAGCTGGTGCCCGAGGGGGCACAAGCCATAGGGGCGCGGCCTGGGGGGTAGGTCGCGCCGGGCAGGCTTGTGGCTACCCCGTAAGGCGGTTGGTGCCCTTCTTCCCCCGCAAGAAAGCTAATTTCTAGATAAAAATTGTGTTCAAATTTCAGCCCAATCAGATTTACGGATCTCCGGGAACATTAGAAACGGTGAAAGGACAGAATCTGGGAAGGCAGAAACAAAAAGAAACAGAGAGAGAGATCCAATCTCGCAGGGCTCTCGCCCCTCCGCCACCATGGACGCCAAGGACTAGAGGGGAAACCCTCCTCCCATCTAGGGGGGAGTCCAAGGAAGAAGAATAAGTAGGGGGGCTTTCCCCCTCTCTCCCGATGGCATCGGAACGCCGTCTGGGCCATCACCATGACGGCGATCAACACCAACAACTTTGCCTCCATCGTCACCAACACTCCCCCCCTCTAGTAGTGTAACACCCCTTCTCCCTGCTGTAATCCTACTTAAACATGGTGCTCAATGCTATATATTATTTCCCAATGATGTATGGCTATCCTATGATGTTTGAGTAGATCCATTTTGTCCTATGGGTTGATTGATGATCATGATTAGTTTGAGTTGCATGTTTTATTATTGGTGCTGACATATGGTACTCTCCGTATCGCGCAAGCATGAGGGATCCCCGCTGTAGGGTTTGCAATATGTTTATGATTCGCTTATGGTGGGTGGTGTGAGTAACAGAAGCACAGATCTGAGTAAGTAGGTTGTTTGTGTATGGGAATAAAGAGGACTTGATACCTTACAATGCTATGGTTGGGATTTACCTTAATGATCTTTAGTAGTTGCGACTACTTGCTAGAGTTCCAATCATAAGTGCGTATGATCCAAGTAGAGAAAGTATGTTAGCTTATGCCTCTCTCTCATATAAAATTGTAATAATGATTACCGGTCTCGTTATCAATTGCCTGGGGACAAATAAACCTTCTTGTGATAGAAAGATCTCTACTAAGACCAGCTTAGTTGTTTCTTTATCTTAGCATCCCATAGTTTTTATTTACATGTTCTTTATTATCTTTCAAACCTATCCTATCACACCTACAAAGTACTTCCATTTTCTTACTTGTTCTAGGTAAAGCGAACGTTAAGAGTGCGTAGAGTTGTATCGGTGGTCGATAGAACTTGAGGGAATATTTGTTCTACCTTTAGCTCCTCGTTGGGTTCGACACTCTTACTTACCGAGAAAGGCTACAATTGATACCCTATACTTGTGGGTTATCAATAACGATGGATGAAGGAATAAGGAGAGGCAAGACTCTAAGCTTGGGAATGGCCCAGAAGGCATCGTCTCTTTCGTCTCCATTTTATCTGTATGTCACTTGGAGCTATATTTTTAATCATGGCATTTTATGTGTTTCTCTTGGAGCATCGTGTATTATTGTTTGATTGTATTTTACTTTTCCACAACCATTGTCTATTGGACACACGTATCTGAGAGAGACACATGTTAATCACAATTTATTATAATACTCTATATGCTTCACTATACCTTTTGAGCTAGGTAGTTGCCCTAGTGCTTCAGTTATATCTTTTGGAACATGGAGGTGTGTAGATTTTATAGCAAAATAATTGTACTCTCATGATTAATTTAAATCTATTCGACCGTCTATGAAATAGTAATGGTAATATGCACGGGCTATAAGACTAGTCAAAAAATTATATGCATCCAATAGGATATAATAAAAACTTTAATCTAGCTCACTAAAAGAGAACCATGGGTTAATTATATTGATGTAGTTCTATGAAAGGACATAAGTACATGATTATTTGTTAGTACAAATATAGATATTAAAGCATGCTATTAATTACTAATCTAAATATTTTTATGGCATGATGATGATGTGTGAGCGTTCTTACGTCTCAATGAAATCCTATGTGTTGTTATGGTCGGAGGCGCGTGATGGTTAACTCCTACCAACCTTGTCCCTAGGGGATGTGGTAGTACTTTTCTTTGAGAGAGCTAACAGACTTTGCAATAAGTATAAGATTTCCTCATGTCTAATGATAATCCACCGATATGCGCACTCTCACCTTTCCATATATTGCTAGCCTCTTTGGTACCGTGCATTGCCCATTCTCACCTCGAGGATTGGTGCAACCTTTGTCGGGGCATCCAAACCCCATGACATTATACTCCCTATCTCACATAAGCCACCCTATATGTTCCTCAAAACAACCACCATACCTACATGTCATGGCATTTCCATAGCCATTCTGAGATATATTGCCATGCAACTTCCACCATTCTATCTCATGACTTGGGTGATGATCATCATATTGGTTTGCCTGATGATGTAGCTGATATTGTGTATGTGGAAAACCCATCGTTCCTCATTACCTACATGTTCTGCTAGATCATTTCACATCCTGGTACACAGCTAGAGTCTTTCATATGGAGTCATCTTGCATAGTAGTTTTTCATATCGAGTTGTAAGTAAATAAAAGTGTGATGTTCATCATTATTAGAACACTGTCGTGGTGAGGAAAGAATGATGGAGACTATGATTACCCCACAAGTAGGGATGAGACTGTGGATGAATATTAAAAAATAAAAAAGGAAAAAAAGAAAAAACAGAGAAAAAGAAAAAGGAGAGAAAAGAGAGAAGGGGTTGACGGGGATACAACCCTAGGGTAGGGTCATAGGCCTGACCTATATGTCCTACCCAAGGGCACCTCATTATTAGGACTACAAGGGAAATTCTGGCTGGATCGGGACAACATCTAATCCACTCGGTATGGATTCACTCGGACAAGTACACACTATCCACTCGGACGACGGTAAACCACTCGGCCATATGTCTCACTCGGATATGCGAAGACCAACAGGGTAGTCGAAGCATCATACTCATAGTGGAGGTTTCATAGTGGGTTGTCATCATGGCACTAATGCTCCATCTTGTAACATAGGAGGTGAGGGGGTGACGCACTCTATATAAGCCACCCCCACCAGGTAGCTTAGGATATAGTTTTCTTCTCCCCCGGCGGGCTCATTCTTTCCCTGGAGCTCCGGCTCTCTCTATACCATGTAAGTCATGTCCATGACAGATAAAACAAAGCCTCTCCGGAGAACGAGACGTAGGGTTGTTATCTCCACTGTGAGAGTCCTGAACTCGCTAAAACCACCGTGTCACCCATGTGCATCTTGATAGATCATGCTCCGTTATCCTACCCCCTTTCTATTGTCGGAATCGTTACCACGACATTTGGCGCTCACCGTGGGGCATGGCGTCTATCGAGCCATGATGCATATGGTTATTACCTCAGCCATCGGCGGCGGATCGATTCCCGCTGGTGCCCTCTA
Source organism: Hordeum vulgare subsp. vulgare (assembly GCF_904849725.1). Lineage (NCBI taxonomy): Eukaryota > Viridiplantae > Streptophyta > Magnoliopsida > Poales > Poaceae > Hordeum > Hordeum vulgare. The sequence goes on along the minus strand of NC_058524.1, from coordinate 384,346,834 downwards.
TTTAGTTCCATCTTCATGATTTAACACATTTGTCTGTACTGTTCATCTCCAAGACGAGCAAAGCATTCCAAGCATAAGGAAAACAGGCATCTATCCAAGCACATACAAGGAGCACCACCGACCTTCAGGAAACCGACTGCCCCTCCGCACGCGGCCACCGGTGTCGTCCGCCTCATCGTCGCCTCCGACCTCGACGCTACACACTGCACTTCATCTGCGATGTCGTCATGCGGCCCCCATGCGCGGCCAACGGCGCCATCCGCCTCATCGTCGCCATGGGTGGCCGTAGGAGCCATCCGCCTCATCGTCACCACGCGTGGCCACCGGTGCCGTCCGCCTCATCGCCGTCGCGCACGGCCGCCGGTGCCGTTCGTCTCATCGTTGTCGCACATGGCCGCCGGTGTCGTTCGTCTCATCGTCGTCGCGCACGGCCGCCGGTGCCTTTCGCCTCATCGTCGTCGCGCACGGCCGCCGGTGCCTTTCGCCTCGTCGTCGTCTTCAACCTTGTCGCTGAGCCGCCATGCACGGCCATTGACACCGTTCGCCTCATCGTCGACTCCGGCCTCGTGTTCTCGGCTGTTCGGTGGCGACGTCCGCGGTGTAGGCACAGGCCCGTCGCGACACTGGCATGCAGCGCTCCTTCTTTCGCGCAGGTCGCCGGCGGCGGTCCCCGTGGCAGAAGTGCGCTGGGGCGGTTACCTTCGAAACAGTCTCAGCCCGCAACCGATGGCCATTCCGAAGTAACAATCCTCGTAAGTACATGCATAACGTGGGCCACCTCCTCCATCAATTGATTGCAGGCAGGCAAAAAAGGAAAAGGAAGGGACGTGGTGATTTGAATGCCGGATTAATTGGCCGCGTCATTAATTGGTCATTCAGTGAGCATCTTCAGCACTAATCAAGGCCAAAACAAGGTGCGTCGATCCATTTTTTTCGCAGCCACCTACACTAGCGTCCAGCGCACACGCAGTGTGCGTTGACTCCCAGCTGGCCCGGCCGCTCCGTTACTCCGAACAAATACTCTGGTACGCTCTCGCACAAGCACAAAGTCTACACTTGAACAGGTACGCCTTTGGATTTCTTGGACATGCATATTTGTTCATTCGGACAGATGCTACACTCGCGCACGCCTCGTTTTCTTGGACAGGTCCATGTTCAATCACATACTTATTTACACTTGGACAACCAAACGTCCAGAGGCATTTTACATGAAATCTGCATCCAGATGACTAACGTGCAGGCACTCGATCATTCATGTGTTCTCACCTAGTCGAATGCCTCCTCAATGGTATGTCCAACTCGGTCGTCCTGCTCGTCACTGCTCGGGTGGGCACGTCTTCATCAACATGCCCGACTCAGTCGCCCCGTGCACCATCACTCGACGAGACACATCGTCATCACTTGACCGTTCCGTGCATCACCACTCGACTGGATGCTCCTTCAACACTCGGTCACCTCACGCATTGTCAGTCGACCGGACGCTCCTTCGTCACTCGATCACTCCGCGCGCTATCACGCAACTGGATGCTCCTTCATCACTCAGTCGCTTCGCGCACCGTTACTCAGTTGGACACTCCAGCGCCATCAGACAGCTAAGTCATTCTTCATACGCTACATTCAATTAAATGGTTGTTTCTGCATCACCGAGTGTCGAGGAAGTCGCACATGACGTTCACTCAGAGGCCATGCCTTCGAGTGTACCTCTCCGCTTGGTTGTTTATTTTTATGTGGGAACACTTCACTTCCGCTTCCTTTTGGTCCAGTACTCAAATGAGTTCAGTCGAATCCTTCACTTGCATAAGTACAGTCGGATCCTGCACAAGTACAACCACCTGGCACACCCAGTGGGTGTCTATGGGTGTTATTTACACAAACTATTTCAGAAAAGGTCAAATTACTTTGATAAATTTTCATGCTGGCTTGTGCTATTTTTCATACACAGGTTACGTGATCACTCGACTCATCCGTGTGCCATCCTCGTCGCTACTCAGGCTCAGTCGCCGCAACAATCATTTGTACGTTTTCACGTGTACGGAAGCCCCTTCGATGACGTAGTGGACACGGCCGCCCCGCGTGTCGTCAGTGGGTCGGACGCCTCCTCAACATACATCACTTGGACGCCCCGCGCTTTGCCACTCAGTCGGACTAGTCTACCTCACTCGGATGCCCCACGCATCGCCAATCCGTGTGACACGTCTTCATCACTCGGACGCCCCGCGCGCCACTGCTCGGCTTAGCTGCGATTCAGTATCGCCTAAGCTAAAACTACTTCGAGTACGGACACGCTCCACACTCGGGAACTTAGCTGCGACTCCGTATCGCCTAAGTTAAAACTACTACGAGTACGGACACGCCCCACACTCGGGAACTTAGCTGCGACTTCGTATCGCCTAAGTTAAAACTACTACGAGTACGGACACGCTCCACACTCGGGAACTTAGCTGTGACTTCGTGTCGCCTATGTTAAAATTACTCCGAGTACAGACACGTTCCACACTCGGGAACTTAGTTGCGACTCCGTATCGCCTAAGTTAAAACAACTCCGAGTACGGACACGCTCCAGACTCGGGGGCTTAGTTGTGACTCCGTGTCGCCTAAGTTAAAATTACTCCGAGTACGGACACGTTCCACACTCGGGAACTTAGCTGCGACTCCGTATCGCCTAAGTTAAAACAACTCCGAGTATGGACACGCTCCATACTCGGGGGCTTAGCTGTGACTCCGTGTCACCTAAGTTAAAATTACTCCGAGTACGGACACGTTCCACACTTGGGAACTTAGCTGCGACTCCGTATCGCCTAAGTTAAAACTACTACGAGTACGGACACGCTCAACACTAGGGAACTTAGCTGTGACTCCGTGTCTCCTAAGTTAAAATTACTCCGAGTACGGACACGTTCCACACTCGGGAACTTAGCTGCGACTCCGTATCGCCTAAGTTAAAACAACTCCGAGTACGGACACGCTCCACACTCGGGGGCTTAGCTGTGACTCCGTGTCGCCTAAGTTAAAATTACTCCAAGTACGGACACGCTCCATACTCGAGAACTTAGCTGCGAGTCTGTATCGCCTAAGTTAATAACAACTCTGAGTGCGTACATGCTCCACACTCAGAGACTTAGCTGCGACTTTGTATCGCCTAAGTTAAAAACTACTCCGGGTGCGGATATGCTCCACACTCGGGGACTTAGCAGCGACTCCGTATCGCCTAAGTTAAAAACTACTCCGGGTACAGATACACTCCACACTAAGGAACTTAGCCGCGACACCGTATAGCCTAAGTTAAAAAATACACTCGGAGACTTGACTTTGATCCAGAAATCATATAATGCAGATTCAACAAACATTGAACATGACAAGCACTGGAAGTCTTAAACCCTCTGCCAGACTCATCTAGTCCGACGGAGGCTCGGGGACTACATCAAGTGGGTGCACTGAGCGTGCCCACACAGGAAGAGAAATACAAAAAAAACATTCTGCTTGGTCAGGTCCAGCAACAACATTCAAGTTCAACAGATTCAACAGACTCCAACCGACTACCAACAATCAGTTAGAGTCTCAAGATCATGTTGGTGACTCGGATCTACTTCAATTCTCAAGTTCACTCGAACATACTGCTCAGCAGAATCGATCAGGGCGAATGATGGATACTTCAATCGACGCACAGTTCTGTAAGTCCCTGAAGCACGTTCAAGTTCGGTCTGCTGCTACAAGATTTACATTGGCAGCTTCACCACTCGGACCCTGATCCATTCGGGGGCTAATGACGGGGATACAGCCCTAGGGTAGGGTCATAGGCCTGACCTATATGTCCTACCCAAGGGCACCTCATTATTAGGACTACAAGGGAAATTCTGGCTGGATCACGACAACATCTAATCCACTCGGTATGGATCCACTCGGACAAGTACTCACTATCCACTCGGACGACGGTAAACCACTCGGCCATATGTCTCACTCGGATATGCGAAGACCAACAGGGTTGTCGAAGCATCATACTCATAGTGGAGGTTTCATAGTGGGTTGTCATAATGGCACTAATGCTCCATCTTGTAACATAGGAGGTGAGGGGGTGACGCACTCTATAAGAGCCACCCCCACCAGGTAGCTTAGGATATAGTTTTCTTCTCCCCCGGCGGGCTCATTCTTTCCCTGGAGCTCCAACTCTCTCTATACCATGTAACTCATGTCCATGACAGATAAAACAAAGCCTCTCCGGAGCACGAGACGTAGGGTTGTTATCTCCACTGTGAGAGGCCTGAACTCTCTAAAACCACCGTGTCACCCATGTGCATCTTGATAGATCATGCTCCGTTATCCTACCCCCTTTCTATTGTCGGAATCTTTACCACGATAGGGGTAGTGCTAGTATCTTCTTTTTCCACACTTGTGCTTAGAGGGAGCACCATGTTCTTCATATAGAGAGTTTCATGAGTTTTCATTTTCATATGCTAGTGGAAATTATTCATTATAGAACTTGGCTTTTATATTCTAATGACGGGCTTCCTCAAATGCCTGAGGTCTTCATGAGCAAGCAAGTTGGATGCACACCCAATTTGCTTTAGTCGAGCTTTCATACACTTATAGCTCTAGTGCATCTATTGCATAGTAATCCCTCATCTTCACATTGATATCGGTTGATGGGCATCTCCATAGCCCATTGGTCCGTCTAGTTTATGTGAGACTTTCTTTCCACTTTGACTCCTTTTCATCCCTACCACCATACTCTATTCCACCCATATACCCATGCTCATGTACTGAGTGAGGTTGAAAATGCTGAAGCGCGTTAGAAGTACGATCCAATTACTTGACTTGACACCGAGGTGCTCATGATTTATACTTCCGCGGTGAGGACGGAGTCATGCCATGATTGTATGATAAAATGAGTAGGGAATAACATTAGTTAAGGATTGTATATTTTGAACATGAATGATTGTCTTGTTTATGTTTATGGATATTATTATGTTAATATCAGTTAGTTCATCGTTTCTCAAGATCATACCTTAAAAGATTACATGTTCGGTAGCATGTCACATTAAAAAAAATCTGTTTTCTCATTTACCAACTCGAGGACAAGCAGGAATTAAGCACGGGGATGTCGATACGTCTCCAACGTCTCTATAGTTTTTTATTGTTCATGCTATTATATTATCAATTTGGGATGCTTTATATGCATTTTATGTTGTTTTATTTCATTTTAGGGAACTAACCTATTAACCGAGTGCCAAGTGCGAGTTGCTATTTTTTGTGTGTTTTGGCTTTTCAAGAAACCAGTACCAAACGGAGTCCAAACGCTCCAAAACTTTTTGACATTTTTTTCTGGAAAAAAGAGGACCTAGAAGGTTCACAAGAAGGCCACAGGCCGCACGAGGAGGTGCCAACTCTACATGACACTCCCGAGGGGGGTAGGCACCGTATTACCTTGGGACCACCTCATGACTCCTCCTGGCCTAATTCCACCCCTATAAATTCTAGAATATTGGGAAAACATCATAGAGCTAGTCGAAACACATTTTCGCTGCATCAATTCTCTGTTCTGACAGGAGGCCATCTGGAGACATTTTATGGTGCCCTGTCGGGGGTGGAATCGATTGTGGAGGCCATCTACATCATCCTTGCCTCCTCCCTGATGATGTGTGAGTAGTCCACCATAGACCTACGAGTCCATAGCTAGTACAAAGATGGCTTCTTATCTCTCTATGATCTTCAATACAAAGTTCACCGCGATCCCCGCGATGATCTATTCAATATAATGTTCTTTGGCATGTGTTTGTTGGGATCTAGTGAATTGTGGGTTTCTGATCATTTTATTCATGAATATGTATTGAGTATTCTCTGAATTATTTTATGCATGATTATTATAGCTTCATATTTCTCTCCGATATATCTGTTTTTTTCATCCAACTAGATTGATTTATGTTCACTTGGAGTGGTGTGTTGTGATGGGTTTAATCAGCCGGCGCTCAATCCCAGTGACAGAAAGGGACATGCCACGTATTTGTATTGTTGCCATTAAGGATAAAATAATGGGTTTTATTCATATTGCTTGAGATTACTTTTCAACATCATCTCATCTTGCTCGAAGCATTACTCCATTTCATACTTAATACTCTAGATAAGGCTTGGTTGTTGTTGTTTGTTGTTATACTTAATACTCTAGATACATGCTCGATAGCATTCAATTAGTGGAGTAATAGTAGTAGATGGAGGTAGGTGTCGGTCTACTTTGTTCTAGACATGATGCCTATATACATGATCATTGCCTTGAATAATATGTCATAACTATGCGCTATTCTATCAATTGCCCAACAATAATTTGTCTACCCACTGTATTCTATCTTCAAGAGAGAAGCGTCCAACGAAAACTATGGCCCCCGGATCTACCCAAATTATATTACGAAAACTAAAAAAATATTGCTGCCACTTTTTTTTGTTATTATATTGATATTTATATTATCTATCTATCACTAGTTAATCCTTGCAAGTAACGAGTTCAAGGGGCTTGACAACCCTCTTGCCTGTGTTGGCTGCAAATGTTTGGTTCTTGATACGTCTCCAATGTATCGATAATTTATGAAGTATTCATGCCATATGCACCTATATTTAAAATATTTTTATCTGACTTTGATGCACTTTTTGTGATTCATTTAGAACTAACCCGAACTAACGTTGTTTTCAGCATAATCACCGTGGTGTTATTTTTTGTTCACAAAATGAAAGTTCTCGGAATTGCTTGGAACTTTTTGACGATTTTTTCTGGACTATATGAGCAATATTGGAGCGAAGAACCACCAGAGGGGATACACCTATGGGCCACAAGGCAAGATTGCGTGCCCACCCCCTTGGCGCGCCCAGATGCCTTGTGGTCCCCATGTGGCTCCGTTGCACGTGATTCCAACGCTGGAAAATCCTATATATACCAAAATCCTTCGAAATTAGGGGAGAACATACGCTCCGCCACAACCAATCTCTCTACCGATGAAAAACCAATCTGGATCCTTCCAGTGCCTTGCCGGATAGGGAAAATCATCTCCGGTGGCAATCTTCATTATCCCGGTGGAGGCCATGACAATGAGGGAGTAGTTCACCCTCGGGGCTGAGGTTGTGTATCAGTAGCTATGTGTTCAAACCCTATTTCTCGTGTTCCTGATATGCACGCTATTGATGTATCATGGGCTTTGTTAATATAGTTGGATAATACGGTGTTCTTTCATTTTTATCTTGTTGTGATGAATTGAACCTTTGTCTTTGAGATCTTGTTATGTTGGATTGAACATTGGGTTTGAGCACACTTGATGTATGTCTTGCATGCGGATAACCATAGTGAGATTGGGGTATTCTATTGATTCACTTGATATATTTTATGGTATCAACATGCGGATTCTGGTGACCTTGGGGATCTATGCATAGGGGTTGATTGCACGTTTTCATACTACGTTCTCCGATAGAAATCTTTTGGTACTCTTTGAAGTTCTTTGTGTTGGATTGAATACGATGAATCTGATATTGTTTGTTGCAGCTCATATAATTATCCCATGGATACTTGAGGTGACATTGGAGTATCTAGGTGACATTAGGGTTGATTGATATGTATCATGGGTGTTATTCTAGTACGAACTCTAGGGATGTTTGTCACACTTATAGGAATAGCTCAAAAGATTGATCAGAGAGAATAACTTTGAGGTGATTCGCTGCCTACAACAATTTAATATTATGTTCTCCGCTAATTACGAACTTTGGAATGATTCTTTGTTGCACGTTGAGGGATGATCATATGATTCTACTATGTTAGCATTGTTGAGAGATTGGAATAGTGAAAGTATGAACCATAGGCCTTATTTCCAAGCATTTATAAAAACAATTTCTCACTGTTTTCCACTTGCTACCTTGTTCTTTCCATATTTTAAGATTACGAAATATAATCCACTATCCATTCTACACTTCTATCACCTTCTCTTCGGTAAACTACTGCACCTATATAATTTGCCATTGTATTGGCTGTGTTGAGGACACAAGAGATTTCTTGTATTTGACTGAAGGGTTGTTTGAGAGAAGCCATATTCATCCTACACCTCCCATGGATTGATAAACCTCAGTTCAGCCACCTTAGAGAAATTTGTTGCTGTCCTACAAAACTCTGCACTTGAAGTCCCAACAACGTCCATAAGAATAAAGTTGCACCGAGAGTTGAGTGCTTGAAGGTATATCTTTAGAACTTGAAATTAATAAAATTAGTTTCTTGTTTTTCACTAATTTAGTTTTAAAAAAAACTACAAAAAATATGGAATTTAGGTTGTCTCATTCGCTTCGTCTTTATAATGTCTTTCGTGAAAATGATGGTTCAGAAAATTATGCTCAATTGTTAGAGGAAGAATTTATAAAAATAATAATTTCAATTCCTTGAATGATGAGCATAATAGTAATACTATTAGTATGAATTCTCTGAATATCCATGATGCTAATGATATGAAAAACCACAAGATTCGGGATGCTAAGTTTGATGAAGATGATATTTTTAGTCCCCCAAGTTTTGATGAGCAAATTTATTATGATGAAAGAATGCCTCCTATTTATGATGATTATATTGATGAAAGTGGATTTGGAAGAGTGTCAACTCTAGGTACTAATGATCCCGCTATTTTTGAGGGTGTTGAATCTTTTCATAATGATAAAAGTGTATTTAGATTGGTCATGTCTTTATTAGGTGATGAGTCCATTGTTTTGGAATAGGCTTCAATTGACTATGACAACAAAGTTGCTACCTATGATGATTATGGTGATGACATGTGTGCTATAAAGAATAATTATAACAATGAAACTTGTCATCATGACTTTAATTTTCATTTGGATCATATCAATCAAGTATCTCATGATGGTTATTTTGTTGAGTTTGCTCCCACTATTATGAATGATAAGAAGTTTGCTTGTGTGGGTAGTAATAAAAGTTTTGTTCTTGTGGATCATGGAAAGAATCCTTCATGTGATAGTTATATTGTTGAATTCCTTCATGATACTACTAAAAACTATTATGAGGGGGGAACATATGCTTGTAGGAAATGCAATAATGCCAAGTTTCCTCTGTGTGTGTTCAAAGTTTTAAAGTTATGCTTGTTTTTCCTTCCTATGCAAATTAGTTCTTGCTACAATAAATTGTTTGCTTGCAAAATTCCTATGCATAGGAAGTGGGTTAGACTTAAATGTGCATGTAATGTGATTCATGATGCTCTCTTGCATATTTCAAATACGATTCTTATGTGAGAATCATTGAAATCATCATGCCTAGCTAAAAGGCATTACAGAAAATTCCTTATTGAGAGATGTAAGTGCATCTAGTGCCCCTTAGTGACTTTGGTGGATTGAAGACTTCTAGGTTAAGAGACTGATATTTTTGTGAGTATACATAGGCTCTATAAGTCAGTGAGGAGTTTGAGTTATTCAAATAATATCGACCCCTAAAAATGTATGCCTTCGGGTGAATACTTTGGTCATTCCTTGAAGACTTTGATCACGAAGAAACTGTGAATAAATTGATATTCCTCATGAAGATATTCAAGAAGAGGAATTCGGTGTGTCCCGAAGAAAATGCTCTGAAGTATTTGAAGCTTGAAGATTTACTCTTTCTATTTCATTTTCTTCATTCTTGAGTCATAGTGACACCGTACTGCTAAAGGGGGTCGAGGTAAAACTAAGGAAATAATTTCCTCATGATACTCAACTCAAATCTACACCTACCAGATCCTCCAAGTGAGGAAACATGAGAGACTTGAGGACTTTCACAGTTGAAAGTTCCGACCGTTGTCGCGCCGCGCGCCACCTGTCCCAAATCTTATCCACCAAACGGTCATATCTTTGGGGGCATCAATGTCATATCATGTCGGGATGCTCCCAGGCTATAAATAGCCACCCCCACAACCACTAGCTGGTTGGCTGCTCCGAGAGAATGTGACACATGTTATTTAGAGCAACCCAATTCCTCGAGGACTTTGAGCGAAAATCATCAAGTGAGGAAAAACCCCAAACACCCAAACCAAAACCCAAAAACCGAAGTGATTGAGCATCACTGAAGAGATTGTTCCTGTGTGGAACTGACGCTTGTTACCTTTGAGAACTGTGCATCCTCCATACGGTTAGTTATCATGGTGTAGAGCATCTAGCATTCAATTGTGGATCGTTGGGTGACTGAGTTCGTGAGGGTTTGAAAATCTGCCCTGAAGCCTTACCACGAGTGTTGCGCAAGGACCGTGTGTCCTTACCTCAAGGAGAATATGATAGGGAATGTGTGTCCTTTGGTTTCAATACCAGGCCGCTCCAAACCAGATGTACAACTGTCACAGCAGTTCGAACTGGTCATCAACCACTGTCTTCATCGAGCTACTAGTTCTATTTCATCATCCATTTTCATTTCCTCAATTTCATGTTGAAGACTTTCATCTATACTGTTTGAAGAATTTAAGTGAATACTTTCTCCTAATTCCTCACATCAAATTCTTCACCTGAGTTATTCGTCACCTGCTTATCCTGTATACGTGACGTGTGCAAACCAAACCCATCAATTCACTGTGTGTACATTGTTGTAGTCGCTTTTGCATATCTGTCTAAGTACTATTTCCGCTGAACTCAGTTCATGACCGAGGACTTTCCTCACTAGGAATTTCCTCTGATGAATTTGTAAAAATTGCCTATTCACCCCCGTCTATTCGATATAATGCACTTTCAATTGGTATCAGAGAAAGGTACTCATTTATTCTATGTGATTTTGGTTTAACCGCCTGGAGCTTTAGTTATGTTGACCGCAGGTATGATCAAGGTTATTGCGGGTTGTCCTACCTTTGAAGGAAAGGATTTCCCTTACTAGAAGAACAAGATGCAAATTCATTTTGAAGCAATTGACAACGATCTCTGGTACATTGTGGAAAATGGTGTTCCCTCTGTAACTTCAACTATCACTGTCGCTGATGTGAACAAATTCAAGCAACTCGACTCGCAAGCGAAGACTATGATCTATGGCCATCAGAGCAATGGTTAGTATGGCAGAGAGAGTGCTTTGGGATTTGTGAAGATTATCTAGGAAAGGTTGTCCAAGGAAAATGAGGGAGTCTCCACACAGCGTGACTCTCGAGTTTATGTTCTTGGCAATCTCTTCAACCGCTTCAAGAGACTGGATAATGCAAGCTGCCAAGATACCCATGATCGCCTCACTCACATCTCCAATGAGCTTCAGGCTCTTGGAGACACAGATATCACAGAGCATGAAGTCATGTAGAAACTGCTACGATCTCTTGATCCATCATTTGACACACTAGTTCTAATAATCCAAGAACGAAGAGACTACAAGATGCTTGATCCTGCTGATATACTTGAGAGACTCAACACTCATGTATTCCAACAAGAAAAGAAGAAAGACCTTTATGGACCAAGCTACTCAAGACCTCGTGTGCTGAAGGCAAAGGCTGTTTCCTCATCTGAAGAAGAAGAATCCGACTACAGTCTTGGTTATCCTGAAGAACTTGGTCAGGAACTTGCTATGCTCGTGAAAAAATTCCAGAAGTTCACAAAGCGTGGCCAGTTTGGATAGTCTTCTAGAAGAGATATGAGGAAATCAAAATCTTCACGTGAGGACTACAAGAAAAGAACCTGCCATAAATGCAAGAAATTCGGTCACTACATTGATGATTGTCCTTGCAGGGTGAAGGAATCAAGGAATAAGAAGTACAAGGATGACAGTTCTGACGACTCGAAGAAAAAGAAGAAATCTTCAAAGTACTCATCTTCAAAGTACTCATCTCACAACTAGACAAGTTTTTGAAAGGCTTGGGCACTCATTGGTAAGGAAATGGATTCTGAAGAAGAATCTGAGGAATGTGGTGAATAGAGGTTCTGAAGTGGAGTTAGATTTTGGTGTGGCAAGTCTTGGACTGGCTACCACATTCGTCAGCAAGTCCATCTTCAACCTTGAAGAAAATGACAACGTCAACAACACTAATGACTATGATGATGACTTTGCTCCCACCTATTGGTTCATGGCAAAAGGTTCAAAGGTACCAAGCCACACATCCTCTTCTGACTCTAGTGAATGTCAACGTGATGATTATCAAAAACCTAGTTACTATAAACTTGCCAACATTGCCACTAAGCAACAAAGTGCTATTGAAAAGCTTCACAACCTGCTAGACAAAAGTGATGATTTGTTGAATAATGAAATGAATCGTACTCAAATCCTCACGGAAGATTCTCAAGGTCTTCAGTCTAGATTTGATAGTCTTCAAGATCGTTATGGTACACTCTTGGCTGATCATGAGAAGCTTTCCTATGAATTTCTTCAAAGTTAGCTAGATATTGAGAAGCTGAAAATGTCCTATGATGATCTTCGAATGGAAAATGATTCATTGCTTGCTCAATAGATCAGTAGCGCTCAGGAAGAAATCATTCCACCATGTCTGAAATGCATCGAATGTGAAACTGCTAATTCTTCACCGAAACCTCAGATTCTTCTATCGCTACAAATTCTTCAACTGTTCATGTGGCATCTAATTCTTCACTTGAGGAAACCAAAAATGTTACTAACAAAATTGCAGGATTGAAGGAATTGTATGTGACAGGCATATACAAAAGTCTCAAAGGGCATCAAACCCTTTGCGATGTGCTCAAAAAGCAGATTCTGAACAGGAACCCGAGGAAAGAGGGCATTGCCTTTGATAGGAAACTGAACGTTGATGGGTCATACTGAAAACCTTAGAAGTACACCAAAACCTCAAGGGTTTCTACAAAAGGACCTCCCATTTGATCCATCAACTCTGATAGTCTTTGCATGTGAAATATCTCATTCCTCTGATGAGTCACTTGACTCCAACTATAAACTGTTAAAAAATCAAGCTGGTGAAGTATTTGCTCGATATGTTGGAACTAACTCCAGGAATGGGCCACCCGTGAGGAAAATTTAGGTTCCCAAAAGCTGCTTGGAAAGTCTTCAGGTGAATATCCTCATGACACCACCAGTGAAGAACAGGAACCCCAGATCAAATTCCTCAGGTGGACCGAAGTCTTTACAAGGATCAAATTCCTCAAATGGTCAAAACAATGCTCATACTCGCACTAATGCTTCTGATGTAGGGAAACTACAAGGGGCATGAATATGTGCACTATTCCTCAAATGAGTACGTACATAAGTCCTCAAAGAATTTATCTACCTATTCAGTTGAGTACTCTAACCCCCTACTGTGAAGAGAAGTGCATTAGATTTAATGCCTCCATTCTCTTATGGTGGTTGCAGGATGATGAACTCTTTATCAGCCCTTCAGATGTGGGTGGTGTAGAAATCAGACTAATCACTTCTGCAGGTCACGTCTCTAGATGAAAGTCACCATGTGAATTATTTGCTGGAGACCTGAGGAAATTTCTTGATAGGACACATGCTAAATCATGATGAAATGATCTATAATTTCACACGTCCTCATTATGTCCTCAAATTTATTTGTGAAGAAATTCAAGTCTAATGGAAATGATATCATATTGTTCAATCTGAAGCATATGAGATGGTAACCAGTACTAATTCATCTGCAGGATGATCACCCCAAGAACACACATTGGGTTCTTGACAATGGATGTACAAATCACATGACTAGTGATAAAAACTTATTGATGAATATCCCACTTACTCCATCACCTCTGAAGCATATCACCTACGCTGACAAAGGTAAAAGCAAGGTATTTGGACTTGGTAAAGTGCCTATTTCTAAGGATAGGCACATGGAGAAAGTCATGCTTGTCAAATCCCTTGGGTTTAACCTGATGTCATACTATGCTTTGTGATCTTGATATGATTGTTATCTTTGGAAAATATAGATGTGTAGTCGTCATGGAATCTGAGAAATCCAAAGTCTTCGAAGGCTTTAGGAGAGGAGACTTGTATATTGTTGACTTCTCTAGAGGTCCTCAACCAGCCACGTGTCTACTAGCAAAAACCTCAGAAGGCTGGCTATGTCATCGACGACTTGGTCATGCAGGCATGAGGAATTTGCACACACTAGCAATGAGGAAGCATGTCATTGGCATCGAAACCGTTAAATTCCTCAAGGATCATCTCTGCGGGACTTGTGATCCTGGAAAGATGACCAGATCCAAACACCCCTCAAATACAATCATGACTACTACTCGTCCGTTTGAATTGCTTCATATGGATCTCTTTGGACCTTCTCATTATGCTACTCTAACCAATGCGGCATCTCTATATGGCTTAGTCATCATTGACGATTATTCTCGTTATACTTGGGTGCACATCATTGTGTATAAAACTCACGTGCAGGAAGTCTTCAAATAATTTTCCTCAAGGGCCTCGACGAACTTTGGCATCAAGATCAAACACATCAGGAGTGACAATGGGACAGAATTCAAGAATACAGGCCTTGATCATTATCTTGACGAACTTGGTATTACTCGCGAATTGTTTGCTCCTTATACTCCTTAACATAATTTCATTGTTGAGCGCAAGAACATGACTCTGGTTCAAATGGCATGGACTATGCTTGAAGAATATCAGACTCCTCCTTGCTTTTCTCCCGAGGCAATCAACACTGCTTTTCGCATCATAAACATGGTATATCTTCACAAATTCCTCAAGAAGACCTCATAGAAACTCCTCACAAACAAGAAACCCAATGTAAGTTATTTCAAAGTCTTTGGTGCAAGATGCTGGATTAGAGATCCTCGCCATAGCTCAAATTTTGCACCTAAAGCACATGTGGGTCTTATGCTCGGTTACGGAAAGGACTCGCACACCTACAGAGTCTTTAACACCTATCACAACAAGGTTGTTGAAACTGTAGATGTGCGGTTCGATGAAAATAACGGCTCGCAAAGAGAGCAATTGCCTCCGGTCACAGATAAACTGACTCATGAGGAAGCTATTGAGCACAAGGCTACTGAAGATATCATTCCTACTGAGGTACAATCTCCTATTGAAGAATTCGTCCCCAACAATGATGAAATTCAGGCGGGTGCACGTGAGGAAATTTCTCGAGATCAAATTCCTTAGCCCAACCAAAGTCTTCAACCAACCCATCCGAGGATTGCAAATGAAGTAGAAATTAACAAAATCCTTGATGCCATCAATGCGCGAGGTACCCTCACTCGCTCAAAAGCTTCACATTTAGTTAACTTTTGTGGGCATTTCTCCTTTGTGTCTATCACAGAACCCTCAAAAGTTGATGCAGCCTTCATGGAACCTGAGTAGATTCAAGCCATGCAAGATGAACTTCTTCAGTTCAAGCTAAATGACGCATGGAACTCGTCAAAAGACCTGATCCTCGCAAACACAATATCATCGGCACCAAGTGGATCTACCTAAACAACCAATAAGAGGATGGTCATGTTGGGAGGAACAAGGCACGACTTGTAGCCCAAGGCTACACACAGGTTGAAGGAATTGAGTTTGATGAAAATTTTGCACCTGTTGCAAGACTTGAAGCTGTTCGTATATTGCTTGCTTATGCTAACCATCACAATATTACACTATATCAAATGGATGTGAAAAGTGCATTCCTCAATGGTAAGCTTGAGGAAGAAGTATATGTTGCTTAGCCCCAGGTTTTGAAGGCCCGAAGCATCCAAACAAAGTCTTCGGGCTCAAAAAGGCACTCTATGGCCTCAAGCAAGCCCCTCGGGTGTGGTATGATACATTGAAGGAATTCATTGTGAAGAAAGGCTTCAAAACCGGTTCACTCGATCCCACTCTTTTCACAAAATCCTATGATAATGAACTCTTTGTACGCGAAATATATGTGAACAATATTATCTTTGGTTGTACTGACAAACATTATAGTGACAAATTTGCCTATATGATGGGTAAAGAATATCAAATGTCTATGATGGGGGAGCTGAAATTCTTCCTAGGTCTTCAAATTCGTTAACAACACAATGGCATCTTCATCTATCAAGAGAAATACCTCAATGATGTCCTGAAGAAATTCGGCATGAATGAATGCAAAGGCGTCAAAATTCCTATGCCTACCAACGGTCATCTCTCCACTGACGAAAATGGTATAGATTTCGATCAGCAGGTCTATCGCTCTATGATTGGCTCTTTATTGTACATATGTGCATCCAGGCCAGACATTATGCTTAGTGTTTGCACGTGGGTACATTTCCAAGAAAAACCGAAGGAATCACGCCATAAGGCTGTGAAACATATTCATCGATGTATAGCTCACACACCAACACTTGGATTATGGTATCCGAAAGGCTCAAATCTTCACCTCGTTGGATATTCTGATTCTGATTACGCTCGTGACCATGTGGATCGCAAGTCAACATGAGGCACATGTCATTTCCTCAGACGCTCCTTAGTCAGTTGGTCCTCAAAGAAGTAGAAGTCTGTATCACTCTCCACTGATGAAGTTGAATACATTGTTGCTGGATCTTGCTGTGCTCAAGTGTTGTGGATGAAGCAAACCCTCGAGGACTACGACACCAACATGAAGAATTTGCCCCTCTACTTCAACAATGAGAGTGCAACAAGATCGCCTACAACCCATTACAACACTCGGAGACCAAGCACATCCAGATTCGTCATCATTCTCTTCATGATCATGTACTCAAGGGCAACATCATCATCGACCACGTGAAGACTGAACTAGCAGATATCTTCACTAAGCCCTTGGATGAGAAAAGGTTTTGCAAGTTGCGGTGTAAGCTAAATGTCCTAGAGTCTTTGAATATTCTGTAAAAATGCACACATCGTAACACTTCTGCAAAATTGATGACTTAGATGCGCAACACATGATTTAACATTTTTCTTCAATCAATGAAGAATAACACTCTAAGTGTGAAGAAATTAATTACGAATTTGATTCTCAGGGCCCTACGACAATTGTACGCGGCGCCTGAAATCATCATTCTCATATGGTGGGTCGCACCACCACCAAAATTTCAAATTCTTCAAATTCAAAATTCTTCAAAGTTGAAATTCTTCAAAACTGAGACTTTTTACAAATTCCTAATTTTTTTCAAAGTCTTCAAAATTTTCTGGTGATCTTCAATGACTATATATACATATATATTAGCTTTCTATGCCCTCAACAACATTCACTTATTGCTATGTTTTCAAGTTGGATTTTCATCTAAGTGAATGTGATCGGACCCGACTCCCCTCTATGCTAAGCTCAACCCAAACTATTCTCTATTCTTCATATGCGTTCTAATTAACACTTGTTCAAAGTCCTCACCGAGTCCTTGTTAGCTAAAGAATATGCTACAAAATCCTCGAAAAATTTAAACTTAAACTTTTCTGCCATTACCGCTCTAACTGCACCCACTACTCACAATATGATAACCACTATCTCCACCGCTTCATACGTGGGTAACACGTGCCATGCGGAGAGGAAAGGGCAGGGGCATATCGGTCCAAAAGTTTTGCTTTGGACCATTTTCACCCGAGCTATAAATAGCCCCTTACCCCCTCAAGTGAAATCTCTTCCTCTAGCTTTCATATTTCCCCACTCGACCTCTACCCTAGCGCCTTGATGTCAGCTATGCTAATGCACAAAAGTCCTTCCAATGGCGCCAAAAACAGGTGTGTCGACGGCACCAGGAATCCTTCAGCTGCGGCTACTCCTTAAGGGACTTCCTAGGCAAGTATGCACGGGATTTCCCCCATGTCCTTGGAGCCTTGCGTTGGTGTTCCCTTGAAGCGGAAAGCGTGATGTAGCAGAGTGACGGTAAGTATTTCCCTTAGTTTGAGAACCAAGGTATCAATCCGGTGGAGGAGTATCTCAAGATCCTGCACAAACAGAAAAGCTTGCTCCCAACGCTATGAAGGGGTTGTCAATCCCTTATAGATTGTTTGCCAAGTGAGAACTGAAAGCAACAAAGTAACAAAGCAAAGTAAAAGCGGAGGTGTAAACGATGGATGTGAATAGACCCGGGGGCCGTAGTGTTTACTAGTGGCTTCTCTCATGAAAGCAAGTAGACGGTGGGTGAACAAATTACTGTCGAGCAATTGATAGAACCGCGCAAAGTCGTGACGATATCTATGCAATGATTATATCTATAGGTATCACATCCAAAACAAGTAGACCGATACTATCTGAATCTACTACTATTACTCCACACGTCGACCGCTATCCAGCATGCATCTAGTGTATTAAGTCCATAAGAACAGAGTAACGCCTTAAGCAAGATGACATGATATAGAGGGATAATATCAAACCAATGATAAAACCCCATCTTTTTACCCTTGATGGCAACTACTTGATGTGTGCCTTGCTGCCCCTACCGTCGCTCGGAAAGGTCACCACATGGTAGAACCCAAAACCAAGCACTTCTCCCATTGCAAGAATCATAGATCTAGTTGGCCAAACAAAACCCAAGACTCGGAGAGACTTACAAGGATATCAAATCATGCATATAAGAAATCAGCAAAGACTCAAATATATATCATAGATAATCTGATCACAAATCCACAATTCATCGGATCTCGACAAACACACCGCCAAAGAAGATTACATCGGATAGATCTCCATGAAGATCATGGAGAAATTTGTATTGAAGATCCAAGAGAGAGAAGAAGCCATCTAGCTACAAACTACGCACCCGTAGGTCTGAAGTGGACTACTCACGAGTCATTGGAGGGGCGATGATGATAATGAAGAAGCCCTCCAACTCCAAAGTCCCCTCCGGTAGGGCGCCGGGAATGGTCTCCAGATGATATCTCGCGGAAATGGAAGCTTGCGGCGGCGGAAAAGTATTTTCGAGGCTCCCCTGATTTTTTGCGGAATATTTGGGAATTTATAGGCGAAAGACCTATCTTAGGGGGCGTCCAGGGAGGCCACAAGTCTGCCCACCGCCGCCTCCCCCCTGGTGTCGGAGTGGGGGCTTGTGGGCTCCCTAGAGCCCACCTGGCATGGCCCAAAGGCCCCTTGATCTTCTTCCGTTCGGGCAAAAATCATTTCGGGGTTTTTCTTCCTTTTGGACTCCGTTCCAAAATCAGATCTGAAAAGAGTCAAAACACGGAAAAAACAGGAACTGGCACTTGGCACTGAATTAATAAGTTAGTCCCAAAAAAGATATAAAAGGTACATAAAACAACCGAAGAAGACAAGATAACAGCGTGAAACCATCAAAAATTATAGATACGTTTGAGACGTATCACGCCTTCACTGGGAATCTTCATTGCCGGTGAGGAACAACTCCGTTGCCTCGACTTTGCCATCACCGGACTCACGCCGACTGGATCTCCCCCAGCCATCGCTGTAGCTGTCTGGAGTTGCCGAGTTAGGGCACTCGAGATCTGAACTGACGAGCTTCATTTTTTGACTTCCTCGGTTCGTCGTGTTCTTCACACAGGGTAATTAAAATCTAATTTTACAGCCCCTCTTGATCCATTTATTTTCCTTAGACCTGTGAAATCTGTTATTCCTTCAAAAATCCTTCAGATGATCACAATCCATGTCTAGAACACCTGATCAATTTCTCTAAGTTACTAAATTCTTCACGAGATTCCTCAATTGCGTACATTTCTGAATCTGCACAACTGTGGAACCCAAGATTAGAATGCTTAGGGAAATTCGTCAACACTGTATTGGTCAAATTCTCCACCATGAGTCATTTTTCAAATTCCTCAAATTAGAGAACGCGTATGACCTCTCCAAATTTTTCGCACCTATACTCCGTTCACAGGTACAAAATGTCAGCTGATGAATCACTAATTTCTCATCAACTTAACTCATTTGCAGCGTTCCTTGAAGAACATATACCTGTGTCATCAGATTCCTCCAGAATACAAATTCCTCGACAAAGTCTTCAACTGAAGAAAATGGAGGATGACAAGCAACAGAAGGGTGGCAAGAAGCCGGAAAAGAACACTGCCTTTGATATTCCCGATGACATCTATGCTGACTATTGCACATCCGATGAAGAATTGTATGGGAAAGAAACATCTACGAAGCGTAAGCTCAGGCTTCAAAAGATTGAAAGGAGATGGGCTCACGAGTGGAAGAGATATAGGTATGTCACTCCTAAGTATGCCAAGAAGTTGCCGTCAAACCTCCTTGCTCCAGACCTCCTCTGGAACCGCAACAAACTGCCCATCCCTCAAGCAAGGTCACAATTGAAGACTATCCTGATGAGAAGTCCAAGTATTTGGCAAAACTAAGGAAAAAGGCCAAAGAAGTTGTGAAGAAGTTTAATGAGGATTTTGTTGCTGCAGCTGCTGCTGCCTCCTCGTATGTTGTTGAGGCTTTTGCCATAGAACAATCTCCCAAGAAGGCACTCGTGAAGAAATCTAGTGTCAAACCAAAGTCCTCAACAACAGTGTCCAAAGAGAAAAATCCTCACACAGAGTGAACTGAGGCTGCAAAGTCATCAACGGCGGCAAAGTCCTCAGCTGCAACAAGGTCTTCACTTTCTCGGTAGCCCCGGTCTAGTGAACAACCAACAGGGACTTCAATTCGCTCAAAACCATTAGCTTCTGGTACTGCCCAGAAGTCCTCAAGTGGCATACCGAAGACAAAGATAACTGTTGGGTGAGGAATTAGTCCCCGTCCTAACAGAGTTGTCCTCAATGTTCCCTCTCCATCAGAGGAAAGTGATAAATATGATGAGGAAACCCTTCAAGCCATCATCAGAAACAAGCAATAAAGGGTGGCACAAGCTAAGGGTTCCACCATTCCCCTCGCACTGGATCCGTAGGTGGTACTAAATTTCATCGATCTTGTGTACAAGGATCCCAACACACCCATTGATGACTTACACCTTACACCTGGACCTAGTCACATCTCACATGGTGGACTCATTCATCAATGAAGAAATATAGAAGGCTCATCAAACCAAACAAGCTTAGAAAGAAAATGTTCAAAAGGAGAAGTTTTTCCAACAAAATCTTCTAACCTTGACGCTAGAGCAACTTGTCTCCACTCAAGCTGAGCTGAAAACCCTCACTGACAAGTACACAAGTCTTCAAGCTGCCAGTAAGGGAGTCAAAGTAAGGTTTGTCAAGGCCGCTACTAAAGCCAATGTTGAGTACAACAACAGGGTTGCTGTCCCAGCACAACCATCAATTCCTCAGGCCAGGTACACTATAGACCTAGATGATGAAGATGAAGAACGTGCAGCTGATGCACCTACTGCTGATACACCCGCTGCTGAGGAACCTGGAGTTGATCAAATTGCTGAAGAATCTGC
The DNA here is from genome assembly GCF_904849725.1 of Hordeum vulgare subsp. vulgare. Taxonomy (NCBI): domain Eukaryota; kingdom Viridiplantae; phylum Streptophyta; class Magnoliopsida; order Poales; family Poaceae; genus Hordeum; species Hordeum vulgare. Next base: position 384,325,660 of record NC_058524.1, on the reverse strand, counting down.
CAGGCCTGCAACTGCATATGCAATGCCTGAAGAAAATGCACCTTCACCAAAGTCTTCAAAGGTGAAGAAAGTGGCACTTCCTTCTGCATCAGAAGTGAAGAAAACAAAAGCAACTGAGAAGGAAGCTAAGAAGAGAAAGGCATCAACACCTTCAAAGTCTTCAGAGGAAAATTCCACAAGACTTTGCCTACCTATTCATCTACTCCAATCGATGCAACTCCTCTCGGTGTTGCACCGTCATACATGATTGTACCATTTGACGAACATGTCATTCAAGATAGGGATGAGGAAATGGATGAAAATCGGTCTGCTGCTTCCACACCCATAGATGAGGAAATTCAAGCTGATGAAATTCCTCAAGGCTCAACTCCTCCTTCTCAGAACCCTAAGATGACTACTGAAGAAAAGGAGGACGATGTGGACATTGGCTGCAACAGACCTGTGATCCATGATGACTTTTGGGAACAGGCTCATCCAAACTCACCAATGGTCCCTCCAATTACTCAAATCCCTGAATCCCCTACCGCCACTAAAGTTATGACTCGCTCTAAAGAAAAGAGCAATCCAATGAAGTCTGCTCCTACTATGGAATCAGCTGCATGAGCTGATGAAAATGAAAATGTTGAAGGAACTGTTGTGCCCGCAACTGATACACTGACTCAGCATATTCCTCAAACTGAAGAACATGTGCCTGAAGACTCTGCTCCAACACAAAATGAAGAATCTGCTAGTGAACCACATGTTGCAAATCCCGAGACATCAGTTGTGGTGGCTCAACCTCAAGCAGGAAATAAACGAAGACTAGGAGGCCGCTTCAAGCCAAATATTCAGCCAAAGGGAATCAAACCATACAAAGGAAAAAGGCCAACGTTTGACAGGGCTCAATTCTTTGATGAACATCATTACTTTGTTGCCCCCAGTCCATATGGATCTCCTCAGTAGAAACGCAGCAGATTTTGGACTCAAAGTCACATGAACTACTACAGTGTTGTGCTCTTTGACACAGAAAGGGTCTTTTCTCACATGCATATTCCTCATCTCGATATGGAGGAAAATCTCTCATATGAACCAGTCCTGAGAGTTCTTCACGATTCTGGCCTGCTGCAATTTTACACAGACATTTGTGACTGGAATGAAGAAATAATTCTTCAGCTCTATGCTACGCTGCACCTCTGAGGAGATCCTCAAGATGTCAACACATGAGTTATGGATTGGACGACACAGGGCACAAACTTCAAAGCCCGTGCAACTGAATTGCTTCAGGCTCTTCCTGTGCCAATACCCTCACATGGTGCCAGATGCATATATGATGAACCTCAACTCGGAGATCACTATATGCAATTCCTCATGAAACCATTGGCACCTGGACATCCCCCAAGAAGCAAATTCCTCACGAAGGCATTAATCTATGTGCCAAGGACAGTCTATCGCATTGTGGCCAAGACTTTGTCCTATCAAGAGTCATGATTCAAATGCTGAAGAAATAGTGGGTATCATGAAGAACTTTCTCTTTAACATCATACATGGAATCCCCATAAATCTTCATGATTTCTTCCTGAGGACTTTGTCCCACTCCGCTCTCTCACCACTTGATTTGAAGCCTTACGCAACATGGATCATGAAATTCATCACAAAGAGGCCAGGTATTCGATACAAGGCTGACATTCTGAATAATCAGACTTATCTTCCTCCAATTGAAGTCGTCAAGACCTCCTTTGATTAAATTGAAGGAAAAGGCAAATCAGTGATTGATGAAGGCACAAGGCCCCTTGATGGACAATTTTGCAAACCAGCATCATATTCCACTAATGGTGACGCTGTATCCCAAGAACCACCAAGCCCAACTGCACCACGCATGATGACTGACCATGAGCTACTACTAAGTCTTCATTAGAAGGTTGATTGCAACCACAAATGAGTCAAGCGTCGGGTTGGAGAAATTGTGACAGACCTCAATGCAACCGGGAATGTAGTGAAGAAAAATCACTACTACCTGCATGAGATTTTTGATCGCACGTGGGCTATTCTGTCTCACCACAAGACTCCTAAGGAAGTGCAGATATGGAGTTCCAACAAGACTTTGACTGGTCCCGGCCTTCGCAGAAGAAGTTCAAGAAGATCCATGTTCCTCATCTAGTGACCAGCTCATTTTGTTCAACCCGCACAACACATGAAGTTGAAGACGTTGATCATACTGCTGCAACGGCCGACCCCAGCGCTCCTCCTCCGACTCAGAAGTGAATTTCTTCAAAGGTGTTAGCCCTCATTTCTTGTCCCTTTTCGTCACTTGATGACAAAGGGGGAGAAATCTGAGTTAGTCTTCTAGCGGGTCTACTTATGGGCTATTATAAACTTTATTAAGTTACAAACTCTTGTTCTTCTAAAGTTTTTGCTGTAATGAGTTGTAACTTAAGCCCGGTGGTGGCCTGACGCTTTTAAACATTTTTTTTTCTCGCATGCTTATTCTTCAAATTGTTCAAATGCATACATACTGAATTTCGTCAAACACCATTTTTCATCATGCATTTCAAATTCCTCATACTATATGTTAAATGCATGCATGAATTACAAGATATAGGCGGAGATCTCCATGATATAAATCATCAATATGCATTTGCAGTCCAAAGCAAATTCTTCAAATATGCACATTTTTAGGGGGAGTTTCTCTATATCTTCCAATCAAATTCCTCAAACTTTGTACTTACAGTTCATATTTTTTATCCCCTTTGAAAATTTAACTTATTTGTCATCAACCACCAAAAAGGGGGAGATTGTAAGTGCATCTAGTTCCCCTTGGTGATTTTGGTGGATTGAACACTTATAGGTTAAGATAATGATATGTTTGTGAATATACACACGCTCTATAAGTTGGTGAGCAGTTTGAGTTATTCGAATAATATCGCCCCTAAAAATGTATGTCTTCGGGTGAAATCTTTGGTCATTCCTTGAAGACTTTGATCGCGAATAAATTGCGAAGAAATTGATATTCCTCATGAACACATTGGAGATGAGGATTTCCGTGTGTCCCCAAGAAAATGCTTTGAAGACTTTGATGCTCGAAGATTTACTCTTTCTATTTTATTTTCTTCATTTTTTAGTCATAGGAACACTGTACTGTTAAAGGGGGTCAAGGTAAAACAATTGAAAGAATTTCCTCCTGATGCTCAGCTCAAACCTACACCTACCAGATCCTCCAAGTGACGAAACATGAGAGACATGAGGGCTTTCATAGTTGAAAGTTCCCACCCTTGCCGCGCTGCGCGCCACCTGTCCCCAATCTTATCCACCCAACGGTCATATCATTGGGGGCACTAATGTCATACCATGTCGGGATGCTCCCATGCTATAAATAGCCAGCCCCACAACCACTAGCTGGTTGGCTGCTCCAAGAGAATCTGACACCTGTCATTTAGAGCAACTCATTTCCTCGAGGACTTTCCGCAAACATCATCAAGTGAGGTAAAACCCCAAACACCCAAACAAAAACCCGAAAACCAAAGTGATTGAGCATCATTGAAGAGATTGTTCCTGTGTGGAACCGACACTTGTTACCTTTGAGGATGGTGCATCCTCCAGACGGATAGCCTCATGGTCTAGAGCATTGAGCAGTCAATTATGGATCGTCGGGTGTCGGTGCACAAGATACTGGGGTCTCCTATGCCCTAGACTTGTGCACGGGCACCAGCAACACACCTGGCGGCAAAACACCAAGACAGCCGAAGGGAAGGTAAATCATAACCCACAAGTGTAGGGGATCGCAACAGTTTTCGAGGGTAGAGTATTCGACCAAAATTTGTTGATTGGCCTCAAGGGGAAACGAAAGAATATTCTCAAGTATTAGCAGCTGAGTTTGTCAGTTTCAACTACACCTGAAAGATTAGTGTCTGCAAGCAAAGTATCAGTAGCAAAGAAGTATGATAGCAACGGTGCCAGAAACAGAACTGTTGACGGCAGACTATTCCTAACTGTTGTATCAATGGCGCCAGTGTTGCACGTGGACGGGGAACTATTCTTTCCCGACAACGGTGTCGAAAAAGTCTTGCAACAAGTAACAACAAAGTAGCAAGGAACAGCAGTAGCAGTAGAGTAACAGCAGTAGCAACAATAGTAGCAGCAAAGTAACAGCAGTAGCAGCAAAGTGGCCCAATCCCTTTTGTAGCAAGGCACAAGTCTGGACAGAGTAACATAGCAAGGACCAGTAGTAAAAGACTCGTAGGCAGTGGATCGGTGATGGATGAGTATGACGGATGTGATTCATCATGTAACAGCTATAACACGGAGAGATATGTAACTAGACCCCGTTCGTCAATCTAATGTAGGCATGTATTCCGTATGTAGTCATACGTGATTAGGGAAAAGAACTTGCATGACATCTATTATACATACCTCCCATCGCAGCGGGGTCCTAATGGAAACTACGGGATATTAAGGTTCTCCTTTTAATAAAGAACCGGACCAACGCATTAACACGTGGTGAATACATGAACTCCTTATACTATGGTCATCTCCGGGAGTGGTTCCGGCTATTGTCACTCCAGGGTTGCCGGGTCATAACACATAGTAGGTGACTACAACTTGAAAGATAGCATCTAAAACACACATATATTGGCGACAACATAATAGGTTCAGATCTGAAATCATGGCACTCGGGCCCTAGTGACAAGCATTCAGCATAGCCAAGTAGTAGCAACATCAATCTAGAACATAGTGGATACTAGGGATCAATCCCGTCAAAAACTAACTCGATTACATGATAGATCTCATCCAACTCATCCCCGTCCAGCAAGCCTACGATGAGATTACTCACGAACGGTGAAGAGCATCATGGAATTGTCAATGGAGGAAGGTTGATGATGACGATGGCGACGACTTCCCCTCTCCGGAGCCTGAAACGGACTCTAAATCTGCCCTCCAGATGAAGAACAGGAGGTGGCGGCGCCTCCGTATCGTAAAACGTGATGAAACCTTCTCTCTGATTTTTTTCCGGGCGAGACGGAATAAATAGAGCAGAGTTTGGGGGCGGTGGTGCTACGTGGGCCCCACAAGCCCTCACGGCGCGGCCTAGGTGGGTGGTCGCGGCCTGTGGGCTTGTGGCCCACTAGCACGCCCCCTCCGGTGGATCTTTGTGCAGGTATTTTTCTTTTATTCCACAAAATTTCTCCGTAAATTTTCAGGACATTCCGAGAACGTTTATTTTTGCACAAAAACAACACCATGGTAATTATGCTGAAAACAGCGTTAGTCCGGGTTAGTTACATTCAAATCATGCAAATTAGAGTCCAAAACAAGGGCAAAAGAGTTCGGAAAAGTAGATACAACGAAGATGTATCAGTAAATCTCAAGCTCACCAAGACCACACCCCACCAAAGGTGTGAAGAACCAGCCGAGGCCCCGGCAAGCCCTCCTTGCGGGGAAGACCCACAAGTCCCCGGCAATACCTCCTTGCGAGGAAGACTCGCAAGGCCCCGCCAAGCCCTCCTTGCCAGGAAGACTTGCAAGGCCCCAGCAAGCCCTCCTTGCCGGGAAGATGTCCAAACCCCGGCAAGCCATCCTTGTTGGGAAGGCGGGCTAGGCCACATGCAAGGACGCCAGGCCGGCAGGCTCCCTTCGCCCGCCAGGTGTACCTCCTGCCACAGTGCCACTGACCGCCATCGCTCCAGTGCATCCTTCATGCGCCAGCACAAAGCCCAGGTGTCAACAAACCTGGGTACGTGTCGAAGTCACCTTGATGCTGGTCAGGGGAGCTGCCAAGGCATTTACTGCCCCTGGCACCACAGTAGAAAGATAAGCGGTGAACCCTGTTCACTATGCAACACGTGAGCACACTATTGATGACCCCTTTGCCTATAAAAGGAGGCCCAAGGCTCATTTCTAGGGGTTGGACCTTCTAGGTTTTTAAACTCTCTAATCACCAGCTAAATTACTATAGCAAATAACCCCACAGTAAGCACCCAATACAAGCAAAGCTGGAGTAGGGTTTTACGCGCCAAGCGGCCCGAACCTGGGTAAACGACCTTGCCGGTGTTGATCACTAGTTCCGCTCTTGGCGCCACCTCTATCCCTCTGCCGAACGATCAAGGGACACTTAGAGATCCCATAGGTGTCGTTTTCCCGACATCAGGTGACCGAGTTTGTGAGGGTTTGGAAGTTTGTCGTGAAGACTTAACATGGGTGTTGGGCAAGGACTGTGTGTCCTTAGCTCAAGGAGAATACGATAGGATTGTGTGTCACAGGACTGTGTGTCCTTTGGTTTCAATACCAAGACGCTCCAAACCAGACGTACAACTGTCACAGCAGTTGGAACTGGGTCATCAACCACTGTCTTCATCGAGCTACTGGCTCTATTTCTTCAACCCTTTTCATTTCCTCAATTGCATGTTGAAGGCTTTCATATGCATTGTTTGAAGAATTTGACTAAAGACTTTCTCCTAATTCCTCACCTCAAATTATTCACCCGAGTTATTCATCACCTGCTTATCCTCTATACGTGATCTGTGCAATCCGAACCCATCAATTCACTCTATGTTCTTTGATGTAGTCAGTTTTCCATATCCGCACTCAGTTCATGACTGAGTGATGAATTTGTAAAATCGCCTATTCAACCCCTCTAGTCGATATACCGTACTTTCAGGAGACAACACAATATTTATCATTCCTATTTTTGTGTGTTCACATCGTTGAGATAATGCATTAACCATGTTTTGTATCTTTTATTTCAATAAGGTGCTAAGTAAAGCCTTTGAGATAGTGTGGATACTTGCTTGTTTGATCCTGTGCAAAAACGGAAAATTTGACGTCCATTCCAGAACTTCTCTGATTTTACTAGAGAGACAAAAATTTACGCAGTTTTGGTATGCAAATTCTCTATATTGTCCTAATTTTTGGAATTTTTAGAGTCGGGGAAGTAAGGTGTTCATTCGGATCTTCACAGACTGTTTTGTTTTTGAGAGATTCTGTTTTGCATGTTTAGTTTGCTTGTTTTAATGCTTCCATTGCTTCTATTAAGTGATATAAATTATGGGAGTGATAGAATACAATAGTTATTATGTGAGAACAATTATGATTGTGTTGACAGTACTTAAGTGAATGGTCTATCTTTATTACACTAACCCATATCACGAAGTTCCATTAAGTTTTGGGTGATTGAAGTTTTCAAGTTTTGGGTGGCATACCAATATAAGAACAATAAGGAGCAGAAAGAAACTAAGCTTGCGGATGCCCAAAGAACCCCCAAGGTAATATCTAAGGAAGACTCAAGCGTCCAAGCTTGGGATGCCCCGGAAGGCATCCCCTTTTTCTTCTCCAACATTATCGGTATATCTTACTTGGAGCTATACTTTTATACGTCACATGATATGTGTTTTGCTTGGCGCATCATTTCATTTTGTTCTTCTATTTTAGATGTTATTTGTAATATTATTTTTCAATAAAAATTTCCAAGAATTGCGTCTAGAATGCTCGAATTGCATGTGTGATGTGTGCTGTATAAAAACAGAAACTTTTTGTGTAGTATTTGGATCATCATATTTTATTGGAACGCGAAAACTTTCTGAAAATTGTACAAAGCGTTGTCCTAAAAATTCTTTATAATGCTCTAAATTTTCTGAATGTTTTGAGTTACATAAGTACACTCTTTTATTAGATTGCTACAGACTGTCCTGTTTAGACAGATTGCTATCATAGTTTTGTTATCTACTTAACCTGTAGTTTCCATAGCCTATATTGGTAGATATAAACTATGGAAATGATAGTAAACAGAAGATAATGTTTTAAAAGTATCATGCGACTTGTCTTGGCAGTACATAAAGAGTTGATTTATTCTTATATGCACTAACCTATCTCACGAGTTCTTTTCAAGTTTTGTGTAAATGATTTTTTCAGACTTACGTGAAACCGGGATATGATAAGATTGAAAGAGATACATAATCTCAAGTTGGTATTTGCAAGACACCCCAAGTAAATATTTCAAGAAGTATCAACAATCTAAGCTTGGGGATGTTACACATCCCACCACTTTTCATCGACAAATGTCGGTTAGCCTATGTTGAACCTAAGTTTTTTTCAATTGCCCAACAGTAATTTTTCTACCCGCCGTATGCTATCTTCAAGAGAGAAGCCTCTAACGAAAACTATGGCCCCGGGTCTACCCAAATAGTATTAAAAAAACTATAAAAATATTGCTGAATCTTATTTTTGGTTATTTATATTTCTATTTATATTATCTATCTATCACTACTTAATCCTTGCAAGTAACGACGTCAGGGGGCCTGACAACCCTCTTGCCTGCGTCTGGTGCAAGTGTTTGGTTCTTGATACGTCTCCAATGTATTGATAATTTATGAAGTATTCATACCATATTCACCTATGTTTACAATATTTTTATATGGCTTTGATGCACTTTTTGTGATTTATTCAAAACTAACCCAGAGAGACGTTATTTTCAGCATAATTAGCGTGGTGTTGTTTTTTGTTCAGAAAATGAAAGTTCTCGGAATCACCTGAAACTTTTACCGATTTGTTATGGAATATATGAGCAATATTGGAGTGAATAACCACCAAAGAGGAGCCACGTGTGGGCCACAAGACAACACGGCGCCCACCACCCTGGGCGCGCCCTAATGCCTTGTGGGCCCCATGTGGCTCCGGTGCATGTGATTCCAACGCTGGAAAATCCTATGTATACCAAAACCCTCAAAAATTAGGAGAAAACTTCCCCTCCGCCGCCTCAACTCTCAGTATCGACAAAAAGATCATCTGGAGCCTTTGAGTACCTTTCCGGAGATGGGAATCATCTCCAATGAACATCTTCATCATCCCGGCAGAGGCCATGACAAGGAGGGAGTAGTTCACCCTCAGGGCTGGGGTTATGTACCAGTAGCTATGTGTTCAATATCCCTCTCTCTCGTGTTCTTGAGATGCATGATCTTGATGTATCATGTGCTTTTTTAATATAGTTGGATCATATAGTGTTCTTCCCTTGCTATGTTGTTGTGATGAATTGAATCTTTATCTTTGAGGTCTTGTTATGTTGGATTGCATATTGGGTTTGAGAACACTTGATGTATGTCTTGCATGTGGATATGTAGTGACAGTGGGGTATTCTATTGATTCACTTGATATATTTTATGGCATTAACTTGCGGATTCCAGTGACCTTGGGGATCTTTGCATAGGGGTTGATTGCATGTCTTCATACTACGTTCTCTGATAGAAATCTTGGGGTACTCTTTGAAGTTCTTTGTGTTGGATTGAATATGACGAATCCGAAATTGTCTGATGCATGTCATATAATTAGCACACACATACTTGAGGTGAAATTGGAGTATCTAGGTGTCATTGGGGTTGATTGATATGTATCATGGGTGTTATTCTAGTATGAACTCTATGGTTGTTTCTCACACTTACGGGAATAGCTCAAAAGATTGATAAGAAAGAATAAATTTGAGGTGGTTCGCCGCTTACAAGAATTTAATTTTATGTTCTCCGCTACTTATGAACTTTGGAGTGATTATTTGTTGCACATGGAGGATGATCATATGGTTCTACTATGATAGCATTGTTGAGAGATTACACTAGTGAAAGTATGAACCCTGGGCCTTATTTCCAAGCATTTATACAACATTTTGCGCGCTGTTTTCCAGTTGCTACCTTGCAGTTTTTATATTTTTCAGATTACAAAAATATATATCTACTATCCACACTACACTTGTATCACCTTCTCTTTGCTGAACTAGTGCACTATACAATTTTTCACTGTATTGGTTGTGTTGGGGACACAAGAGATTTATTGTATTTGATTGCATGATTGTTCGAGTGAGATCATATTCATCCTACATCTCCAACAGATTGATAAACCTTAGGTCATCCACTTGAGGGAAATTTGTTGTTCTCCTACAAAACTCTGTAGTTGGAGGCCCAACAACATCTACAAGAAGAAAGTTGCGTAGTAGACGTCAGTTTTGTGTGTGCAGGCGCTAACAACGAGAGTTTGCTTAGCACTCCTATTGGTTCATTAACCTTGGCTCTCATCAACGGAAATACTTATCTTGACTATGCTGCATCTCCCCTCCTCTTACGAGAAAAACCCAACATAGTTTACAAGTAGTAAAGCCCCTTAATAGTACTGTGTGTTCCTTTTGACAAAAGATTCTTATCATCCGAGAGGACAACCTCAGATATTAGGATCCCTTTCTGCATAGGACTACTTAACAGCCTAATGACGTGCAAGTGCACAAGGCTATTGCAATTCACGCTAAGTAGAGTATGTATATTCCACAAGGAGTGGTTGCACATGAAACTACCAACCCCGTAGAATGTGTCACTTACGTGGCTACGTTCGCATCGAGAGCGTTATCTAGAAATAGTCCTATCATTTCTTAAGGACCCCTGGTCTATATAAAGCCCCCCAAGGGCATGCAATCAACTCACTCTGATTTGAATACACTCACGTGGAGGGTCACTCTTCCCATGGGCATGCAATCCTAGGTAGTTTGTTGTATCTCTTTTGTATTATCAAGGTAGAATATTTGCATACCTAATGTATACAATTACAAACTCATCCAACATTTCTTATGGTAGTCGAGATTCATATGATAACATTGTTGTAAAAATAAGCGACAACCATACAAATATATGACATGAATATTGAATCGATCTATTGTTGTACTTTGTAATAACATCAAGTACATAATTCATTAAATACTTAGAGATGATGGTTCCATATGTTACGCTTTTTACAGCTCATTTGTTGCACATTATATCGGAAGTTGTATTCTGCTCCCGAACCCATATGCTCCCTAGTGAATAGTAAAATAAAAGAAAATAAAAAAAATGTTAACAAATTATGATTTTTTTGTGGTAAACTTTGACAAATGTTTTGTATGCTTGTTAAATTTCAACAGTCCAAACTCTATTCAATACTAACATTTTTGGAACATCAATTTTTTTGCCAAGACTTTAGAACATACAAAATATTTGTGAAAGTTTACCACAAAAATTACATTTCTTTGAAAAAAATTACTATTCTTTTGGATTCTACTATTCATCCACATTATGTGTATATATCAAGTTATATCGTATCTCATTCAGCCAATTACATGCCCATATGCATGATTTCGAGTTTTTATCCTCTTCACCACAAGAATTGCGTAATATTTCATTCTTAGTTGATTTTTATTAGTTTTCATTGTATTTATGTGTTTTCTAGGTGATATGACTTCCCATACACTTAGCACGATGAAATGAGTTCAAACGATGGAAATCCACGCCCACACTTGGCTATTTTGGAGAGGGAAAAGGTCATTTTTAAAATTTCTCTAATATAAATTCTAAAACCAGGAATGTATCACTGTCATTCTTTCGAATACAATGAGCCCAAGGACATCAAATTCCGAGTTCGTATGAACGAATGGTGGCTATTTTAGCGAAGAGGGGCACATCCCAAAACGGCCAACAGTACGACGCGCGCTCACATGAGTTCCAAATTTCCCAAAGAATGCCTCTTCACACGTGATTCTTCATGGCTTTCATCTCCACTAGTTTTAGTGACTTCCTTGGACATCAACGGATGTTTCTGGTGAGGGTAAGGCTCATCTAGAGCCCCTGGTTGAAATGAGAGGTGCTAGATGAATAGAGGAGGCTACGATATAGTTTATATATATACACACGATCCACCCTGGCCGTCCTCATCATCAATCAATCCTCATTCAAACTTGCATCTCCACGTCCAACTGTTGCCATAATAAAAAAATACACCATAGTTGCAAACTTGGAGGAAGACCGGAAGGGAGCCACCACCGGTGCGGTTTGACCATGGGCTGCCGTCGCCGTGCCACCACCACCACCACCATCATCATCCACCGTGTCGTTGATAACCTACAAGTGTAGGGAATCCCCCTATAGCCTTTTTGATAGGTAAGAGTGTCAAACCCAACGAGGATCTAAAGGTAGAATTAATATTCTCTCAAGTTCAATCGACCATCTATACAACTCTACGCACACTAACGCTTAATTTACCTAGAACAAGTATGAAACTATTTTGCGGGAAAGGAACTAGAAGTACTTGGTAGGAGTAATAGATAGTTTTGCAAGATATAGAATACAAAATTAAAACTTGGGTACTATTTTAGATAAATATTAATTTAGCTAGTTGTTTAGTAGAAAGCTTTTTGTAACGCAAGAGAAAGATTGTTCATAGAAAATCGAATATAACATGACACATACTTGTCATATGCAATGAGGAAGAGGCATACGCTAACACACCTTCCATACTTGGGTCATATGCACTTATGATTGGATGGCTAGCAAGCATCCTCACTATTAGAAATCATTATGATAAACCCAACCATAGCATTAAACATCAAGTCATCTTTACTCCAATACACAAACAACTCCCTTACTCGGGTGTAAGCTTCGGTCACTCTAGCCACTCACTATAAGTGAATCATTAACATATTGCAAACCCTCTAGTGTGAATCCTTCACATGTGTGCCTCACTGAAGGCACCTTAGGACAACACCATATCAACATACAACTCCTATCAATAACGTCATACCACAGTCAACCCGTAGGACAAAATAGATCTACTCAAACATCATAGGATAGCCACACATCGTTGGATAATAATATATAGCATTAAGCACCATGCTTAAGTAGAGATTGCAGTGGGGAGAAGAGGGTTTACACCACTGCACAGAGAGGGAGAAAGTTGGTGGTGATGGCGGCAAAGTTGTTGGTGTTGATCACTGTCACGATGGTTGCCCCGGCGGCGCTCTGCGCCATCGAGAGAGAGCGGAGAGAGACCTCCTTCTTCTTCTTCTTCCTTTGTTTCCCTCTAGATGGGATGAGAGTTTCCCCTATCGTCCATGGTTGCCATGGATCCCAGAGGGCAGTAGGCCCTCCGAGATTGGATCTCTCTTTTCTTCTCTCCTGTTTTCGCGGCTCTTTCTAGCCCTTTACTATTTCTTAAATATTCGGAGATCCGTAACTCCAATCGGGTTGAAATTTCGAAGGGAATTTTACCGCGAAAATATATTTCTTGTTGTAGAAGTAGGTCCCCAACCAACTTAACAGGGGGCCACATGCCATTAGGGTGCAGACAACCCCTCTGGTCACGCCCTGTTGGCATGTGCCTCCCTTGGGCTCAATGTTCCGTTGATACTTCTTCCCAAAATTCACATATATTCCAAAAAAATCTTCGTAAATTATTACCATGTTTGGACTACATTTGATATGGAATTTTTCAAAACAAAAAACACACAAAAAACAGGAACTAACACTGAGCACTCGATAAGTAAGTTAATCCCAAAAAAATATAAAATGTTGCCACAAGTATACGAAAGTTGTAGAACATTGGCATGAAACAATAAAAAATTATGGATACGAGAGATACGTACCGGTATCCCCAAGCTTAATTCATGCTCGTCCTCGAGTAGGTAAATGATAATATAATAATTTTTAACATGGAATGCTACCTAACATAATCTTGAACAAATGTCTAATCATGGCATGAATATTAATATACAAGTGATTCAAGGCATCAGTCTATCATTTGACAAAAAAGATATCCATACGTACGTTTACTAGCAAACAATTATCTCCTTTCAAAATAACAATGCTAAAGAATGATAACCCTAGAAAATCATATAGCCTGTCATGCTTGGTCATCCTAGCATAAAGTATAAATTCTTGGTCATCTTTTTATTACTCGCTCAATACATGAGCATGAACCGTGGATATAGCATTAAGGTAGCATAGAATATGGTGGTAGGTTTCAAAGGCGTAAAAGTGGAGAAGAACGTCTCGCGTCAACTAGGCGTATCAACGGGCTATGGAGATTCCCATCAGTAGATATCAATGCGAGGAGTAGGGATTGACATGCAACGGATGCACTAGAGGTGTAAGTGTATGAAATCTAAACTAAAGCTAAGTGGTTTTGCATCTAACTTACTTGCTCATGAAGACCTCGGGAATTTGAGGAAGCCCGTGAACGAAATATATAAGCCAAGTTCTATAATGAAAAATTCCCACTAGCATATGGAAGTGACAAAACAAGAGACTCTCTATATGAAGAACCTCGTGCCCCTTTGAGGCACAAGCGTGGTAAAGGATAGTAGCAAAGTCCCTTCCCTCTTTTTATCTCATTTATTTATTTGTTACATATATATTTTTTCATGGTGGGCTCTATTTTTGCCTCCCCATTTATTTTTTATAGTAGGCTCATTTGGCCTCCCCCATTTTTCATTTTCATCCGGAGTCCCATCCTAACTTGTGGGGAAATCATAGTCTACATCATCCTTTCCTCACTAGGAAAATGCTCTAATAATGATGATCATCACACTTTTACTGACTTACAACTCGATATGAAAACCTAAGAAACAATAAGACTCAATATGAATGCCTCTGGCCATCTACCAGGATGTGCAATGACCTAGCAAAATATATCAAAAAATGGACAAGCCATGGAAATATCATGCTAGGTATCTTACGGTCATGCAAGTAATATGACAATGAATTCTTAAGTGATGTATATGATGAAGATGGAATTTGCATGGCAATATATCTCGGAATGGCTATGGAAATGCCATGATAGGTAGGTATGGTGTCTATTTTGAGGAATATATAAGGAGGGTTAGGTGCAACAGAGCATATCATGTCACGGTGTTTGGATGCACCGACGAAATTTTCCCTGGTCCTCAAGGTGAGAATGGGCAATGCACGATACCGAAGAGGCTAGCAAATATGTGGAGGTGAGAGTGCGTATATCCATGGATTCACATTAGTCACAAAGAACTCACATACTAATTGCAAGATTTTATTATCTTGCTCAAAGAAAAGCACTACTTGCATGCCCCTAGGGAGGAGGATGGTAGGAGTTAACCATCACGCGCCTCCGATTATAACAACACAAAAGATTTCAATCAATGATAAATTATGCTCCAATCTTCATGTCATGGATGTAGACTATACGTGCATGCTTCGGGTATCACAAACTTTAACATCAATATTATTACTAATCCACAATCATCCACTAGTGCTCCCACATATTACTATGTCAATGTCGCAAAACTATTGCAGGAAATCAAACATATCATATTCAGTTATCTATATGTTTTATGTAGGATTTTATGACTAACCATGTAAATGACCAATTCCCGTTGACTCTCTAAATAGTTATAAGTGAAGAATGAGAGTTTAATTATTTCTACAAAAGACCACACACTAACAAATTTAATTAAAGAAAAAGAGTATTTTACAAATAACAGTTTTATATATGTAAAGAAACAGGAATCCAACTTCAAATGATATAAGTGAAGCACATGAAGCATTCTATAAGGCCATACTCAAAAGATATAAGTGAAGTGGAAAGGACATTCTATAAATCAACCATGTACTTTCCCATGACATCATGGTGCATTTCTAAAAGGAAAATAAAAGGAACATGACGCTCCAGGAATTTATGCATATCATGTGAACAAAACAAAAACTAATACATACCGATAGTTGTTGAATAAGAAAGATGGGATGCCTTCCGGCACATACCCAAGCTTAGATGCTTGAGTCTCCTTGAATATTTACTTGGTGAGCCTTGGGAATCTCCAAGCTTGAGCGCTTGACTCTCCTTATTCTTCTCATATCAATGCATCCTCGATCTTCGAACACTTCATCCACACAAAACTTAATAGAACTTTCATTAGGAAGGTTAGTACATATAACATCAAATCCCACCATGTCTTGCCATCACATTATTGTATAATTATAATCCAAAATTAGCTATTGTATTCTATCACAATTCTATGGCTCCCAATTCAATGGGGCTCAACAAGAACTCAAAGATAAGCACACAAAGCAACTAGAACAACAATCTATGAAAAACAGGCCAGTCTATAAAGATGTAGATGAATACCATTATTATGTAACTCAGAAAATTCTGAAAACATAGTACGTGGTAAAAAATGTATAAAATCACTCTGTAAAAAAATCATAAACTTTTGACATTTGAGTAAAATTTGAAAAATCAAACACTACAGCTAGAGTTCTTGTTTTTGCACATCACATATCAAACAAGCAATTCAAACATCCTAAAGGTAAATCTTGGCACATTATTTTTATAATACATTGGATTTTTACAAGGGGTAATTATTTTTGTTGAAAATTTGCTATAATCAAGATTCCAATGTTTCCATGGGCGTGAACAAAGTTCAAGGCTAGCCCCCGCTTTAACGGCGCTCGTCCTTCTCACTTTCACTTTTATTTTTGAAAAAGTTTTAGGTTCCCCACTTTATTTTTTTGTTTTAGTTATTTTAAAAGCACACAACAGAATAAATGACTTCCTAAAAGTTGAGGGTTGTCTCCCTGGCAGCGCTTTCTTTAAATCCATTAAGCCAGGCATATAGTGCTCAAGTAATTGATCCACCCGGATCCCAAGGTACATCAAAGACAATTTTAATTAACGATGATTTGTAATTTAGAAGAGAGCACAAAGTGATATATATTACGTATAAACAAAGCCTAACTCTCTTCCTATGCATTGGCATGTCATAAAAGAACAATTCATGCACATCAAGTAAAGGCTAATACATAGCATAAGTAGTTTCTTGCAATTTCATCATATTGGAAACATAGAGAGGTGAAGATTTGGTTCCTCTCTAAAAATAATTGCAAGTAGGATCAGCAAGAACATGCATATTATATCCATCAAAATCATCATGTGTAGTGGGAAAATGCAACCCTTCAATATAATCCTTAATAACTGCAAACTTCTCTGATATGGTGTAGTTGGGAGAATTCAAAAAGATAATAGGACTATCATGTGTGGGTGAAATAGAAACAATTTCATGTTTAACATAAGGAACTATAGCAAGTTCATCTTCATAAGCACAATTCATATTGGCATCATGGCCACAAGCATAGCAAGCATCAGTTCATCAAAAAGGGATATTTCAAGCGAATCCAATGGGATCATAGCAATCATCATAGTATTCATACTTTGGTATAGGTGAAGGGAAATTAAACAATGTATGATATGAAGAGTTACTCTCATTAGAAGATGGGCACGGTAGCTAATCCGCTCTTCCTCCTATTGTTCCTCGCGCTCCTCATCTTTTTCATCTAACGAGCTCACAGTTTCAAATTCTTCTTCCATGGATTCCTACAAAATATTAATCTCTTCCAAGGCAGCATACATTCTCTCGATAAATTCAATAATATCGGCATTGTGTTCATAATTCTCATAGCAATATTGAAGTATGGCAATGTTTTCAGGTATTTAAACAGCATCATCATAGTTATCATACTTCTCAAAGAACGATTCAATATCATAAGCACCCTTAAAAAGAACAATTTTTTTTATTTATTCCACATCATTGTAATCATATATACCCTTAACATAAGAAGTCAAGGTTGCATTATCATTAAATTACATTCAAAGGAAAGTGTAGATACTTAATCTTAGAGAAACAAGTATAATCAGATTTCATGAATAAATCCCAAACATAGAAATGCAACTTTTTAATTTGATCCCATAAGTGTTTTCCATTATGAGATAAGCGGTAATCCCTAAAGCACTCACATTGATCCAACGTGTCTCCCATTACAAGTTGAATGGGGATTTCTCACGATTATCAAAGTAGTATTTAATGTTTTTCACATAACCAGCATCGAGGGTTTTAGGAGGTTCCCCATCTCCATGATTATCAAGTACAACTAATTTTTTGGTGTTTCTTCTTCTATATCCATAAATAGAGATATGAAACAACTTATAATACGAGAAGGTTTTGTCAATCTAGAGAATGCTTACATAGTACGCAAGCTCCAACGATCCATTTATGGACTAGTGCAAGCATCTCGGAGTTGGAATCAACGCTTTGATGAGGTGATTAAGGCCTTTGTGTTTATTCAAGTTTATGGAGAAGCTTGTATTTACAAGAAAGTGAGTGGGAGCTCTATAGATTTTCTAATATTATATGTGGATGACATATTGCTGATTGGAAACAATACCAAATTTTTGGGAAGCGTAAAGGATTATTTGAATAAGAGTTTTTCAATGAAGGGCCTAGAATAAGCGTAAAGGACTACTTACATATTAGGCATCAAGATCTATAGAGATAGATCAAGGCGCTTAATAGGACTTTCACGGAGCACCTACCTTGACAAAGTTTTGAAGAAGTTCAAAATGGATCAGTCCAAGAAAGGGTTCTTGCATGTATTACAACGTGTCAAGTTGAGTAAGACTCAATGCCCAATGACTTTAGAAGATAGAGAAAAGATGAGTGTCATCCCTATGCTTCACCCATAGGATCTATCATGTATGCAATGTTGTGCACAAGACATGATGTCAGCCTTGCCATAAGTATGGCGGGAAGGTTTCAAAGTGATCCAGGAATGGAACACTGGATGGTGGTCAAGAATATTCTGAGGTACCTAAAAAGGACTAAAGAAATGTTTCTCGTGTATGGAGGTGATCAAGAGCTCGTCGTAAAGGGTTACGTCGATGCAAGCTTTGGCACTGATCCGGATGACTCTAAGTCTCAAACAGGATACGTATTTATTGTAAATGGGGGTGAGGTAAGCTGGTGCGGTTCCAAGCAAAGCATGCTAGCTGATTCTACATGCTATTGGAGTACATAGCTGCCTCCAAGGAGGCTAAAGAAGGCATCTGGATGAAGGAGTTCATGACATATCTTGGAGTTGTGCCTAGTGCACTCGATCAATTAACTGTGTTCTGTGATAACACTGGTGCCATTGCTCTAGCCAAGGAACGAAGGTTTCACAAGAGGACCAGACACATAAAGCGACGCTTCAATTCCTTCCCCGATTACATCAAGGAGGAGGAAGTAATTATTTGCAAAGTGAACACGGATTTGAATGTTGCAGACCCGTTAACTAAACCTCTTCCACGAGCGAAACATGATCATACCGAGAACTGTATGGGTGTTAGATTCATTACAATGTAAATCACATAGTGGAGTGATCTAGATTATTGACTCTAGTGCAAGTGTTGAGACCGTTGGAAATATGCCCTATAGGCAATAATAAAGTGGTTATTATTATATTTCCTTGTTCATGATAATCGTTTATTGTCCATGATAGAATTGTATTGATTGGAAACTCAAATACATGTGTGGATACATAGACAATATAGTATCCCTAGTTAAGCCTCTATAGGACTAGCTCGTTGATCAAAGTTGGTCAAGGTTTCCCAGCCATAGACATGAGTTATCATTTCATAACGAGATCACATCGTTAGGAGAATGATGTGATGGACAAGACCCAAACTATGAACGTAACATATGATCGTGTTAGTTTATTGTTATTGTTTTTGCATGTCAAGTATGTGTTCCTATGATCATAAGATCACACAACTCCCGGACACCGTAGGAATGCCTTGTGTGTATCAAATGTCACAACCTAACTTGATGACTATAAAGGTGCTCTACAGGTATCTGTGAGGGTGTTTGTTGGGTTGGCATGGATCAAGACTGGGATGTGTCACTCCGTATGACGGAGAGGTATCTCTAGGGCCCACTCGTTAATACAACATCACAAGAAGCTTGCAATCAATGTGACTAAGGAGTTAGTCACGTGATCTTGTATTACGGAACAAGTAACGAGACTTGCTGGTAACGAGATTGAACTAGGTATGCAGATTCCGACGATCAAATCTCACGAAGTAACGTACCGATGGACAAAGGGAACATCATCCGGCATTAACTGAATCCTTGACATAGAGGTTCAACCGATAAAGATATTCGTAGAATATGTAGGAACCAATATGGGCATCTAGGTCCTGCTATTTTTTATTGACCAGAGAGTCTCAGTCAATTCTGCATAGTTCTCGAACCCGCAAGGTCTGCACACTTAAGGTTCAATGTCGTTTTGGTATTATTGAGTTATGTGTGTTGGTGACCAAAGGTTGTTAGGTGTCTTGGATGAGATCTCGGACGTCACGAGGAGCTCCGGAATGGTCCGGAGGTGAAGATTTATATATAGGAAAGTGGTATTCGGGTTCTGGAATAGTTTCAGAGTTTAACGATATTGCATCTGGAGTGCCGAAAGGGTTCCGGGGCTCCACCAAGAGAGGTCCACGCACCCCGGGGGACACATGGGCCTAGGAGGTGGCGCACCAGGCCCTGGTGGGCTTGGGAAGCCAACCTCAAGAGGCCCATGCGCCAAGAGTTGGTGGAGGAGGTGGAGGAGGAGTCCTCCCTAGGGTGTCCACCTCCCTTGTGGAGGTCGACTCCTTCCCCACATCGGCCAAACCCTCCTCCTTGCAGGAGGAGCCAATCCTAGCCCTACCTAGCCCTTCCTCCTATATATAGTCGAGGTTTTGAGGGCAGCTACCACGTGAAAAGCCACGTGTTGCCCTCTCCTCTCTAGATCGTCTTCCTCCTCTAGATTAGTTCGGTAGAGATCGGCGAAGCCCTGCCGAATTAGTTCACCACCAGCGCCACCATGTCATTGTGCTGCCAGAGAGCTCATCTACCTCTCCACCCTCGCTTGCTCGATCAAGGTGGCGGAGATCGTCATCGAGATGTACATGTGTTGAATGTGGAGGTGTTGTCCGTTTGGCACTAGATCGTGATAGGATAGTGGGACGGCTTGCGATTTGGATCGCGAGCACGTTCGACTACATTAACCGTGTTTCTTAATGCTTCCCGCTTAGCAATCTACAAGGGTATGTGGAACCGATCTCTCCTCTAGTAGATGGTCATCACCATGGATATATCTTGTATGTGTGTAGGATTTTTTTTGTTCCCATGCAATGTTCCCCAATAGTAGCATCATGAGCTAGGTCTATGCATAGATGAAATCTCGAGTAGAACACAAAGGGGTTTGTGGGTCTTGATATTCAGATTGGTTCACTCCTTAGTCTTCTCTTGATTCAGCGGTATTGTAGGATGAAGATGCCTAGACCAACCTTACTCGTACAGGTACGAGAGACCTGTTCCATTGACAGACATGCAACTAGTTGCACAAAGATGGCTGGCGGGAGTACGTCTCTCCCACTTTAGTTGAATCAGATTTGACAGAGGCGGTCCTTGTAGAAGGTTAAATAGCAACTTGCATATCACCGGCAACTTGCATATCACCGTTGTGGTTTTGCATAGGTAAGAAGCGTTCTTGCTAGATAACCATATCAGCCACGTAAAACATGCAACAACAAATTAGAGGACGTATAACTTGTTTTTGCAAGGTATGTTGTGATATGATATGACCAAAGACATGATGTTATATATTTGATGTATGAGATGATCATGTTGTAATAATTAATATCGACTTGCATGTCGATGCTACGGCAACCGGTAGGATCCATAGGGTTGTCTTTAATTAATGTATGACATGCATGTCAATCATTAAGCCCCATGTAATGCTTTACCCTCTCGTTAAACGGTAGAAATAGTAGTACAAGCATGGTTTTTGCGACAACCATGATGGCAACACGATGATGGAGATCACTGTGTTATGCCGGTGATGATCGAGATCATGCTGATGCTTTGGAGATGGAGATCAAAAGCACAAGATCATGGCCATATCATGTGACTTATGATTTGCATGTGATGTTAATCCTTTTTATGCACCTTGTTTTGCTTAGGACGATGGTAGCATTATAGGGTGACCCCTCACCAAAATTTCAAGATAAAATTGTGTTCACCACGTGATGATCGGGTGTTATAGACTCTACGTTCACATAGAACGGGTGCAAGATAGTTTTGCACATGTGGAACACTTGGGTTAAACTTGACTAGCCTAGCATGTACATACATGGCCTCGGAACACAAGACACCGAAAGGTCGACAATGAGTCATATAGTATATATGAGCAACATAAAGATGTTCACCATTGAAACCAGCTCATCTCATGTGATGATCGGACTTGGGTTGGTGGATTTGGATCATGTATCACTCGAATGACTAGAGGGATGTCAATTTGAGTGGGAGTTTTTTACTAATATGATTACCTAAACTCATTATATTGAACAATAGTCTATGTAATCTTTGCAAATTTATGTTCTCGATCAATGGCTCACGCAGTAGCACCCGTGAATTTTAATGCGTTCCTAGAGAAAGCCTAGCTGAAAGATGATGGAATTAACTTTGTAGACTCGGCTTGTAATCTGAGGATTGTCCTCACAACTTCCCAAAAGGCTTATGTCCTTGATGCACCGCTTCGTGATGCGCCCCCTCCCGGCGACTCAAGACGCTATGAACATTTTGCAGTCACGTCTAGATGACTACTCAGTAGTTCAACGTGCAATTTTGTATGGCTTAGAACCGGGACTTCAAAGAAGTTTTGAACATCATGGAGCATATGAGATGTTCCAGGAGTTGAAGTTCATTTTTGAAAAGAATGCCCGGATCAAGAGGTACGAGACCTCCGATAAATTCTATGCTTGCTAGATGGAGCAGATCGGGTCTGTCTTTGAACACATACTCAGAATGTCTAGGTATTCCAACCGTCTAGTTGAATTGGGAATTGTTCTCCCACGAGAGACAATCAGTGATAGAGTTCTTCAATCACTGCCACCTAGATATAAAGGCTTTGTGTTGAACTATAACATGCAAGGAATGAATAAATCAGTCACAGCTGTTTGCGATGTTGATAGTCACCAAGTCAGAAATTCAGAAAGAACATCAAGTGTTGATGGTCAATAAAACAGATAGTCACCAAGTCAGAAATTCAGAAAGAACATCAAGTGTTGATGGTCAATAAAACCACTAGTTTCAGGAAAAATGGCAAGGGCAAGAAGGGTAACTCCAAGAAGAGTGGCAAAGCAGTTTCCCCTCCCGTCAAGAAACCCAACGCTGGACCCAAGCCAGAAACTGAGTGCTTTCATTGCAAGGACAATAGTGACTAGAAGCGGAACAGCCCCAAGTATCTGGCCGACAAGAAGGTGGCCAACACCAAACAAGGTATATATGATATACATGTTATCGATGTCTAACTCTCCAACTCTCGTTGTAGTGCACGGGTATTTGATATTGGTTCGGTTGTTCACATTTGCAACTCAAAGAAGGAACTACATAATAGATGGAGGTTGGTGAAGGATGAAGTGACGATGCGCGTGGGAAATGGTTCCAAGGTTGATGCGATAGCCGTCGGCATGCTCTCACTTCAATTACCATCGGGATTAGTGATGAACCTCAATAATTTTTATTTAGTGCGTGCGTTGAGCATGAACATTATATCTGGATCTTGTTTATTGTGAGACAGTTACTCATTTAAATCAGAGAATAATGGTTGTTATATTTATATGAGTAATATATTTTATGGTCATGCACCCAATGTGAGGGGTTTATTCTTATTGAATCTCGATAGTGATGACACACATGTTGATAACATTGATGCCAAAAGATGTAGAGTTGACAATGATAGTACCACTTTCTTGTGGCACTGCCTCTTAGGTCATATTTGTGTAAAACACATGAAGAAACTCCATGTTGATAGACTTTTGGAGTCACTTGATTTTGAATCACTTGACACATGTGAACCATGCCCCATGGGCAGGATGACCAAAACTCCGTTCTCTGGAACAATGGAGCGAGCAAGTGACTTATTGGAAATCATACGTATTGATGTGCATGGTTCAATGAGCATTGAGGCGTGCGATGGATATCGTTATTTTCTCACCTTCACCGATGACTTAAGTAGATATGGTTATATTTCCTTAATGAAACACAAGTCTGAAACGTTTGAAAAATTGAAGCAATTTCAGAGTGAAGTGGAGAATCATCATAACAATAAGATCAAATTCCTATGATCTAATAGAGGAGGAGAATATCTGAGTTATAAGTTTGGCACTCACCTAAGACAATGGCGTATTGTTTCACAGTATACACCACAAGAATAACACAGCGCAATGGTGTGTCCGGACGTCGTAATCATACTTTATTAGATATGGTGCGTTCTATGATGACTCTTGGCGATTTGCCACTATCATTTTGGGGTTATGCGTTAGAGACAGCTGCATTCACTTTAAATAGGGCACCATCTAAATCAGTTGAGACGACGCCATATAAATTATGGTTTGGCAAGAAACCGTAGTTGTCGTTTCTTAAAGTTTGGGGATGTGATGCTTATGTCAAAAAGCTTCAGCCTAAAAATCTGGAACCCAAAGCGGAGAAATGCGTCTTCATAGGATACGCAAAAGAGACAGCTGGGTATACCTTCTATCTCAAATACGAAGGAAAAGTCTTTGTCACTAAAAACGGAACATTTCTTGAGAAAGAGTTCATCTCAAAAGAATTGAGTGGGAGGAAGATAGAACTTAATGAGGTTATTGAACCTTTGCTTCAACTAGAGAATATCGGAGCGCAGAAATGTGTTTCTATGGAGCGTGCGCTAGTTGAAGAGGAAGCCAATGATGATGATCATGAAGCTTCGTATCAAGTTGCTATCGAACCTCGTACGTTGACAAGGGCACGTACTGCTCCTTAGTGGTACACTAACCATGTTTTAACAGTCATGTTGTTGGGCAACAATGAACCTACGAGCTATGAAGAAGCGATGGTGGGCTCGGATTCCAACAAATGGTTAGAGGCCATGAAATCCGAGATAGGATCCATGTATGAAAACAAAGTGTGTACTTTGGAAGTATTACCTAAAAAGCTAAATGCCATTCAGAATAAATTGATCTTTAAGAAGAAGACAGACGCCGATAGTAATATCATCGACTATAAAGCTCGACCTGTGGCAAAGGGTTTTTCAAAAGTTCAAGGAGCTGATTACGATGAGACTTTCTCACCCGTAGCGATGCTTAAGTCCATCAGAATCATGTTAGCAATAGCTGCATTTTTTGATTATGAAATTTGGCAGATGGATGTCGAAACAGTGTTCCTTAACTGTTTCCTTAAGGAAGAGTTGTATATGATGCAACTGGAAGGTTTTGTTGATCCATAGAATGTTGACCAAGTACGCAAGCTCCAACGATCCATTTATGGACTGGTGCAAGCATCTCGGAGTTGGAATCAACGCTTTGATGAGGCGATCAAGGCGTTTGGGTTTATACAAGTATATGGAGAAGCTTGTAATTACAAGAAAGTGAAAGGAGCTATATAGCATTTCTAATATTATATGTGGATGACATATTGCTGATTGGAAGTAATATAGAATTTTTGGGAAGCGTAAAGGATTACTTGAATAAAAAAAATTCAATGAAGGACCTAGGAAAAGGTGCTTACATATTAGGCATCAAGATCTATAGAGATAGATCAAGACGCTTAATAGGACTTTCACAGAGCACATACCTTGACAAAGTTTAGAAGAAGTTTAAAATGGATAACTCCAAGATAGGGTTCTTACCTGTATTACAAGGTGTGAAGTTGAGTAACACATAATGCCCAGTGACTGCAGAAGATAGAGAAAAGATGAGTGTCATCCCCTATGCTTTAGCCGTAGTCTCTATCATGTATGCAATGTTGTGAACAACACTTGATGTCAGCCTTGCCATAAGTATGGCAGGAAGGTTTCAAAGTGATCTAGGAATGTAACACAGGACATCGGTCAAGAATATTCTGAAGTACCTGTAAATGACTAAAGAAATTTTTCTCGTGTATGGAGGTGATCAAGAGCTGGTCATAAAGGGCTACGTCGATGCAAGCTTTGACACAGATCTCGATGACTCTAAGTCTCAAACTAGATACATATTTATTCTAAATGGGGGTGCGGTAAGCTGGTGCAGTTCCAAGCAAAGCATGGTAGCTGATTCTACATGTGATTGGAGTACATAGCTACCTCGGAGGAGGCTAAAGAAGGTGTGTGGATTAAGGAATTCAGGACGGATCTTGGAGTTGTGCCCAGTGCACCGGTTCCAATGACTCTGTTGTGTGATAACTCTCGTGCCATTGCTCTAGCCAAGGAACCAAGGTTTCACAAGAAGACCAGACACATAAAGCGACACTTCAATTCCTTCTGCGATTACATCAAGGAGGAGGTAACAAGTATTTGCAGAGTGCACACGGATTTGAATGTTGCACACCCTTTGACTTAACCTCTTCCACGAGCGAAACATGATCAATAATAAAATTACATGGGTGTTAGATTCGTTACAATGTAAATCACATAGCGATGTGAGCTAGATTATCGACTCTAGTGGAAGTGGGAGACTGTTGGAAATAGGCCCTAGAGGCATTAATAAAGTGGTTATTATTATATTCCTTGTTCACGATAATCATTTATTATCCATTCTAGAATTGTATTGATTGGAAACTCAAATACATGTTTGGATACATAGACAACACACTGTCCCTAGTGAAGCCTCTAAAGGAGTAGCTCGTTGATCAAAGATGGTCAAGGTTTCTTGGCCATATACATGAGTTGTCATTTGATAATAGGGTCACATCATTAGGAGAATGATGTCATGGACAATACCCAAACTATGAACGTAGAATATGGCCGTGTTAGTTTATTTCTATTGTTTTCTGCATGTCAAGTATGTGTTCATATGATCATGAGATCATGCAACTCGTGGATACCAGAGGAATGTCTTGTGTTTATAAAACGTCACAACGTAACTGGGTGACTATAAAGGTGCTCTACAGGTATCTCTTAGGGTGTCTATTGGGTTGGCATGGATCAAGACTGGGATTTGTCACTCCGTATGACGGAGAGGTATCTCTAGGGCCCACTCGGTAAGACAACAACACAAGAAGCTTGCAAGCAACGTGACTAAGGAGTTAGTCATGGGATCTTGTATTACGGAACAAGTAAATAGACTTGTCGGTAACAAGATTGAACTAGGTATGCAGATACCGACAATCAAATCTCAGGCAAGTAACATACCGATGGACAAAGGGAACAACATAAGGGATTAAGTGAATCCTTGACATAGAGGTTCAACAGATAAAAATCTTCGTAGAATATGTAAGAAGCAATATGCGAATCTTGGTCCCGCTGTTGGTTATGGACCGGAGAGTGTCTCGGTCATGTCTGCATAGTTCTCAAACCCGAATTGTTTGCACACTTAAGGTTCGTTGATGTTTTGGTATTATTGAGTTAAGTGTATTGGTGAACGAAGGTTGTTCAGAGTCTCGGATGAGATGACGGACGTCACGAGGAGCTCCGGAGTGGTCCGGAGGTAAAGATTTATATGTAGGAAAGTGGTATTCGGGTTCCAGAATAGTTTCAAGGTTTTTCAGTATTATATCCGGAGTGCCGAAAGGGTTCTGGGGGTCCACTGGGACGGGCCCACCCACCCCGAGGGGGCACATAGGCCTAGGAGTTGGCGCACCATCCCCTGGTGGGGCTTGGGCAGCCGACCCTATGAGGCCCACGCGCCAAGAGTTGGTGGAGGAGGTGGAGGAGGAGTCCTCCCTACGGTGTCCACCTTCCTTGTGGGAGGTGGACTCCTTCCCCACTTCGGGCGAAACCTCCTCCTTGGAGGAGGGGCCAAGGCTAGCCTTACCTACCCCTTCCTCCTATATATAGTGGAGGTTTTGAGGGCATCCACCACCTGAAAAGCCACGTGTTTCCCTCTCCTCTCTAGATCGTCTTCCTCCTCTAGATTAGTTCTGTAGAGCTCGGCGAATCCCTGTATGATTAGTTCACCACCATCGCCACCATGTTGTTGCGTTGTCGGAGAACTCATCTACCTCGCCGCCCTCGCTTGCTGGATCAAGGAGGTGGAGATCGTCATCGAGCTGTACGTGTGCTGAAGACGGAGGTGTCGTCCGTTCAGCACTTGATCATGACTGGATTGCGGGATGGCTTGCAATTTGGATCGCAAACACGTTCGACTACATCAACCGCGTTTCTTAACGTTTCTCGCTTAGCGATCTACATGTGTAGGTGGATCTGATCTCTCTTCTCGTAGATGGTCATCACCATGGACAGATCTTGTACGTGCGTAGGAATCTTTTTTTCCATGCAATGTTCCCCAAGAAAAGAGTGTCGGACCAAACGAGTAGCTAAAGGTTGAATTAGTATTCTCTCAAGTTCTATCGACCACTGATAGAACTCTATGCATGCTAATGCTTACTTTACCCCGAACAATTATGAAACTATTTTGTAGGAAGGAAACTAGAAGTACTTTGTAGCCGTAATAGATAGTTTTGCAAGATAATAAAGTACACAAAAATAAAAGTTAGGTATTTTTTTAGATAAATATTAATAGTTACTTGTTTAGTAGAAACCTTTTTGTAACACAAGAGAAATATTGTCCATAGGCAATTGAATATAACATGATAGATACTTGTCATATGCAATGAGGGAGAGGCATATGCTAACACTATTTCCGTACTTGGATCATATGCACTTATGATAAGATATCTAGAAAGCATGAGCAACAAATAGAAATCATTAAGGTAAACCCAACAATAGCATTAAACATCAAGTCCTCTTTACTCCCATGCGCAAACAACTCCCTTACTCAGGGGTAAGCTTCTGCCACTCTAGCCACCCACTATAAGTGAATCATGAACATATTGCAAACCCTCCAGTGTGAATTCTTCACATGTGCGCCTCACGAAATGCACCTTAGAATAGCACCATATCAACATACAACTCATATCAATAATGTCATACCACAGTTAACCCGTAGGACAAAATAGATATACTCAAACATCATAGGATAGCCACACATCATTGGATAATAATATATAGCATTAAGCACCATGTTTAAGTAGATATTACAATGGGGAAAAGAGGGTATACACCACTGCGTGGAGGGGGAGATAGTTTGTGGTGGTGACGGCGAAGTTGTTGGTGTAGGTCGTCGTCACGATGATTGCCCCGGTGGCTCTCCGGCGCCACCGACAGAGGGGGGAGCCTTCCTTCTTCATCTTCTTCCTTGATTTCCCTCTAGATGGGAGGAGATTTTCCCCTCTGTTCCATGGCTTTCATCACTCCCGGTGGGCAGCAGCCCCTTCGACATCGCGACTCTTTTCTAGTCCTGCACCGTTTCTTAAATATCAGGAGAGCCCTAACTCCGATTGGGCTGAAATTTTGAGGGGATTTTGATCACAAAAATATCTTTCTTATGGATAAAGTAGGGACCCAACCAACTTAAGAGAAGCCACAAGCCATTAGGGCCCGACCAAACCCCCTACTCGCCCCTTGTTGGCTTGTGCCTCCCTGGGGAACCGTGTCGCGTCGATTCTTCTTCCCAAAAATCACATCTATTTCCAAAAAATCTCTGTAATTTTTTTATCACGTTTGGACCTCGTTTGATATGGAATTTCTACGAAAAAACACACAAAAATGGGAACTGGCAGTGGGCATTGAATAAGTAAGTTAGTCCCAAACAAATTATAAAATTTTACCAAAAGTATATGAAAGTTGTAGAACATTGGCATGAAACAATAGAAAAATTATAGATACTACGGAGACGTATCATCTGCCATCATTATCCCTTCTTCCTCCTCCATCACGGTCTCCGTGGTGTGTTTGTATGAACTCTTGAACCCCCTTTTAGGTGATGTTATTTGAGTAATTGTTGACTATGAGTCAGTCGATTAGTAAGTAGTTATTTTATATATGTTGACTAATTATGCGTGTTTCTTCATGTTGCTTATTTCCTTTGGTAATTTAGTGATTCTATATGTCCTTTCCATTGGCGTAGTTGGAGACATCCAACTCCCTAGGCCACACGTGAAGTAGATAGATGATAATGCAAACGGATAGACCTATGACATGAGAAATGCCCATATCTTCACGGGAAGTGATATGTCTCCAACGTATCAATAATTTTTTATTGTTCCATGCTATTATATCATCATTCTAGGATACTTTTTGAGTAACAATTTACCAATTTATTTTATTTTTGAGCACTAACCTATTGACCCAATGCCTAGTGCCAGTTGTTGTTTTCTGTGTTTCTTTTTTACTTTTCAGGTTTATAGTACCAAACATAGTCCAATTTCCCTGAAACTATTTTATGATTTTTTCTGGACCAAAAGAAAACATATAAGCCTCGGTAGAAGACCGGAGGCCACATGAGGGAGGCACACGCCAACAGGGTGCGGCCAAGGGGGTCGGCGTGCCCTCATGGCTTGTCCCTCCCTGGTGTATTGGTGAACGTCGCATGGGAAACAAAAAATTTCCTACGCGCACGAAGACCTATCATGGTGATGTCCATCTACGAGAGGGGATGAGTGATCTACGTACCCTTGTAGACCGTACAGCAGAAGCGTTAGTGAACGCGGTTGATGTAGGGGAACGTCCTCACGTCCCTCGATCCGCCCCGCGAACAATCCCGCGATCAGTCCCACGATCTAGTACCGAACGGACGGCACCTCCGCGTTCAGCACACGTACAGCTCGACGATGATCTCGGCCTTCTTGATCCAGCAAGAGAGAGGGAGAGATAGAAGAGTTCTCCGGCAGCGTGACGACGCTCCGGAGGTTGGTGATGACCTTGTCTCAGCAGGGCTCCGCCCGAGCTCCGCAGAAACGCGATCTAGAGGAAAACCGTGGAGGTATGTGGTCGGGCTGCCATGGAAAAGTCGTCTCAAATCAGCCCTAAAAACTCCGTATATATAGGTGGGAGAGGGGGGCCTTGCCTTGGGGCTCAAGGAGCCCCAAGGGGGTCGGCCGAGCCAAGGGGGGAAGGTCTCCCCCCCAAACCGAGTTGGACTTGGTTTGGTGTGTGGGAGTAATATCTTTCTTATGGATAAAGTAGGGACCCAACCAACTTAAGAGGAGCCACAAGCCGTTAGGGCCCGACCAAACCCCCTACTCGCCCCTTGTTGGCTTGTGCCTCCCTCGGGAACCGTGTCGCGTCGATTCTTCTTCCCAAAAATCACATATATTTCCAAAAAATCTCTGTAATTTTTTTATCACGTTTGGACTTCGTTTGATATGGAATTTCTACGAAAAAACACACAAAAATGGGAACTGGCAGTGGGCACTGAATAAGTAAGTTAGTCCCAAACAAATTATAAAATTTTACCAAAAGTATATGAAAGTTGTAGAACATTGGCATGAAACAATAGAAAAATTATAGATACGACGAAGACGTATCATCTTCCATCATTATCCCTTCTTCCTCCTCCATCACGGTCTCTGTGGTGTGTTTGTATGAACTCTTGTACCCCCTTTTAGGTGATGTTATTTGAGTAATTGTTGACTATGAGTCAGTCGATTAGTAAGTAGTTATTTTATATATGTTGACTAATTATGCGTGTTTCTTCATGTTGCTTATTTCCTTTGGTAATTTAGTGATTGTATATGTCCTTTCCATTGGCGTAGTTGGATACATCCAACTCCCTAGGCCACACGTCAAGTAGATAGATGATAATGCAAACGGATAGACCTATGACATGAGAAATGCCCATATCTTCACGGGAAGTGATATGTCTCCAACGTATCAATAATTTTTTATTGTTCCATGCTATTATATCATCATTCTAGGATACTTTTTGAGTAACAATTTACCAATTTATTTTATTTTTGAGCACTAACCTATTGACCCAATGCCTAGTGCCAGTTGTTGTTTTCTGTGTTTCTTTTTTACTTTTCAGGTTTATAGTACCAAACATAGTCCAATTTCCCTGAAACTATTTTATGATTTTTTCTGGACCAAAAGAAAACATATAAGCCTCGGTAGAAGACCGGAGGCCACATGAGGGAGGCACAAGCAAACAGGGTGCGGCCAAGGGGGTCGGCGTGCCCTCATGGCTTGTACCTCCCTAGTGTATTGGTGAACGTCGCATGGGAAACAAAAAATTTCCTACGCGCACGAAGACCTATCATGGTGATGTCCATCTACGAGAGGGCATGAGTGATCTACGTACCCTTGTAGACCGTACAGCAGAAGCGTTAGTGAACACGGTTGATGTAGGGGAACGTCCTCACGTCCCTCGATCTGCCCCGCGAACAATCCCGCGATCAGTCCCACGATCTAGTACCGAACGGACGACACCTCCGCGTTCAGCACACGTACAGCTCGACGATGATCTCGGCCTTCTTGATCCAGCAAGAGAGAGGGAGAGATAGAAGAGTTCTCCGGCAGCGTGACGGTGCTCCAGAGGTTGGTGATGACCTTGTCTCAGCAGGGCTCCGCTCGAGCTCCGCAGAAACGCGATCTAGAGGAAAACCGTGGAGGTATGTGGTCGGGCTGCCGTGGAAAAGTCGTCTCAAATCAGCCCCAAAACCTCCGTATATATAGGTGGGAGAGGGGGGCCTTGCCTTGGGGCTCAAGGACCCCAAGGGGGTCGGCCGAGCCAAGGGGGGAAGGTCTCCCCCCCAAACCGAGTTGGACTTGGTTTGGTGGGTGGGAGTCCTTCCTTCCCTTCCCACCTCCTCTTTTTTTTTCTTTCTCTTTGATTTTTCTTCCAATGTGCATAGGGCCCTTTTGGGCTGTCCCACCAGCCCACTAAGGGCTGGTGTGCCACCCTCAAGGCCTATGGGCTTCCCTGGGGTGGGTTGCCCCCCCCCCCCCGGTGAACTCCCGGAACCCATTCGTCATTCCCGGTACATTCCCGGTAACTCCGAAAACCTTCCGGTAATCAAATGAGGTCATCCTATATATCAATATTCGTTTCCGGACCATTCCGGAAACCCTCGTGACGTCCGTGATCTCATCAGGGACTCCGAACAACATTCGGTAACCAACCATATAACTCAAATACGCATAAAACAACGTCGAACCTTAAGTGTGCACACCCTGCGGGTTCGAGAACTATGTAGACATGACCCGAGAGACTCCTCGGTCAATATCCAATAGCGGGACCTGGATGCCCATATTGGATCCTACATATTCTACGAAGATCTTATCGTTTGAACCTCAGTGCCAAGGATTCATATAATCCCGTATGTCATTCCCTTTGTCCTTCGGTATGTTACTTGCCCGAGATTCGATCGTCAGTATCCCCATACCTATTTCAATCTCATTTACCGGCAAGTCTCTTTACTCGTTCCATAATACAAGATCCCGTAACTTACACTAAGTCACATTGCTTGCAAGGCTTGTGTGTGATGTTGTATTACCGAGTGGGCCCCGAGATACCTCTCCGTCACACGGAGTGACAAATCCCAGTCTTGATCCATACTAACTCAACTAACACCTTCGGAGATACCTGTAGAGCATCTTTATAGTCACCCAGTTACGTTGCGACGTTTGATACACACAAAGTATTCCTCCGGTGTCAGTGAGTTATATGATCTCATGGTCATAGGAACAAATACTTGACACGCAGAAAACAGTAGCAACAAAATGACACAATCAACATGCTACGTCTATTAGTTTGGGTCTAGTCCATCACGTGATTCTCCTAATGACGTGATCCAGTTATCAAGCAACAACACCTTGTTCATAATCAAAAGACACTGACTATCTTTGATCAACTGGCTAGCCAACTAGAGGCTTGCTAGGGACAGTGTTTTGTCTATGTATTCACACATGTAAATGAGTCTTCATTCAATACAATTATAGCATGGATAATAAACGATTATCTTGATACAGGAATTATAATAATAACTATATTTATTATTGCCTCTAGGGCATAATTCCAACAGTCTCCCACTTGCACTAGAGTTGATAATCTATCCCTCACATCATCATGCGAATTACATTGTAATAAATCTAACACCCATACAGTTCTAGTGTTGATCATGCTTTGGCCGTGGAAAAGGTTTAGTCAGTGGGTCTGCTACATTCAGATCCATGTGCACTTTGCATATATTTACGTCCTCTCCGACGTAGTCGCGGATGAGGTTGAAGCATCGTTTGATGTGTCTGGACTTCTTGTGAAACCGTGGTTCCTTTGCTAAGGCAATGGCACCCGTGTTGTCACAGAACAAGGTTATTGGATTCAGTGCGCTTGGCACCACTCCAAGATCCATCATGAATTGCTTCATCCAGACACCCTCCTTAGCCGCCTCCGAGGCAGCCATGTACTCCGCTTCACATGTAGAATCCGCTACGACGCTTTGCTTGGAACTGCACCAGCTTACCGCACCCCCATTAAGAATAAATACGTATCCAGTTTGCGACTTAGAGTCGTCCGGATCTGTGTCAAACCTTGCATCGACGTATCCTTTTACGGCGAGCTCTTCGTCACCTCCATACACGAGAAACATCTCCTTAGTCCTTTTCAGGTACTTCAGGATATTCTTGACCGCTGTCCAGTGATCCACTCCTGGATTACTCTGGAACCTACCTGCCATACTTATGGCCAGGCTAACATCCGGTCTAGTGCACAGCATTGCATACATGATAGAACCTATGGCTGAAGCATAGGGGATGGAGCGCATATGCTCTCTATCTTCATCAGTTGCTGGGCACTGAGTCTTACTCAATCTCGTACCTTGTAAAACTGGCAAGCACCCCTTCTTGGATTGTTCCATTTTGAACCTCTTCAAAACTTTATCAAGGTATGTGCTTTGTGAAAGTCCTATCAGGCGTTTTGATCTATCCCTATAGATCTTAATGCCTAGAATGTAAGCAGCTTCTCCTAGGTCCTTCATAGAGAAACTTTTATTCAAGTAATCCTTTATGCTCTCCAAAAACTCCACGTTGATTCCAATCAACAATATGTCATCCACATATAATATTAGAAACGCAATAAAGCTCCCACTCACTTTCTTGTAAATACAAGATTCTCGAACCACTTGTATAAACCCAAATGCTTTGATCACCTCATCAAAGCGTTTGTTCCAACTCCGAGATGCTTGCACCAGTCCATAAATGGATCGCTGGAGCTTGCACACCTTGTTAGCATTCTTAGGATCGACAAAACCTTCGGGTTGCATCATATACAATTCTTCCTTAAGGAAACCGTTAAGGAACGCCGCTTTGACATCCATCTGCGAGATTTCATAATCGAAAAATGCAGCTATTGCTAACATAATTCTGACGGACTTAAGCATCGCTACGGGTGAGAATGTCTCATCATAGTCAACTCCTTGAACTTGTGAAAAACTCTTTGCCACAAGTCGAGCTTTATAAACGGTTACATTGCCGTCAGCGTCCGTCTTCCTCTTAAAGATCCATTTGTTCTGAATAGCCTTGCGGCCCTCAGGCAGTACCTCCAAAGTCCACACTTTGTTCTCATACATGGATCCTATCTCGGACTTCATGGCTTCTAGCCATTTGTTGGAATCTGGGCCCACCATTGCTTCTTCATAATTTGCAGGTTCATTGTTGTCCAACAACATGATTGATAAGACGGGATTACCGTACCACTCTGGAGCAGCACGTGGACTCGTCGACCTGCGTGGTTCGACAAAAACTTGAACCGGAGTTTCATGATCACCATCATTAACTTCCTCCTCAGCCGGCGTCGCAACGACGGAGGTTTCCCCTTGCCCTGCGCCACCATCCAGAGGGATGAGAGGTTCGACAACCTCGTCAAGTTCTATCTTCCTCCCACTCAATTCTCTCGAGAGAAACTCCTTCTCGAGAAAAGCTCTGTTTTTAGCAACAAACACTTTGCCCTCGGATTTGAGAAAGAAGGTGTACCCAACTGTCTCCTTTGGGTAACCTATGAAGACGCACCTTTCCGCTTTGGGTTCCAGCTTTTCAGGCTGAAGCTTTTTGACATAAGCATCACATCCCCAAACTTTAAGAAACGACAACTTTGGCCTTTTGCCATACCATAGTTCATATGGCGTCGTCTCAACGGATTTTGATGGTGCCCTATTTAAAGTGAATGCAACTGTTTCTAATGCATAACCCCAAAACGATAACGGCAAATCGGTAAGAGACATCATAGATCGCACCATCTCTAATAAAGTACGATTACGACGTTCGGACACACCATTACGCTGTGGTGTTCCAGGCGGTGTTAACTGTGAAACAATTCCACATTGTCTTAAGTGAGCACCAAACTCGAAACTCAGATATTCACCCCCACGATCAGACCGTACGAACTTGATATTCTTGTTACGATGATTTTCAACTTCACGCTGAAATTGCTTGAACTTTTCAAATGTTTCAGACTTGTGCTTCATCAAGTAGACATAACCATATCTACTCAAATCGTCAGTGAAGGTGAGAAAATAACGATATCCGCCGCGTGCCTCTACGCTCATCGGACCACACACATCGGTATGTATGATTTCCAACAAGTCACTTGCACGCTCCATTATTCCGGAGAACGGAGTTTTAGTCATCTTGCCCATGAGGCATGGTTCGCACGTGTCAAGTGAATCAAAGTCAAGTGACTCCAAAAGTCCATCGGCATGGAGTTTCTTCATGTGCTTTACACCAATATGACCTAAGCGGCAGTGCCACAAAAATATGGCGCTATCATTGTTAACTCTAACTCTTTTGGTCTCAATGCTATGTATGTGTGTATCGTTATGAAGATTCAATATTAACAATCCTCTCACATTGGGTGCATGACCATAAAATATGTTACTCATAGAAATAGAACAACCATTATTCTCTGACTTAAAAGAGTAACCGTCTCACAATAAACAAGATCCAGATATAATGTTCATGCTCAACGCAGGCACTAGATAACAATGATTTAAGTTCATAACTAATCCTGATGGTAACTGAAGTGAAATTGTGCCAACGACGATTGCATCAACCTTGGAACCATTTCCTACGCGCATCGTCACTTCATATATCGCCAGCCTTCGTCTATTCCGCAGTTCCTGTTTCGAGTTGCAAATATGAGCAACAGAACCGGTATCGAATACCCAGGCACTACTACGAGAGCCGGTTAAGTACACATCGATAACTTGTATATCAAATATACCTGATTTTTCTTTGGCCGCCTTCTTATGTGCCAGATACTTGGGGCAATTGCGCTTCCAGTGACCCATACCCTTGCAATAGTAACACTCCATTTTAGGCTTAGGTCCAGCTTTGGGTTTCTTCGTCGGATTGGCAACAGGCTTGCCGCTCTTCTTTGAATTACCCTTCTTGCCTTTGTCGTTTCTCTTGAAACTAGTGGTCTTATTCACCATCACCACTTGATGTTCTTTACGGAGTTCAGACTCTGTGACTTTCAGCATCGCAAATAACTCGCCGGGAGACTTGTTCATCCCTTGCATGTTGTAGTTCAACACAAAGCCTTTATAGCTTGGCGGCAGTGATTGAAGGATTCTGTCAGTGATAGCCTCTTGTGGGAGTTCAATCCCCAGCTCAGCTAGACGGTTTGAGTACCCAGACATTTTGAGCACATGTTCACTGACAGACGAGTTCTCCTCCATCTTGCAAGCATAGAATTTATCGGAGGTCTCATACCTCTCGATCTGGGCGTTCTTCTGAAAGATAAACTTCAACTCCTGGAACATCTCAAATGCTCCATGACGCTCAAAGCGACGTTGAAGTCCCGGTTCTAAGCCATACAAGACTGCACATTGATCTACTGAGTAGTCCTCCTTATGTGCTAACCAAGCGTTCTTAACATCCTGATCAGCCGTAGCGGGTGGTTCATCTCCTAGCGCAGCATTAAGGACATACTCCTTCTTCCTAGCTTGTAAGATTAGCTTAAGATTACGAGCCCAGTCTACAAAGTTGCTTACATCATCTTCCAACTTAGCTTTCTCTAGGAACGTATTAAAATTCAGGGTGACTGTCGCGTGAGCCATGATCTACAACACAAATATATTCAAAGTGGACTTAGACTATGTTCAAGATAATTAGAGTTTAACTTAATCAAATTATTCGCTAAACTCCCACTCAAAAAGTACATCTCTCTAGTCATTTGAGTGGTTCATGATCCACTTACACTAGCTCAAGTCCGATCATCACGTGAGTTGAGCATAGTTTCAGTGGTAAGCATCCCTATGCTAATCATATCATCTATATGATTCATGATCGACCTTTCGGTCTCATGTGTTCCGAGGCCATGTCTGCACATGCTAGGCTCGTCAAGCTTAACCCGAGTTTCCGCGTGCGCAACTGTTTTGCACCCGTTGTATGTGAACGTTGAGTCTATCACACCCGATCATCACATGGTGTCTCGAAACGACGAACTGTAGCAACGGTGCATAGTCGGGGAGAACACAATTTCATCTTGAAATTTTAGTGAGAGATCACCTCATAATGCTACCGTCATTCTAAGCAAAATAAGGTGCATAAAAGGATTAACATCACATGCAATTCATAAGTGACATGATATGGCCATCATCACGTGCTCCTTGATCTCCATCACCAAAGCACCGGCACGATCTTCTTGTCACCGGCGCCACACCATGATCTCCATCAACGTGTCGCCATCGGGGTTGTCGTGCTACTCATGCTATTACTACTAAAGCTACATCCTAGCAAAATAGTAAACGCATCTGCCAGCACAAACGTTAGTATAAAGACAACCCTATGGCTCCTGCCGGTTGCCGTACCATCGACGTGCAAGTCGATATTATCTATTACAACATGATCATCTCATACATCCAATATATCACATCACATCGTTGGCCATATAACATCACAAGCATACCCTGCAAAAACAAGTTAGACGTCCTCTAATTTTGTTGTTGCATGTTTTACGTGGTGACCACGGGTATCTATTAGGATCGCATCTTACTTACGCAAACACCACAACGGAGATATATGAGTTGCTGTTTAACCTCATCCAAGGACCTCCTCGGTCAAATCCGATTCAACTAAAGTTGGAGAAACCGACACTTGCCAGTCATCTTTGAGCAAGGGGGTTACTCGTAGCGATGAAACCAGTCTCTCGTAAGCGTACGAGTAATGTCGGTCCAAGCCGCTTCAATCCAACAATACTGCGGAATCAAGAAAAGACTAAGGAGGGCAGCAAAACGCACATCACCGCCCACAAAAACTTTTGTGTTCTACTCGAGAAGACATCTACGCATGAACCTAGCTCATGATGCCACTATTGGTGAACGTCGCATGGGAAACAAAAAATTTCCTACGCGCATGAAGACCTATCATGCTGATGTCCATGTACGAGAGGGGATGAGTGATCTACGTACCCTTGTAGACCGTACAGCAGAAGCGTTAGTGAACGCAGTTGATGTAGTGGAACCTCCTCACGTCCCTCGATCCGCCCCGCGAACAATCCCGCGATCAGTCCCACGATCTAGTACAGAACGGACAGCACCTCCGCGTTCAGCACACGTATAGCTCGACGATGATCTCGGCCTTCTTGATCCAGCAAGAGATACGGAGAGGTAGAAGAGTTCTCCGGCAGCGTGACGGCGCTCCGGAGGTTGGTGATGACCTTGTCTCCGCAGGGCTCCGCCCGAGCTCCGCAGAAACGCGATCTAGAGGAAAAACCGTGGAGATATGTGGTCGGGCTGCCATGGAAAAGTCGTCTCAAATCAGCCCTAAAACCTCCGTATATATAGGTGGGAGAGGGGGGGCCTTGCCTTGAGGCTCAAGGAGCCCTAAGGGGGTCGGCCAAACCAAGGGGGGAAGGTCTCCCCCCCCCAAACCGAGTTGGACTTGGTTTGGTGGGTGGGAGTCCTTCCTTCCCTTCCCACCTCCTCTTTTTTTTATTTCTCTTTGATTTTTCTTCCAATGCGCATAGGGCCCTTTTGGGCTGTCCCACCAACCCACTAAGGGCTGGTGTGCCACCCTCAAGGCCTATGGGCTTCCCCGGGCTGGGTTGCCCCCCCCCCCCCCTGGTGAACTCCCAGAACCCATTCGTCATTCCCGGTACATTCCCGGTAACTCCAAAAACCTTCCGGTAATCAAATGAGGTCATCCTATATATCAATCTTCGTTTCCGGACCATTCTGGAAACCCTCGTGACGTCCGCGGTCTCATCCGGGACTCCGAACAACATTCGGTAACCAACCATATAACTCAAATACACACAAAACAACGTCGAACCTTAAGTGTGCAGACCCTGCGGGTTCGAGAACTATGTAGACATGACCCGAGAGACTCCTCGGTCAATATCCAATAGCGGGACCTGGATGCCCATATTGGATCCTACATATTCTACGAAGATCTTATCGTTTGAACCTCACTGCCAAGGATTCGTATAATCCCGTATGTCATTCCCTTTGTCCTTCGCTATGTTACTTGCCCGAGATTCGATCGTCAGTATCCCCATACCTATTTCAATCTCGTTTACCGGCAAGTCTCTTTA
This sequence comes from Hordeum vulgare subsp. vulgare, assembly GCF_904849725.1. Taxonomy (NCBI): domain Eukaryota; kingdom Viridiplantae; phylum Streptophyta; class Magnoliopsida; order Poales; family Poaceae; genus Hordeum; species Hordeum vulgare. The sequence continues at coordinate 384,285,706 of NC_058524.1, read as the reverse complement.
CTCGTTCCGTAATACAAGATCCCGTAACTTACACTAAGTCACATTGCTTGCAAGGCTTGTGTGTAATGTTCTATTATCGAGTGGGCCCCGAGATACCTCTCCGTCACACGGAGTGACAAATCCCAGTCTTGATCCATACTAACTCAACTAACACCTTCGGAGATACCTGTAGAGCATCTTTATAGTCACCCAGTTACGTTGCGACGTTTGATACACACAAAGTATTCCTCCGGGTTCAGTGAGTTATATGATCTCATGGTCATAGGAACAAATACTTGACACGCAGAAAACAGTAGCAATAAAATGACACGATCAACATGCTACGTCTATTAGTTTGGGTCTAGTCCATCACGTGATTCTCCTAATGACGTGATCCAGTTATCAAGCAACAACACCTTGTTCATAATCAGAAGACACTGACTATCTTTGATCAACTGGCTAGCCAACTAGAGGCTTGCTAGGGACAGTGTTTTGTCTATGTATCCACACATGTAAATGAGTCTTCATTCAATACAATTAGCATGGATAATAAATGATTATCTTGATACAGGAATTATAATAATAACTATATTTATTATTGCCTCTAGGGCATAATTCCAACATGGTGTCCCTACTAGCTCTGTTCTTTGGCCTATAAATTCACATATATCCCAAAACCCGTGGAGGGCATCACAAAACACTGTTTCCGCTGCCGCAAGTCTTTGTTCTGCCACATTCTCATCTGGAGCTCCGTTCCAGCACCCTCCTGGAGGGGGGATAGATCATGGAGGGCCTCTTCATAAACCTTGGTGCCCTCATGATGATGTGTGAGTAATTCACCACAGACCTACGAGTTAGTAGTTAGTACCCAGATGGCTAACACTCTCTCTCTTTTGATCTTCAATACAATAATCATCGCATCTTCGCTTTAATCCATCTGATGTAATACTTTTGTATGGTGCATTTGTTTGGATCCAATAAATTGTGATTATTCATGAAAATATATCAGTCACCTCTGATTATTATGATTCTTAATAGCATGATCATCATAGCTTCGTAAATCTATCTAATATATTGAATTGCTTTGGCTAATTAGATTGATAGTTCTTCATTGAGTGGGGTGCATTGTAGTGGGTTCAACCTGATGGGTTTCTATATCCCTGTGACAGACGGGGACAAGATACGTCTTTGTGTTGCAACTACTAAGGATAACACGATGGGGTTTATTCATATTGATCCAGTTTACTTTGTCTACATCATGTCATCGTTCTCCAAGCATTACTCCGTTTGTCATGAACTTAATACATAGAAAGCCAAGCATAGAAGCGCTCTTGAAGTTGAGTAATAGTAGTACATGCAGGTAGGAGTCGGCCTATTTGCAACGCATCACTATCCGCTTTTCAGTCAATTGCCGAACAACAATTTGTTTACCCACTTTATCTTGCTTTCATGAGAGATGCCATTAGGGAACACCATAGCCCGTGGGTCTATTCACTTATATATTTACAAAACTTATATTTTCCTTGCTGCCATTATTTGTGTTTTATTTTATTTTGAATTTACAATCATCTACACACCTCACTTGCTTGCAAATAACGAGATCAAGGGGATTGCCAACCCTCTTGCCCGCGTTGGGTGCAAGCAGTTTGCTCTTTTGTGTGCCGCTGAAGACGGTTGAGGATTGATATTCCTATTGGTTTGATAAACCTTGGTTTCTTAATTGAGGGAAATACTTACCCGTATTGTGTTGCAATTACCCATTCCTCTTCATGGAAAACCCAACGCAGATCACAAGTATCAGGAACACAATTACTTTAGGGGTCATGGTTGGCCATAGATCTTATTGCATTCATCCGTTCTTAATATCTTTACGTTAGCCGCCTCATGTATGGGACACGAAGTAGGATGATTGAGTTGTCTTGATTTAGTGCATCTTGAGAGAAAATGTTATGTGAGGTACTGCCCACCAGACGTAGACTATCATATCCTTCAATGTGGGGCAGTGACTTAGCAACAATGTGGAGAACTCATAAAATATAACTTCATCCCGCACCTGTGATAAACGACACCGTATCTAGCTCCTAGTAATCTTATCTAAAACATCATATACTTCTTGTAGTTTGCCTTCCGCAAAGCTATTATTTATTTTCCATTCTAGTACCTAAATTTAATTCTCCCTTTTTACGATTCCCTAGCAACCTACTTAAGTAAACTATTTCTGAAATCCAATTTGGATGCGAGCGTATTTGTGTTCAGTGACAACTCAAGTGCGGGGATTGTGGTGCCATCCTTTTCTCTCCTTGTGGGATTGAGAAACCTTACTTATCATGCAATTGCTACATAGCCTTGTGCTCTTGCAAGTCATCAACACCAGATATATTTTTCTATACAATCATTCCTACATAAGGTTCCCTAATAATCAATAGTGGTGTAGTCATGTTTATAAGTAGGTGTTCCCAAATGAACCATAATAAATATAAACATGTTGCCTTAAAGCATGTCTTTTCACCTTAACTTCATAATTATGTTATCTTCGTGGATCAAAAAGTTCTACTGGCTTCAAGATGTGAGAATCAATTCTAAGTATATCTATATCTTTGTTCAAGAAATCAATAGGACTATTTGTTGTTTGACCATAAATACCTCTAGGTTTAGAAAGAGTCTTAAAACTTTAGGCATATCTTTGACACAGAATTTGAGTTTCCTATCTTGAAACGCCTTATTACATTGATCCTTGACATTTGTTGCACTTCCAAGAAATGTATTGAATTTAAGATGAACCTTTTTAATTCCATGCAAGTTTAACAACCCATCAAATTTGACTTTCGAGGGATTAAATTTCTTGTAGTATGTAAATCCATTTATAACAACACGAAGATGGTCTATCTTGTATCTAGACTCAAGAGTTACCTGTTTTATCGTTATATTCTCTACTTGAGTCATATCCTTTAATGTAATAATATCTTAAATCTCTATTACCTTTCAATGTGCCACTTGATGTATAACTTGACTTACATGTCATATTTTATCACTAAAACATAAAAGATGTCAATATACTATATGAATAGTTGTATGTATATATGATTTTAAATATTTATCAACAATTCAACCATTCATGTTAAATAATCACAACACATAACAATAATAAATAATTTCGTGCAACACCTAATAAAATAAAATTTGTTAATTCAATCAATTGGTACTTAAGATAATGATTAGTAAGGCACAAATCAAGATTATACATTATGACAATGAAATTAAGTAAAAATAAATAAAATTTGAGATCCAAGTAACTTAGTAAATAAATTCATGGGGTACTATACCATTGAATTAGATATTTTGAGAAAGAATATAACTAATGCGAAAAATTAATCTTGCATTGAACTATTAGTCATTTAAGTTTGTCATAATTTATACCGTGTATTTATAAATAAATTACAGTGTCAATAGTCAAGTTCATAATGTGATTATTTTTATATGTAATACTCATGTTAAATTTAATAACTATTTTCATGAACTTAAATCACGTTTTACATACATATCTAGTACATCTATTCTTTCGATGTAATAATGTGTATTCAAAACTTCCATTTTACAATATATATAGGGAAAATACATCGTGCATATTTAAATGATATATATATATATATATATATATATCCCATATGCTATCATGTGGTAGTATATAGACTACTTTATCTACCTCAAAGTGAGTTACATAAAAATTTTGCAAGTTGACACATGGTTTTTATTATATTTGTGAAATATGTATATATTTGTATGTAAAAAAGAGCATACTCAAAATACAAGACATACTACAAAAAAATAAAATATGTACTCTCTAAACATTCTTATGTACTACATACTACGCGTGCATACTCTTCGGTTTGATAGATACTACATACAACATGCAAAACTCAAGTGATGGTAACTATATATATATATATATATATATATATATATATATATATATATATATATATATAAGGGTATAAGGCACTATATGTGTTGTAATTTTCACTTTACTTAACTAAGATAGTGGCCTAAGTTTGTGTCGCCATAACTAAAGTATTTTCCAAGTTTCTAGTTTAAATTTCCGATACTTACAATCACTTCCAAGATTCGTAAATTGCATACGTACATGATTATTTATGTTATAAGATTCAGCTCCAAATTTTTACTTACTATCAAGATTGGCTAACCCAAATATCTGACTTCTTGAAACAATGCAAACTTTAGTAAAAGACGAAAGAATAGTTCGCTTTGTGCCCGCTGTGCAGGTATCCTTCTGAATGGAGTTCATGGGAAAAAGTTCCACTGCAAAAGAGGCATTAGACCAGCAGATCCACTATCCCCCAAGCTATTTGTTCTTGTTACAGACCTGTTACATAGTACTTTGAATGAGGCCATGCATCACAAGTTGACCAACCCTCCAATTTTTAGCTCCTCATGTGCAAACTTCCCTGTGATCCAATATGCACATGACACCTTTGTGGTTCTCCCAACAATTCCCTCTTAACTCATGCATATTAAAATTCTTCTTCTTCATTATACTGGTTGCATTGGCCTAAAAGAGAACTACAACAAGTCTATCATTGTGCCAATCAATGTCCTAGAACCTCACATGAGCTCCTTGGTATCTGTCTTGAATTGCAAACAACGATCTTTCCAATTCACATATTTGGGACTCCCTATAAGCACCTCCAGACTAAAAATTGAAGATTTCAACCCTATAAGAAAAATAATTGAAAAAGACTCTCTCGATGCTCCACAATGCTTTCATATGATGGTAGATTTCATCTTACCAAGTCTGTCTTTGCATCCTTACAAATTTTCTTCGAGTGCACTCTTGCTCTTCCTAATGGGGTGGAAGAACAGATCAACAAGTATCTCAAATACTTTTTCTGAAGAAAATATGGAATGGTTGACAAAGGCTCTGCCGTTATTCCCTGGACTAAAGTCTGCAAGCCCAAGGAACAAGGATGACTTGGAATTCTGGATATATTAACTCATATCAAAGCCCTGGTGATGAAGAACTTATATAAATTCCTTAACAAGGAGGACTTTCCTTGGGTCAAAGCCATTTGGGAGAAATTTTATAACAACTTTGTTCCTTTTGAAAAAGTGGAAGGCTCATTCTGGTGGAAGGCTTATTTAAAACTAATTCTTAGTTCAAAGGTGCAAGTACTTGCAAAAATTCTTGAGGGCGGACAATACTTTGTTTGAAGGACAAATGGGAAAATGAACTTTTGAAACAAAGATCCCCAGAACTTCACTCTTATGCTATCAAGGATTCCTTGTGTGTACATGAGTTCAATTTATCTGAAATTTTGGTTGAGCACTTTCACACACCCATTTCCATTCAAGCCTATGTTCAGTTTTTGCAATTAGGGGATTTGATACCATTCTCAATCCTGAAGGAAAGGACAAATGGATCTGCAATGGATTGGCAAATAGATATTCATCGATGAAGATGTACAAATTTCTCATGGGAGAAGAAATTAGTCACCCAATCTTTAATCTAATCCGGGGAACATCCAGCAGACTTAAGCAAAAAAAATTCTTCTGGTTGGTGACTCATTGCAGAATAAATACTAGATCCCTCTTGCACAGAAAAGGAATGCATCTAGACAATCCTTTCTGCCCCCTTTGTAACCAGAATGTTGAAGAAAGAAATCTCCTATTGTTCCGGGACTATGTTTTGCCCAAGACTGTTGAAAATCATTAATTCCAAACAAGAAAAGAGGGAGTTCCTTCTATGAGGAAACTTTACTAGCAATAGAGCAACTCCCAAATGCTTTTGCACCAGAAATTGTTATCTTGGGTTGCTGGACAATTTGGAACCATAGAAATGGAAAAATCTTTAAAGGGACTCAACACACAATTCAATCTTGAAGATTTCACCTCAGGATCCTTCAGTATAAAATCAAAAAGAACTATTCACAGGAATTCAAGCGGTGATTGCATAATAATTTCTAGTTTTTTACAATCTTTCATAGAGATTGCATTGGTTATCTCTTTCAATTCTTGTTCCCAGATCTTTGTGATCCTTGTACTTGTTTATAATTTTTAATTTATAAAATATAGCGTAGAACTATTGTTCTACTGTTTTTTCTTCAAAAAAAATAGGGCAAACTAGTACAAGCCCGTAAAAGAAAGAAACACGATTGAATACCTGAAAACCATGTAGAACTTGTGCTTACAAGAATATCCAAATAACATCGAACACACAACATTGACTAACCTATGCGGATAAACTTACAGAATATGTTTTCTACTATCGTTCAGTTTTTCCCGACTATGAGTAATTAGCAACAGAGTAACTTGGATCGCTTCTCGTGTACAATAGTGTTGTTAAACACAAGAGTTATAGAAAAAGAAGCAGATGGCAGTTGAAGTACATACAGGAAAAGAGAAGCACACAATGAACGATTTTAGCACAAAGCTCACGTTTTTGAGAGACACTTGTTACATGAATTAATCGTCAAAAAATCTTAATCTTTGAAAATGAACCTACCGAAACAGGTATAATGCTTTCGCTTTACGATGCGAATACAAATATATATGCACTGATACAAGTGAGCGAACGTATGAAATAGACAAGCAAAATTACAAATCTTGACGTAGATCGGCGGCCCACAATTTTGTGTGCGTCCGCTCTTGCATGGCACAAATCCCCTCCCCGATCTCTTTCATTATCCAAAAGAAATTGTGTTAGTGACATTTATTTTCTCTTCCCTCGTACAAATCGGCACCCACACATTTTCGAACTTTATAACATGTCCTATTTCAAAACAGAGACCCCATCGAACTCGATCCAACACGATCCGTGCAGCCAGCTATACCTTCTTTCAAAACAGCCATGCTCCCCCACCGTCTCGCTCCTGCGACGCGCCGCTCCGGCGCCCTCAGCCATCCCCGATGCCGTCGCCGTTGGACCCGTCCGACCGCTGGGTTCCCCTGCCGCGGCTGCATCCGCCCAGACATCCGGCTCCTCCGGGTGCTCCCCCGAGTTCACTCCGGGCTTCTCGCCCCCCAGGTACGAGTCTTTGCCGCTGCTGGCTTCTTCCAGATCGGATCCGGCCCCACCACCATCCTTGCTCCTTGGCTCTCCGGCGTCCGGCTCCAGTGCTGCCCTGGAGGCGCCGCCTGCGTCGGTCTCGTCCTCGGTCCCCTGTGTGATTCCGCCTCCTCCCCGACGGGTCCGGTTCAACGTCCCCGACCTGCCGGCCGACTAGGGAGTCAGTTTTGGAGCTCCGAGTTATTGCGCGGCAGGCAAGTGCCCTGCCGGAGGGCCCTGGGCTGCGGACTGGGAGTTGCTGCCTCCACCGCCCCCTTCTTCAATGCGCTCGGCCCTCGCTCCTCCGACATCAGGCCCTGGGTTAGCAGTGCCCGAGCCGAGCTCAACGGTAGCCACCAACCCGACCAGAGGGTTATTGCGGGCGGCGGCCTCGTCCTTCAGGGTGCACCCTGGCGGATCTTCTGGCAGATTCGTTGACAAGCTGCAACCGCAGCACGCCCAAGCCAGCAAGGGAGCATTCAAGTTCAAAGATTCGGCAGATCCCTCCTCTGAACCTCGCAGCGGCACCGATGGTCACTTACTGCCGCACCGCATCCACCCCATTAAGGAGTCATTCAAGTTCAGCAGTTGGCAGATGGTCAAACCTGCTCACTGGTGGCGCAAGCAGGCGTCCTTCAGACCACAGCCGAAGCAAGGGAGTTCTTCGGGGTCGCATTCAAGACAGCCCCGGGAAGCTGCTACGCTATGGCAGAAGCAGAGGAAGTTTTTGAAAGGGGTTACTTGCTACCGTTGTAGGGCCAATGGCCATTACTCCTCAGAATGCAGAGACCCTATTAAATGATGCAACTGCTCTCAATCCGGACACAGAGCGTGGGAGTGTAAGCTCAATAGGCCCCCGAGCAACAACCTTCGCCCAGCCACCTCCCAAGCCATGTCGCGTTCGTCCTCCCATCGACGTTCACCGGCTCCTGACAGCTCCATGGGCGGTCCGGGTGACCCGGAGGCTAGGCCGCGTGAGCGATACACCACCTTTGTCGCCACCCCGGCCATGGAGCAACAAGCAAACCTGCTGGCCAACAATGCCGCAGTGCTTTGCTTGGGGGGTTCCCGCCTAGCAACCTCCATCGATGACATCATTGAAGAGGTTCACGCCCACATCCGAGTCGAGAAGGAGCTGTTCGAGCTGTCACCGCACTTCCCTGAAGACTACATCGTGCGCTTTGTGTACCCGCATCACCGCGACCTCCTGACGACGCCAGGGTGTTTCGAGAGAGGTCGGCTGGACATTCATGCCTGCAAATGGCGGGCTAACGCCCATGTCGATGTCACCAAGCTGTGCTACCATGTCCACCTCTCCCTCGACTATGTGCCACTGCACGGCTGGGATGCCGAGCTCATCTCCGACATCATCGGTGATGACTGTGTGCTACACTACTTCGACTCGGAGACGACGCTCAAAAAGGACGCCTCCGCGGTCAAGCTATGGGCATGGTGTTCCGACCCGGCCCTCATCCCACGTGTCAACTGGCTCTCCATCATCGACAGGCAGCAGCTATCGGACCCGCATTCATCTTCCGAAGTGATGGGGCGCACAGGCCTCGCTCACAGGGTGATCACTCATCTGGAGAGGGTGGAAGATTTCTCTCCAGATGCTGACGGGAAGGTGCCACGCCGGCCCTGGGCTACCAAATCATTCCAGTGGCGTTGAGGTGTGGTGGATGGCGAGGTTGATAGGAAGGAAGTCGCGAGGCCTCCAGCAAGTGACTCTGGACACGGACGCCGCGACGACGACCACAGCAGGCGCCGTGACGACGATGACGAGGATCGTCGCAGGCGCGAGGAGGGCCGCAGCTGGCCGACGAGGCTGTTCCGGAGCCGTTCACGCGCGGTGCCACCAGCCGAAGGACGGCATCGGTCAGGACGATCAACGGAGAGGCACCGCTCCAACAGGCGCCGGGAAGAGGACCGCAGAGACAGGAGGAGGGACATGCCAGACAGACGCAAAATCAACTACAACATGGTGCAGCGTCTACGAGGGGGCTGCATCATCCCGGCTTCAGGTCGCCGTCCGGCTGACTCGCCACCAGCTGCACCTAGGCGGGGTGTAGCTAGGATGACCAGGGACGGTGAGAGAGGCCGCCCGACCACTCGTGCGCCTTGCACCGCGGTTCAGCCCCGGAGCCCAACTCCAACCAGCAACAACAACAGGGGAGCCAACACTCACACTGCAGACATTTCCCCCAGCAACTTAGAAGACACCACCAACGCAGAAGATATGCGGGCTGCTCCAGACGATGGTGGGTTGGCGGCCCCTTCAAAATCTCAGCTAGAAGACACCACTAACGCAGCAGATATGGGAGCTGCTCCAGCTGATGGTGGGTTGGCGGCCCCTTCAGAATCCCAGCCACAAGTTGGCTCCGAAGGCACGGTTCCAGATCAGGTGGATGTGGAGGACGCAACACCGTCGCTGTTTACCGCGGTTACAGCTCCCCTGTTGCTAACCCCCCCCCCCCAATGCGGCGGGATAAGGAGAGGAGGAAGACCATGGCCAGAATGGAAATTACCAGAGGAGAGGGAGGATTCACCGTGAAGCGCTCTAGCATCAGGATCAAGAACAAGCCAGGCACCACGCCCATCACCAATATGGCGGAGAAGCTCCTGTGCCGGCGTTTGGGGATCATCAACGAGGGAGAGCAACTCACTGAAGAAGCCATAGGGAGGTTCGCGGCACTATTCAGGGGAAGGTTGCCTGCCATTGCCATAGATGCCCTTCGGGCCCTCTTCCGTCTTGACTGCGATCTCGCTACAGCCGTCGAGGATGCCCTGATGGCGCATGGAGGCGCTGGCGCAATGGGGCCGGCGGGGCAGGAGCTTGTTCAGCCGAGTGATGCAGTTTGAAGCAGCCGACTAGTTAGCCTTGGGCCTTATCAGATAAATGTTAGTACACATCACTAAGTGCCGATCGAGGGAAGGTGCTGTCCCAGTTAACGGCGATATGCGCTGGGCGATATTAGTTGCTAGTTTGTTAGTCATCCCGAGTCCGATTGTACCAGATGTATCCAAGCCTATTTCCCTTTCATCAATCGAATTTTCTTCTGCCGAGGTGTTTCCAAGAGCAGGTTCCCAGCTAAGCTCTTCCATAAGACCTACTCGCAGACAGAGGCAAACTAGACAGGGTCTCGCTGGGTTCTAATGACGCCACAAGAATGCAACATCCTGTGCTGGAACGTGCGGGGCCTGAATGACATGGACAGGAAGACTACCGTGCATGAGACCATTGCTTCAGCGCAATGCCAAATTGTATGCTTACACGAAACCAAACCGTCGTACATAGATCAATACACGGCCTCCTTCCTGGGGGATATAGGTTGCAACATTTCGCTCAACGACCCGCCCATGGCACCCGTGGAGGCATCCTTCTTCTCTGGGACGAGGATAAGATTCAATGCTCCAACATTCACGCGGGTGAATTCTGCTTAACTGCAGACATGCTTATTCTAGCATCCCCCGACAGCTTCAGGATAACTACAGTCTATGGTCCGACGGCTTCGAACAGAAAGGGCGCGTTCTATTCGGAGCTCCTCCTGCATAAACCACCAGCGGGCGATCGTTGGCTCGTATGTGGGGACTTTAATCGAATCCGCAGAGCGTGTGATAAGAACAAACCAACCTTTAACAGAAGGCAAATTAAGAATTTTTGTGACGCACTCTCAGATGGTGAGCTGACGGAAATTCATCTTCAAAATAGGCGTTTCACATGGAGCAATGAGCGTCAAAACCCAACTCTGAGCAAACTAGACTCCTTCTTTTGCAACTCCGAGTGGGACACTTCCTTTCAAGGCCATATTTTACATGCGCTCTCCTCATCGCTCTCGGATCACTGCCCTTTGCTACTGTTTCAAGTGCATGGGCCAAAGCGCCCAAGAACATTTCGGTTTGAAAACTTCTGGATTTCAATGCCTGGATTCAAGACAAAAGTGCAGGATGCTTGGGCAAAGACAACTGACCATGTGGAGCCGTACCACATTCTTTATCACAAGTTCAAAAGAACATCCCACATGCTGAAATGTTGGAGTAGTCGGCTTTTCTCAGACGCAAAAATACAGCTTCATATGGCTTTACATGTCATTCTTCATCTTGACATGGCTCAAGACTCAAGAGTGCTTTCACAACAAGAGTCAAATTTGAGGACCACGTTAAAGAGGAGAGTTATTGCCCTGGCTGTGCTTGAACGTACGAGGAAAAAACAATGCGCAAGGGTGAAGAATTTGAAGGTTGGAGACGCTAATACCAAATATTTTCATCAAAGAGTTAATGCGAGACGAAGGAAGAACTACATTCACAGGTTAAATGCTGGCTCAGGATGGGTAACTTCCCACGATGAAAAAGCAAAGATTGCACAAGATCACTTCTCTGCGATCCTACAACAAGGACCAAGCCGATCCAAAGATTTTAATTGGGAGGCCCTCCATTTCAATCAGTCTAATTTATCCAGTCTGGGTGACAACTTCTTGGAGACAGAGGTTCTAACCGCCATCTCGCAAATATCAGGTGACAAGGCACCGGGTCCAGACGGTTTCACATGAGCCTTCTTCAAGTCTTGCTGGGTAATAATCAAGGAGGATATGATGAAAGCGGTGAACTCCTTCTCCAATCTCCAAACCACACATCTTCATTGGCTTAACTCAGCCAACATAGTGTTACTGCCTAAGAAGGAAGGCGCCGAAGACATAGCAGATTTTCGCCCCATCAGCCTCATCAATGGATTCACCAAGATCCTAACCAAAATCATGGCAACTCGGCTGGCCCCTTTCATGAATGAATTGATATCTCGATCCCAAAGCACTTTCATCAAATCAAGAAGCATACATGATAATTTTATGTTTGTCAGAGGCTTCGTTCGACGCCTGCATCGGACTAAGGCACCTTCCTTGCTGCTAAAATTAGATATCAAGAAGGCTTTTGACTCCATCCGTTGGGACTACCTTCTGGACTTACTGCAGCGGCGAGGCTTCCCTGCCAGATTCAGGAACTGGGTTACTGCCATTTGGGCCACATCAACCTCGCGCGTTCTCATCAATGGGATTCTGGGAGAACCAATACATTTGGGTAGAGGGCTACGACAGGGAGATTCGCTATCTCCCCTCCTATTTGTCATCGCAATTGACCCATTACAACAGCTGCTAGAGAAGGCTACGGAGACCGGTCTTCTTCATCGCCTCCGCGGACGGACCCTAACAACGCGCACTTCCCTCTAAGCTGATGATGCGGCCATTTTCATGGCTCCTATCAAGGAGGACATTCAGAACCTGGCGAACATCCTGACCAGCTTTGGGGAGGTCACCGGACTCATGGCAAATCCCAGCAAGAGTATTGTCGCACCCATTCACTGCGCAAACATTGACCTCGACGATATCCTCCAAAGTTTCCCTGTCACCAGAACTCACTTCCCACTGCGCTACCTAGGCCTTCCGCTCTCCACTCATACCATCAAGAAGTCCGACTGTCAATTCTTGGTGGACAAGGTGGCAGGGAAACTTCCTCCTTGGCAGAGCAGGAACATTAATGTGGTTGGGCGAGTCATCCTAGTTAAATCAGTGTTATCATCCCTTGCCATATACTTCATTACAGCGCTAAACGTTCCGGCTAGGACCTTCATGGACATCACCAAGCTTCAGAGAGCCTTTCTGTGGGCAGGCACCAACAAGGTGTCCGGAGGACAATGCAAGGTCAGCTGGAAAATGGTGTGTAGACCAATGAGCTTGGGAGGCCTGGGGATTCTTGATCTGGAGAAGTTTTCTAAAGCGCTCAGGCTTCGATGGCTGTGGTTCCAGTGGGCGGATCCTCAAAGGGCTTGGGTTGGATTCGACATACCTTGTGATGCTGAAGACACGGACTTGTTCTACTCCGCGACAACGGTAACCATAGGAGATGGCCAGAAAGCCAGTTTCTGGTTTGCTCCTTGGTTGCAAGGACAGAAACCAAAAGATGTGGCACCGGACATTTTTACACTCTCCAAACGCAAGAACATATGCGTGGCATCTGCTTTGGCAGACAATGATTGGATCAGCCGCGTAGACATGCAGGGAGGAATGACTATCGATCAAATACAACAATTTGTACAATTATGGAGTAAGATCCAGGAGGCACATATACAGACGGATGTGGAGGACACCATTCGATGGAAATTCACGGCGGACGGATGTTATTCCGCTGCCACAGCCTACAAGATGCAGTTTGCGGGGTTAATTAAATCAGATATGCCTAGGATGGTATGGAAAATCTGGGCACCACCTAAAATTAAATTCTTCTCATGGCTAATCCTTCAAGATAGAGTATGGACAGCGGGTAGATTGGCTCGGAGAGGTTGGCCACACTGCGGACTATGTCAGCTTTGCAAAAGAGAACCGGAAACTGCTACTCATCTCTTCTTCAAATGCCGCTACTCAGTCAGGATTTGGAACTCAATCAACGGCTGGCTGGGGATTCCTTCACAAATCAACGCATGGGCAGATCTCACGTCTGTCAGCAAGTGCTGGGAGGGGGATGGTACAGACTCCAGCACACGCAGTAAGGCATTAAAGTCCCTGAAGATGCTAATCTGCTGGGTAATTTGGAATGAGAGGAATGCCAGGGTATTTCAAAACAAAGCAACCTTGCCTACCCAAGTTGTGGCTTCCATCAAGGTAGAGGCAGAATTATGGATAAAAGCGGGACCTAAGCACTTTGGGAACATTTTTCAGGGAGGTAGCTAACTTGTTTTCAACTTCGGTCTGAGTGACCTTGTAACCGCAACCTTGTATGCACTCTTCTTAATTAATGCGATGAGGCAAAGCTTTTGCCTCCGTTTCAAAAAAAAAAATGTCCTCTTTTATACGTTTGTTATTGTCTTATATATGCTCCTATCGGATTCGGGAAGGTCTCCAACCTATCGAAATATTCCACAGGTCAAGTAGCGAGCGGAGGAGTTAGTGAGGTCGAAGGCATTGCGCGGGTCGATCGACCAGGTGCCACCCCAAAAAGAGCAATTCAACCACGACGTGGATGGGTCGATTGATGGGTGCTTGTCTTCATATGCATGGCTCAAAAGGAGCGGAGGCCCACCCACCAAATAAAGCAGAAGAAAAAGTATTAGAATTTTTACGGCGATGCGATCGACGACGAGACGACGGCGACTTCCACGACTCGGTTGCGTCTTCCGGCAGCTCGGAGCTACGAGGGGGCATCTCTACCGCCCCACTACACCATGGCATCGGGCGGGGCACCAACGCCATGCCATGGCTTTGCAGCGGCGACGCCATGTCAGCCGGAGGTGTGCTGGCTTGTCAACGGCGTAGTGGCCGGAGCGCGATGCGTTGTCTCGTACATGGCGGCCAGGCGTGCGGAGATTCGATGCCCTGCGAGCTTGCTTGTCACCTTGTCAGTGCGTCGTGCGCGCTCCCGCCCCCGCTATGCAGCCGCTTTGGCATGCCTTGTTTTGACGTGTTGTCATTCCTAATTTGGTACGCCCATTTGAACTGTTCTTTTTCTTTAATACGTAGTATGCAAATTATCGAACTTTTGTACTGCTTCATCTAAATAATTGTAGTTGAAAAAACTAGTTTAATTTTTTACTAGTCACCAACTCATCATAAAAAACGACCACACTTCAAACCGGCCTCAAACGCTTGGACTAGTCGACACCCCTCGTATTCAGTCCAAATATGAGACAGATATGGGACGTTCGGAAGCGTCGGTCATGTCGGACCCGGCCCACGTTGGCCCACCGACCTCACATATATTGTTCCTCCTCCCGATCCGCTCGCCGGGCCAAACCATAGTCACTCCACTCCCCTCCCCTGCCCTCCCCTCCGCTCCCTTTCGCCACCCGAGTTCATGTCCGGTGAAATCCGGCCTTCTCCGGCATGGCGGTCATCGGATTCGGGTCCTTCAACTTTAAATCCGTCGATCACGAGCTCATCCCACGCGGCCCCGAGAAGGAGATGGTCGTCTCGCTTGCGCTCCGCCGCTCCCGGAAGGTGACCGTCCGACGGCAGCGCTCAGACTTTCCACTCGGAATCCATTTCGTCCGCAGAACTGATGCATGGATCCTATGTCGCTGCCTCACGGAGGCGGTGCGGTCCATCTGGCGTCTAAACGTGGTGGATGACGCGCAACCCCTTCATTGGAGCACCGAGAATGCACCATGGGCGTTTGCGGATGCAAGAATGACAAGACTTGCCCGCCGTGCGAGGCAGCAGAAGCCCTCACACGGGCGGACGTTGGGGAGGTGGCGTTGCACTCTCTGGCGCCCCATATAGTGAACCAGTGTGGGCGCCGCAACGATGTCGTAGTGGACGTTGAATCCTCCTAGGAGGGATCCATCATCGATCTCACATCCACTGACACCGACCGGGTTACGATCTCCGACGAGGAAGAGTAGGGCAAGGGAGATGGCGAGAGCTCGACTCCTGTGAGCCGGCTAGTGGCCCCTGTCCTACTCTACCTCGTCAGCGATCGAACCAACACTATAAGGGGCGCAGCGAGCCATCGGACATGTACACGGCTAAGCCGCACGAGTTCCGCTTAATATTAGATTTACGTTGCATGTAATAGTATGTGGTTGAGGTTTCTACTTTAAGTTATCCGATTATGAATGCATTATTTAAACGTTAACCAGTCACTGTTGGCGGACGCATGAGGGTGTGTTTGTGGATGTTTGAGGGTTCGAATTTATCCATCACGGATGTAGATGCTCTGAAAGTTGGGAACAACTTATAGATACACACTCACTCCATACCAACCTAGGGGAACTAGATTACTTTCTCACATATCGTTGTAATCCCCCAACTCCGTTGTATGCCCTCTTCCACTCCATAAGAGCATCTACAATTGGACTTTATAAATATGATTCCCTAAACGGGGCTATGGATGTGTTTGGTTAGTGACCAGGCATGTCACATATTTGTCCGTTCATACAACTACACTATTTTTTTTCTTATATGTCCGATAACTTATACATGATTGCTGAAGAGAAAGAGAGGGAAATAAAAGAATGAATAAAGAAAAAAAATATGGTTAAAGATGGGATCACATCCTACGTGACCGCCTGATGGGCACGTGGGGCATGTCCAGGGACGGCTCCAGCGTAGGGTTGTGTAGGGGCGGCTGCCCCGGGTAATTTTTTGAAACCTAGGGTACCACCCCTACTAATTGTGGCCGGTGGCCACCATGGGAATTGAGAGGCGAGCAGCTTCGCCTGAACCCTGAAGCTATGGTTGAGCCAGTCTGAAGAAGGAAGACGAAAACGTTTCGTCAAGGGCCAAGGCCGAGTAACTGCTCGGTGGATATAGATGGGTTAATTAAGTAAGCCCAATAAAATTAGATGAGACCATTAGTTATGGTATACACAACCCAATTATGACGTTAACAGTTCTTTCTATTGATCGTGCAACTGATTTCTGAACCCAGCTCGACCGATCACGCCATGGGGACGGGCCGCTGCCGATATTGTTGTCTCGCAGTCACAGGAGAAGCCGATGGTACTAGATGGAGAAGGAGAAGCGAGTCCGCATATTCGTGCCGCCGTCCTCACAGGAAGCGGAGTCGCCGCCGCGGTCGCCACAGTCCCTGCTCAACAAACGATCAGGATCATCCACCACAGGCAACAATGAGCAGGTTCTTTCGCTGTCCTAGTCTTCTTAATCAGCAAAACAACGGGAAGATTTTTTTGCTACACTATATTCTAGCCTAAATTTTTAAAGTTGAGCACTGAAAATTAATTAAACTGTGATGTTACATGGACCTAAGAAGATGAAATAGATTGAATCTTTTTTCAAGGCTATCCCAGTAAATTAGTCTAGACCCCAAGTTTGTTAATCTGAAGTAAATGCAACCAGTTCAGAAGCTATTGTTCCTGCAGTATTAAGTACAGAGACTGATAAAAATAATTTGCAAGATTTAATCTAGCTGATATTGAACCTGACCGGGGCCTTTGAAAACAAATTGAAGAGTATGCTACCCCAGAAATCAGAGATGAAGTGAGAAGGACGTATATCTTTAAAGGTGTGTGTCAGCCTAAAGATCATGATTTTGAACGCAATGAAGATGGCAGGGCATTTAGAGGTGAATGGTATAAGGAGTTTGATTGGCTAGAGTATAGTGTAGCAAAAAAATCTGCGTATTGTTTTCATTGTTTTCTTTTCAAGAAACCAACAATCGGTTCAAAGTTTGGGGCTGAAGTTTTTAGCAAGATTGGATATACGAACTGGAAGAAAGTAGTTGAAAACTTCAGGCTCCATGTAGGTTTGACAAAGAGTGATCACAACAATCCAAGAAGGCATTGTGAAGATTTTAAAAATCAAAAGCAAAGTGTGGCATATGCAATCACTACTCAAACTGAGAAGGCACATATTGAATATCAGAACCGATTGTTAGCTGTTGTTGGTGTTGTGAGGTTTTTGCTTAGGCAAGGTCTTGCTTTTCGTGGTCATGATGAGTCTAAAACTTCAAGAAACAAGGGTAATTTTCTTGAGATGTTAGAGTGGTATGCTCATAGGTGTAAGGATGCAGCCAGCGTTTTCTTTGATAATGCTCCTGGAAATCATCAGATGACCTGTCATGAAATTCAAAAGCAATTGGTGCAAGCTTGTGCTGAAAAACTATTGAGGTCATGATGAATGAGCTTGGGGATGGTCAATTCTCACTTCTTGTTGACGAGTCCCGTGATGCGTCAATGAAGGAGCAAATGGGAGTGATTTTGAGGTTTTTGAATAAGCAAGGGGACACTTTAGAAAGGCTGCTTTGTGTTGAGCATGTCGTTGACACCACATCTGCTTCTCTCAAACGATCTTTGAATAAAGTGTTTGCTACCCATAATTTGAGCATGTCTAGGCTAAGAGGGCAAGGATATGATGGAGCCTCAAATATGTGTGGGCAACTTAATGGCTTAAAGAAACTAGTGCTTGATGAGAATTCTCATGCATTTTATGTGCATTGTTTCGCCCGTCAGCTTCAACTAGTAGTTGTGGCTGTTGTGAAAGGAGTTCTTGTTGTTAGTGATTTCTTTGGCTATACAAATACCATTCTGACCACGGTAAGTGCATCTTGTAGAAGAAAAGATGCATTGCTGCAGAAACATCAGGACGAGATTGTACTGCAATTGGAGAATGGGGAGATTATGAAGGGAAGGGGCAAACATCAAGAGACAACTATAGCACGACCTGGTAATACACGTTGGGGATCACACCAGAGAACTCTAGTTCGCATCTATCAAATGTGGGACTTGGTCATCCAAGTGCTACATGCTATTTTGTTTAGATGGGGAAAATGACGACGACAAAGGCAAAGCATCAGGTTTGATGAAACAAATGGAAGTCCTTGAATTCGTTCTCATATTGCATTTGATGACTGAAGTTCTTGGTCTGACTAATGATTTGTCACAAGCATTGCAACAAAATAACTAAAACATAGTCAGTACAATGAACATGATTGTCTCCGTAAAAAAGGTTATTGCAACATTTGAGGGATGAAGGGTGGGAGCCACTTTTGGAGGCTGCAACTGCATTTTTTGTTCATAGAGATATACCGGTGCCAAATATGAATGATAATATTTCAGCAAGGGGTTATCCAAGGAGTTCACGTAAGTCAGTTACTTGCTTCCATCACTACAAGGTAAAAATATTCAACGAGGTGATTGATAGAAACACAGCCGAGATGAACAGACGATTTAGTGAAACAACAACACGATTATTGATTTGCATTTCATGTCTAGATCCTAGAGACTCATTCAGTAGCCTTAACCATGCCAAAATAATGGAGCTTACAACCATTTACAGAGCAGACTTTGATCCAAAAGAACGGCAATTTCTGAGTGGTCAGCTTGACATGTACATTGATTTGATGAAAATATCACTTTTTTTGTGTGATTGTGATAGTCTATCAAGTTTGTCTGTCAAGTTAGTTCAAAGTAAGGAGTATTTGCCCATTGGTTTATCGACTCATCAAACTCGCATTGATATTGCCAGTAGCGACATCATCAGTTGAAAGAGCTTTCTCAGCCATGAATATAATAAAGACAGATTTGAGAAACAAGATAGGTGATGAATGGTTGAATGATATGATGGTTTGCTATGTTGAGCGAGATATATTTGCTCGGATTGAAGACAAGAAGATTATCGAACATTTTCATGGCCTAAGAAGTCATAGAGGCCATTCCATCCATGTATAACTACAACTTAATGGTAAACATTCGTCTTATCTTTTGTTTAAATGAATGGCATCCTATACTGTGACTTAGGTTAATCTCATTATTTTTACATATTTCAGGTACATAATGAACTAGGAGATTAAATATTTGAGATAAAACATAGAAGATTTAGCCAGCAGGAGTCCAAGTTAGACTTTATTTGATTTTTTGCATTACATTTTTGCCTAGTTCTTGAGAATAAAACTACTTTGATAATTTTTGCCTAGTTCTTCAAAAATAAAGTACTTTCTTAATTTCGTCTTGCATGCATGCATATTTTTGGCCAATTATTTTTATTGATTGTCTTATTTGATTGTATTGTGCCTTTGATTTTTCTTTCGTTTAAAATTTCACCCCTCGTAACTTCAAATCCTGGATCCGTCACTGGACATGTCCACGAACCCTCATATCATCCCTATATTTGTCCTCAATGAAAGGGTTCACGGATAGTCCGAACGTATAGAGATAATATGAGGGATCCGATTGGATTTTTCCCCTTATCTGTCCGCCCATTGATCGAGCGCATACACGAGCATATGAGAGCGCATTTAACGCGTCCGGTTATAGATGTTTTCACTTCCTCTAAGATGTTTGCAGGTAGAACCTGGGCTCCCACCCTATAAGAACTGTCAAAAAGTTTTACATTAGAAAAAACGAAGGCAGTACTCCCTCCGTTCTTAAATAGTATAAATCTTTATAGAGATTTTACTAAAAATTACATATAAAAAATATACATACATTTTAAAATATGTCTATATATATTTATATATAGTCTATAGTAAAACCTCTTAAAAAATTTATACTTAAAAACGAGGGGAGTAGTAAAATAGCAGTTGACACTCTAAAAAGACTCAAACTGCCGTCTTCTCATGGTCGATCGATTGCTGATAAGAATCTTCAGAAAATACGTTTTTAAAAGCCAAACACGGTCGATGAGAGGTGTCTTGTGTACATATTTCTTCACCGGTCACCACTTCAAAAATTGCTAATTAAATACATTCTTTTTTTTACCTTCATGGTTAGAAAGGTGTGCTTTAAGATGGCATGAAATCCCCACTTTGCAAAGTCAGGCCTATCTGGTACATTTAAATTGGTGTCCATGTTGGAATCGATTTTCCGTCGTGTTACAGGGGCGTAAAACATCTGCATCAAAAGAATTATTCACAATACCAAATATATTCCTAAGAATAGTTTTGGTAAATGTTCTCTAAAAGTAGAATATTGGTGATGAAAGGGCTGGTGTCATGCACGTAGAGTTCGCCCCCAGTCACCACCTTCGAAGATTTCCAAATTAATTCCTTTTTGTAACACTATCCAAGGAAGAACTTTGATCATCAACTTGGGCGAAAGGTATGTGTGTTTATGACGCGCATGACTATTTTTCAGTATATATTCTTAGGTTTATCTCGCATCGGCAGTGCATAGTGTTCATTCCCATGAGAAACCATGTCCTTTTCTCCCATAACTGTTGGACTTATATTCGAACAAATCTCATCTGCGTTTGGAAGTGCTCGTGCCCCAAAGCAGTGAAGTGACGAGACAACTCCATCCCCGTGGAGTTGATGGAACATTTTTTTGTTTGAGGGCAGGACCACCTTTGATATGACATTGGAACCTTATTAGGGTTTGATCTTGACAGTCACACAGAAACGAATTAATGTTTTGCTTCTCTTCAAGCAGCAATGAGCAGCCATTCCTTTTTTCTAACAGAAAATCAGCATATCTCGTGTAAGATCACTTGGTTCCTCGGCTCCAAAAAATCAAAAAAAAAACTCTAATAGATTCAAACACTCATATGTCCCTGTTTGGATTACTGTTTTCCTTTTAATTGGTCCTAAAAAAGCCACGTCTCTACTTGTCGTTTGGTTTTCGGTCAAAAATTGCTGGTGGTCGATAAGATACAAATATAAGTTAAATACCTTTCTATTAAGTTACACTCATGCCAAGGTGCGGCCAAGGTAATAGGGCGACGAGGATTGTATAGTGTGAGGCTGAGAGTCATGCTTCTGTCTCACTTCTAGTTTCTATCATCATTCCAACCTTATGTTGCAAAACAGAAAAAGAAAAAGAAAAGATTTTGTGAGATTGGATTGAGTTAGACAGGAGCAAGAACAACAACTGTGCTCTTTTTATTTGTTTTTTCATATACGCTCTGATGTCTGATCCCTTCATGCAAATCGATGTATTCATATGACACATGTGAAATTTCTTATGTCGTGGTTTCCACAGGTCAACATCGCACTATCTCAAGAAAAAGATGAAGACTTCCTGCTGACGAGAAAGACCATACGTTCAACTATTACCCGATAAGGGAAAACCAAGAGACTTGTCCAGCGTACGCTCAAAAGTAATATCACATTTTGCAGGGGAATTCAACTTGGCTGTTGACCCACAATATGCACCCATGATATGTACATGCACGATATGGATTATACAACACTACGCATTTCTTGTGCAGGGTCAACCCATGACCTAATGAAGCTTAACGGTCATGGTATATGTTTTTCTTATAATGGGCTTTTATTACTTAAAGTTTAAGTATTACACCCGGTCTTTGCATAGCTAGGATGCACACAATAAAAAATTAAAATATCTGAAACTAGTGAAACAACAAACGACGTAATGCAATTTAGTAGAAGTAAATCGTCGTTGCCTATGGAGGGCCTATCCGGAGGTCACACTACCATTCATGTAGGATAAAAATATCCCTCGCCACTTTCTTCAATCGTACAGAAGCCTCCACAAAAAGGTCGCAAAACTCCATCTGTTGTAATGTAGACCACGGACGGAGAATACCTGTACACCAGAAGATAACCTCCAGTCGAGAATAATTGTTATCATTAAAAATCTTGTCATTTCTACTGAGCGAGAGCGACCATATAACGACAAGCGCTCCTATCCATAAAATGGTTCTAAACTTAGTATCTATCCCAAATAGCCAGTTACCAAAAACATTGGCAACTGAAGTAGGTTGATATAAGTTGGAAGCTATATGGATAGCGGACCAAATAGACAACGAATTGGCATTCATAGAATAAATGTTTTATGCTCTCTTCTTGGGACAAAATACACATTTCATATTGACGTGCCAGTTTCGTTTGACTAGGTTATCTTTAGTTAAAATGACCCCTTTCCGAAGGTACCACGCAAAAATCTTTAGTTTTAGTGGTACCTTCATGCGCCATATTTTTTGTTATTATCGACTCGCACTTGAGCCCGTGTTAGTGCTCTATACATGGAATCCACCGAGTATTTCCCGTTCTCACATAGATTCCAATGGAACTCATCGGTCCCTTGTGACAGCTGAATCGTGGCCAGGCGTCCCAGTAAGGTAATACAAGACTATAGTCTGGCACCAATTAAATCCCGTCTGAACGTCATGACCGGTGGCGACGCTTGTATAACGGAAACAAGTGTAGCACCGTTGTGTCTGACTATATTCTATAGAGCCGGATATTGTTCTCGGAGTGTGGTATTCCCTAACCACTTGTCCTCCCAGAATCTAATTTCCGAACCATCCTTAATCTTAAATACGCCAAAGCGAAAGAAATGTTTCTTAGTCGCCATTAGGCCGGCCCAAAAATGCGAGTCACCGGGTCTCCATTGTACCTGTGATAATGGTTTTGTGCCTATGTATTTTCGTTTAAGGAGTGTTTGCCAGACACCATCCTCCGTAAGTAGCTTAAACAACCACTTACCCAAGAGGGCTGCGTTTTTAACCTGTAGGTCATGTATCCCCAGTCCTCCCTGGTCTTTTGGTCGGCATACGACGTTCCATTAGCGAGTCGATATTTCTTCTTCTCACTATCCCCTTGCCAAAAGAATCTCGATCGGAAATAATCCAATCTATGCAGGTCTCCTTTGGATAGTTGGAAGAAAGATATCATATACAGTACCATATTAGTGAGTACTGAATTTATGAGAATCAGTCTTCCTCCGAGGGATAGTAATTTTCCTTTCCAACTCGCAAGTCGTTTTTGTAGACGTTGTTCGATGTGTATCCATTCTGCATTCGTTAATCTCCTATAATGTATTAGTATACCCAAATACTTAATAGGAAATTGACCTTCCTCGCATCCGAATAACTTGGCATATTGAGCACCTGCGTCTTGGGCCTCGCCAAAACAGAACAATTCACTTTTACAAAAATTAATTTTCAATACCGATAGCTGTTCGAAAGCTGATAATATTAATTTCAAATTCGCAGCTTTATCCAGATCGTGTTCCATAAAAATAATCGTATCATCTTCATATTGAAGGATTGATAAACCCCCATCAACCAGGTGTGGCACTACCCCTTCTATCCGTCCGTCTTGCTTAGCACGGTCAATCATAATGACCAACATATGCACCACTAGATTGAATAGTAGTGGAGATATAGAATCCCCTTTCCTTAAACCCTTCTTCGTTTCAAAATAGTGTCCAATGTCATCATTGACCATTATGGCAACGCTACCTCCGGAAACAAAGGTATGGATCATGTTACACCATTCTCGTGAGAATCCTTTCATTCTCGGAGTTTGTTGCAGGAACGACCAATTGACCTTATCATAGGCTTTTTCGAAGTCTATCTTAAAAACTACCCCATTAAGCTTTTTAGGGTGCATATCATGTACGGTTTCATGCAAGGTCACGACCCAGTCGAGGATATTCCTCCCTTGCATGAAAGTCGTTTGTGTAGGTTTAACCACATGATCAGCCACATAGTTTATGCTTATGGTTACAGTTTTCGTAAAGATTTTGAAACTCACATTAAGGAGGCATATCCTTTCTGACTCCGAAATATTTGGTAGCAAAATTATCTCCCCAATATTCAGGCGGAACAGTTCTAGTTGCCCGGAATACAAGCATCCGAATAATTCTAGAAGATCAGGTTTGATGACGTCCCAGAAGTGTTGATAAAACTCCGCGGGACATCCATCTGGACCTGGTGCCTTATTGTGTACCATTTGGAAGACTGCCTTTCTAATCTCCTCTTCAGTGAAGGGAGAGTTTAGAAAGGAGTTCTCCTTAGTGGAAACCTGTGGGATGTCATCCGTTCGTGACTCATTCGTGGTAATATTTCCATTCTCTGGAGCCCCGAACTGACATGTATAGCACTTCGTGATATATGCCTTGAGTTGTTCTTGTCCTTCAATCCGGCCTTCATCCCGAACAAGGGAGTGAATCGTTTCTTCCCGTGTCTTCCATTGGCGACATTATGGAAGTATCTCGTATTTGAGTCCCCTTTGAGAAAGTGTAGTGCCTTAGATCTTTGGTACCATTTGATTTCTTCCTCATGCAACATACGTGCTACTTGGGCGTTAGATTGGCTTTTGAGCCCATTCTCTTACAGTGAAAGTACACGTACTTCTGCCTGACAGTCAAGCTCATCAATGATGGTACAAAGGCGCTCTTTCTCTTTTTTGAGAATGCCGGCAGTGTGTCTAGCCCAGCCTCGAAGATGACCGCGTAAGTTACGCATTTTGTTATTCCATCTTTGAATAGGCGAAATACCACTCACTAGCTTTACCCATACTTTTTGAACAATCTCATCAAACCCATCACGTTCAAGCCATCCCAAGTCAAATTTGAAGGGTTGCTTTGTGTTTAAATTTAGCATGACATTAGATATTAGTACGGGGGCATGGTCCGATAGTGCCTAATTACGTTCTAGAGCGCGAACCGTTACCATCGGGAATTTTTGTTCCCGATCTGTGCTCCTAAGTACACGATCTAGTTTTTCGTATGTGGGTTCGGGAAGGCTATTCGCCCAAGTGTATTGCCTTCCCGTCATGTGAACCTCTCTTAAATCCAAGCTATCAATGACAACATTGAATAAAAATGGCCAATGATTATCGAACCTTCCTTTAACTTTTCTCATGAGGGAAACTTAGCATATTAAAATCACCACCTATTAGAATAGGATGGGGATTGTTATTGGCTAAGTTTACCAGTTCACGAAGAAAAGCCGCTTTGTAGGCCTCTTGAGGGGCACCATAAACAACAACTAAACTCCATACGAAATTGTCAACTTTATTACGGATGTGAAATTGTATATGAAATTCACCAACCGAGAAAGTTTAAATCTCCATGGAGTCTCAGTTTATGCCGAGTAGGATGCCACCGGACCGATCGCGCGCGCGCGGGGGCGGGGGGCGGGGGGGGGGGGGGCTAAAATGCCAAGTAAAGTCTTTCCCGCCAGACAAGCGGTTTAGGATGTTAACTGGGAAATC
Source organism: Hordeum vulgare subsp. vulgare (assembly GCF_904849725.1). Classification (NCBI taxonomy): domain Eukaryota; kingdom Viridiplantae; phylum Streptophyta; class Magnoliopsida; order Poales; family Poaceae; genus Hordeum; species Hordeum vulgare. The sequence goes on along the minus strand of NC_058524.1, from coordinate 384,260,265 downwards.
CCGTCTCCCTGTTTCGGAAATAGTCAGAAAGTTCAACCTATGTTCAATTACATTTTGTGCAATATTAAGATGCTTAGCCAAGTCACCGAGACCTTTGCTATTCATGAACATGCCATTCATTTGTAAACATTTGGAGATTTTGACTTTTTCGCGTTTTTCCGCGCTTCTTACTTTTTTTTGCCTTTGGCGGATTTGGATTTGTGAGTGGAAGCATAGAGATCATATAAAGATCCTAGCTCGTCGTCATCCATTTCCACCTCCGTGACCACTCCTACAAGATGTAATAGAAGTTGTCCATCAATAGAGGCGTTCGCTTCATCATCATCGTCATGTGTGGTAACCGGTTTGGTGGATGCACTTGGAGATACCTTTAATCGGTCATACTCCATGTGCTTCAACACGTTAGCTGATACAATAATTTCATTTTCATTTCTTCCTAGACGTACTCCAACATTGTTTAGATTGGATGAAATTGTAGAACAAGAATAAGAAAGAAACTATTTGTTAGCAATGGACTTACCCAGTAGTAGTAGGTGCATACATAGCCGCCTTATGATGCATGGCCTTGGCCATGGCGTCCTCGTCCATGGATATAGCTCCGTCTGGCCTGGAGAGGTGCCTCTCACTCCATGTGGGCACCAACCCAGGCTCCACACTTGGTCCCTGGACCTGCTGAGCAAAGGGAGGAGGCACAACTGGTGTCGCAGCCCACTCAGCCTCCAGCATGTCTGGAGTTGGCTCCTGCAGCACCAAAAGCCCCATCATCAGTAGTGTATTAGGAGGGATGGATGGATCCTCATGTACCACCACAGGAGCTGCCGGTCGCTGAAGGTGTACGAGAGTCGCTGTAGGTGTCCTCGCATCACAATCGTTCATCGAATCCTCCAGGTGTGCTATTGTCGGCTCGGACCCCTGCAGATGATGGGGAGGGGACTCCTCCAGCACGAAATCTGGTGAGTCACCAGGGTTAGCTATACCGGTGGCCTCGGTTGCAACAGTTGCAGCCATCATCGCTATTGTTGCTGTAGTTGTCGCAGGAGCTGCCAACAAGTGCTGATTAGACCTGTGTCGCACCATGCGGATGGGTGTGAGAGTCAAGTCCACGAGTCCTCTAGTAGCAGAAGTAGCCGCCCCCTCGAATGCTTCGGCAGGATTCAACGCTGTGTAAGCTGGGCAGCTTGACGAGCGTGCTTGCCTGCTACCCTGCTTCATCTCGAGTGCCTTTCGCTGTCGGGCAATCTCCACACCTCAAGGAGTTTTAGGTGATGGGTTGGACGGAGTAAGAGCAACTGCACTTAGAATGCGAGCCAACGATGCCCGCTGAGATTTTTCCTCCTGGGCGGCTGAACTGTTGTCAATAGACATTCCAATAACCCCACCATCATCGAGTGCCGCATCATCACCAGATCCGGGCTGGTTCCTAGAATTATCTTGCATGTGCTTGTACACATTTGTTTCCTTGGTCCCAAACCATAGGTATGACATCAGGCTCCTGCAGAAGGCTTTCTGGCTTCGGTCGGAAAGTAAATTCATAACCTTTGAGCGTTAAAATACCGTCTGTTCAGATGTATGGACGTGCTTCATCAACCTTGGTGAAGCAATCATCGGCTGTGATCCCCACTAGGATACGTACTATACCTCTGCGCCGGAGAGCTAGAAGGTCTACATCAATCGTAGTGCCGATCAAAGACCCCACATACCAAATCCCCAGAAAGTGTCTCGTAGCGTGAGGAACTCACGTGACATGTACCCAAGTTTGATGTAGCTCCATCTTAGGGGTGATCTCCTCAGGCTTCCACTGACTGAAAGCAAGTATAGTATCATGTGCCGGAATGCCCAAATCAATGCCATCAAATCTCGAGAGCGCCTCGAGTGTCGGACAAGTGATCGTGAAAGCATTGTCCCCATTAGGAACAACCTCCCAGACCCAAGCCGGAACCGGACACATACGTGCTACCTGGTCTTGTACCTGCTTAGGATTTGCAGCCACAGGATCCACTTCTACAAGTGTGATGGGACCTGAGCTCTGAACGAGCTTAGCATGATGAACGCTGTCCGAAAACTGAGCAAACATGGTTTCCTTGGTACCCATAGCAGCCACGAATACACAAGGTCTTGTGAGCTTGAGAATTGGACACTTCTTCATGGGATGGGCAGATCAATCACAAATACAGCGCTAGTGTTGTATAGTGCAGTTCTTTGTGGCGTGAGTGTCCACCTCACACTTCCAACATCTGTTTTTAGCCTGCTTAGCAGCCTGAATATTAGTTACCTAAAGCGGGTTAGGCTGTGGGATGACGGACAACGCACTCTGTGCCGTTGCCGCTGCAGCCAAGGAGGTATCCCCATGTTGAGCCTGATTCTGCCCAGCTGCCTCGGGTTTTTTTTCTTCTTGCTCTTTTTCTTGCGCTTCTATCCTGGCGCGATCGCAGCGGTGCTAAACTCGAACCCGGTGGTGGGTGTTGGGTAATGTAGCAACGAGAGAGGTGTGAGTGCAGCTTCATACCTTTGAAGATCGCTAAGCGGAAGCATTGCTGGAACGCGGTTGATGGAGTCGTACTAGCGATGATTCAGATCGCGGTGTGATTCCGATCTAGTGCCGAACCACGGCACCTCCACGTTCAACACACGTGCAGCCCGGTGACGTCTCCCGCACCGTGATCCAGCAAGGAGGAGGGAGAGGTTGGGGAAGATCGCTGGTAGCACGACGGCGTGGTGTCGATGGAGAGACGAGGTCTCCCGGCAGGGCTTCACCAAGCACCGTGGGAGAGGAGGAAGAAGGGGGGCAGGGCTGCGCCGAGGGAGAGGGAAAACTATGTCCTAAACAGCCCCAAAAACCCCACTATGTATAGGAGGAGGGGAAGGGGGTGCCACCCCTAGAGTTCCCACCCTAGGTGGTGCGGCAGCCCCCCCAGATGGGAGGTGCGGCGACCAGGGCAGGGGGAGGGGGTGGCGTACCCCTAGGTGGGCCTTAGGCCCACCAGCGCCTAGGGTTTCCCTTGTGGGAGGCGCACTAGCCCACTTTGGGCTGGTTGCCCTCCCTCTTTTGGCCCATGCTACCTCTTGGGGCTGGTGGCCCCTCCCGGTGGACCCCCGGGACCATTTCCGATGGTCCCGGTGGTCCCGGTACATTACCGGTGACGCCCGAAACATTTCCGGTGTCCAAAACCGTCCATCATATATATCAATATTTACCTCCGAACCATTCCGTAGCTCCTCGTGACGTCCGGGATCTCATCCGGGCCTCCGAACAACTTTCGGTAACCTCGTATAACAATTCCCTATAACCCTAGCGTCATCGAACCTTAAGTGTGTAGACCCTACGGGTTCGGGAGACAGGCAGACATGACCGAGACACCTCTCCGGTCAATAACCATCAGCGGGGTCTGGATACCCATGGTGGCTCCCACTTTCTCCACGATGATCTCATCGGATGAACCACGATGTCAAGGATTCAATCAATCCCGTATACAATTCCCTTTGTTTGTCGGTATAGAACTTGCCCGAGATTCGATCGTCGGTATACCTATACCTTGTTCAATCTCGTTACCGGTAAGTCTCTTTATTCGTTCCGTAGCACGTCATCGTGTGACTAACTCCTTAGTCACATTGAGCTCATGATGATGTTCTACCGAGTGGGCCCAGAGATACCTCTCCGTCACGCGGAGTGACAAATCCCGATCTCGATTCGTACCAACCCAACACACACTTTCAGAGGTACCCGTAGTGCACCTTTATAGTCACCAAGTTACGTTGTGACGTTTGATACACCCAAAGCACTCCTACAGTATCCGAGAGTTGCACAATCTCACGGTCGAAGGAAAAGACACTTAACATTAGAAAAACTTTAGCATACGAACAATACGATCTAGTGCTATGCTTAGGATTGGGTCTTGTCCATCACATCATTCTCCCAATGCTGTGATCCCGTTATCAATGACATCTAATGCCCATGACCAGGAAACCATGATCATCTATTGACTAACGCGCTAGCCAACTAGAGGCTTGCCAGGGACACATTGTGATCTATTTATTCACTCATGTATTACTGATTCCTGTTAATACAATTATAGCATGAACAATAGACGATTATCATGAACAAGGAAATATGATAATAACCATTTTGTTATTGCCTCTAGGGCATATTTACAACAGTCTCCCACTTGCACTAGAGTCAATAATCTAGTTACATTGTGATGTATCGAACAACCATAGCATTATGGTGTTGATCATGTTTTGCTCGTGGAAGAGGTTTAGTCAACGGGTCTATGACATTCAGATCTGTATGTACTTTACAAATCTCTATTACTCCACTGTGGACATGGTCCTGGATGGAGTTGTAGCGGCGTTTGATGTGCTTGGTCTTCCGGTGAAACCTGGGCTCCTTGGCTATGGCAATGGCCCAGTGTTATCACAGAAGAGCGTCATTGGACCCGACGCGCTTGGAACCACTCCAAGGTCGGTGATGAGCTCCTTCATCCAAATTCCTTCACGAGCCGCTTCTGAAGCACCTATGTACTCCGCTTCACATGTAGATGATGCCACGACTTCTTGATTGCTTCTGCACCAGCTCACTGCCCCACCATTCAAAACATATACGTATCCGGTCTGTGACTTAGAGTCATCCGGATCTGTGTTGAAGCTAGCATCGACGTAACCCTTTACGATGAGCTCTTCGTCACCTCCATAAACGAGAAACATCTCCTTAGTCCTCTTTGGTATAAGGATATTCTTGACTGCTGTCCAGTGTTCCATACCAGGATCACTTTGGTACCTCCCTACCAAACTTATGGCAAGGTTTATATCTGGTCTGGTATACAGCATGGCATACATTAGAGAGCCTACGGCTGAAGCGTAGGGGACAATACTCATCTTCTCTCTATCTGCTGCCGTGGTCGGTGAATGAGTTTTACTCAATCTCATACCTTGCAAAACTAGCAAGAACCCTTTCTTTGAGTTTTCCATATTGAACTTCTTCAATATCTTGTCAAGGTATGTACTTTGTGAAAGACCTATGAGGCGCCTCAATCTATCTCTATAGATCTTGATGCCTAATATGTATGCAGCTTCTCCAAGGTCCTTCATTGAAAAACTCTTGTTCAAATAGGCCTTTATGCTCTCCAGCATCTCTATATTATTCCCCATCAATAATATGTCATCCACATGCAGTATGAGGAAAGCTACAGAGCTCCCACTCACTTTCTTGTACAGACAGGCTTCTCCGTAAACCTGTATGAACCCAAACGCTTTAATCACCTCATTAAAGCGAATGTTCCAACTCCGAGATGCTTGCACCAGCCCATAGATGGAGCGCTGGAGCTTGCACACTTTGTTAGCACCCTTAGAGTCAACAAAACCTTCTGGTTGCATCATATACAACTCTTCCTTAAGGTTCCCGTTAAGGAACGCTGTTTTGACGTCCATTTGCCAAATTTCATAATCATAAAAGGCGGCAATTGCTAACATGATTCGGACTGATTTCAGCTTTGCTACAGGAGAGAAAGTCTCTTCGTAGTCAATTCCTTGAATTTGTCGAAAACCCTTTGCGACAAGTCAAGCTTTATAAATGGTTACATTATCGTTTGCATCAGTCTTCTTCTTGAAGATCCATTTATTTTCTATGGCTCGCGGGTCATCGGGCAAGTCCACCAAAGTCCATACTTTGTTCTCATACATGGATCCTATCTCGGATTTCATAGCTTCAAGCCATTTGTTGGAATCCGGGCCCACCATTGCTTCTTCATAGTTCGAAGGTTCACCGTTGTCTAACAGCATGATTTCCATCACAGGGTTGCCATACCACTCTGGTGCGGAGCGTGCCCTTGTGGACCTTCACGGTTCAGTAGTAACTTGATCCGAAGCTTCATGATCATTATCATTAACTTCCTCTTTAGTTGGTGTAGGTGCCACAGGAACAATTTCCCACGCTACGCTACTTTCCTGTTCGAGAGGGGGTGTAATTACCTCATCAAGATCTACTTTCCTCCCACTTACTTCTTTCGAGAGAAACTCTTTCTCTAGAAAGGATCCGTTCTTGGCAACAAAGGTTGTACCTTCGGATCTAAGATAGAAGGTATACCCAATAGTTTCCTTAGGGTATCCTATGAATACGCATTTCTCCGCTTTGGGTTCGAGCTTTTCTGGTTGAAGTTTCTTCACATAAGCATCACAGCCCCAAACTTTAAGGAACAACAACTTAGGTTTCTTGCCAAACCATAGTTCATACGGTGTCGTCTCAACGGATTTAGACGGTGCCCTATTTAAAGTGAATGCTGCAGTTTCTAATGCGTATCCCCAAAATGACAGCGGTAAGTCGGTAAGAGACATCATAGATCGTACCATATTTAATAAAGTGCGATTATGACGTTCAGACACTCCGTTGCATTGCGGTGTGCCAGGCGGCGTGAGTTGTGAAACGATTCCACACTTCCTTAGGTGTGTGCCAAATTCGTGACTCAAATATTCTCCTCCATGATCAGATCGTAGACATTTAATTTTTCTGTCACGTTGATTCTCAACCTCACTCTGAAATTCCTTGAACTTTTCAAACGTCTCAGATTTGTGCTTCATCAAGTAGATATACCCATACCTACTCAAATCATCGGTGAGAGTGAGAACATAACGGTAGCCACCGCGAGCTTCAACGTTCTTTGGACCACACACATCAGTATGTATTATTTCCAATAAGTCGGTTGCTCTCTCCATTATTCCTGAGAATGGAGTCTTAGTCATCTTGCCCATGAGGCACGGTTCGCATGTGTCAAATAATTCAAAGCCAAGAGAGTCTAATTGTCCATCAGTATGGAGCTTCTTCATGCGCTTAACACCGATATGACCAAGGCGGCATTGCCACAAGTATGTGGGACTATCATTATCGACCTTACATCTTTTAGTATTCACACTATGAATATGTATAACATCACGATCGAGATTTATCAAGAATAAACCATTCACCAGTGGAGCATGACCATAAAACATATCACTCATATGAATAGAACAACCATTATTCTCTGACTTAAATGAGTAGCCATCTCTCATTAAGCAAGACCCTGATACAATATTCATGCAAAAAGCTGGTACTAAATAACAATTATTAAGGTTTAAAACTAATCCCGACGGTAGATGTAGAGGTAGTGTGCTGACGGCGATCACATCGACCTTGGAGCCATTCCCGACGCGCATCATCACCTCGTCCTTGGCCAGTCTCCGCTTATTCCGCAGTTCCTGCTTTGAGTTGCAAATGTGAGCAACAACACCGGTATCAAATACCCAGGAGCTACTACGAGCGCTGGTAAGGTACACATCAATAACATGTATATGACATATACCTTTAACGTTGCCGGCCTTCTTGTCTGCTAAGTATTTGGGGCAGTTCCGCTTCTAGTGACCTTTTCCCTTGCAATAGAAGCACTCAGTCTCAAGCTTGGGTCCATTCTTTTTCTTCTTCCCGGCATCTGGCTTACCGGGCGCGGAAACGGCTTGCCGTCTTTCTTGAAGTTCTTCTTACCCTTGCCCTTCTTGAAACTAGTGGTCTTGTTGACCATCAACACTTGATGCTCTTTCTTGATTTCTACTTCTGCAGACTTGAGCATCGAGTACAACTCGGGAATGGTCTTCTCCATCCCTTGCGTGTTGTAGTTCAGCACAAAACATTTGTAGCTTGGTGGGAGAGACTAGAGGATTCTGTCAATTATAGCATCATCCGGAAGTTCGACTCCAAGTGAAGTCAGACGACCGTGTAACCCAGACATTTTGAGTATGTGCTCACTGACAGAATTGTTCTCCTCCATCTTACAGCTAAAGAACTTGTCGGAGACTTCATATCTCTCGACACGGGCATGAGCTTGAAAAACTAGTTTCAGCTCCTGGAACATCTCATATGCACCGTGTTGCTCAAAACACCTTTGGAGCCCCGTTTCCAAACTGTATAACATGGCACACCTAACCAGAGAGTAGTCATCACTCTGCGTTTGCCAGACGTTCAGAATGTCCTGGGCTGCTACGGGAGCGGGAGGGTCACCTAGTGGCGCATCAAGGACATAAGCCTTTTTAGCTGCTTCAAGGATGAGCTTCAAGTTGCGAACCTAGTGCGCATAGTTGCTACCATCATCTTTCAGCTTGTTTTTCTCTAGGAATGCGTTGAAATTGAGGTTGACGTTGGCCATCTACAATATTTATAAAGACAACTTTTAGACTAAGTTCATGACAATTAAGTTCATTTAATCAAATTAAGTATGAACTCCCACTTAAATCGACATCCCTCCAGTCATCTAAGTGATACATGATCCATGTTGACTAACCCGTGTCCGATCATCACATGAGACGGATAGTCACCATGGTGAGCAACTTCATGCTGATCGTATTCAACCATACGACTCACGTTCGACCTTTCGGTCTCTTGTATTCGAGGTCATGTTTGTACATGCTAAGCTCGTCGAGTCAACCTAGGTGTTTCGCGTGTGTAAATCTGGCTTACACCCGTTGTATGCGAACGTTAGAATCTATCACACCCGATCACCACGTGGTGCTTCGAGACAATGATCCTTCGCAACGGTGCACACTTAGGGGAATAGGTTCTCGAAATTTTAAGAGGGATCATCTTATTATGCTACCGTCGTTGTAAGCAATAAGATGAAAAACATGATAATCATCACAATGCAATCATATAGTGACATGATATGGCCATTATCATCTTTGCTCTTTCGATCTCCATCTTCAGGCATTGCATGATCATCATTGTTACCGGTGTGACACCATGTTCTCCATCATCATGTCTCCGTGAAGTCGTCACGCCAACTACTACTATCACTACTACTATAGCTAACCATTAGCAATGAAGTAAAAGTAGTAAGCACATGGCGTTGCATCTCATAGAATAAATTAAGACAATTCCTATGGCTCCTGCCGGTTGTCATACTCATCGACATGCGAGTCATGAAACCTATTACAATAACATGATCATCTCATACATCATACATGCAACATCACAACTTTGGCCATATCACATCACATGTCAAACCCTGCAAAAACAAGTTAGACGTCCTCTAATTGTTGTTGCAAGTTTTACGTGGCTGATTTGGGTTTCTAGCAAGAACGCTTTCTTACCTACGTGACAGCCACAACGATGATATGCCAAAGCTATTTATCCTTCATAAGGACCCTTTTCATCAAATCCAATCCGACTAGAGTAGGAGAGACAGACACCCGCTAGCCACCTTTATGCACGATGTGCATGTCTGTCGGTGGAACCAGTCTCACGTAAGCGTACGTGTAATGTCGGTTCGGGCCGCTTCATCCCATAATACTGCCAGAAAAGAATAAGACTAGTAGCGGCAAGCAATTGACAAATCATCGCCCACAACCTTTTGTGTTCTACTCGTGCATAGAATCTACGCATAGCAAAAACCGGCTGTGATACCACTGTTGGGTAACGTAGCATAAATTCAAAAAATTTCCTACGCATATTCAGATCTTCATATGGAGAGACCAGCAACGAGAGAGGGGTGAGTGCATATTCATACCTTTGAATATCGCTAAGCGAAAGCGTTGCTGGAAAGCGGTTGATGGAGTCGTACTCGCGGCGATTCAGATCGCGGTGTGATTCCGATCTAGTGCCGAACCACGGCACCTCCGCGTTCAACACACGTGCAGCCCGGTGAAGTCTCCCGCACCTTGATCCAGCAAGGAGGAGGGAGAGGTTGGGGAAGATCTCCGGTAGCACGACGGCGTGGTGTCGATGGAGAGACGAGGTCTCCCGGCAGGGCTTCGCCAAGCACCGTGGGAGAGGAGGAAGAAGGGGGGCAGGGTTGCGCCGAGGGAGAGGGAAAACTGTGTCCTAAACAGCCCCAAAACCCCCACTATATATAGGAGGAGGGGAAGGGTGTGCCACCCCTAGGGTTCCCACCCTAGGTGGTGTGGCAGCCCCCCCAGATGGGAGGTGCGGCGGCCAGGGCAGGGGGAAGGGGTGACGCACCCCTAGGTGGGCCTTAGGCCCACCAGCGCCTAGAGTTTCCCTTGTGGGAGGCGCACCAGCCCACTTTGGGCTGGTTTCCCTCCCTATTTTGGCCCATGCTTCCTCTTGGGGCTGGTGGCCCCTCCCGGTGGACCCCCGGGACCATTTCCGGTGGTCCCGGTGGTCCTTGTACATTACCGATGACGCCCGAAACATTTCCGGTGTCCAAAACCATCCATCCTATATATCAATCTTTACCTTCGGACAATTCCGGAGCTCCTCGTGACGTCCGGGATCTCATCCTGGACTCCGGACAACTTTCGGTAACCTCGTATAACAATTCCCTATAACCCTAGCGTCATCGAACCTTAAGTGTGTAGACCCTACGGGTTCGGGAGACAGGCAGACATGACCGAGACACCTCTCCGACCAATAACCATCAGAGGGGTCTGGATACCCATGGTGGCTCCCACTTTCTCCACGATGATCTCATCGGATGAACCACGTTGTCAAGGATTCAATCAAACCCGTATACAATTCCCTTTGTCTCTCGGTATAGAACTTGCCCGAGATTCGATCGTCGGTATACCTATACCTTGTTCAATCTCGTTACCGTTAAGTCTCTTTACTCGTTCTGTAGCACGTCATCGTCTGACTAACTCCTTAGTCACATTGAGCTCATGATGATGTTCTTCCGGGTGGGCCCAGAGATACCTCTCCGTCACGCAGAGTGACAAATCCCGATCTCGATTCGTACCAACCCAACAAACACTTTTAGAGGTACCCGTAGTGCATCTTTATAGTCACCCAGTTACGTTGTGACGTTTGATACACCCAAAGCACTCCTACGGTATCCGGGAGTTTCACAATCTCACGGTGGAAGGAAAAGACACTTGACATTAGAAAAACTTTAACATACGAACAATACGATCTAGTGCTATGCTTAGGATTGGGTCTTGTCCATCACATCATTCTCCTAATGATGTGATCCCGTTATCAATGACATCTAATGCCCATGACCAGGAAACCATGACCATCTATTGACTAACGAGCTAGCCAACTAGACGCTTGCCAGGGACACATTGTGATCTATTTATTCACACATGTATTACTGATTCCTGTTAATACAATTATAGCATGAACAATAGACGATAATCGTGAACAAGGAAATATGATAATAACCATTTTATTATTGCCTCTAGGGCATATTTCCAACAGTGGGATGGCAGGAGTAACCGTGGCAGAGTTGTGTGTCGTTGGCTGCTGAACTAGGAAGGGCGCATGCCCTCGCACAACCCAAAAACCGAGAGCCGCTGCACCAACTACTGCTGCCGACGTTTGGCCGCCCTGTAGCTGGTTCCTCAGCACTGTCTACTACAGCGTTGTTGCCATTGGAGGCCGGGTTCGAAGCACCTGAGCGAACGATGGGCGTGCCGTAGCGCATGAAGGAAGCTTCGCAGGAAGGGATGCATTTATGATGGATTGCGCGGATTGGGGAGGCGACGACATGTTTCCTGGGGTTTGTGGCGCCGCAGGAGTCCTCGGACAGGCTTTGAGGCGCCACACCTTGATTCGGCAAAGGCCCAAGTGTGCCCAGGCCGTCGGTCGGCCTGCTATTCCGGTGGGTCCGATCGTCGTTTGAATTCCGTGATCTTCTCCTTGACGTGCTGAATCAGGATTGTGAACTTCGTCTCCAGTCTGCCTACGTCCTCCATCGTGTGCCTCTGGTGCGAGCGCCCCAGGACTCACATTCGCTGGGAAGAAATCCCCAAGACACGGAGGTGGCGTGAACCGGGGTTGGGGTAGAGGACCACGCCATCCCATTCGCACCATTCGTACCTTAAATCTGCCGATGCATGCTGAGCGCAGTTTCGATCGCTCGCGCATCACAGGTGCAGAGGTCGTCTCATCTGCCGCGGCCGGCGATGAAGGAGATGGAGGAGATAATCCATCGACCCCACAAACAGAAGAAGACGACGAACCTACCTCGGTCTCACAGTTGGCCATCGTAGAACTCCATTCCCAGAAATGAGACGCTGGTGTTGGATACCCGATGTCGTTCCAAAAATCTTGGGCCAACTGGTCGTCAGACATTGGTGGTCGCCGGAGAACTTCTTGAGAGACAGGCCGCTCCTCCAAAAGTACGTCGACAGAAACACTCACCGCGAGATCCTCCACCTCCTAGTCGTCCTCATCGGCCGATGATTCCTCCGATAGGAGGGAGAAACGCGACCCCATGTGGGTGCCCTCGTTCCCTCCCGCCGCCGGCGACAACGCTCCAGGGACCAGTGTTAGGCGGCGCCGGGTCATGGTATATGTTTACAATAACAAAAACATAATTTCCCCAAACAAAGTATAATGACATCTACACTAGCGGCGACAGTGAGTCTTGGCGGCAAGGTGTAGCGGGGTCTCGGCCCTATATACCATTTGATGGGCGCACGCAGGAGGTTGGCGTTGTCCGACGTCGTGGTGGCGTTGACAGGCTACAGTGTGTACATGTGTTGCACTCTGAGGGTCTGCTAGACAGATTGGTCCTCCCGGCTAGTCGTCGGGCGGCTTGGTGATGACACTTGGGATGCGTTTGGTAGCCCACATACATCCCAATAATTCTCGCTGGAAGAATTTCTCCCATTTAGTTGCCAACATTCACTCTTGGGCATGCATAGCACAAACTTTAAAGTACCTCTGACCCTCCATTCAGAGGAACGTTCAAATCGGCCATTTTTGTGAAGTCCAGTCCGAGCGGTGCAACCCTAGGCACGTGGGCGTGGGCGGTTGCATGCGTGATGCGGTCTCGAGACGCATCATTGTTTCGTGAAATGTTAGTCATAAATTACCCGCACCTCCCTTCATCACTTCTCTCTCCCTTCTTCCCCACTCTCATCGGCGGCGGTGATCATCGGAGCGACAGCAGGACATTCCAAGACGACGGCTACCACCACAAGAGTTGTAGACTTCCATCGGAGTGCATCGGCAACGGTAGTAAGTCCTTTCCCTATATCTAGATTGACTGCTTTCAACTCGGGCTAGATTTGATTTGACCATGTATTTGGAGAGCTATGGAGGGGATTGATCCACTCATGTTTCTTGAACATAGCATACGGCGGATAAACAAAATATTGTTTGGCAATGGACATAATAGCGCATAGTTACGACATATTATTCACGACAATGATCATGTATATAGGAATCACATCTACAAACAAGTAGACCTACTTCCGCCTGCATCTACTCCTACTAGCTAAATACCCGTGCGTTGCCACAGAGTAAAAAATATATATCGAGATGTGTTCCTAATTTTTTTACCAAATGTTTGCAAACATGTTGTCTTCCTAGCATACAATACATGTTCTTAAGAAGGTCTATCTTTGTCTTTGTCTCTAACCTTGTACTCCTACTGATATCATTCTTTCTTCGTAAAACAATGATAACAATTTTCCAGTGAGTAGATACTGAAACTGGAGTCGACTCAAAAGCAAAAGAAGTATCCATAGCATTGTTTCAAGGGAGATGCCGGAAAAACAAACAACAAAATAGTAGGAAATATTAGTTTCCAAAACATACGTTTGTTTACTGTGTCAATATTTTCCATTGCATACTCTTCTATCATGTTGCCTCTTAAGTGGTCCCTCATCATGAAACCTATGCAGTAATCCATCTTCACATAATAGGATAAAATATTTGATTTTGAAATCTGGACTACCTTAATTGGACGTCTCAAGGTAGCACCAAAGATGGATGATGAATTTACAATATTTTCTGGATAAATTTCTTTTATTATCTCAGGGAAGTTTCTGTGATAGGAGAAACAAAGATATATGAGCAATTGTGGTAATTGAGAAATATTGTTACATGTGTACTTATATCCTAGAAACAAATATGAATTTTGGATTGTTATAGACTTATATCAACCACAAGGATATGAGACCGAATCTACCTTTTCTGACTCTGTATGTGATCACTCTGTCCGTCAGGTCTAGCGTTACATAGCTGAGAGAAACATGGATCTCTCCAAGTCTATTTTCTCAGAAAAAACCAACAGCCTAATAAGATGCCTAGAACCTAAAAAATCATTAGCTAGAAACACAAGTGCAATCTTAATGGTGCAATTATGAAGAAATGTGGCCAAACTAAGCATAACTGGGATGGCCCTGTGCAGCTGGTATTGCATGCCAGTTAGTGCATGGGGTTTATCAAATTTCCAAGAACTAAAAAAATGTAGGAAAACACTTGAACACATGTACATGCATGTAGATAGTGAGAATCATGCAAAAGATTTCTCAGCAATGTTTGCTTAGACACAAAGCTTATAATACAAATAAAGCTAATATGCACACACATGTCATTTACAGGGAATACTTATTTTTGCACATACATGTGCAGAAATTTTAGCTTGTGTACTAACATAGCTAGGCTGAGACCTCGAAGGATAATACTCTGCTAGGCGCCTTCAGTTCACGTAGCATACATGAGTATCCATGTGTATAAAGTCGAGTTTTGTTGAGAAATTCATCGCACGTTACTTCTTGGGCTGGTACCACAATTGTGGACAAAATCGCAGGTTACTCCTCCACCTCTACTGGAATTAGAGCATTATGGACAGAATTCACACACCGCCTGGAATATATCATCTTCACTTAAACAAGTCTAGTCTATATAAATGGAACCAATTATTATTATACTGTCGCTTAAATACCATCCTCGAGGAGCCGTGCTACACAAAATGCCATTAGAAGTTGCACCAATGATAAACAATTAAATATTCTTGACACTAAATGTAGGGAAGCACCACTTAGTCAAATTTTGTTCTCCGGAGAGCTCTAATAGCACATATTATTGCCATCAATCACAAATGCAATTAACTAATGAGAACCATAATAATTACCAATGCCATGTTTTTTTTGAAACATCTCTTGTCCCTCACATATGAAATAATTTGATTTATGTGGAGCCCGTTGGATGCAATCTTATGTGTAACTTAAACCAATGGAAAAAATTTAGTTTTTAATGGGCTAATTGATAAGAGATATTGTTCATCAGTTTGACATTGTAAAAAAAGAACTTTTATACCCCCAAAAAACGAAACAATTTTATGTGAGTACATATTTTTAATTCCACATGTCAATGACATTGAAGCACCTCTTCTTCTATGTTTTCTATAAGGATCAAGTAGTGACGATGCACATGTTTGATTACTTACCTCGAGCATATCAAAACAACCATCATCGAGCCTGAAAATTATAGAAGATGAGTATGAGATGTTCCATCGAGGGTGCTCGTGCGAGTTTGGCAGCTTGCCTACTTATGGGGAGACATCCTCATTTCAAGTGCCCAGCAACGTAGCATTCAACAAACAAGACATACCATCAGCATCAGACACCCTCCACTAATGCCAAGCAATAAGACAAGTAACATCTGACAAGGTGTGGTACTATACATCAAACTGAGTAGGAGCAGAGCTAGGCCACCTTCTCCAGGAAAAGTGCCATGGTTGCGATCAACTCAACTGCCATTTATCTGAAGTTCAACATATCTATGTAACAGTGTTGAATATCAAATATGTGCTTATTTATAATGTCCAATTTATCACACCAAAATGCAGCCGACAGACCAAATCTGGTGCGAAGAAAGAACCTAGGGAACTGTACCACATAGTAAGGATGTGCAAAGCAAGTACATGTGTCATGAAGGTATCAAGGAAGGGGAATTGTGCAGAATCAACCATCAATCAGGTGCAATTCTACTGACAGAATCAGGTACCAGACATCACATGTGTACTTCTGGAGAGAAACCGTGAAGGCACTTCCATGAGCAAGTTCTTGTGCGTATTGAATTGAAGTCCTAGTGCAGCACACAATGTCTCTGCCACACCCTTGCATAATTGGAACATCATGACGTCCATGCACAACATAACCGAGTCACCAACCACCAGATCAAACACCATTGGCACATTCAACCAAACACCCCACATGCAAAAAATGATAAGTGAAAAACCAACCTTTGATGGTGTTGCCAATGATATTCTTGTGATGCTTGCGATGGACACACATGAACTTCGAGACTCCAGAGGTCAGTATCCGTATGTAGTCCATCGTGAAATCTTCAAAAGGACTTATATTAAACAAATATCTAACATGCACAACTAACCCAAATGCTAGAGAATTACACTGTACCATGTTATTTTTGTGCAATTAACAGTGAGATCTCAAACTAACTTCAAGAAAGCAGTTGAAACTGGAAACAAAATGAAACCTCAAGATGCACAAGTATACTAACACGTATTTGGAGCCCAATTTATGGGATTGAGTGATTCAATTCCATACAATGGATCAAAACTCATAATAGATGTTAATTAAGTATCGAAGTTTGGTAGCTCTGAAATAGAATGCCTGCTCCACCAAAATTAACATGAATCTAAATCAGTTCAGGCCATACTATGTAACTGCACGTGATGAATTGATGACATTGCGCAAAACCCAATTTCAGTCCTGAATAAAAAACCAAGTTCATTGGAACAACAATACACACATTCAGTGTCAGAGGCACTCACAATGGGTGCGTGGAGGTATACCAACAAGCTCCCGGGGCTCCTCATGGTAAAAGTAGAGGTCTTAGCTCCTGACAGCGAACAAGCTCGCACCGATTCATGGCGAGGGTGCCCTTGCTGGTAACCACTCATAGAACAATTAGAAAAGGGTTCAAAACCTCGTGGCTATTAATTTGCAGTAGAGAAGAGAATAGGGGCTGGTGGTGAAGGAACTGACCAAGAACGACGCTCACTTTTTTCGGTTACCACCATCGGTTCAAGGGTGCCAGGAGCATCGCTAGCCATGATGTACACATGTGCAGGCATAGATCCCAAGTCCCTGACATCAGCGTTACTATCTTCACGGCTAGCGAACAAGGTCACAGAAACCGAACGATGTGGTGGTAGGCGAGGGGAACTGGCCACAGAGTTCCCATCCCCGAGATGTCGCGACGGTGTAGATAGACGACGAGGTGACGGAGTTGAAGAAGATGAGCCGGCGTCGGGGTTGAGCTTTCCGAGGGTGTAGCCATCATCGTGGACACCATCCGGGAATCCGAGCGCAACCCCTGGCGGCCGATATAGGTGCGGGATGATTTCATGCCGAAGGTTGATGGTGCAGCTGCATCGGCTAGGGTGCGGGTGGCGGAGGTGGCGGGCGCGGGCACGGTGGCCGCGGGACAAGGGCCTGCCATGGGAGATTGGATCCGAAGCTAGAGGGAAGAGACGGGGAGTGGGACGTTCGGCAGTTGCCCTTTCACGAGACGTGGCTCGTGGGTGCTGTCGTGCTGGGCTGGTTGGAAAGGAAGAGCGTTTCTGTGTTAAACCGATTAGTTTTTGGAGGGTTAAAACAATCAGTGTGAAGCACGTTGGTGGGAGGAGAGATAGTGACAAGGAGGTGATCGAGAAGGTCGAACCATCACGACGGCAGATTCCCCTTTAATAGTAGAGATTACTCCACTCATCGACCGCTATCTGGCATGCATCTACCTAGAGTAGTAAGTATAAAATAAAGTAATGCTTGGAGCAAGGTGACATGATGTAGACAAAGTAAGACAATCAATATGTCCAGACCCCATCATTTTTTCGTTAATAACAAGAATATAAATACGTGGCATGTCTCTTTCTGTCACTGGGCACTACACCACAACACCTGACCAGGGGTAGTTAACTACCGGGAGAAATGTTTGAAGAGGGGAAAAACAACTATTGTTACATCTATTACTGCTGGTACAAGTTGGTGAGGGCAATGTAACTGCCGGCTGAACAAAAGACAAAGGGTCAAATGAACTATCGGCACATCTGAGGGCGCCCTATCCGTTGAGAGAAGTGTACTACGACATATGTTCTACTGGGGTTCACATTTGGCACAAGACCAAAATATTGGGTCTGAGCGCACGCGCAAATGAGGGGAGAAGCGCACCCAAGCGATGACCAAAATGCCCGACAGAAAAAAAACATGACGGTCGCTCCCTCAGACCGCAGCCACTCAGTTTCCCCAATATGGATCAATCGCGAGCTCCTCCCTCGATCCAGTCTTGTCACAGGCCGCTCCTACCTCGATCCAGTACTGTCCCCGGCGTTCCCCCGCATCCCCCCGCCACCGTGCCGCCCCTAGCTTTTTCTGTCATCCGTGCTTGAATATGGTCAAGAATGGTTAGGAGTTGGATGGATAAAGCTAGAAACACACAATCATATATTGACGGGGTAGCAATCTTCTTAGAGTTTGCTCTTACTCATTCACCAAGAGGGAATGCTATATTATGTCCTTGTAGAAAATGCTTGAACTATTGTTGGTTTGCAGCTAGTGATGTCTATGAACACTTGTTATATCATGGGTTTATTAGTGGGAACAAAAGATGGATATAACATGGGGAAGCATCATCATCTCTTGCATCTGATAGTGACCATGATCCGGTCCAACCTAACCATATTTAAGAGGAGAATGACCTAGATAATTGTGACAAGATGATTGAAATCATTCAAGATATGGCACACATAATTGGGGATTTTAGTGATGGTGGTCGCGGGGAGGATCCATTTCACGAGGATGTAGAGCTTGGGAGCGTTGACCCTCTTCTAGAAAAGAAAAAGAAGCATGATGCAGATTCTTTTCGACAATTCATAGTTGATGATAGCGAGGAGCTTTATCCAGGGTGCACAACCGTTTCCAAGCTACGCTTCGTTGTTAGGTTACTGCATACCAAATCTCTTGGAGGTTGGAGCTATAAAAGTTTTTACATGATGCTAGAGTTTCTAAAAGAGGCCTTCCCAACAGCAAAGCTACCCAAAACCTTTTATGAAGCTAAGAAAATGATAAAATGTCTTGAGCTTGGTTATATAACAATTCATGGATGTGAGCATGATCGCATACTATTTTAGAAGGAGCATGCTGGTAAGGATATTTTTCCTACATGCGAAACTTCCCGGTGGAAATGTGAAAATAATAGCCTTGATGGAAAACATTTACACAAGGTCCCAAGGAAGGTTCTTCGTTATTTTCCAATAAAGAAGAGGCTACAACGCTTGTTCATGTCTCCTAAGAGTGCAACGGATTGCAAATGGCATGATGAAGAACGCACAAGAGATGGACTAACAAGGCATACATCAGATGCACCTGCTTGGAAGGACTTTGATGCCAAATATCCTAAATTTTCCAAAGATAGTCGCAATATGAGGCTGCTTATAGTAGCTGATGCTTTAAATCCATTTAGGACAATGAATTTATCATATAGTGTTTGTCCTGTTATAGCAATTCCATTGAATCTTCCTCCTTGGTTGTGCATGAAGCAACAAAATTTCATCTTATGTTTGCTAATTCCTGGTCCAAAGTCACATGGGAGAGATATAGATGTGTTCCTTTAACCACTTATTGATGATTTGACCTTACTGTTTTAGGAGGGTATTAGAACCTATGATGCCTCGACCGGTAAACCCTTCAATCTCCATGTCGTTGTATTATCAACGACATCTGATCTCCCAGGCTTATGCACTCTATCTGGTATTATATCATCGGGTGAATTTAGTTGTCCATTGTGTGGCTCACAGACTTGCTCTCTTCAGTTTAAGGAGGGAAAGAAATATTGCTATATGAATCATCGAAGGTTTCTTGATACAAATCATGAATACGGATTTGATGAGGACTTCTTTGATGGTGTTCTGGAGTTACGGGCAGCACATGTACCACTTACTAGAGAGGAATTTTTGGCCCTCACTCAAAATATGAAGACTGTTTTTGGAAAGAACCATTCCGGGGAAAAACCACCAAGAAGCGCAAGGTTGGCGAACCACCAATAGTCCACAAAAGAAAATCCATATGGTTTAGGTTGCGATACTTGATAGACTTGCTGCAACCTCATAATCTTGATTCAAAGCATATTGAAAATAATGTATGTGAAAACATAATTGACACACTTTTATGCATGGATAGGAAATCATAAGATAATTATGGTTCTCATAAAGATCTAGAGAATCTAGGAATAAGGAAAGCTCTCCAGCCTGTCCCAGTTGGTGAAGAATTTGATTTGCCATGTTTTCAAGGGAGCTAGGTTCCCTGATGGTTGTGCATCTGATATACGTTGCAATGTCCTTGTGAAGCATAAAAAGATCATTGGGCTGAAGAGACACGGCAATCATATTATTTTAGAGCAATTTCTTCCGCTAGCTGTTCAGAACACATTGCCAAAGGAAGTCACCATTGCATTGGTTCGTGTCAGTAGATTCTTCAAGCAAATATATTCTCCTGTAATTTCCATAAGTGATATGGAGAAGCTAGAGGGAGAAATAGCTGAGACCTTGTGCATTCTTGAGACCATATTTCTGCCATCATTTTTTCATCTTATGGTTCACTCAATGGTTCGTCTTCCAACCCAAGTGAGCCTATGGGGCCCAATAAAGTAAAACAACATGTATTCGATAGAAAGGTCGGCCCTACACCTATTTTCTTGGTATCATACGGTTTCTTCCGCATCTCCAAAATAATCTGATATATGTTAGGTATATACTATAGAGGTATAAAATGAAGCTAAAGGGATTTGTTCATACCAAGAGCCATCCCGAGGGGTCAGTGGCACAGGGCTATGTATTTTATGAGTCACTTACCTTGTTTTCACGTTATTTACAAGGATGTGAGATTAGATTTAGGGTATTTAATAGAAAATGCAGACATGATGGCCCCGAGCCCAATGTATCTACTATGCCATTTTTTACCAACAAGGGTCAATTTTTGGCTGGAACCTTGGATCACAAGTCATGGTTGCAAGCACATCGATATGTTTTGTTTAATTATGAGAAGACTCAATTCATATTCATGAATAATTTGATCATAAACCCACAATTCATCATATCCCAACAAAAACACTATAAAATAGGATTACATGATAGATCACCGTAGGAATCGCGGTGAACACTGTATTGAAGATCACAGAGAGAGAAGCCATATATGTATGGACCCGTAGGTATATGATGGATTATTAACACATCATCATGGAGGCCTGTGTGATCGATTCCCCCTCCAGTAGGGCACCAAAAAAGTTTCCACTCGGGATCACGGCTGAACACAGACTTGCGGGTGAAAAAGTGTTTCTCGTAGCTCTATGTTGGGTTCCCAATTTCAGAGAATTTATGGAGGTGGAATTAGGTCAGACAAAGCCATGAGGGTCCCATAAGGCATCATAGCACGCCAACCCCCCTCTATGCACCCTGTTGCCTTGTTGTCTCCTTGTCTATTGTCTGGTATCCTTCTGAAGAAGCTTCGTGGGTCTCTTTTGTCCAGAAAAAAACGTCAAATAGTATCGTAGCTTTTGGACTTCGTTTGCTACTCATTTTCTCGAAAACAAAAAACAAGCAAAAAGACCAACTGGCACTAGGCACTGGGTTAATAGGTTAGTTCCCAAAATGATACAAAATAGCATATTATTGCATACAAAGTGTCCAAAATTGATAATATGATAGCATGGAACAATAAAAATAATCGATACATTGGAGACGTATCAGCGTCCCAAAGCTTAATTCATGCTCATACTCGAGTATGTAAATGATAAAAGCAGAATTTGTGATGCGACATGCTAACCAACTTGTAATCTCTTTTAGGTATGATAATGAGAAACGATGAACTATTGATACCAACATAATAATATTCATAAACATAAATAGTATAATCATTCATATTCAAAATATATGATCCTTAAAAATGTTAGTCCCTACTTATTTTATCATATTAGCATGGCATGAATCCGTCTTCATCGCATAAGTATAAATCATGAGAGCCTTGGAGTCAAGCGAGGAAATTATATCGTACTTCTAATGCACCTCAACATTTTCAAATTCACCCGATACATGAGCGTGAAACATGGATATAGCATATGGGTGAAATAAAGTATGGTGGTAGAGATCAAAAGGATTCAAAGTGGAAAGAAAGTCATGCATAAACTAGGAGGACCAACGGGCTATGGAGATGCCCATCGATCGATATCAATGCGAGGAGTAGGGATTTCCATGCAACGGATGCACTAGAGCTATATGTGTATGAAAGCTCAACGGAAACTAAGTGGGTGTGCATCCAACTTGCTTTCTCATGAAGACCTCGGGCATTTGAGGAAGCCTGTCATCGGAATATACAAGAAAAGTTCTATAATGAAAAACTCCCGCTAGCACCGACTCTCGAGGTGAGAATGGGCAATGGATGGTAGTGAAGAGGCTAGCAATATACAGAGAGGTGAGAGTGAGTATATCCATGGATTCACATTTGTCATAAAGAACTCACATACTTATTGTAAACCATATTAGCTCTTTCGAAGAAAAGTACTACAACATACCTCTAGGAAGGAAGTTGGTAGGAGTTAACCACCGCGCACCTCCGACCCGAACAACACGACATGATTTCAATAAGGTATAAGAACACTCACACATCATCACCATGCCATAACAAATATTTGGATGTATAACAAATAACAAGCTTTAATACCGATATTTCTACTAATAATGTACTGATGGACTTTCATATTACTACATCAATACAATTAACCCACATGTCTCTTTTATGATGAGCTACATGAAAGTTTTTATTATATCCCCCTCGAATACTGATGACCCACAAGTATAGGGGATGAATCATAGTCCTTTCGATAAGTAAGAGTGTTGAACCCAACGAGGAGCAGAAGGAAATGACAAGCGGTTTTGAGCAAGGAATTCTGTGCAAGTGCTGTAAATTAAAGTGATAGATAGTTTTGTAGCAAGATAGTTCATAACAAGTGCGAAATAAAAATAGTAGAAAAGGTTCAGCAAGGTAGCCCAATCCTTTATGTAGCAAAGGATAGGCCTGAAAGTACTCTTATATTAAGCAAGCGCTCCCAAGGACACATGGGAATTTCCGCCTAGTCATGTTCATCATGTTGAGTTGATTCGCGTTTTCTACTTGATAATTTGATATGTTGGTGGACCGGTACTAAGTTGTTGTTCTTAATTGAACAAACAACCAACTTATGATTACCATAGCATTAAATGTGTGGATCCAAATCAATCCCCTCATGAAGCAACACATAAACTGGGGTTTAAGCTTCTGTCACCATCGCAACCCAGCATCTACTTGTTACTCCACAATGACTTCCCTTAGGACCATAACATGGTGAAGTGTCATGTAGTCTACGTTCACATGACACCAGTAAGAGAAGTAACAACATACATGTCATCAAAATATCGAATGAATACCAACTTTACATGATTACCTACAACAAAACTTATCCCATGTCCTTAGGAACAAAAGTATCTACTCACACCCCATCAACATTTTCAACGTGAGCGGTATAATAATAATGATTAAGGATATGAACATAATATCTTCCACCAAGCAATCAAACAAGCATCAACTACAAGATGTAATGTCATCAACACAACTAGTGACCCACAAGTACCAATCTGACATTTCAAGACAAATATTGAATACAATAGATTATCTAGGGATGGAGATAAGATGGTTCTAGTGAAGATGTTGTTGAAGATTGGTCCTCCCACAAAGGAAGAAGCGCTGGTGATGACGATGGCTTCAATTTTTTTCCTCCCGGAGGAAAGTTTCCCTGACAAAATCTCTCTGCCGAACAGCAAAAGGGCTTCTTCACAAGTTTCCACCTCGAGACGGTGGTGCTTCGCCAAGGAAGGTTTCTTGTGATTTTTCTAGGGTAAAACATAGCATATATGAGAAGAGGGGTGTGAGAGGGCTTGCAGGGGGCCCACAAGCCATCAGGTGCCCCCTATGGTGTATCCTTGGCCCAATAATTCTTAAATATTCCAGAAAAATTCTCCCTGAAGTTTTATGCCATTTGGAGTCTGTTGAATATTCTACCTTTTTCTTAGTTCCCCGGTCCAGAATTCGAGTTTTTAGATATTTCCCTCTTTTGTGATGTACCTTGTATATTCTTGGAGAAAGGGCATACAAATTGTATGATAATAGGGAATCACTACCGGTATCACAAAATTATTTGTCATCTGTTGGCTGATGGCAAAGACCCTCTTTGCTGGCAGGTGCCAAAAACCAGACGACAAAGAGCAGACTGATGGCAAAGATACTATTTGCCATCAGTGAGCACTTTGTCGTCTGTCAGCTGACGGCAAAGAGATGAAAGACAGACAGCAAAGAGCTGACCGCTAGTTGATATTTCATTAGCCATCACTGTGCTCTTTGCCGTCTGCCAGCTGATGGCAAAGGGACGACGGGTAGACGACAAAGAGCATGGGATGGCCCACTGTACCTTTGTTGAACCGGAACTTGTGGATTCTACTCTTTGCCGTGTGCCTTCTACCTCTTTGCCATCGAGGGGCAAACGACAAAGAAGATGACGCCCTAACATAAGTCAGCCCCCACTCCACACCCCCTCTCTTGTCGGGACCCCGATCCTAAGCCATACAATTCCAGCTTGTAACACACAATCTCACTTTCTTGTCTCATGCACGGTAATCACCACGGCTGTCACCTTACCTTGTCCGGGATCGTTTGCGCATTTTGGCTAACGTAAATGACTATGATGCCAGCAATCATATGTCAGAGAACCCGGGTCGACATGGTTAGTGATAAACCCAAGTGGCACATCCGTACAGGGACAGGCATACAGAACCCAGCAAAGCAGGTGTCAGTCAACAACGTGTGTAGACAAGTCATAGCAAGCTACAGGGACTCCATTACATCGCGTGACATTTCCCCGAGGAGACAGATACAGTAGCAAAGAAGGATACATGCCGGTCAATCAATGTGTCCCGAGCAGTAGTAAGTTACCAAGGCTCGGTGGAAGCACAGAGAGGCATTTCCCCATAAAGAGTACTACTAAAGGTATACAACTAGGTGTCCAATCCCACACATATAGATGCATTTCAAACATACACACAATATGCACGATGCGTGTAGATACAACATGGCATCATAACATAACTCTACAACACATTATTTATTTAACAGACTCCGAAGAGCCAACATAGTATAATGTTACAAACAGAAGGGGGTCAAATGACCCAACATTCAAAGCATACAAGCAACAAGCGGAAGTTACATGTCTGGGTACAGACATCTATTAAAACCGGCTAGAAGAGCCTGAAAAGATACAAAGACCCTACCATAGGAGCGAGAACCCTATCTGGGTTCCCAAGCTATTCCATCGATGTTAACGTCAACCAGAAAATATAGAGAGAACAACGTCTATCTCTACAAAAATGTAAATAGGCAATAGTGAGTACGAAGGTACTTAGCAAGACTTACATCAGAACTAACTACATATGCATCATGTATCAACGAACAGGATTGTGGGGTTTACTACAGAAATGCCAACTTTGACTCTTGGCTAACCTACACTACAACAATGTTTCATACCTCTCTCGTCTCCCTACGAGAGAGCACACATGAGTCCACATATCCACCACATCAATGCACCACCATGGATCCTCTCTCGTCATCCTACGAGAAGGCCATCCATAGCACTCACACTTATGTGGACATTTTAGAGTATCCATTAAAGTTATCTATGAACCATGCAAGTAACCAAGTAGTCCATATCGGAGCACGCGGCTATTCGAATAGATAATTACCCTGCAGGGGTGTACTTTATCACACATGCTCACGCCACTTATCGCCATGTGCACATAAAACAAGCACCCCAGCAACATTCAAGCGGAAGCCCAGCCGGTAGTCGGACACGGACGTTAACCTACGATGACTCATGTCCAAGGCGGTTGCCTATCTAAGTTGGAACCCATAATGGATGTCCGGCCGAGGTTTCCAAGATGGCCTCAAACGATGTGAGTAGGCCCCCGAGACGGTCCCTATTGGCACGTCCATCCACTTAGCAAGACATGCCACAACCTATACATTTCGAACTACTACGACTGCTGTATTGAGAACAAAGTAGTTAATAGGCCAAGAGGGGTCGAGTTACGGGAAGCCAATGTGTGGTAGTAACTAGTCTTGGAACACCACAAGATCTCAGGTCCTAAGTGTCGCATCAGTGAGACAACCCACCATGTACTCCTACATGGCCTCTCATCGCTACCTTTACCAAAACAGGTTCACATACTTAACTCTCATCAGTAGGACATTATCATTCCGATTCATCACCTATATGATCAGACCAGCTCAACTCTAAGCATAGCAAGCATAACAGGGTAATGGCACAACATGGCTCAAGCATCTACCAGGTATGGTAGGTTGCTTCATTTATCCATTTACTATGATAATGACAGGTCATGCAAAGGAATGGGTTCATCTACCGTAACACAAGTAGCAGTTGAATCATCTTGTCCTAATGCATTGAAATGAGAGCAAAAGCGATAGAGTGGAATTGTATAGGAAGGATCAAGGGGGTTTGCTTGCCTGTTGATCAGAAGAACTCAACTTTTCTTTGATGTCGGTAATAACTACATCTCGCAAGTGTATCAACAAGATCAGACAAGGAACAATTTAGGCACGACAAATGCTTCACAATGATGCATGAGTATGGCATGTTAGCATGATGCTGGTTTTGTCTAATGCAAGTGGTCACAAGTTTAATGGGAGTTATTTGATCAATATAGATTAATTTCAAACCCATTTATAAGCATTTATATGCCTTTATTGAAATTTTCCTATTCAGCAAGTTTAAGTTGTTCAAACATGCATGAAAATGGTTCTATCAAATTCCTTGCATTTTTCTGATAATTTTCATATATATTTATTTCTATGCGAGTTATATTTTAATTTCTATGTTTTTTTCAAAGATTTTACTATTTTCTAGATTTTCCTGAAATATATTATTCCAGAAATTAAAACTACGTCACCATTGCATCATGCTTGCGTCACCAAGTCAACAACGTCGGTCGAGGTCAAATCTGACTAGTGGGGGCCAGTGGTTAGTAACCCAGGGCTAATCCCCGCGCTGACCCGGGCTGATTGGCGTTTGACCACCCATGGGGCCCACTTGTTAGTGGTTGTGGGGGGTTTAGTTAGTGTTAACAGCCGGCCAGATCAGCAACGGCTGGGGCGAGACCACCGGCGACCATTCGACGCGGCAGAGGCTCGTCGGAATCCGCTACGGGCATCGGATCCACGCGCAGGGAGCACGAGGGCGAAGCCCAGGCTTGGCCTGATCCCAGTGAAGGTGCGTCTGGTCGCGGAGGCACCGCAGGTGGCGCACGGTGGCAGCAGCTCGTCCTCGACGGCCTAGCGCTGGGATGTGCACGAGAGCAGGGGAAAAGGGCGGAAAGAAGGGGTGGCGCACGACGATATCCCGGAGCAGCCGAGGAAGCTCGAGGTGCTGCAGTTGGCGCGAATCGGAGCACGACGACCGGCGGTTGAGGGGGGGAGAAGACCATGAAGACAGTGA
Source organism: Hordeum vulgare subsp. vulgare (assembly GCF_904849725.1). Lineage (NCBI taxonomy): Eukaryota > Viridiplantae > Streptophyta > Magnoliopsida > Poales > Poaceae > Hordeum > Hordeum vulgare. Next base: position 384,232,946 of record NC_058524.1, on the reverse strand, counting down.
GGTGGGAGGTGTCTGGACTCGGTTCCAGCGATGGGGAGGACGAGCTCGAGGAGGCAGAGGCCTTGGGCAGCTCAGGGACGCGCTACAGCTATGATGGCCATGGGATTCACCGAGCGGCGGCAACGATGGCTTTGATCGTGTAGAGAGAGGGCGAGAAAGAGGGCAATGGGCAAATGGAGAGGAGGAGGGGATGAGGAGAACTGCGGGGATCTCATCCCCAATGTCTCGCTGGCCTGGGGAGGCAGGCAGGCACCTACCGACATGGCGCGAGTGTTGGGGAACGTCGCATGGGAAACAAAAATTTTCCTACGCGCACGAAGACCTATCATGGTGATGTCCATCTACGAGAGGGGATGAGTGACCTACGTACCCTTGTAGATCGTACATCAGAAGCGATTAGAGATCGCGGTTGATGTAGTGGAACGTCCTCACGTCCCTCGATCCGCCCCGCGAACAATCCCGCGATCAGTCCCACGATCTAGTACCGAACGGACGGCACCTCCGCGTTCAGCACACGTACAGCTCGACGATGATCTCGGCCTTCTTGATCCAGCAAGAGAGACGGAGAGGTAGAAGAGTTCTCCGGCAGCGTGACGGCGCTCCGGAGGTTGGTGATGATCTTGTCTCAGCAGGGCTCCGCCCGAGCTCCGCAGAAACACGATCTAGAGGAAAAACTATGGAGGTATGTGGTCGGGCAGCCGTGAGAAAGTCATCTCAAATCTGCCCTAAAAGCCCCATATATATAGGAGGAGGGAGGGGGACCTTGCCTTGGGGTCCAAGGGAACCCCAAGGGGTCGGCCGAGCCAGGGGGGAGGACTCTCCCCCCCCCAAACCGAGTCCTACTTGGTTTGGTGGGAGGGAGTCCTTCCCCCTTCCCACTTCTTCCTCTTTTTTTTTTCTTCCTTTGATTTTTCTTCCTTGGCGCATAGGATTTGGTGGGCTGTCCCACCAGCCCACTAAGGGCTGGTGTGACCCCTACAAATACCTATGGGCTTCCCCGGAGTGGGTTGCCCCCCTCCGGTGAACTCCCAGAACCCATTCGTCATTCCCGGTACATTCCCGGTAACTCCGAAAACCTTCCGGTAATCAAATGAGGTCATCCTATATATCAATCTTCGTTTCCGGACCATTCCGGAAACCCTCGTGACGTCCGTGATCTCATCCGGGACTCCGAACAACATTCGGTAACCAACCATATAACTCAAATACGCATAAAACAACGTCGAACCTTAAGTGTGCAGACCCTGCGGGTTCGAGAACTATGTAGACATGACCCGAGAGACTCCTCGGTCAATATCCAACAGCGGGACGTGGATGCCCATATTGGATCCTACATATTCTACGAAGATCTTTATCGTTTGAACCTCAGTGCCAAGGATTCGTATAATCCCGTATGTCATTCCCTTTGTCCTTCGGTATGTTACTTGCCCGAGATTCGATCGTCAGTATCCGCATACCTATTTTAATCTCGTTTACCGGCAAGTCTCTTTACTCGTTCCGTAATACAAGATCCCGTAACTTACACTAAGTTACATTGCTTGCAAGGCTTGTGTGTGATGTTGTATTACCGAGTGGGCCCCGAGATACCTCTCCGTCACACGGAGTGACAAATCCCAGTCTTGATCCATACTAACTCAACTAACACCTTCGGAGATACCTGTAGAGCATCTTTATAGTCACCCAGTTACGTTGCGACGTTTGATACACACAAAGCATTCCTCCGGTGTCAGTGAGTTATATGATCTCATGGTCATAGGAATAAATACTTGACACGCAGAAAACAGCAGCAACAAAATGACACGATCAACATGCTACGTCTATTAGTTTGGGTCTAGTCCATCACGTGATTCTCCCAATGACGTGATCCAGTTATCAAGCAACAACACCTTGTTCATAATCAGAAGACACTGACTATCATCGATCAACTGGCTAGCCAACTAGAGGCATGCTAGGGACGGTGTTTTGTCTATGTATCCACACATGTAAATGAGTCTTCATTCAATACAATTATAGCATGGATAATAAACTATTATCTTGATACAGGAATTATAATAATAACTATACATTTATTATTGCCTCTAGGGCATAATTCCAACAGTCTCCCACTTGCACTAGAGTCAATAATCTAGCCCTCACATCACCATGTGAATTACATTGTAATAAATCTAACACCCATACAGGTCTGGTGTCGATCATGTTTTGGCCGTGGAAGAGGCTTAGTCAGCGGGTCTGCTACATTCAGATCCGTGTGCACTTTGCATATATTTACGTCCTCCTCCTCGACGTAGTCGCGGATGAGGTTGAAGCGTCGTTTGATGTGTCTGGTCTTCTTGTGAAACCTTGGTTCCTTTGCTAAGGCAATGGCACCAGTGTTGTCACAGAACAAGGTTATTGGATCCAGTGAACTTGGCACCACTCCAAGATCCGTCATGAACTGCTTCATCCAGACACCCTCCTTAGCCGCCTCCGAGGCAGCCATGTATTCCGCTTCACATGTAGAATCTGCTACGACGCTTTGCTTGGAACTGCACCAGCTTACTGCACCCCCATTAAGAATAAATACGTATCCGGTTTGCGACTTAGAGTCGTCCGGATCTGTGTCAAAGCTTGCATCGACGTAACCTTTTACGGCGAGCTCTTCGTCACCTCCATACACGAGAAATATCTCCTTAGTCCTTTTCAGGTACTTTAGGATATTCTTGACCGCTGTCCAGTGATCCACTCCTGGATTACTCTGGAACCTGCCTGCCATACTTATGGCCAGGCTAACATCCGGTCTAGTGCACAGCATCGCATACATGATAGAGCCTATGGCTGAAGCATAGGGGACGGAGCGCATATGCTCTCTATCTTCATCAGTTGCTGGGCACTGAGTCTTACTCAATCTCGTACCTTGTAACACTGGCAAGAACCCTTTCTTGGACTGTTCCATTTTGAACCTCTTCAAAACTTTATCAAGGTATGTGCTTTGTGAAAGTCCTATCAGGCGTTTTGATCTATCCCTATAGATCTTAATGCCTAGAATGTAAGCAGCTTCTCCTAGGTCCTTCATAGAGAAACTTTTATTCAAGTAACCTTTTATGCTCTCCAAAAGCTCTACGTTGTTTCCAATCAGTAATATGTCATCCACATATAATATTAGGAACGCCACAGAGCTCCCACTCACTTTCTTGTAAATACAAGATTCTCCAACCACTTGTATAAACCCAAATGCTTTGATCACCTCATCAAAGCGTTTGTTCCAACTCCGAGATGCTTGCACCAGTCCATAAATGGATCGCTGGAGCTTGCACACTTTGTCAGCATTTTTAGGATCGACAAAACCTTCGGGTTGCATCATATACAACTCTTCCTTAAGGAAACCGTTAAGGAACGCCGTTTTGACATCCATCTGCCAAATTTCATAATCGAAAAATGCAGCTATTGCTAACATGATTCTGACGGACTTAAGCATCGCTACGGGAGAGAAAGTCTCATCGTAGTCAATTCCTGGAACTTGTGAAAAACCCTTTGCCACAAGTCGAGCTTTATAAACGGTCACATTACCGTCAGCGTCCGTCTTCTTCTTAAAAATCCATTTGTTCTGAATAGCCTTGCGGCCCTCAGGTAGTATCTCCAAAGTCCATACTTTGTTCTCATACATGGATCCTATCTCGGATTTCATGGCTTCTAGCCATTTGTTGGAATCTGGGCCCACCATTGCTTCTTCATAATTTGCAGGTTCATTGTTGTCTAATAACATGATTGTCAAGACGGGATTACCGTACCACTCTGGAGCAGCGCGTGATCTCGTCGACCTGCGTGGTTCAACAGAAACTTGAACTGGAGTTTCATGATCATCATCATTAACTTCCTCCTCAACCGGTGTCGCAATCACAGGGGTTTCCCCTTGCCCTGCGCCACCATCCAGAGGGATGAGAGGTTCGACAACCTCGTCAAGTTCTATCTTCCTCCCACTCAATTCTCTCGAGAGAAACTCCTTCTCGAGAAAAGTTCCGTTCTTAGCAACAAACACTTTGCCCTCGGATTTGAGATAGAAGGTGTACCCAACTGTCTCTTTTGGGTAGCCTATGAAGACGCACCTTTCCGCTTTGGGTTCCAGGTTTTCAGGCTGAAGCTTTTTGACATAAGCATCACATCCCCAAACTTTAAGAAACGACAACTTTGGCCTTTTGCCATACCACAGTTCGTATGGTGTCGTCTCAACGGATTTCGATGGTGCCCTATTTAAAGTGAATGCAGCTATTTCTAATGCATAACCCCAAAACGATAACGGCAAATCAGTAAGAGACATCATAGATCGCACCATTTCTAATAAAGTACGATTACGACGTTCGGACACACCATTACGCTATGGTGTTCCAGGCGGTGTTAACTGCGAAACAATTCCACATTGTCTTAAGTGAGTACCAAACTCGAAACTCAGATATTCACCCCCACGATCAGACCGTAGGAACTTGATCTTCTTGTTACGATGATTTTCTACTTCACTCTGAAATTGCTTGAACTTTTCAAATGTTTCAGACTTGTGTTTCATTAAGTAGACATAACCATATCTACTCAAATCGTCAGTGAAGGTGAGAAAATAACGATATCCGCCGCGTGCCTCCACGCTCATCGGACCACACACATCGGTATGTATGATTTCCAACAAGTCACTTGCACGCTCCATTGTTCCGGAGAACGGAGTTTTAGTCATCTTGCCCATGAGGCATGGTTCGCACATGTCAAGTGAATCAAAGTCAAGTGACTCCAAAAGTCCATCAGCATGGAGTTTCTTCATGCGCTTTACACCAATATGACCCAAGCGGCAGTGCCACAAAAATATGGCGCTATCAATGTTTACTCTAACTCTTTTGGTCTCAATGTTATGTATATGTGTATCGCTATCGAGATTCAATATGAACAATCCTCTCACATTCGGTGCCTGACCATAAAAGATGTTACTCATAGAAATAGAACAACCATTATTATCAAACTTAAAAGAGTAACCGTCTCGCAATAAACAAGATCCAGATATAATGTTCATGCTCAACGCAGGCACTAAATAACAATGATTTAAGTTCATCACTAATCCCGATGGTAGTTGAAGTGACACGGTGCCGACGGCGATTGCATCAACCTTGGAACCGTTTCCTACGCGCATCGTCACTTCGTCTTTCGCCAGCCTCCGTCTATTCCGCAGTTCCTGCTTCGAGTTGCAAATGTGAGCAACAGAACCGGTATCGAATACCCAGGCACTACTACGAGAGCTGGTTAAGTACACATCAATAACATGTATACCAAATATACCTGATTTTTCTTTGCCCGCCTTCTTATCTGCCAGATACTTGGGGCAATTGCGCTTCCAGTGACCCATACCCTTGCAATAGAAGCACTCCGTTTCAGGCTTAGGTCCAGCCTTGGTATTCTTCGGCGGATTGGCAACGGGCTTGCCGCTCTTCTTCGAATTGCCCTTCTTGCCTTTGCCGTTTCTCTTGAAACTAGTGGTCTTGCTCACCATCAACACTTGATGTTCTTTACGGAGTTCAGACTCAGCGACTTTCAGCATCGCAAACAACTCGCCGGGAGACTTGTTCATCCCTTGCATGTTGTAGTTCAACACAAAGCTTTTATAGCTTGGCGGCAGTGATTGGAGGATTCTGTCAATGATAGCTTCTTGCGGGAGTTCAATCCCCAGTTCAGCTAGACGGTTTGAGTACCCAGACATTTTGAGCACATGTTCACTGACAGACGAGTTTTCCTCCATCTTGCAAGCATAGAATTTATCGGAGGTCTCATACCTCTCGATCCGGGCGTTCTTCTGAAAGATGAACTTCAACTCCTGGAACATCTCAAATGCTCCATGACGCTCAAAGCGACGTTGAAGTCCCGGTTCTAAGCCATACAAGACTGCACATTGAACTACTGAGTAGTCCTCCTTACGCGCTAACCAAGCGTTCTTAACATCCTGATCAGCCGTAGCGGGTGGTTCATCTCCTAGCGCAGCATTAAGGACATAATCCTTCTTTCCAGCTTGTAAGATTAGCTTAAGATTACGAGCCCAGTCTACAAAGTTGCTTCCATCATCTTTCAACTTAGCTTTCTCTAGGAACGTATTAAAATTGTGGATGACACTTGCGTGAGCCATGATCTACAACACAAATATATTCAAAGTGGACTTAGACTATGTTCAAGATAATTAGAGTTCAACTTAATCAAATTACATGCTAAACTCCCACTCAAAAAGTACATCTCTCTAGTCATTTGAGTGGTTCATGATCCACCTACACTATCCCAAGTCCGATCATCACGTGAGTCGGGAGTAGTTTCAGTGGTAAGCATCCCTATGCTAATCATATCATCTATATGATTCATGATCGACCTTTCGGTCTCATGTGTTCCGAGGCCATGTCTGCACATGCTAGGCTCGTCAAGCTTAACCCGAGTGTTCCGCGTGCGCAACTGTTTTGCACCCGTTGTATGTGAACGTTGAGTCTATCACACCCGATCATCACGTGGTGTCTCGAAACGACGAACTGTAGCAACGGTGCACAGTCGGGGAGAACACAATTTCGTCTTGAAATTTTAGTGAGAGATGACCTCATAATGCTACCGTCGTTCTAAGCAAAATAAGGTGCATAAAAGGATTAACATCACATGCAATTCATAAGTGACATGATATGGCCATCATCACGTGCTTCTTGATCTCCATCACCAAAGCACCGGCACGATCTTCTTGTCACCGGCGCCTCGCCATGATCTCCATCATCATGATCTTCATCAACGTGTCGCCATCGGGGTTGTCGTGCTACTTATGCTATCACTACTAAAGCTACATCCTAGCAAAATAGTAAACGCATCTGCAAGCACATATGTTAGTATAAAGACAACCCTATGGCTCCTGCCGGTTGCCGTACCATCGACGTGCAAGTCGATATTTCTATTACAACATGATCATCTCATACATCCAATATATCACATCACATCATTGGCCATATCACATCACAATCATACCCTGCAAAAACAAGTTAGACGTCCTCTAATTTTGTTGTTGCATGTTTTACGTGGTGACCAAGGGTATCTAGTAGGATCGCATCTTACTTACGCAAACACCACAACGGAGATATATGAGTTGCTATTTAACCTCATCCAAGGACCTCCTCGGTCAAATCCGATTCAACTAAAGTTGGAGAAACCGTCACTTGCCAGTCATCTTTGAGCAAAGGGGGTTACTCGTAACGATGAAACCAGTCTCTCGTAAGCGTACGAGTAATGTCGGTCCAAGCCGCTTCAATCCAACAATACCGTGGAATCAGGAAAAGACTAAGGAGGGCAGCAAAACGCACATCACCGCCCACAAAACCTTTTGTGTTCTACTCGAGAAGACATCTACGCATGAACCTAGCTCATGATGCCACTGTTGGGGAACGTCGCATGGGAAACAAAAATTTTCCTACGCGCACGAAGACCTATCATGGTGATGTCCATCTACGAGAGGGGATGAGTGATCTATGTACCCTTGTAGATCGTACAGCAGAAGTGATTAGAGATCGCGGTTGATGTAGTGGAACGTCCTCACGTCCCTCGATCCGCCCCGCGAACAATCCCGCGATCAGTCCCACGATCTAGTACCGAACGGACGGCACCTCCGCGTTCAGCACACGTACAGCTCGACGATGATCTCGGCCTTCTTGATCCAGCAAGAGAGACGGAGAGGTAGAAGAGTTCTCCAGCAGCGTGACGGTGCTCCGGAGGTTGGTGATGATCTTGTCTCAGCAGGGCTCCGCCCGAGCTCCGCAGAAACACGATCTAGAGGAAAAACTATGGAGGTATGTGGTCGGGCAGCCGTGAGAAAGTCGTCTCAAATCTGCCCTAAAAGCCCCATATATATAGGAGGAGGGAGGGGGACCTTGCCTTGGGGTCCAAGGGAACCCCAAGGGGTCGGCCGAGTCCTACTTGGTTTGGTGGGGGGGAGTCCTTCCCCCTTCCCACTTCTTCCTCTTTTTTTTTTCTTCCTTTGATTTTTCTTCCTTGGCGCATAGGATTTTGTGGGCTGTCCCACCAGCCCACTAAGGGCTGGTTTGACCCCTACAAATACCTATGGGCTTCCCCGGAGTGGGTTGCCCCCCTCCGGTGAACTCCCGGAACCCATTCGTCATTCCCGGTACATTCCCGATAACTCCGAAAACCTTCCGGTAATCAAATGAGGTCATCCTATATATCAATCTTCGTTTCCGGACCATTCCGGAAACCCTCGTGACGTCCGTGATCTCATCCGGGACTCCCAACAACATTCGGTAACCAACCATATAACTCAAATACGCATAAAACAACGTCGAACCTTAAGTGTGCTGACCCTGCGGGTTCGAGAACTATGTAGACATGACCCGAGAGACTCCTCGATCAATATCCAACAGCGGGACCTGGATGCCCATATTGGATCCTACATATTCTACGAAGATCTTTATCGTTTGAACCTCAGTGCCAAGGATTCGTATAATCCCGTATGTCATTCCCTTTGTCCTTCGGTATGTTACTTGCCCGAGATTCGATCGTCAGTATCCGCATACCTATTTTAATCTCGTTTACCGGCAAGTCTCTTTACTCGTTCCGTAATACAAGATCCCGTAACTTACACTAAGTTACATTGCTTGCAAGGCTTGTGTGTGATGTTGTATTACCGAGTGGGCCCCGAGATACCTCTCCGTCACACGGAGTGACAAATCCCAGTCTTGATCCATACTAACTCAACTAACACCTTCGGAGATACCTGTGGAGCATCTTTATAGTCACCCAGTTACGTTGCGACGTTTGATACACACAAAGCATTCCTCCGGTGTCAGTGAGTTATATGATCTCATGGTCATAGGAATAAATACTTGACACGCAGAAAACAGGAGCAACAAAATGACACGATCAACATGCTACGTCTATTAGTTTGGGTCTAGTCCATCACGTGATTCTCCCAATGACGTGATCCAGTTATCAAGCAACAACACCTTGTTCATAATCAGAAGACACTGACTATCATCGATCAAGTGGCTAGCCAACTAGAGGCATGCTAGGGACGGTGTTTTGTCTATGTATCCACACATGTAAATGAGTCTTCATTCAATAGAATTATAGCATGGATAATAAACTATTATCTTGATACAGGAATTATAATAATAACTATACATTTATTATTGCCTCTAGGGCATAATTCCAACAGCGAGGCCACGCCACCGTCCTCTGCTTCTCCTCTGCCTTCTCGCAAGAGGTAGAAGACAGGGTGCGCGTGGTGGGCTCGGCTAGTCCGGTGAGCGCTAGGTAAGTCTACTCTCTCTCTCTTCTGTTTATTTCTTTTTTTCTATTTTTTGAAGTTTATTTTGATTTGATTAAGATACCAAATCACTTTATAAAATTCGGAAGATTTATATGTGGCGTGTTAAAATATATTTAGAACCACTCACCAATTTTCAGAATTATTGGATCTATAAATTTATCTATAACATTTATAAATCCAATGCAAATAATTTTTTATTTAATTCAGAAGTCCAATACAAAATGTTTGTGTGTTTTCAAAATATTGGTTGGCAAATTTACCTCATCCCAATATTTCCACAGAATAGTTGGAACATTTTCTTGGATCCATTTGAAGTAATTTTTATATTGCCTTTTTAACAAAAATTGAATCTCGTCCCCCACTAAACATTTTCTTGGATCCATTTGAGGCTTGATCACTTCCTCATGTCAAGTTCAATAGAAAATAAAATGCATGCATGAATGCTTGCAAACAAAGGTTAAAACTAGGGCTATGACAACTCACCCCACTAAACGAGAATCTCGTCCCGAGATTCAGGCGTAGTCGGGAAGAGGTCGGGGTACTCTAGCTAAAGACGATCTCCGTGCTCCCAGGTTGCTTCATCCTCGGAATGATGATACCACTGAACCTTGAGAAACTTGATGTTGCAACGTCGAGTGTTGCGCTCAGTTTCATCGAGAATACGAGCAAGATATTCTTGATATGAAAGATTATCTTGGAGATCAAGCATTTTGTGGTCCACTTCATTGATAGGATCCTTGAAGCCACGCCTGAGTTGAGAAAGGTGGAACACATCATGAACTTTGGAAAGTTGTGGGGGTAGTTCCAGTTGGTAGGCAACCTCTCCTCATTTAACAAGAATGTGAAAAGGGCGAATGTAACGAGGAGCCAATTTGCCTTTGATACCGAAGCGATGGGTACCCTTCAGAGGTGAAACCCGAAGTTAAGCCCTCTCGTCCACTTCATAACTTACTTCCTTATGACGATGGTCATATTAGCTCTTCTGACGAGATTGGGCAGTTTTCAAATTTTCACGAATTATGCGAACTTGCTCTTCTACATCCTGGATCATATCCGGTCCAAAGAATTGTGTTTCACCGGTTTCTGACCAGTTTAACGGTGTTCGACATCTTTGTCCATACATAACCTCGAAAGGATATTTGTCCAAACTAGAGTGTAAGCTGTTGTTATAAGCAAACTTGGCGAATGGAAGACATTTCTCCCAATTTATTCTGAATGAGATAACATGGGCTCTAAGCATATATCCAAGAATATGATTGACTCTTTCTACTTGACCACTTGACTGAGGGTGATAAGCAGTGCTAAAAGAGAGATGGGTTCCCATAACATTCTGGAAACTTTCCCAAAATCGAGAGGTGAAAAGACTTCCATGGTCTGAATTAATTTCCAAAGGAACACCATGAAGAGAAACTATTCGAGAAATATATAGGTCTGCTAACTGACTAACAGTTATACTCTCTCGAACTGGAAGGAAATGAGTAACTTTCAAAAGACGATCGATGACCACGAAGATGGCATCATTCCCTTTCTTAGTCTTTGGAAAGCCGGTGATGAAATCCATATCGGCTTTGTCCCATTTCCACTCGGTAATATCCAAGGGCTAACGGGTGCCAGCAGGACTTTGTTTCTCTGCCTTAACACAATGACAAACATAGAAGTTAGCAATGAATTGAGCAATTTATCTGTTCATCCGGGTCCACCAGAAACTCTAGCGTAGGTCGTGATACATCTTAGTACTACTGGGATGAATCGTGCGAGGAACATCATGAGCTTCCTTGAGAATCAGCTCTCACAGATGTTGCTTCTTGGGAACCACCAAGATGTTCTCAAAGAACACGACACCTTTATCATTTACCAAGAAATGACCATCAACTCCTTTGGCAATGCTGCTCTTGATTTGGGAAATTCCCATATCATGCTTCTGAGCTTCTATGATCTGACCCTCAAGAGTTGGTTTCGCCACCAAAATAGAAAGGAATCCCTGAGAACAATGTGAAGATTAAGCTTATGAAATTCCTCATGGAGAAGAGGTTGACATTGTAGCAACATGAGGTTGTTACAATAGGATTTATGACTTAGTGCATCAGCCATGACATTGGCTTTGCCCAGGGTGTAAGATATTCCTAAGTCGTAATCCGTGATCAACTCAACCCAACGTCCTTGCCTGAGATTCAAATCCGGTTGGGTGAATATATACTTGAGAATATGGTGATGAGTGTATATTTCACAACGATTTCCCAGAAGCTAATGTCGCTAGGTTAACAGTGCATAAACTACAGTGGCAAGTTCCAAATCGTGTGTTGGATAATTCTCCTCATGTGGACGCAACTGTCGAGAAGCGTAGGCAATCACATGGTGATTTTGCATAAGAATGCATCCAAGTCCTTGACGCGAGGCATCATAGTAGATAATAAAGTCCTTTTCGAAATCCGGAGGCACAAGTACCCGGGAAGTAGTCGGTCGTCTTTTCAACTCCTAAAAACTTTCCTGAAACTTTGGGGTCCTAAGCTTTGGAAACTTTGTAGATGTTCTCAATGAAGCAGCAGCAATAGCTCGCTAAGCCAAGGAAACTCCTAACTTGCTTCACCGATTCTAACTCTCTGGGGATTGACATCAATACCTTCAGCAGAGATTACGTGACCTAGATAGGTCACTTCTGGTAACCAGAATTTGCACTTAGAGAATTTGGCGTAAAGGCAATGCTCTCGAAGTTTCATCAATACCAGCCTAAGATGCTTAACATGTTCTTATTCGTTCTCCGAGTAGATCAAGATAACAATGAGGCAAACCCCGACGAATTTATCTAGATACTCCGTGAAGATCAAATTCATTAAGCGGGAGAAGGTGGTTGGGGCATTGGTTAGACCGAAGGACATGACGGTGTACTCGTATTGGCCATAACGAGTGACAAAGGCTGTCTTAGGAATGTCCTTGTTCCTGATTTTGATTTGATGATATCCTAATCTGAAATCCATCTTGGAAAAGAATGCAGATCCTGTGAGCTGATCATATAGATCGTTGATCCTGGGAAGCGTATATTTGTTCTTTATCGTGACCAGATTAACCGGTCAATAATCTACAACCATCCGATCCGTACCATCCTTCTTATTGACGAAGAGGACATGACAAGCCCGAGGAGAAGAACTAGGCTGGATGAAACCTTTCTTCAAAGATTCATCGAGATGGATTTTAACCTCAGCTAATTCTTGAGGAGACATCTTATAGGGTCTTCTAGCAATTGGAGTGTTTCCTAGAATAAGTTATATGACAAACTCTACTTCTTTGTCAGGTGGAACACCTGGCAGATCTTCTGGAAAGACATCCGGAAAGTAACGGACTACCGGGATGTTTTCAAGGTCTGAAAGAGGATTGACATTGAGAGCATAAATCTGGCATTTCAAAATACGAGTTGAGACATTGACTATCTGGCCAGAAGGGTGACTAAGCTTAACTGTCCTAGAGAAACAATCAATTTTGGCATGATGAGCTATCATCCAGTCCATCCCCAAAATGATATTGATGTGTGAAATCTTGAGGGCTATCAGGGAAGCAAGGAATACTAAACCATCTACAACGATTTGGTTCCCATGGCTTACTGCATTAGTTTGCCATTTGGAACCTGGAGCCTGAATTACTAATGGAGTGGGCATATCTTTGAAAGCAATGCTATGCAAGTTGGCATAAGATTCAGAGATGAAGGAGTGGGATGCTACTGAGTCAAATAGTACTGAAGCTGGATGAGAATTGACAAGAAGCGTCTTAAGTACGATATCAACGTCATTTTAAGCTTCTTCTACAGATAAATGGTGCACAGAACCACGAGTTAGAGAAACTAACCTTTCATTAAGCTTCTTAGTTGGCGGCTTGCAAGGAACAACACCCATTCCTGAAGGGGGTGGAACATAACCACGCAGAGGACAATCCCTTGAATAGTGTCCTGGCTCGCTACAGTTGAAGCATGCTCCTTAAATAGGACGTGGATCTGGGTTGAACACTTGGTTGATGAGGTTATTCTGGGGAACACTTGGCATCAGGAAACGAGGCACCACATAGGATGTCCTTGGTACATATCTCGAAGGAAGAGTTGCATTCGGGATCCATATCCTGCGCTTCTCGGACATAGAATTTGAAGATGATGCAACATCAGGGTTGTGCTTTCGAGATTCCTCATACGTCCATTTTGCATCATGCTTTCATGTTGATATTTATCGCTTTATGGGCTGTTATATTACCTTGTGGTACCATACTTATACCTTTTCTCTCTTATTTTGCAAGATTTATTTGAAGAGGGAGAATACCCACAACTGGAATTCTCGACAGGAAAAGGAGCAAGTCTGAGTCCTCTATTCTGCACAACTCCAAATGCCCTGAAAATCAACGTGGAATTTTTTCGGAATATATAAAAAATACTGGGCGAAAGAAGTACCAGAGGGGAGCTACCAGGGCCCCACAAGCCTGGTAGCCGCCACCCCCCTGGTGGCGGCTACAAGGCTTGTGGGCTCCCTCACGGCCCACTGGCCCCCTCTTTTGCTATTTGAAGGGTTTCGTTCCAGAAAAAATCCAGGAGGAGCTTTTTCGTGGTTTCGCCGCCGCCACGAGGCGGAACTTGAGCAGATCCAGTCTAGAGCTCCGGCAGGACGATCCTGCCGGGGAAACTTCCCTCTCGGAGGGGGAAATCGTCGCCATCGTCATCACCAACACTCCTCTCGTCGGAGGGGAGTCATCTCCATCAACATCTTCATCAGGACCATCTCCTCTCCAATCCCTAGTTCATCTCTTGTAGCCAATATCCGTCTCGCGACTCCGATTGGTACTTGTAAGGTTGCTAGTAGTGTTGATTACTCTTTGTAGTTGATGCTAGTTGGATTACTTGGTGGAAGAGTTTATGTTCAGATCCTTGATGTTGTTCATTACACCTCTGATCATGATTATGATTATGCTTTGTGAGTAGTTACTTTTGTTCCTGAGGACATGGGATAAGTCATGCTAATAATAGTCATGTGAATTTGGTATTCGTTCGGTATTTTGATATGTTGTATGTTGTCTTTTCCTCTAGTGGTGTTATGTGAACATCGACTACATAACACTTCACCATACTTGGGCCTAGAGGAAGGCATTGGGAGTAGTAAGTAGATGATGGGTTGCTAGAGTGACAGAAGCTTAAACCACAGTCTATGCATTGCTTCGTAAGGGGCTGATTTGGATCCACTAGTTTAATGCTATGGTTAGACGTTGTCTTAATTATTCATTCATAGTTGCGGATGCTTGCGAGAGGGGTTAATCATAAGTGGGATGCTTGTCCAAGTAAGGGCAGTACCCAAGCGCCGGTCCACCCACATATCAAACTATCAAAGTAACGAACGCGAATCACATGAACATGATGAAACTAGCATGGCAGAAATTCCCGTGTGTCCTCGGGAGCGTTTTTCCTGCTATAAGACTCTGTTTAGGCTTGTCCCTTGCTACAAAAGGGATTGGGCCACTTGCTACACCATTGCTACTACTTGTTACTTGTTACTTTTCGGTTGCTACGTTTCACCTCGCTACACCATCACTTGTTACCGCTACTTTCAGTGCTTGCAGTTATTACGTTGCTGAAAACTCTTTATCAGAGCCTTCTGCTCCTCGTTGGGTTCGACACTCTTACTTATCGAAAGGACTACGATTGACCCCCTATACTTGTGGGTCATCAAGACTCTTTTCTGGCGCTGTTGCCAGGGAGGGAAGCGCCTTTGGTAAGTGGAATTTGGTAAGGAAACATTTATATACTGTGCTGAAATTTATTGTCACTTGTCACAATGGAAACTGTTCCTTTGAGGAATTTGTTCGGGGTATCTTCACGACGAACGGAAGCACGAGGAGTTGTTCCTCAACCTGAGGTACCTACTGAAAATATCTTTTATGAAATTCCTTCGGGTATGCTTGAGAAACTGCTGGCTAATCCTTTTACAGGAGATGGATCTTCACATCGAGACTTGCATCTGATCTATGTAGATGAAGTTTGTGGTTTATTTAAGCTTGCAGGTTTGACCGAGGATGAGGTAAAGAAGAAAGCATTTCCTTTATCTTTGAAGGATAAGGCGTTGACATGGTATAGGCTATGTGATGATACTGGATCATGGTACTACAATCGGTTGAAATTGGAATTTCATCAAAAGTTCTATCCTATGCATTTAGTACATCGTGATCGGAATTATATTTATAACTTTTGGCCTCGTGACAGGGAAAGCATAGCTCAAGCTTGGGGGAGGCTTAAATCAATGTTATATTCATGCCCCAATCATGAGCTCTCGAGAGAAATTATCACTCAAAACTTTTATGCTCAACTTTCTCATGAAGATCGTACCATGCTTGACACTTCTTGTACCGGTTCTTTTATGAAGAAGGATGTTGACCACAAGTGGAATTTATTGGAAAGAATCAAACGTAACTCTGAAGATTGGGAGCTAGAAGAAGGTAAGGAGTCAGGTATGATTTTCCAGTTTGATTGCGTTAAATCTTTTGTTGAAACAAACACTTCTAGAGATTTTAGCGCTAAGTATGGACTTGACACTGAGATAGTAGCTTCTCTATGTGAATCTTTTGCTGCTCATGTTGATCTTCCCAAAGAGAAGTGGTTTAAATATAACCCCCCTTGTAGAAGTCAACATAGATAAACCCAATATAGTTGAGGAGAAAGTCATTGCTTTTAGTGATCATATTGTTCCTTGTGCCTACGCTGAGAAACCACCATACCCTGCTAGGAAAAAGGATAATTCTAGAGCTCCAATTGTGATACGTAGGGGTTACATTACACCACTTGCACCCCTTGAGGAAATTAGAGTTGAACCTAATGTTGCTATTATCAAAGATCTCTTAGCCGAGGACATAGACGGGCATGTTATCAAATTTTGTGAGGACTCTGCTAGAATTGCTAAACCTCACGCGAAAGACAAATACGGACCTGTAGTTGGCCTGCCCGTTGTTTCTGTCAAGATAGGAGATCACTATTACCATGGTTTATGTGATATGGGTGCTAGTGTTAGTGCAATACCCCGTTCCCTATATGATGAAATCAAAGATGAGATTGCACCTGCTGAGTTAGAACCATTGATGTCACTATTACGCTAGCTAATAGAGACACTATCTGCCCTCTGGGAATTGTGAGAGACGTAGAAGTCCCGTGTGGTAAGATAAAGTATCCTACTGATTTCCTCATCCTTGCTACTGCACAAGATAGCTCTTGTCCCATCATATTTGGTAGACCCTTTCTCAACACTTTCAATGCTCACAATGATTGCATTAAGCATACTGTCACTATTAGTTTCGAGGGTGTGTCTCATGAATTTAACTTCTCCAAGTTTGGAAGATAACCCCATGAAAAAGAGTCGTCTGGTAGGGATGAAATCATTGCTCTTGCCTCTATTGCCGTACCTCCTACGGATCCTTTAGAGCAATATCTGCTTGAGCATGAAAATGATATGCATATGGATGAAAGTGATGAGATAGATAAAATTGTCTTAGAACAATATCCTATTCTCAATAGTAATTTTCCTGTTGAACTGCTTGGGGATCCTCCCCCACCGAAGGGTGATCCTGTGTTCGAGCTTAAACAGTTGCCTGATACTCTTAAGTATGCCTATCTTGATGAGAAGGAGATATATCCTGTTATTATTAGTGCTCTCCTCTCGAATCACGAAGAGAAGAAGTTACTAAAAACTTTGAGGAAGCATTGTGCGGCTATTGGATATACTCTTGATGATCTTAAGGGTATTAGTCCCACTCTATGTCAGCACAAGATTAAAACTGATCCTGACTTCAAACCAGTTGCTGATCATCAAAGGAGATTAAATCCTAAGATGAAAGGGGTCGTGAGAAAAGAAATATTAAAGCTTCTGGAAGCAGGAATCATTTATCATGTTGCTCATAGTGATTGGGTAAGTCCAGTATATTGCGTACCTAAGAAGGGAGGTATCACCGTCGTTCCTAATGATAAGAATGAATTAATCCCACAAAGGATTATTACTGGCTATAGGATGGTGATACACTTCCGGAAACTGAACAAGGCAACCAGGAAAGACCATTATCCTTTGCCGTTTATCGACTAAATGCTAGAAATGCTATCCAAACACACACAATTATGATTTCTAGACGGTTATTCAGGTTTCTCGCAAATACCTGTTGCACAATCTGATTAGGAGAAAACCACTTTCACCTGCCCCTTCGGTACCTTTGCTTATAGACGTATGCCTTTTGGCTTATGCAATGCACCTGCCACCTTTCAAAGATGTATGATGGCTATATTCTCTGACTTTTGTCAAAAGATTGTCGAGGTTTTCATGGATGACTTCTCCGTTGACGGGTCTTCCTTTGATGATTGCTCAGCAACCTTGATCGAGTCTTACACAGATGCAAAGATACCAACCTCGTCTTGAATTGGGAGAAGTGCCACTTTATGGTTAATGAAGGCATCGTCTTAGGACACAAAATTTCTGAAAGAGGGATTGAAGTTGATAAGGCTAAGGTTGATGCAATTGAGAAAATGCCTGGCCCCACAGAAATCAGAGGTGTACGAAGTTTCCTAGGTCATGCTGGTTTCTATAGAAGGTTCATTAAAGACTTCTCTAAGATTTCTAGGCCTCTTACCAACCTCTTGCAGAAGGATGTTCCTTTTGTTTTTGATGAGGATTGTGAGGAAGCTTTCGAAATACTTAAGAAGGCTTTGATAACCGCACCTATTGTTCAACCACCTGACTGGAACTTGCCCTTTGAAATCATGTGCGACGCTAGTGATTATGTTGTTGGTGATGTTCTAGGACAAAGAGTTGACAAGAAGTTGAATGTTATTCACTACGCTAGTAAAACTCTAGACAGTGCCCAAAGAAACTATGCCACTACGGAAAAGGAGTTTTTAGTAGTCGTGTTTGCATGTGAAAAGTTTAGCTCTTATATAGTTAACTCCAAAGTCACTATTCACTCTGATCATGCTACTATTAAGTACCTTATGGAGAAGAAGGACGCTAAGCCTAGGCTAATCAGATGGGTTCTCCTGCTACAGGAATTTGATTTGCACGTTGTTGACCAAAAGGGTGCTGATGACCCTGTAGTAGATAACTTGTCCACGCTAGAGAATGTCCTTGATGACCCACGACCTATCGATGACAGCTTTCCTGATGAGCAATTAAATGTCATCCGCACTTCACATAGTGCACCGTGGTATGCTGATTATGCAAATTATATAGTAGCCAAATACATACCACCCAGATTCACCTACCAGCAAAAGAAGAAATTCTTCTTTGATTTGGGACACTACTTTTGGGATGGTCCTCACCCTTATAAGGAAGGAGTAGATGGTGTTATTAGACGCTGTGTGCTTGAACATGAATAGGGACAGATCCTGTAGAAGTTTCATTCCGAAGCTACGGAGGACACCATGCTGGAGATAGAACTGCTCATAAGGTATTGCAATCAGGTTTCTATTGGCCCACTCTCTTCAAGGATGCCTGTAAGTTTGTCTTGTCTTGTGACGAATGCCAAAGAATAGGGAACATCAGTAAGCGTCAGGAAATGTCTATGAACTATTCACTTGTCGTTGAACCGTCTGATGTCTAGGGCTTTGATTATATGGGACCCTTCCCGAGTTCCAATGGGTACACTCACATCTTAGTTGTTGTGGATTACGTCACTAAGTGGGTAGAAGCTATCCCCACTAGAAATGCTGATCACCACACCTCTATTAAGATGCTTAAAGAAGTCATTTTCCCAAGGTTTGGAGTCCCTAGATATCTAATGACTGATGGCGGTTCACACTTCATTTATGGTGTTTTCCGCAAGATGCTTGCTAAGTATGATGTCAACCATAGAGTTGCATCTCCTTATCATCCTCAGTCTAGTGGTCAATTGGAGTTGAGTAATAGGGAGATCAAATTGATCTTACAAAAGACTATGAATAGATCTCGGAAGAATTGGTCTAGTAAACTTGACGATGCACTATGGGCTTATAGGACCGCTTATAAGAATCCCATGGGCATGTCGCCGTATAAAATGGTTTACGGTAAGGCCTGTCATTTACCTCTTGAGATGGAACACAAAGCTTATTGGGCAATCAAAGAGCTCAACTTTGATTCCAAACTTGCCGGTGAGAAGCGGTTGTTTGATATCAGCTCATTAGATGAATGGAGGGCCCAGGCATATGAGAATGCCAAGTTGTTCAAGGAAAATGTTAAGAGATGGCACGATAAAAGAATACAGAAACGAGAGTTCAATGTAGGTGATTATGTCCTGCTATACAATTCTCGCTTAAGATTCTTCGCAGGCAAGCTTCTCTCTAAATGGGAAGGTCCTTACGTTATCGAGGAATTATATCATTCCGGTGCCATCAAAATCAATAACACGGAAGGAAATTTTCCTAGAGTGGTAAATGGGCAAAAAATCAACCATTATATCTCCGGTACTCCCATAAATGCTGAGACCAATATCATCAATATCATAACTCTAGAGGAGTACATAAGGGATGTTTATCAGCCTGTTTCAGACCCTAAAAACGAAGAGGTATCTGTTTCGGTAAGTAATTGGACTTCGAAGCTTATCCAATAGGAAATTTCCTCTGTTTTGGAATTTTTGAAAAATTAAAAAAATAAAAAGCAGTCCGGAGAGCGCACGAGGTGGCCACAAGCTTGGTAGCCGCCACCTACCCCCCGGCGGCGGCTACAAGGCTTGTGGGCACCTCGTGTGCCCCCCGGACTCTGTTTTCTTGCGGAGCACTCCTTCTGGTCCAGAAAAAATCATTATATATACGCCCGAGGGTTTTGATCTCCGTATCACGCAGTTTTCCTCTGTTTTCGTTTCGAGCCTGTTTCTATGGCAGATCTAGATCATCATGACTTCCCCAAACGCTCCTAAGGACAAGATCTTCGAGAAGGTCATCAATCCCTATCTCACGGAAGTGCTGAAACACCCTCAATCTATCAAGATGAGCGAGGGGATGTTTCACATCCGTGATGTTGAGGGGCCTAAGAAGACTAGAAGCGTGGAGACGAGGCTCGAAGCAATGGAGCAACAAGTCTTCAAGTGCCAAGGGATGGTGGAGCGTGGACTCAACGCAAACCACATCATGATCACGGAGTTCACCAGCAATCACAAGATGGATGCCACTGACATTGGGAAGCACCTCTCCAGGTTCTATGACAGGGTTGATCAACATCAGGGCCAGACCTATGACCTGCAGAACCAAAACTGTGAGTATGAGTATAGATTTAAATCAATAAGGTTGGCTGCAGATTTGAGGATTCCGGTGACTCGTTCATCCTGCCATGATGGAGCACCTATGCCTTGGAAGACGGAGGATCAGACTACTCCAAAAACTCCACCACCATCACCACCAAAGGAAGACAACTAAGAATTGGTATGGGAAATCCCCTTGTCTTTTGCCAAGCTTGGGCGAGTTGCCTTGGTATCGTATCACCTTTATATCTTTTGCTTTTACCTTTGTTTTAGTTCTTTCCTTTTCAGTTTTTATTTCTTCTCTTAGTGGAATAAGTCTTTAGTGTTTAGTTTGAGTCTTTTGCTTTGTGTCTCCCCCGATGTATTTGAGCTTGCGAGCTATATAATAAAGAGTATCTTAGTCAAGGGCTTTGTTTTGTGCCATGATCAAAAAGTATGAAAAGAACGATAGCATGAAAGATCATGAGATGATCTTATGGAAAGTGATAGCTTCACATATGCCAAGTATGATGATTGAAAATTGTTGAGAATAAATCAACATAGTCCTCAGTCATTGTGGCAATTAATAAGAAGTAATAAGGAAAAAGAGGTTCACATATAAATATATCATCTTAGACACTTTCCATAATTGTGAGCACTCACCAAACTACATGCTTAGAAGTAGATGTTGGACAAGGAAGACAACATAATGAATTGTGTTTGCTTGGTTCCAAACAATGTTATATGATTAGAGATCCCTTAGCATGTGACGTTTGCTTCCAGATCATATTAGCCAAAACTCCCGCACCAAGTAGAGATACTACTTGTGCATCCATAAACCTCCAACCCAGTTTTGCCATGAGAGTCCACCATACCTACCTATGTATTGAATAAGATCCCTCAAGTAAGTTGTCATCGGTGCAAGCAATAAAAATTTCTCTCTAATATGTATGGTCTATTAGTGTGTGGAAAATAAGCTTTATACGAACCTGTGATGAGGAAGACATAAAAGCGACAGAGTGCATAATAAAGTTCTTTATCACAGGAGGCAATATAAAGTGATGTTCCTCCGCACTAAGAGGACACACATCCCAACCTCAAAATCCCATGACAACCTCTGCTTCCCTCTGCGAAGGGACTATCTTGTACCTTTACTTTTTGCCGTTGTAAGAGTCATGGTGATCTTCACCAATTCCCTATTTTGCCTTTATCTTGGTTGCCGTCACATGCTTGGGAAAGATCTATATTCATATATCAACTTGGAGATGAGTACTTATGCTTTATTATTGTTGACTTTACCCTTGAGGTAAATGGTTGGGAGGAAAAACTATAAGCCCCTATCTTCCTCTATGTCCAGCGGAAACTTTGATCCCATGAGTACCACGTGAGTTGTAACAATTGTGGAAAACAAAAGATATGATTGAGTATGTGGGTTTGCTTTACAAGCTCTTATTTGACTCTTTATGATGTTATGATAAATTGCAATTGCTTCAATGACTATGGACTGTTGTTGGCTACTTATTAGTAAGGTTTTTGCTTCATACTTTGCTTTGTGAAGGAATTGTTACTTTCCCATAAGAATCTTTATGATGTATTGTTGTTCTATGTGTGATCATGATGCCCTCATGTCCGTATTTTGTTTTATCGACATCTTCATCACTAAACATGTGGACATGTTTATGGAACTTGGTTTTCGCTTGAGGACAAGAGAGGACTAAGCTTGGGGGAGTTGATTCGTCAATTTTGCATCATGCTTTCATGTTGATATTTATCGCTTTATGGGTTGTTACATTACCTTGTGGTACCATACTTATGCCTTTTCTCTCTTATTTTGCAAGATTTATTAGAAGAGGGAGAATATCGGCAGCTGGAATTCTGGACTGGAAAAGGAGCAAGTCTGAGTCCTCAATCCTGCACAAATCCAAATGCCCTGAAAATCAACGTGGAATTTTTTGGGAATATATAAAAAATATTGGGTGAAAGAAGTACCAGAGGGGAGCTACCAGGGCCCCACAAGCCTGGTAGCCGCCACCCCCTGGTGGCGTCTACAGGGCTTGTGGGCTCCCTGACGGCCCACTGCCCCCCCTCTTTTGCTATATGAAGGGTTTCGTTCCAGAAAAAAAATCAAGGAGAAGCTTTTTCGTGGTTTCGCCGCCGCCATGAGGCGGAACTTGAGTAGATCCAATCTAGAGCTCCGGCAGGACGATCCTGCGGGGAAAACTTCCCTCCCGGAGGGGAAATCGTCGCCATCATCATCACCAACACTCCTCTCGTCGGAGGGGAGTCATCTCCATCAACATCTTCATCAGCACCATCTCCTCTCCAATTCCTAGTTCATCTCTTGTAACGAATCTCCGTCTCGCGACTCCGATTGGTACTTGTAAGGTTGCTAGTAGTGTTGATTACTCTTTGTAGTTGATGCTAGTTGGATTACTTGGTGGAAGAGTTTATGTTCAGATCCTTGATGCTATTCATTACACATCTGATCATGATTATGATTATGCTTTGTGAGTAGTTACTTTTGTTCCTGAGGACATGGGATAATTCATGCTAATAATAGTCATGTGAATTTGGTATTCGTTCGGTATTTTGATATGCTGTATGTTGTCTTTTCCTCTAGTGGTGTTATGTGAATGTAGACTACATACCACTTCACCATATTTGGGCCTAGAGGAAGGCATTGGGGAGTAGTAACTAGATAATGGGTTGCTAGAGTGACAGAAGCTTAAACCCCAGTCTATGCGTTGCTTCGTAGGGGGCTGATTTGGATCCACTAGTTTAATGCTATGGTTAGACATTGTCTTAATTCTTCTTTCGTAGTTGCGGATGCTTGCGAGAGGGGTTAATCATAAGTGGGATGCTTTTCCAAGTAAGGGTAGTACCCAAGCGCCGGTCCACCCACATTCAAACTATCAAAGTAATGAACGCGAATCACATGAACATGATGAAACTAGCATGACAGAAATTCCCGTGTGTCCTCGGGAGCATTTTTCCTCCTATAAGACTTTGTTCAGGCTTGTCCCTTGCTACAAAATGGATTGGGCCACTTGCTGCACCGTGGCTAATACTTGTAACTTGTTACTTTTCGCTTGCTACGTTTCACCTCGCTACACCATCACTTGTTACCGCTACTTTCAGTGCTTGCAGTTATTACCTTGCTGAAAACTATTTATCAGAGCCTTCTGCTCCTCGTTGGGTTCGACACTCTTACTTATCAAAAGGACTACGATTGATCCCCTATAGTGGTGGGTCATCAATTCCTCATAGGTCATTCTAGTTGTTTTTCCTTCGATGGCTTTGTTCACAAGAACCTCGAAACTGATGAACTCATGCAGACTGAGATCATGACGATGCCTTGTGTTTCTTTCCTGAATCTAGCTTGCTTCTTGACATATGTGGATACTTTTCTCGTGCATAACACGCAAGGCATCCAAACTAACGACTATAAGCATCCATATCCATCTTGTCTTGAGTCAAATTGCAAAACTCATATTGTTTCCGATCTATCAGGGCCTGCAGAATATGATGCTCACGAAAAGCTTGAGAGAACTCCTTCCGTGAAGTAACTTGGCCTGCAGGACGCATGGCCTCAAAGTTCTCCCACCATAGGCTAGCAGAACCTTCAACGTCATATGTGGCATAGGTAACCTTGTCTCCTTCATCCGTGTTTGCATAACGCAACTTGTTGTTGATACTTCGAAGACAATCATCTGTGTCTAGTAGCTCAATGGAATGGTGGGAGGTGGGCGGATTCAATTTCATGAAGTCTCCGATGGATACTAGCCCATTGTGCTGATGGGATGTATTCTGCTCAATGTGCTCTAACATGCGGATGGTGGCATGCTTGTTCCTCTCAATTTCTAAAATAACCTCTGCCAACAAAGGCGGATTGAGATGACCTTCTTCATTCCTACCATCTCCATGGTTCTCACCATGACTAGCAGAATTCCGGATTACTGATGACATCCTGAAGGAAAACAACCAGGGTTCAGAAGCAAGGAAGAACACTAAAACACCACAAACCTAGGGAAAATCGGACAACATAACGGTGGTACTGTCATGAAAAATGGGGCAAGGTACAAGATATTTGAGCAACAAATAACAACTCAACCTCATGGATCAAGGTCTAACAAGAACATAGGAAGCATTTCTCACAATTCCGATAGAAACAGGATTGACACACGAGCATCATATAAGTCCATGGTTCAGTAACTCGTCATCCTAGCAGATAGGTAAGAAGCCTAGTCCTTAATCCCTGTAGAAGAGAAGAGGGTGACTTAGAATAGAGTGACTTGAGGAAAGGAGAAAAGAGAATCTACGTTCCCTTTCCATAATCAATTCCCTTATATAACTATAGCATTAATAGACTCAACATCGACTAGTTTGTCTTGGTAATCCTACAGATAGTCAAGTTCTCATGCCGAAGCTATCGGGACCCCGATCATAAGCCATACAATTCTAGCTTGTAACACATCATATCACTTTGTGGCCTCACGCACGGTAATCACCACGGCTGCCACCTTACCTTGGCCGGGACTGTTTGCGCCTTTTGGCTCATGTATACAACTATGTCGCCGGCAATCATATATCAGAGAACTCGGGTCAACATGGCTAGTTATAAACCCAGGTGGCACATCCATACAGGGACATGCATACATAACCCATCAAAGCAGGTGTCGATCAACAACTTGTATAGACGAGTCGTAGCAAGCTACATGGACTCCATTACACCATGTGACATTTCCCCGAGGGGACAGACACAACATCCAAGAAGGATACATTTCGGTCAATCGATGTGTCCGAAGCAGTAGCAAGCTAACAAGGCTCGATGGAAGCACAGAGAGGCATTTCACCGTAAAGTGTACTACTAAAGGTACACAACTAGGTGTCGAATCCCACACATATCAATGCATCTCAAACATACATGCAATATGCACGATATGTGTAGATACAACATGGCATCACAAGGTAACTATACAACACATCATTTATTTAGTAGACTCCGAAGAGCCAACATAGTATGATGTTACAAACCGAAGGGGGTCACATGACCAACATTAAGAGAATACAAACATCAAGAGGAAGTTACATGTCTGGGTACAGACATCTATTAAAAGCGGCTAGAAGAGCCTGAAAAGCTACAATGACCCTACCATAGGAGCCAGACCCCTATCGGGGTTCCTAAGCTATTCCATCGATGTTAACGTCAACAGGAAAACATAGAGAGAACAACGTCTATCTCTGCAAAAATGTAAATAAGAAACAATGAGTACAAAGGTACTCAGCAAAACTAACATCAGAACTAATTACATATGCATCATGTATCAATGAACCGGATTGTGGGGTTTACTGCAGAAATGCCAGCTTTGACCTTTGGCTAACCTACACTACAACAATGTTGCATACCTCTCTCGTCTCCCTACAAGAGAGCACACATGAGTCCACATATCCACGACATGAATACACCATCATGGATTCTCTCTCGTCATCCTACGAGAGGGCCATCCATAGCACTCACACTTACGTGGACTATTTTAGAGTATCCATTAAAGTTATCTATGAACCATGCAAGTAACCAAGTAGTCCATATCTGAGGACGCGTCTATTGGAATAGATAATTACCCTGCAGGGGTCTACTTTGTCACACATCCTCCCACCACTTTTCCCTATGTGCACGTAAAACAAGCACCTCAACAACCTTCAAGCGGAAGCCCGACGAGGAAGTCGGCCATGGACGTTAACCTACAATGACTCACGTCCAAGGCAGTCGCCTATGTGAGTTGGAACCCGTAATGGAAGTCCCACTGATGTTTTCAACATGGCCTCAAATGATGTGAGCAGGCCTCAAGCCGGTCCTGATTGGGCCGTTCATCCACTTAGTAGGCCGTGCCACAACCTATGAACGTTTCGAACTACTGCGACTCCTGGACTGAGAGCATAGTAGTTAATAGGTCGAGAGGGGTCGAGTTACCGGAACCCAATGTGCGGTAGTAACTACTCTTGGAACACCAACACAATATCTTAGGTCCTAAGTGCGGCATCAATGAGACAACCCACCATGTACTCCTACATGGCCTGTCATCGCCACCTTTGCCAAAACAGGTTCACATACTTAAATCCCATCAGCAGGACATGATCATTCCAATTCATCACCCAGATGATCAGACCAGCTCAACTCTAAGCATAGCAAGCATAACAGGGTAATGGCACAACATGGCTCAAGTATCTACCATGCATGCTAGGTTGCTTGGTTTAGTTACTTACTATGACAATGACAGGTCATGCAAAGTAATGGGTTCATCTACTGTAACACAAGTAGCAGTTGAATCATCATGTCCTAATGCATTGAAATTAGAGCAAGAGCAATAGAGAGGGATTGTATCAGAAAGATCAAGGGGGTTTGCTTGCCTGTTGATAGAGAGGGATTGTATCAGAACGATCTACTGTAACGCAATTATGGCATATTAACATGATGCTGGTTTTGTCTAATGCAAGTGGTCACAAGTTAAATGAGAGTTATTTGATCAATATAGATCAATTTCAAAGCCATTTATAAGCATTTATATCCCTTTATTGAAATTGTCCTATTCAGCACGTTCAAGTTATTCAAACATGCATGAAAATAATAGCATCAGATTCCTTGCATTTTTCTGATAATTTTTCATATATAATTTATTTCTATCCGAGTTATATTTTAATTTCTATGATATTTCAAAGATTTGACTATTTTCTAGATTTTTTGGAAATATTTTATTCCTCGAATTAAAACTATGTCAGCACTGCGTCATGCTTGCGTCAGCAAGTCAACAGCACCGACCGAGATCAAAGCTTACCAGTGGGGCCCACTGGTCAGTGACCCGAGGCTAATCCCCGCGGTGACCCGAGATGATTGGGGTTTGACCACCGATGGGGCCCGCAGGTCACCCGTTGTGGGGGGGGGGGGTTAGTTAGTGCTAACAGCCGGCCAGATTAGCACCGGCTGGGGTGAGACCGTCGGCGACCATCCGACGCGGCGGAGGCTCGCCGGAATCCGCTACGGGCATCGGATCCAGGCGCCGAGAGCACCAGGGCGAAGCCCAGGCTCGGCCTGATCCCAGGGAATGTGCGGCTCGTCGCGGAGGCACCGGAAAAGGCACGGGCGACGAGGCGCGCGGCGGCAGCGACTCGACCTCGGCGGCCTAGCGATAGGAGCTGTGGGAGAGCAGGGAAAAGGGGGAAAGAAGAGGTGGCTCACGGTGATCTCCTGGAGCAGCTAGGGAAGCTTGAGGTGCTGCAGTTGGCGTGAATCCGAGCACGACGGCCGGCGATCGGAGGTGGAGAAGACGATGAAGACAGCGACGTGGGAGGTGTGTGGACTCGATTCGTGCAATGAGGAGGAGGAGCTTGCGGGGGCAGAGGACTTGGATAGCTCAGGGATGCGCAACAACTACGATGGTCGTGGGCTTCAGTGAGCGGCGGCGACGATGGCTTCGGTCGTTCACAGAGAGGGTGAGAAAGAGGGCAAGGGGCAAATGGCAAGGAGGAGGGGATCAGGATGACTGCGATGATCTCATCCCATCGTCTCGCTAGCGTGGGGAGGGAGGCAGGCACCTGCAGGCATGGCGTGAGGCCACGTCACCGTCCTCTGCTTCTCCTGTGCATTATGGCAAGAGGTAGAAGACAGGGCTGGGATGGGCCGGTGAGCGCGAGGTAAGTCTACTCTCTCTCTCTTTTATTTATTCCTGTTTTTCTATTTTCTGCAGTTTGTTTTGATTTTATTAAGATACCAAATCACTTTATAAAATTCTGAATATTTATATGTGGTCTGTTAAAATATATTCTGAACCACTCATGAATTTTCAGAATTATTGGATCTATAAAATTATCTACAACATTTATAAATCCAATGCAAATACTTGTTTCTTTAATTCAAAAGTCCAATACAAAATGTTTCTGTGTTTTCAAAATAATGGTTGGCAAATTTACCTCATCCCAATATATTCACATAATAGTTGGAACATTTTCTTGGATCCATTTGAAGCAGTTTTTATATTGCCTTTTAAAGAAATTTGAATTGTGAGGCTTGATCATTTCTTCATTTGAAGTTCAAAAGGAAATGAAATGCATGCATGAATGCATGCAAACAACCGTTAAAACTAGGGTTGTGACATCTATCCCCCATAACGGATCTCTCTCCCCGCACCCCCGAAACCCACCGTCGTCGGAGCTCGCCCCCCTCCTCCCCGCGACGCGCTGTCGGAGCTCGCCCTCCCTGCAGCCCTCCTCCACCATCGCTCCCTCCTCACCACCGCCACCTCCTCCACTACCACCCTCCTCCTTCCTGGGTGCTCCTCCTCCCTACAACCCCCTCCTCCACAACCACTCCTCCTCCCCGTGACCCCCTCCTCCACCACCGTGCCCCCTCCTCCACCACCGCCCCTCCTCTCCATGCCCCCTCCTCCACCACCGCCCCGGCCCCCTCCTCCCCATGCCCCCTCCTCCCCGCGACCCCCTCATCCACCATTGTGTCGCCCCTCCTCCATCACTGCCCCTCCTCCCGTGCACCCCCTCCTCCCCGCGCCCCCTCCTCCTCTATGCCCCACCTCCCTGCACCATCCTCATCGTCCGAAGCCCCCTCCCATGAGTCCCTCTTTTTTCCTTTTTTCATTTAATTTTTTAATTAGCTTAGTTAGGTTAGTTGTTAATTATCTATTGTTAATTAGCTTAGTTAGGTTAGTTGTTAATTAGCTTAGTTTGGTTAGTTGTTAATTATCTTAGTTAGGTTAGTTGCTAATTAGCGACTGTTAATTAGCTTAGTTAGGTTAGTTAATAATTAGCAATTGTTAATTAGCTTAGATAGGTTAGTTGTTAATTAGCTCAGTTAGAGGAGAAGAAACGAAGAAGAAGAAGAAGAAGAAGAAGAAGAAGAAAAGGAAGTAAAAGAGGAGAGATGAGAAGAAGAAAGAAGAGGAAAAAGGAAAATAAGGAAGAAGAAGAAGAAGAAGAAGAAGAAGAAGAGGAAAAAGGAAAAGAAGGAAGAAGAAGAAGAAGAAGAGAAGAAGAAGAAGAAGAAGAAGAAGAAGAATAAAAGGAAGAAGGGGCAGAAGAAGAAAAGGAAAAAAGAAGAGGAGGAAGAAGAAAACGACACCCTGACACACCGACACGATGCCTCGACACCCCGACACGACGCCCCGACACCCCGACACGACACTGATACGTCTCCGTCGTATCTACTTTTCCGAACTCTTTTGCCCTTGTTTTGGACTCTAATTTGCATGATTTGAATGGAACTAACGTGGACTAATGTTGTTTTTAGCAGAATTGTCATGGTGTTGTTTTTGCACAGAAATAAAAGTTCTCGGAATGACCTGAAAGTTTACGAGAATATTTCTGGAATTTATGAAAAACACTGGCGCAAGAATCAGTGGAGGAAATGGAGCCGTGAGCCCACAAGCCCACCAGGTGTGCCCCCCCGTGGCCGCGCCTGGCAGGCTTGTGAGGCCCACAAAGCTCCACCGCCTCCAAATCCAGCTCTATTTAGTCCGTCTCGCCCGGAAAAAAATCAAGGAGAAGAGTTCATCGTGTTTTACGATACGGAGGCGCCGCCACCTCTTGTTCTTCATGTAGAGGGCAGATCTGGAGTCCGTTCTGGGCTCCGGAGAGGGGAGATCATCGCCATCGTCATCATCAACCTTCCTTCATCGCCAATTCCATGATGCTCTTCACCGTTCTTGAGTAATCTCTTCATAGGCTTGCTGGACGGTGATGAGTTGGATGAGATCTACCATGTAATCGAGTTAGTTTTGACAGGGATTGATCCCTAGTATCCACTATGTTCTGAGATTGATGTTGCTACTACTTTGCCATGCTTAATGCTTGTCACTAGGGCCCGACTGCCATGATTTCAGATCTGAACCTATTATGTTGTCGCCAATATATGTGTGTTCTTGATCCTATCTTGCAAGTTGTAGTCACCTACTATGTGTTATGACCCGGCAACCCCGGAGTGACAATAGCCAGAACCACTCCCGGAGATGACCATAGTATGAGGAGTTCATGTATTCACCAAGTGTTAATGCGTTGGTCCGGTTCTTTATTAAAAGGAGAACCATAATATCCCGTAGTTTCCATTAGGACCCTGCTGCCACGGGAGGGATGGACAATAGATGTCATGCAAGTTCTTTCCCTAAGCACGTATGACTACATACGGAATACATGCCTACATTAGATTGACGAACTCGAGCTAGTTACATATCTCTCCGTGTTATAACTGTTGCATGATGAATAGCTCCGGCATAATCATCCATCACCGATCCAATGCCTACGAGTCTTTTACTACTAGTCCTTGCTACGTTACTTTGCCGCTACTGCTGTCACTGCTGCTACCGTTACTCCGTTCCTACTGCCATTACTTTGCTGCTACATGTTACTGTTGCTACTGCTGCTATCATACTACCTTGCTACTGATACTTTGCTGCAGATACTAAATCTTTCAGGTGTGGTTGAATTGACAACTCAACTACTAGTACTTGAGAATATTCTTTGGCTTCCCCTTGAGTCGAATCAATAAATTTGGGTTTAATACTCTACCCTCAAAAACTGTTGCGATCCCCTATACGTGTGGGTTATCAGACACCCCGACACCCCGACATGAAACTCGACGCATCTCTTAATACGCTGACCCCAACGCCACTGACCCCCAACCCGGACCCCCGACACCTCTTCAGCCTCCTGTTGACCGAAAAGGTGATCTTCGGCCTTCTAGAGGCCACCGGCCGCAGACCTCACTAGGAGAATGCTCGGAGAGGAGAGGAGAGGCAGAGAAGAGAGGTCTCCAGAACCGGAAGAGATGGCGTGCTGACCCGTCGACCGTGCGTCGCCACACCTGAGGGCGCTGGGGGCGAGCGAGTTAGGGGGTTCCTCGGCGTCAATGCAACCCTAAATGACATCTATATAGGTTAGGGGTGCCCCGACATTGATGGAACCCTGAATAAAATATATTCAGGGTAGGGGTGCCTCCGCATGGACGAAACAAGCATTGCGAGTTGTTTTTTTACAACTTGGCGATGGAATCTTGTTGTAAATATTTAGTTAGGTTGACGGAAAAACAATAATGCTTTGTTACTCATCTTTTGATTTAAATGTGCCATTGTTTTCGTCGTTGCGAGGGTCTGGTGTTCGACGAGCTCTGCCCCTGCGTTCGACTAGGCAAGATGAGTGATCGTGCATGGATGTACACCAGTCACCCTAGTCAGAAAGAAATGACCAAAGAATGGTTTCTAAAAACCAAGGAGTTTGTGAAAGCCGCATTTGCAAATGGCTAGGAATCAAACTGGTGCCCCTGTCCTGGGTGCGACAAATGTAAAAAGAGGACATAGGATGAAATGATTAAACAGCTGCGGAGGAGGGGTTTTAAGCCAAAATATACGGTGTGGAAATTTCATGGTGAGTCTACACAATGCACCAGAGCTGAGGTGGTTCGTCGTCGCACCGACGAGGATGGTACCGGGATCGAAGACATGGTGCAAGACTTTGATGCGGCACGGGATTCTGACGATGAGATGCAGGAATCTGCAAAGGCCTTCTATGAAATATTGGAGTCTTCAAAACATTCTATCCACGGGCACACTGATCTTTGTCAGCTGGATGCCATTGCACAAGTAATGGCTCTGAAGGCTCGGTTCAATTTGGGAAGTGACTGCTACGACACGATGATGACACTATTTGGACACTTTCTACCCAAAGGCCATGTCATGCCTCCAAACTAGTACCAGTCGGACAAAATACTTCGTGTACTTAAGATGCCCTATGAGAAGATACATGCATGTGAGAAAGGATGTGCCTTGTTTAGGAAGGAGTATGCACACTTGGACTATTGTCCCATTTGCAAGTCTTGTAGGTATTTGTGGTAGACAACGGTATGGGTGAGAAGAGGGAGACCAATATCCTAGTTAATGTTCTTGGTATATGCCAATCATAACAAGGCTTCAACGACTTCTCATGGTCGAAAAGACAGCCACACAGATGACATGGCACAAATTGGGCAAAAGAACCAAATTAGATGTAGATGGGAATAAGATGGCGGTACACACATCAGATGGGGAATCGTGGAAAGATTTCGATGGATTACATCAGGATAAAGTGGCAGATCCAAGGCATCATCGAGTATGCGTCTCCACGGATGTGTTCAATCCCTTCGGTATGACGACAACCCAATACAGTTGTTTGCCTGTATTTTTCATTCCACTCAATCTCCCCCCCGGGCAGATTATGCAAAGAAAGAACATATTCCTGACATTGATAATTCCAGGGCCCAACTATCCGGGGAATAATATGAATGTGTACATGCAGCTGCTTAAGGATAAATTGCAAAAATCTTGGGATAATGGGGTCAAGACATATGATGCCGCTAGAAAAGAAAACTTCAAAATGCATGTGTGGTACATGTACTTGATGCATGACTTGTCGGCGTATGCTCTATTCTCTCAATGGTGTGTGCATGGAAGGTTCCCGCGCCCACGTGGAAGGTAGCTCTTCAGTTTCATTGGTTGCAGGCGGGTGGGAAGTATTCTTGCTTTGACTTGCATAGATAGTTCTTGGATCCTCACCTTCAGTTCAGAAAAGACAAGAAGAACTTTACCAAAGGTAAAGTTGTCAAAACCTTGGCACCACCTGCGTTGACAGGACAATAGATCCTAGATCAGTTAAATGCCCTCGAGCGTGATCCAGAGCGGCCATGGTATTTCAAGGAGTATAATTCAGAACACGCCTGGACTCCCAAGCCATGCTTGTGGGATTTGCCTTACTTCAAAGACCTCCTTCTTCCACACAACATCGACATGATGCTCACTGAAAAGAATATCAGAGAGGCCATTCTTGTGTTGGAATTATGCCCTAGAGGCAATAATAAATATAGTTATTATTATAATTCCTGTATCAAGATAATCGTTTAATGTCCATGCTATAATTGTATTGAATGAAGACTCATTTACATGTGTGGATACATAGACAAAACACTGTCCCTAGCAAGCCTCTAGTTGGCTAGCCAGTTGATCAAAGATAGTCAGTGTCTTCTGATTATGAACAAGGTGTTGTTGCTTGATAACTGGATCACGTCATTAGGAGAATCACGTGATGGACTAGACCCAAACTAATAGACGTAGCATGTTGATCGTGTCATTTTGTTGCTACTGTTTTCTGCGTGTCAAGTATTTGTTCCTATGACCATGAGATCATATAACTCACTAACACCGGAGGAATACTTTGGGTGTATCAAACGTCGCAACGTAGCTGGGTGACTATAAAGATGCTCTACAGGTATCTACGAAGGTGTTCGTTGAGTTAGTATGGATCAAGGCTGGGATTTGTCACTCCGTGTGACGGAGAGGTATCTCGGGGCCCACTCGGTAATACAACATCACACACAAGCCTTGCAAGCAACGTGACTTAGTGTAAGTTGCGGGATCTTGTATTACGGAACGAGTAAAGAGACTTGCCGATAAACGAGATTGAAATAGGTATGCGGATACTGACGATCGAATCTCGGGCAAGTAACATACCGAAGGATAAAGGGAATGACATACGGGATTATATGAATCCTTGGCACTGAGGTTCAAATGATAAGATCTTCGTAGAATATGTAGGATCCAATATGGGCATCCAGGTCCCGCTATTGGATATTGACCGAGGAGTCTCTCGGGTCATGTCGGCATAGTTCTCGAACCCACAGGGTCTGCACACTTAAGGTTAGACGTTGTTTTATGAGTATTTGAGTTATATGGTTGGTTACCGAATGTTGTTCGGAGTCCTGTATGAGATCACGGACGTCACGAGGGTTTCCGGAATGGTTCGGAAACGAAGATTGATATATAGGATGACCTCATTTGATTACCGGAAGGTTTTCGGAGTTACCGGGAATGTACCGGGAATGACGAATGGGTCCCGGGAGTTCACCGGGGGGGGGGGGGGGCAACCCACCCCGGGGAAGCCCATAGGCCTTGGGGGTGGCACACCAGCCCTTAGTGGGCTGGTGGGACAGCCCAAGAAGGCCCTATGCGCCATAGGAAGAAAATCAAAGAGAAAAGAAAAAAAAGGAGGAGGAGGGAAAGGGAAGAAGGACTCCACCCAACAAACCAAGTTGGACTCGGTTTGGGGGGGAGACCTTCCCCCCTTGGCTCGGCCGACCCCCTTGGGGCTCCTTGAGCCCCAAGGCAAGGCTCCCCCTCTTCCCCCTATATATACGAAGGTTTTAGGGCTGATTTGAGACGACTTTTCCACGGCAGCCCGACCACATACCTCCACGGTTTTTCCTCTAGATCGCGTTTCTGCGGAGCTCGGGCGGAGCCCTGCTGAGACAAGATCATCACCAACCTCCGGAGCGCCGTCACGCTGTCGGAGAACTCTTCTACCTCTCTGTATCTCTTGCTGGATCAAGAAGGCCGAGATCATCGTCGAGCTGTACGTGTGCTGAACGCGGAGGTGCCGTCCGTTCGGCACTAGATCGTGGGACTGATCGCGGGGCGGATCGAGGGACGTGAGGACGTTCCACTACATCAACCGCGTTCACTAACGCTTCTGCTGTACGGTCTACAAGGGTACGTAGATCACACATCCCCTCTCGTAGATGGACATCACCATGATAGGTCTTCGTGCGCGTAGGAAATTTTTTGTTTCCCATGCAACGTTCCCCAACAGTGGCATCATGAGCTAGGTTCATGCGTAGATGTCTTCTCGAGTAGAACACAAAAGTTTTTGTGGGCGGTGATGTGCGTTTTGCTGCCCTCCTTAGTCTTTTCTTGATTCCGCGGTATTGTTGGATTGAAGCGGCTTGGACTGACATTACTCGTACGTTTACGAGAGACTAGTTTCATCGCTACGAGTAACCCCGTTGCTCAAAGATGACTGGCAAGTGTCAGTTTCTCCAACTTTAGTTGAATCAGATTTGACCGAGGAGGTCCTCGGATGAGGTTAAATAGCAACTCATATATCTCCGTTGTGGTGTTTGCGTAAGTAAGATGCGATCCTACTAGATACCCATGGTCACCACGTAAAACATGCAACAACAAAATTAGAGGACGTCTAACTTGTTTTTGCAGGGTATGCTTGTGATGTGATATGGCCAGCGATGTGATGTGATATATTGGATGTATGAGATGATCATGTTGTAATAGATAATATCGACTTGCACGTCGATGGTACGGCAACCGGCAGGAGCCATAGGGTTGTCTTTATACTAACGTTTGTGCTTGCAGATGCGTTTACTATTTTGCTAGGATGTAGCTTTAGTAGTAATAGCATGAGTAGCACGACAACCCCGATGGCGACACGTTGATGGAGATCATGGTGCGGCGCCGGTGACAAGAAGATCATGCCGGTGCTTTGGTGATGGAGAACAAGGAGCACGTGATGATGGCCATATCATGTCACTTGTGAATTGCATGTGATGTTAATCCTTTTATGCACCTTATTTTGCTTAGAACGAAGGTAGCATTATGAGGTGATCTCTCACTAAAATTTCAAGATGAAATTGTGTTCTCCCCGACTGTGCACCGTTGCTACAGTTCGTCGTTTCGAGACACCACGTGATGATCGGGTGTGATAGACTCAACGTTCACATACAATGGGTGCAAAAGAGTTGCGCACGCGGAATACTCGGGTTAAGCTTGACGAGCCTAGCATGTGCAGACATGGCCTCGGAACACATGAGACCGAAAGGTCGATCATGAATCATATAGATGATATGATTAGCATAGGGATGCTTACCTCTCAAACTACGCTCAACTCGCGTGATGATCGGACTTGAGCTAGTGTAAGTGGATCGTGAACCGCTCAAATGACTAGAGAGATGTACTTTTTGAGTGGGAGTTTAGCGAATAATTTGATTAAGTTAAACTCTAATTATCTTGAACATAGTCTAAGTCCACTTTGAATATATTTGTGTTGTAGATCATGGATCACGCGACAGTCACCCTGAATTTTAATACGTTCCTAGAGAAAGCTAAGTTGAAAGATGATGGAAGCAACTTTGTAGACTGGGCTTGTAATCTTAAGCTAATCTTACAAGCTGGGAAGAAGGATTATGTCCTTAATGCTGCGCTAGGAGATGAACCACCCGCTACGGCTGATCAGGATGTTAAGAACGCTTGGTTAGCACGTAAGGAGGACTACTCAGTAGTTCAATGTGCAGTCTTGTATGGCTTAGAACCGGGACTTCAATGTCGCTTTGAGCGTCATGGAGCATTTGAGATGTTCCAGGAGTTGAAGTTTATCTTTCAGAAGAACGCCTGGATCGAGAGGTATGAGACCTCTGATAAATTCTATGCTTGCAAGATGGAGGAGAACTCGTCTGTCAGTGAAGATGTGCTCAAAATGTCTGGGTACTCAAACCGTCTAGCTGAGCTGGGGATTGAACTCCCGCAAGAGGCTATCACTGACAGAATCCTTCAATCACTGCCGCCAAGCTATAAAGGCTTTGTCTTGAACTACAACATGCAAGGGATGAACAAGTCTCCCGGCGAGTTGTTTGCGATGCTGAAAGTCACAGAGTCTGAACTCCGTAAAGAGCATCAAGTGTTGATGGTGAATAAGACCACTAGTTTCAAGAGAAACGGCAAAGGCAAGAAGGGTAATTCAAAGAAGAGCGGCAAGCCTATTGCCAATCCGACGAAGAAACCTAAAGCTGGGCCTAAGTGTCACATCCCTGAACCCTTAAGCAAGTTAGTTTGTGCTCATGTCTTCTTTGCATTGCATCTAAGAAAGTTTCAACAAGAACAAAGAAAGTGGTGAAGGAAAAACTCAAAACCCTAGCCACTTCTTTAATTAAAGGAAATCTCAAACTAGTTAAAATCAATGAACCCAAAATGGCCTCAAGAAAAGTTCAAACTTTCTGATAAATCATGAAAGTAAATGAGCAATGAAGAAAACCATTTTCTTGACACTTTAAGCATTCTAAATAAATGCAAAAAGCTACTGGTTTCAAGTTTTAAATTTGAAATGAGAAACTTTACACTTTCAAAAATATTGAAAACTTTGGGAATGGTTGGAAATATTCCAACAATTATTCTGGTGTGTTTAAAATAATTTTTACAAACTAGTTGGGAGCTGAAATAATTAGCAAGTTATTGAAATGGCCAAAACAGAAACAAATCAAAAAATGGAAAAACCCTTACCTGACGCTCACCTCGCCCGGCCCATCTCCTTCCTGTCGTCTTCCTCCCCCGCCAGTGGGCAGCAGGAGGTGGCCGCCGCAAACTCTGGCGCACCACGCACCTGTGCGCCTGCCTGGCCGCCGCCTCGCGCTGGCAAGCACGGGGATAAGCTACCCGAGCCCGTGGCTATCCATTCCCATGCCCATTCTCCCCCTCTGGCCCGTTTCCTTCTGCCGCCATTGGAGCCCGAGCAGAGCGCGAGCTCGCCGTCGTTCTAGCCTCCCCTCTTTCCTTCTGAGCCGCGCATTAGCTCCGCCGCATCTCCCTGAAGCTTCCTAGCCCCGAGCCCGACGCCAAGATGCAGTGAAACGACGAGCAGCTGTCGTCTTCTTCCTCGGGTCACCGAAGATCGTCGCCGACGTTCTCCCTCTCCAGGCCGTCCCCGAGCAAACTAGCGCCACCACTGCACTCCTCGTGAGCATGCGGTCATTTCCCCTAAGATCTCCCCATCGATCCCCTCCTCTAGGCCTAGTTCCACCGGAGCCCGACAAGATCCGCCGCTGCAGCTCGTCGCCAGTAATCCTCCGGTGATCAGCTCGTCCTTCTGAGGGCACGAGCAGCTTCAGGTCGTCGCGTAGATGCCATAGGAGCTAAGTCCCGTGTGCAACTCCCTCTATATCGATGACCTCGATGACGCCCGAACCTTGGCCGCCGCCAAGCTCGTCGCCGGCGTCATCTCCGGCCAGATCAGCCCCGGCTAAGTGCAGAAATGGAACCGCGGGAGAAGTGCCGTTCTTCTGGTGCTCTCAGTGCAGCGTCTGGCCCTCTGTGCGCCATTTCCGAGCCCCCCCCCCGACGTTCTGGTGCTCGCCGGAGGCTCCCCGCCGGCGAGGACGACCTCGTCGCCGGTGGATCTCAGCTGGCCTGAGCCACTAAGGGGTGGGGCCAGCCTCTGGATAGTTTAGAGATAATAAAAATAAATCAGATAAATTAATAAGACACTAACATGTGGGTCGAGTGAGTTTAATTAACTAAATAAGATTAATCCTAATCTAAAATTGACCAGAGACACTGACCAGTGGGTCCCACTTGTCAGGTTTGACTTTCAACGGCTAGATGGACCTGCTGATGTCATGCTGATGCAGTAATAGTATTTTCCAGTATAAGAATAATTCTAGAAATGTTTAAAACTTCAAAAATTCATAGAAATTAATCTGCAACTCCAATGAAAATAATTTATATAGGAAAAAGTATCAGAAAAATTCAAGGAATCTGAATATGCTATTTGCAATCATGTTTGAAAAAGTTACAGAACCCAAACATGTAGATTAATGAATAAGTCAATTCTTATAAATACTTTATAAATGGAATATGGAAAGTATTTAAATTTCTTTTTGTTTGACATGATCAAACATTGTTCTAATAACAAACCAGTACCTTAACATGACATCCCATGCATGTTAACATCAAGTTGATCTGAGCATCAGGTCGAATCAATTAAATCTGTATCTGAGAATACCTCGTTCGAAGTGATATTTGAATTTGATTCAAATAAACTTCAAACCTAATACATGTTGACCATATTAGTTTATCACATTGCATTCTCATGCCATGCTCATGCATTATCTTGTTTGCATATGATTGTTATTGATTGTTGTCATTCCTTCGGTAGGCTCCGCACCCCCGGATTCCACTGAATATCCGTCTGACGGATATTGTCCCTCATTTGAGCAACAAGGCAAGCAACCATTTTGATCATCCCGATAAATCCCATGTTCTTGCTCCTGCACTTACTTATTGCATTAGGATCAAATGTTTCAACTGCTTTTGCCACGTTAGTTGAACTCACTTCCTTTGCATGACCTATCCTTGTCACAGTAAATAGCCGAACCTTGCAACCTTGCATACCTGGTAGTTGCTTGAGCCATGATATGCCTTATCCTGCTATGCATGCTATGCTTAGAGTTGTGTATGGTCTGTCATCTGGGAGACGAACAGAATTGTGAGAATGTGTTCAGTAGGCAAAGGTTGTGTGTTGAACCTGATTTGGTAAAGGTACCGGTGAAAGGCTGTGTAGGAGTACATGGCGGGTTGTTTCATTGGAACCGTCCTTAGGAACTGAGTTCCGTGTATGTAATCCAAGACTAGATACTACCACACGTTGGGATACTTAATTGACCCTCTCTACTTATTAATCGCTTAGTACTCGGTCTAGGAGTTGCAAGTAGTTTCTGGTGTATATAGTAATGCTGGAGGCCGTGCATAGTGCTGACCTGAGAGGTGGGCTATGATGCGGTAGGCAGTGGCACGGTGTACCAAGTGGCACCTGAATGGTGGGCTTGGGAACCCTGCGCACATCGTTTGAGGCCGTGGCGGAAACCCCGGCCGGACTTCCGTACGGGTTACTCTCAGATAGGCGATAAACCTGGACTAGGTACTAGTGTGGTTAACGGTCGTGGCCGACTCCCTCGCTAAGCTTCCGCTTGAAGGTTGCCGAGGTGCATGACGTGCACATGGTGATAAGTGGCGAGAGCGTGTGTGACGAAGTACACTCCTGCAGGGTTATGATCTATTCGAATAGCCGCGTCCGCGGATATGGACTACTTGGAGACATATGTTGTTCATAGATAACTTAAATGGCTACTCATAAAATTGTCAAGATAAGCGTGAGTGTCATGGACGGCATTTCCGTATGGAGATGGAATGATTCCACGATGGTGTATTGTTGTGGTGTTAGTGGACTCGTGTGCGAGAAATCAAGTTGTCAAAATTATTTAAAAATGCAAGTTGTCTAGCCACGAGTCAAATGCTGGCTTTCCGCATGAAAGCCCACAATACCTTATTGATACCTTGCATGAGTAGATAGTTATCCTAAAGTCTCGCTGAGTACCTTCGTACTCATGTTTGCTTAATAAATGTTGCAGAGGTTGCTAATGACCCTAATGGAGGGTTCTTCGTAGACATCGACGACGACGAGTAGGTGGTGTCCCAGCTATGATCTGGCCCTACGTTGGATCTGTAGTATAGTCAGGCCATGTGCCTTCTAGTTGCACCTGTCTGTACTCAGACAGTTTAAACTCTTCCGCTGGCTTGTAACTGAATGACTGCTATTATGGGTCGTGAGACCCTTAATGTGTAATATTATGTGTGTGGCTCTTCCGAGCCTCTTAAATAAAGCTTGTATGTTTATGGTTATGTTGTGATGCCATCGATGTATCTATACATATCGGTATGCCATGCGTACGTGTGTCGTACTTGATATGTATGGGGTTCGATTACCTAGTCGTGAACTTTAGTAGCACTCCTTACAAGGAAATGCCCCTTTGTGATCCAACGAGCCTTGGTAGTTCGCTACTGCTCCTGACACATTGGTTGACCGTCATGTGTCCTTCTTAGCT
Source organism: Hordeum vulgare subsp. vulgare (assembly GCF_904849725.1). Taxonomy (NCBI): domain Eukaryota; kingdom Viridiplantae; phylum Streptophyta; class Magnoliopsida; order Poales; family Poaceae; genus Hordeum; species Hordeum vulgare. Next base: position 384,191,934 of record NC_058524.1, on the reverse strand, counting down.
GCTGTGTCTGTCCCCCTTGGGGAAATGTCACGCGATGTACTGGAGTCCTTGTAGCTTGTTACGACTCGTCTACACTCGCTGGTGACCGACACCTGCTTTGTTGGGTCATGTATGCCTGTTCTTGTGCGGTACTGCCACTTTGGTTTGTGACTAGACTTGTCGATCCGGGTTCTTTGACATTGGAATGCTAGCGACACTATTGCATACGTGAGTCAAAAGACGCAAACGGTCCCGACTAAGGTAAGGCTGCAGCCGTGGAGTTAACCATGCGTGAGACCGCAAAGAGATGCGATGTGTTACAGGCTGGATTCCTATGACTTAGGATCGGGGTCCCGACAGCGTTGGTATCAGAGCCTGACTGACTGTAGGATTACTAAGCCAAACTGGTCGAAGTTGAGTCTAGAATTGCTTTAGTTATATATAAGGGAATTGATTGTGGAAGGGAACGTAAGACTCTTGTTCTCTTCTCAAGTTATTCTATTCTGGTCATCCTCGTCTTTTCTGCGGGAATTAACGACTAGGTTACTCATCTTCTTCTAGGCTCGTGTTTCTGATCGGTAGATTATAGGACTACGGGTCAAGAGATGTTGGGTTTCTTTCATTCCTAGGAAAAAGGAAGTAAGCTTGATGTCCAGAGAGTTGAACTTGATAGTTGAGTGGTTACGCTATTCCATTTGTGGGTTGTCTCAAAATTTGTTTTTGAGCATTTACAGCTATTATGCTGCCCAATTTTTCATTCAGAGCTCTAATGATTTTGCACTACTCTCTACTTACAGATGCCTGGCCGTCCTTCTTGTCAGGTGGTACGTCTGACCAGGTGCATTGATGTGCCGGGTCATACGGCCATGCTGGTCAGGGTGATGTCGGTGTGCGGTTACCGCTGGTACCCCGAGTACACAGTGGAGGAACTGTACCGAGACTTCAACCAGAGCCAGTACATCTGCACTGTTAGGGTATTTCCAGACTACCCTGGAGGTGAGGAGCCAATCCATTGGTCCTATGGGTTGGGAGTCACTGTTGACATGGCAGTACAAGATGCTGCCTATTCAATGTTGACCATTATGAGAGCGAGACATGCACTGCTACAAGATTCAGAGTTCTGCTATGTTCCGGCCTCTCAGCCTGGTGAAGAGGGATACCTCAGTGGAGTCTATTTTGATTCTTCTATGGAGGATCCACTATTGCAATCCACTGTTGAGATGCTAGAGAACAGAGACAGGGATGCTCGTGCTCTTCACATGGAGCTTTATGCTACCCGTGCCCGTCTGTGGACGGCTTTGACGCAGCTGGCACCGGTAGTCCAGACAGGGTACGGAGATATGGACATGCTGAACCCTGTTAGGACCCATCTTCCGGCTCACGTTGACTGGCCAGCTATAGGAGGAGTCACACCTCTTCGGGACCCCTCTTACCACCAGTCAGGGGACCAAGGCCACATCCGTGTCCTTACGGATCCCAGGGATCTCAGGCTAGAGTGTTTCCTGATCCGCAGGTTGAGCTTCCAGGTCATGGAGGTAATCTCTATGAGATGTTCTATGTGGATGCCTGAGCTGTGAGCGAAAGGATAGTATGGTAGTAGCCGTACGTTCACAGTCCTGCGTGACTTGTGAAGTATGCCTGGGAGGTGAAATGAATTCCGGAGGCCTAGATAAATAATGTATAGGAAGCTTGTAAGCCTCTGATGAGTAGTGTCATAATCTCAGTAGTTTGCTCTTCGGTTAAGGTTGTACTGAACTACGTAAGGGTGTGTATGAACCATGGTGTATATATAGCAGTTGCTTGTTACCATGCTGTTCGGATATTCATTTCCGCATTCCGTGTGTTCAGTACATTCTTAATCCATAGCTAGTATTGATGTGATATTGGTCTAAGCTGTGAGTTTGTTTGTCAGGATGGTGTTCACCAGGTTGAACCGGGCCCCTGGTCATGAGCAAGGCGAGGGTAGTCAAGCGTCGCAGGAAGACCTGCCTCACCCGCCTTCTCTGGCGGACGTGATGCTTGAGGTAGAGAGAAACAAAAGAGAGACCAACCGACTGTTAGAGCGTATTGAGCAGAATACGGCTCGACAACCTAGGAATGTTGCAGTGTCCCTCAATGACTTTGTGAAGCTGAATCCTCCAAAGTTTCATCATTCCGTCGATCCCCTCGACGCTGATGACTGGCTGTGCAACATCTCATGCAAGATTTTCTCTGCGAATGTGTCCGAGGCTGATAAGGTGACCTTTGCGGCGTATTTCCTTGAGGGACCCGCCAATCTGTGGTGGGAGAACTTTGAAGCTATGCGTACCGCTGAACCAGTAGCCACATGGGCAGACTTCAGTGCAGCTTTTCGTCTGCACCATATTCCAGAGGGCCTGATGGACAGAAAGAGAGAGGAGTTCTGTGCCTTCACTCAGGGCAAGTTGTCTGTGGATGCCTATAGCCGCGAGTTCGGTAACCTCGCCCGCTACGCAACAGAGGAGGTGTCCACTGACGCCAAGAAGCAAGCAAGGTTCCGTAAGGGTCTGAGCCCTGAGCTTCATCGTGATCTGCGCCTCCATGAGTGTGCAAGCTTTCAAGCCCTGGTCAACAAAGCGATCAGTGCCGAGACTGGTCATTCTGACTTCGAAGGCACAAGGAAGCACTCCCGTGACTTTGGCTCTTCTTCTGGTTCCGCGTTTCCCAAACGCAGGCTGTGGGTTCCGAACAGTTCTCTGCCGCCAAGATACACTCCGAGGCCATCCTACGTGGCGCCTCAGACGAATCAGGCCAACCCTCCAGCAAAAACCTTTGGTGGTCCAGCTAGCAATGCTGCACCACGTGCCAACCAAGTGATATGCTACAAGTGTGGAGAACCAGGGCACTATTCCCGTGAGTGTCCTTAGAATGTGGGTGCCAAGCAACCCGGAAAGTCCATCGGGCAAGCCAAGTCGGGCAAAGCTTACTATGTGAAGCCAACTCCTGCACGTGGCCGTGTGAACTATGTGTCAGCAGAAGAAGCTGCAGAGGATCCCGACGTCATGCTGGGTACGCTTCTTGTTAATCATCACCCAGCGTATGTTCTCTTTGGCACTGGGTCTTCTCATTCCTTCATTTCAGAAAGTTATGCACAGTTGCATAACATGTCTTTTTGTGATATGCCAATCCCATTGGTTGTCCAAACTCCTGGTAGTAAATGGCAAACCTCTAGGATAACCTATGACAATGAAATTCTAGTAGACAGGCTAGTTTTTCTAGCCTCTTTGATAGCATTGAAATCCTCGGATATTAATATCATCTTGGGCATGGACTGGATGTGAGCTCACTATGCCAAGATTGATACCCATTCTAGAAATGTCCAGCTTACCCATCCCTCGGGTGAGATAGTAAATGTATCTACTCGATTTGCCAAATGCCAACTCTATTCCCTAAATTCCAACCCTCTTCCGGAACTTGAAGACATTCCGGTAGTCCGTGACTTTCCGGATGTCTTTCCAGAGGAACTCCCAGGAATTCCACCTGACAGAGATGTAGAGTTTGTGATAGATCTTGTTCCGGGAACTGTCCCAATAGCCAGACGACCATATAAGATGGCACCCCTGGAGCTAGCCGAACTTAAGAAGCAATTAGATGAGGCCTTGAACAAAGGTTTCATTCGTCCTAGCTCTTCTCCTTGGGCTTGCCCCGTCCTCTTCGTCAAGAAGAAAGACGGAACGGATTGGATGGTTGTAGATTACCGACCAGTTAATCTCGTCACCATAAAGAACAAGTATCCGCTCCCCAGGATCAACGACCTGTACGATCAGCTCGCTGGATCCTCAGTCTTCTCCAAAATGGATTTGAGGTTGGTATACCATCAAATCAAGATCAAGAACGGGGACATTCCAAAAACGGCTTTTGTTACTCGTTATGGCCAACACGAGTACACCGTCATGTCCTTCGGTTTAACCAATGCCCCAGCCACCTTCTCTCGTCTGATGAATTCAATCTTCATGGAGTATTTGGATAAATTCGTCGTGGTATACCTCGACGATATTCTCATTTAATCGAAGAATGAACAAGAACATGGCGAGCATCTAAGGCTGGTATTGATGAAACTTCGAGAGCATCGCCTTTATGCCAAGTTTTCAAAATGTGAATTCTGGTTACCAGAAGTGACCTATCTAGGACACGTAATCTCTGGTAAGGGTATTGCTGTCAATCCCGAGAGAGTTCAAGCTGTCCTTGGTTGGACTCAACCTGAATCGGTTAAGCAAGTTAGGAGTTTTCTTGGTCTAGCGAGCTATTGTCGCCTCTTTGTCGAGAATTTCTCCAAGGTTGCAAAGCCTCTAACTGAACTCCTCAAGAAGGATAAAAAGTTCGAGTGGACACCACAGTGTGAGCATAGTTTTCAGGAACTGAAAAGACGCCTGACTTCCGCACCTGTGTTGCTACCACCGGATTTTTCTAAGGACTTTGTTATCTATTGCGCGCCTCGCGACAAGGATTAGGTTGCATTCTCATGCAAGATCGTCATGTGATCGCATACACATCTCGACAGTTGTGTCCACATGAGGATAATTATCCCACACATGACCTTGAGCTTGCAGCTGTGGTCCATGCACTAAAAACCTGGCGACATTACCTTTTGGGTAATCGTTGCGAAATATTCACTGATCACCAAAGTCTGAAATATATCTTCACCCAACCGGATTTGAATCTCAGGTAAAGACGGTGGGTTGAGTTGATCTCGGATTACGACTTAGGGATAACATACACCCCGGGGAAGGCCAATGTTATGGCTGATGCACTAAGTCGTAAATCTTATTGTAACAATTTGATGCTACAACAAGGTCAACCACATCTCTATGAGGACTTTCGGAAGTTGAATCTTTATATTGTTCCTCAAGGATTCCTTTCTACCCTGGTGGCGAAGCCTACTCTTAGGGATCAAATCATAGCCGTGCAGGCCTGTGATAAGGGTATATCCCGGATCAAGGAGAATATTGCTAGCGGCAACGCTAGGGATTTCTCCATCAATGAGAAAGGTGTTGTGTTCTTTCAGAACCGTTTAGTGGTTCCCAAGAGCAAACGTCTGCGGCAATTGATCCTTAAGGTGGCTCATGATTCTCCTCTCACCATTCATCCCGGTAGTACTAAGATGTATCAGGACCTACGCCACAGGTTCTGGTGGACTAGGATGAAGAGGGAAATTGCTGAGTTCGTTGCTAACTGCGACGTTTGTCGTCGAGTTAAGGCAGAACATCAAAAGCCTGCTGGCACCCTTCAACCTCTAGCTATTCCTGAATGGAAATGGGATAAAGTTAGTATGGATTTCATTACCGGATTTCCCAAGACCAAGAAAGGAAATAATGCTATCTTTGTGGTAATTGACCGTCTTTCCAAAGTGGCTCATTGTCTTCCTGTTCGTGAGAGCATAACAGCTAGCCAGCTAGCAGAGTTATATATCTCCCGAATAGTGTCTCTTCATGGTGTTCCCCTGGAGATTAACTCGAACCGTCGGAGTATCTTTACTTCTCGCTTCTGGGAAAGTTTTCAGAATGCCATGGGGACTCACTTATCTTTTAGCACTGCTTTCCATCCCCAATCAAGAGGTCAAGTAGAAAGAGTGAATCAAATCCTAGAAGATATGCTCCGAGCTTGTGTTATATCGTTCGGTATGAATTGGGAGAAGTGCCTTCCATTCGCCGAATTCGCTTATAACAATAGTTATCAATTAAGCTTGGGCAAAGCCCCTTTTGAAGTTCTCTATGGACGAAGATGTCGAACACCTCTTAATTGGTCAGAAACCGGAGAGAGGCAACTCTTTGGCCCGGACATGATCCAGGATGCAGAAGAGCAAGTTCGCATTATTCGTGAAAAGTCGAAAACAGCCCAGTCTCGTCAAAAGATCCAATATGATCGTCATCATAAGGCTGTGACCTTTGAAGTTGACGAGAAGGCTTACCTTCGGGTTTCACCTTTGAAGGGTACCCATCGATTCGGTAGTAAGGGCAAGTTGGCTCCTCGTTACATTGGTCCTTTTCGCATTCTTGCCAAACGAGGAGAAGTTTCCTACCAGTTGGAACTTCCTCCGAATCTTTCCAAGGTTCATGATGTTTTCCACGTCTCGCAACTCAGGCGTTGCTTTTCGGATCCTATCCGTGAAGTGGACCACGAAACACTTGATCTCCAAGATAACCTTTCATACCGAGAATACCCCGTGCGTATTCTTGATCAAGCTGAGCGTACCACTCAACGTCGTAACCTCAAGTTTCTTAAAGTTCAATAGTCAAATCATTCTGAAAAAGAGGCAACTTGGGAAAGAGAGGATCGTCTCCGACTTGAGTATCCTGCGTTATTCCCGACGACTTCTAAATCTCGGGACGAGATTCTTTTGAGTGGGGGTGAGTTGTCACATCCCTGAACCCTTAAGCAAGTTAGTTTGTGCTCATGTCTTCTTTGCATTGCATCTAAGAAAGTTTCAACAAGAACAAAGAAAGTGGTGAAGGAAAAACTCAAAACCCTAGCCACTTCTTTCAATAAAGGAAATCTCAAACTAGTTAAAATCAATGAACCCAAAATGGCCTCAAGGAAAGTTCAAACTTTCTAATAAATCATGAAAGTAAATGAGCAATGAAGAAAACCATTTTCTTGACACTTTAAGCATTTTAAATAAATGCAAAAAGCTACTGGTTTCAAGTTTTAAATTTGATATCAGAAACTTTACACTTTCAAAAATATTGAAAACTTTGGGAATGGTTGGAAATATTCCAACAATTATTCTGGTGTGTTTAAAATAATTTTTACAAACTAGTTGGGAGCTGAAATAATTAGCAAGTTATTGAAATGGCCAAAGTAGAAACAAATCAAAAAAAATGGAAAAACCCTTACCTGACGCTCACCTGGCCCGGCCCATCTCCTTCCTGTCGTCTTCCTCCCTCGCGAGTGGGCAGCAGGAGGTGGCCGCCGCGTACTCCGGCGCGGCCACGCACCTGTGCGCCTGCCTGGCCGCCGCCTCACGCTGGCAAGCACGGGGATAAGCTCCCCGAGCCCGTGGCTATCCATTCCCGTGCCCATTCTCCCCCTCTGGCCCGTTTCCTTCTGCCGCCATTGGAGCCCGAGTAGAGCTCGAGCTCGCCGTCGTTCTAGCCTCCCCTCTTTCCTTCTGAGCCGCGCATTAGCTCCTCCCCATCTCCCTGAAGCTTCCTAGCCCCGACCTCGACGCCGAGATGCAGTGAAACGACGAGCAGCTGTCGTCTTCTTCCTCGGGTCACCGAAGATCGTCGCCGGCGTTCTCCCTCTCCAGGCCGTCCCCGAGCAAACTAGCGCCACCACTGCACTCCCCGTGAACATGCGGTCATTTCCCCTAAGATCTCCCCGTCGATCCCCTCCTCTAGGCCTAGTTCCACCTGAGCCCGAAAAGATCCGCCGCTGCAGCTCGTTGCCGGTAACCTCCGGTGATCAGCTCGTCCTTCTGAGGGCACCAGCAGCTTCAGGCCGTCGCGTAGATGCCGTAGGAGCTAAGTCCCGTGCGCAACTCCCTCTGTATCGATGACTTCAATGACGCCCGAACCTTGGCCGCCGCCAAGCTCGTCGCCGGCGTCATCTCCGGCCAGATCAGCCCTGGCTAAGTGCAGAAATGGAACCGCGGGAGAAGTGTCATTCTTCTGGTGCTCTCCGCGCAGCGTTTGGCCCTCTGTGCGCCATTTCCGAGCCCCCCCCGACGTTCTGGTGCTCGCCGGAGGCTCCTCGCCGGCGAGGACGACTTCGCCGCCGGTGGATCTCAGCTGGCCTGAGCCACTCACGGGTGGGGCCAGCCTCTGGATAGTTTAGAGATAATAAAAATAAATCAGATAAATTAATAAGACACTGACATTGGGGTCCAGTGAGTTTAATTAACTAAATAAGATTAATCCTAATCTAAAATTGACCAGAGACACTGACCAGTGGGTCCCACTGGTCAGGTTTGACTTTCAACGGCCAGATGGACCTGCTGATGTCATGCTGATGCAGTAATAGTATTTTCCAGTATAAGAATAATTCCAGAAATGTTTAAAACTTCAAAAATTCAGAGAAATTAATCTGTTACTCCAATGAAAATAATTTATATATGAAAAAGTATCAGAAAAATTCAAGGAGTCTGAATATGCTATTTCCAATCATGTTTGAAAAAGTTACAGAACCCAAACATGTAGATTAATGAATAAGTCAATTCTTATAAATACTTTATAAATGGAATATGGAAAGTATTTAAATTTCTTTTTGTTTGACATGATCAAACAATGTTCTAATAACAAACCAGTACCTTAACATGACATCCCATGCATGTTAACATCAAGTTGATCTGAGCATCAGGTCGAATCAATTAAATCTGTATCTGAGAATACCTCGTTCAAAGTGATATTTGAATTTGATTCAAATCAACTTCAAACCTAATACATGTTGACCATATTAGTTTATCACATTGCATTCTCATGCCATGCTCATGCATCATCTTGTTTGCATATGATTGTTATTGATTGTTGTCATTCCTTCGGTAGGCTCCGCACCCCCGGATTCCACCGAATATCCGTCTGACAGATATTGTCCCTCCTCTGAGCAACAAGGCAAGCAACCATTTTGATCATCCCGATAAATCCCATGTTCTTGCTCCTGCACTTACTTATTGCATTAGGATCAAATACTTCAACTGCTTTTGCCACTTTAGTTGAACCCACTTCCTTTGCATGACCTATCCTTGTCACAGTAAATAGTCGAACCTTGCAACCTAGCATACCTGGTAGTTGCTTGAGCCATGATGTGCCTTATCCTGCTATGCATGCTATGCTTAGAGTTGTGTATGGTCTGTCATCTGGGAGATGAACAGAATTGTGAGAATGTGTTCGGTAAGCAAAGGTTGTGTGTTGAACCTGATTTCGTAAACGTACCGGTGAAAGGCTGTGTAGGAGTACATGGTGGGTTGTTTCATTGGAACCGTACTTAGGAACTGAGTTCCATGTATGTAATCCAAGATTAGATACTACCACACGTTGGGATACTTAATTGACCCTCTCGATTTATTAATCACTTAGTACTCGGTCCAGGAGTTGCAAGTAGTTTCTGGTGTTTATAGTCATGCTGGAGGCCGTGCATAGTGCTGACCTGAGAGGTGGGCTATGATGCGGTATGCAGTGGCACGGTGTACCAAGTGGCACCCGGATGGTGGGCTTGGGAACCCTGCGCACATCGTTTGAGGCCGTGGCGGAAACCCCGGCCGGACTTCCGTACGGGTTACTCTCAGATAGGCGATAAACCTGGACTAGGTACTAGTGTGGTTAACGGTCGTGGCCGACTCCCTCGCTAGGCTTCCGCTTGAAGGTTGCCGAGGTGCATGACGTGCACATGGTGATAAGTGGCGAGACCATGTGTGACGAAGTACACCCCTGCAGGGTTATGATCTATTTGAATAGCCCCGTCCGCGGATATGGACTACTTGGAGACGTATGTTGTTCATAGATAACTTAAATGGCTACTCATAAAATTGTCAAGATAAGCGTGAGTGTCGTCGACGGCATTTCCGTATGGAGACGGAATGATTCCACGATGGTGTATTGTTGTGGTGTTAGTGGACTCGTGTGCGAGAAATCAAGTTGTCAAAATTATTTAAAAATGCAAGTTGTCTAGCCACGAGTCAAATGCTGGCTTTCCGCATGAAACCCCACAATACCTTGTTGATACCTTGCATGAGTAGAAAGTTATACTAAAGTCTTGCTGAGTACCTTCGTACTCATGTTTGCTTAATAAATGTTGCAGAGGTTGCTAATGACTCTAATGGAGGGTTCTTCGTAGACATCGACGACGACGAGTAGCTGGTGTCCCAGCTACGATCTGGCCCTACGTTGGATCTGTAGTATAGTTAGGCCATGTGCCTTCTAGTTGCACCTGTCTGTACTCAGACAGTTTAAACTCTTCCGCTGGCTTGTAACTGAATGACTGCTATTATGGGTCGTGAGACCCTTAATGTGTAATATTATGTGTGTGGCTCTTCCGAGCCTCTTAAATAAAGCTTGTATGTTTATGGTTATGTTGTGATGCCATCGATGTATCTATACATATCGGTATGCCATGCGTACGTGTGTCGTACTTGATATGTATGGGGTTCGATTACCTAGTCGTGAACTTTAGTAGCACTCCTTACAAGGAAATGCCCCTTTGTGATCCAACGAGCCTTGGTAGTTCGCTACTACTCCGGACACATTGGTTGACTGGCATGTGTCCTTCTTAGCTGCTGTGTCTGTCCCCCTTGGGGAAATGTCACGCGATGTACTGGAGTCCTTGTAGCTTGCTACGACTCATCTACACTCGCTGGTGACCGACACCTTCTTTGTTGGGTCATGTATGCCTGTCCTTGTGCGGTACCGCCACTTTGGTTTGTGACTAGACTTGTCGATCCGGGTTCTTTGACATTGGAATGCTAGCGACACTATTGCATACGTGAGTCAAAAGACGCAAACGGTCCCGGCTAAGGTAAGGCTGCAGCCGTGGAGTTAACCGTGCGTGAGACCGCAAAGAGATGCGATGTGCTACAGGCTGGATTCCTATGACTTAGGATCGGGGTCCCGACACTAAGCCTGAAACATAGTGTTACTATTGCAAGGGTATGGGTCACTGGAAGCGCAATTGCCCCAAATATCTGGCAGATAAGAAGGCGGCCAAAGAAAAATCAGGTATATTCGATATACATCTTATTGATGTGTACTTAACCGGCTCTCGTAGTAGTGCCTGGGTATTCGATACCGGTTCTATTGCTCATATTGCAACTCGAAACAGGAACTGCGGAATAGACGAAGGCTGGTGAAAGATGAAGTGACGATGCGTGTAGGAAATGATTCCAAGGTTGATGCAATCGCCGTCGGCACAGTTTCACTTCAGTTACCATCAGGATTAGTTATGAACTTGAATCATTGTTATTTAGTGCCTGCGTTGAGCATGAACATTATATCCGGATCTTGTTTATTTGGAGACGGTTACTCTTTTAAGTCAGAGAATAATGGTTGTTCAATTTCTATGAGTAACATCTTTTATGGTCATGCACCCAATGTGAGAGGATTGTTCGTATTGAATCTTGATGGCGATACACATATACATAACATTGAGACCAAAAGAGTTAGAGCTAACAATGATAGCGCCATATTTTTGTGGCACTGCCGCTTAGGTCATATTGGTGTAAAGCGCATGAAGAAACTCCATGCCGATGGACTTTTGGAGTCACTTGACTTTGATTCACTTGACACGTGCGAACCATGCCTCATGGGCAAGATGACTAAAACTCCGTTCTTCGGAACAATGGAGCGTGCAAGTGACTTGTTGGAAATCATACATACGATGTGTGTGGTCCGATGAGCGTAGAGGCACGCGGCGGATATCGTTATTTTCTCACCTTCACTGACGATTTGAGTAGATATGGTTATGTCTACTTAATGAAGCACAATTCTGAAACATTTGAAAAGTTCAAGAAATTTCAGAGTGAAGTTGAAAATCATCGTAACAAGAAGATTAAGTTCCTACGTTCTAATCGTCGGGGTGAATATCTGAGTTTCGAGTTTGGTGCTCACTTAAGACAATGTGGAATTGTTTCACAGTTGACACCGCCTGGAACACCACAGCGTAATGGTGTGTCCGAACGTCGTAATCGTACTTTATTAGAGATGGTGCGATCTATGATGTCTCTTACCGATTTGTCGTTATCGTTTGGGGTTATGCATTAGAAACAGTTGCATTCACTTTAAATAGGGCACCATCAAAATCCGTTGAGACGACACCATACGAACTGTGGTATGGCAAAAGGCCAAAGTTGTCGTTTCTTAAAGTTTGGGGATGTGATGCTTATGTCAAAAAGCTTCAGCCTAAAAAGCTGGAACCCAAAGCGGAAAAGTGCGTCTTCATAGGTTACCCAAAAGAGACAGTTGGGTACACCATCTATCTCAAATCCGAGGGCAAAGTGTTTGTTGCTAAAAACGGAGCTTTTCTCGAGAAGGAGTTTCTCTCGAGAGAATTGAGTGGGAGGAAGATAGAACTTGACGAGGTTGTCGAACCTCTCATCCCTCTGGATGGTGGCGTAGGGCAAGGGGAAACCTCTGTCGTTGCGACGCCGGTTGAGGAGGACGTTAATGATAATGATCATGAAACTCCGGTTCAAGTTTCTGTCGAACCACAGAGGTCGACGAGACCACGTGATGCTCCAGAGTGGTACGGTAATCCTGTCTTATCAATCATGTTGTTGGACAACAATGAACCTGCAAATTAGGAAGAAGCAATGGTGGGCCCAGATTCCAACAAATGGCTAGAAGCCATGAAGTCTGAGATAGGATCCATGTATGAGAACAAAGTGTGGACTTTGGAGGTACTGCCTGAGGGCCGCAAGGCTATTCAGAACAAATGGATCTTTAAGAGGAAGACGGACGCTGACGGCAATGTGACCGTTTATAAAGCTCGACTTGTGGCAAAGGGTTTTTCACAAGTTCAAGGAGTTGACTATGATGAGACATTCTCACCCGTAGCGATGCTTAAGTCCGTCAGAATCATGTTAGCAATAGCTGCATTTTTCGATTATGAAATCTGGCAGATGGATGTCAAAACGGCGTTCCTTAACGGTTTCCTTAAGGAAGAATTGTATATGATGCAACCCGAAGGTTTTGTCGATCCTAAGAATGCTAACAAGGTGTGCAAGCTCCAGCTATCCATTTATGGACTGGTGCAAGCATCTCGGAGTTGGAACAAACGCTTTGATGAGGTGATCAAAGCATTTGGGTTTATACAAGTGGTTGGAGAATCTTGTATTTACAAGAAAGTGAGTGGGAGCTCTGTGGCGTTTCTAATATTATATGTGGATGACATATTGTTGATTGGAAACAACGTAGAGTTTTTGGAGAACATAAAGGATTACTTGAATAAAAGTTTCTCTATGAAGGACCTAGGAGAAGCTGCTTACATTCTAGGCATTAAGATCTATAGGGATAGATCAAAACCCCTGATAGGACTTTCACAAAGCACATACCTTGATAAAGTTTTGAAGAGGTTCAAAATGGAACAGTCCAAGAAAGGGTTCTTGCCAGTTTTACAAGGTACGAGATTGAGTAAGACTCAGTGCCCAGCAACTGATGAGGATAGAGAGCATATGCGCTCCGTCCCCTATGCTTGAACCATAGGTTCTATCATGTATGCAATGCCGTGCACTAGACCGGACGTTAGCTTGGCCATATGTATGGCAGGTAGGTTCCAGAGTAATCCAGGAGTGGATCACTGGACGGCGGTCAAGAATATCCTGAAGTACCTGAAAAGGACTAAGGAGATGTTTCTCGTGTATGGAGGTGACGAAGAGCTCGCCGTAAAAGGTTACGTCGATGCAAGCTTTGACACAGATCCGGACGACTCTAAGTCGCAAACCGGATACATATTTATTCTTAATGGGAGTGCGGTAAGCTGGTGCAGTTCCAAGCAAAGCGTCGTAGCAGATTCTACATGTGAAGCGGAGTACATGGCTGCCTCAGAGGCGGCTAAGGAGGGTGTCTGGATGAAGCAGTTCATGACGGATCTTGGAGTGGTGCCAAACGCACTGAATCCAATAACCTTGTTCCATGACAACACGGGTGCCATTGCCTTAGCAAAGGAACCACGGTTTCACAAGAAGTCCAGACACATCAAACGACGCTTCAACCTCATCCGCGACTACGTCGAAGGGGAGGACGTAAATATATGCAAAGTGCACACGGATCTGAATGTAGCAGACCCGCTGACTAAACCTCTTCCATGGCGAAAGCATGATCAACACCAGAACTGTATGGGTGTTAGATTTATTACAATGTAATTCGCATGATGATGTGAGGGCTAGATTATTAACTCTAGTGCAAGTGGGAGACTGTTGGAATTATGCCCTAGAGGCAATAATAAATATATTTATTATTATAATTCCTGTATGAAGATAATCGTTTAGTATCCATGCTATAATTGTATTGAATGAAGACTCATTTACATGTGTGGATACATAGACAAAACACTGTCCCTAGCAAGCCTCTAGTTGGCTAGCCAGTTGATCAAAGATAGTCAGTGTCTTCTGATTATGAAAAAGGTGTTGTTGCTTGATAACTGGATCACGTCATTAGGAGAATCACGTGATGGACTAGACCCAAACTAATATACGTAGCATGTTGATCGTGTCATTTTGTTGCTACTGTTTTCTGTGTGTCAAGTATTTGTTCCTATGACCATGAGATCATATAACTCACTAACACCGGAGGAATACTTTGTGTGTATCAAACGTCGCAACGTAACTGGGTGACTATAAAGATGCTCTACAGGTATCTCCGAAGGTGTTCGTTGAGTTAGTATGGATCAAGACTGGGATTTGTCACTCCGTGTGACGGAGAGGTATCTCGGAGCCCACTCGGTAATACAACATCACACACAAGCCTTGCAAGCAATGTGACTTAGTGTAAGTTGCGGGATCTTGTATTACGGAACGAGTAAAGAGACTTGCCGATAAACGAGATTGAAATAGGTATGCGGGTACTGACGATCGAATCTCGGGCAAGTAACATACCGAAGGATAAAGGGAATGACATACGGGATTATATGAATCCTTGGCACTCAGGTTCAAACGATAAGATCTTCGTAGAATATGTAGGATCCAATATGGGCATCCAGGTCCCGCTATTGGATATTGACCGAGGAGTCTCTCAGGTCATGTCTGCATAGTTCTCGAACCCGCAGGGTCTGCACACTTAAGGTTCGACGTTCTTTTATGCGTATTTGAGTTATATGGTTGGTTACCGAATGTTGTTCGGAGTCCCGGATGAGATCACGGACGTCACTAGGGTTTCCGGAATGGTCCGGAAACGAAGATTGATATATAGGATGACCTCATTTGATTACTGGAAGGTTTTCGGAGTTACCGGGAATGTACCGGGAATGACGAATGGGTTCCGGGAGTTCACCGGGGGGGGGGGGGGGCAACCCACCCCGGGGAAGCCCATAGGCCTTGGGGTGTCACACCAGCCCTTAGTGGGCTGGTGGGACAGCCCAAGAAGGCCCTATGCGCCATAGGAAGAAAATCAAAGAGAAAAGAAAAAAAAGGAGGAGGTGGGAAAGGGAAGAAGGACTCCACCCACCAAACCAAGTTGGACTCGGTTTGGGGGGGAGACCTTCCCCCCTTGGCTCGGCCAACCCCCTTGGGGCTCCTTGAGCCCCAAGGCAAGGCTCCCCCTCTTCCCCCTATATATACGGAGGTTTTAGGGCTGATTTGAGACGACTTTTCCACGGCAGCCCGACCACATAACTCCACGGTTTTTCCTCTAGATCGCGTTTCTGCGGAGCTCGGGCGGAGCCCTGCTGAGACAAGATCATCACGAACCTCCAGAGCGCCGTCACGCTGCCGGAGAACTCTTCTACCTCTCCGTCTCTCTTGCTGGATCAAGAAGGCCGAGATCATCGTCGAGCTGTACGTGTGCTGAACACGGAGGTGCCGTCCGTTCAGCACTAGATCGTGGGACTGATCGCGGGACGGTTCGCGGGGCGGATCGAGGGACGTGAGGACGTTCCACTACATCAACCGCGTTCACTAACGCTTCTGCTGTACGGTCTACAAGGGTACGTAGATCACACATCCCCTCTCGTACATGGACATCACCATGATAGGTCTTCGTGCCCGTAGGAATTTTTTTGTTTCCCATGCGACGTTCCCCAACATTTTGGTAAATTGTTTGGCATAGATGGGAAGTCAAAGGATAGTACTAAGACTAGATTCGAAGAGACTCTATGTCATAGATTGTTACAAAACACGCGAGAATCATAAGGAAAGCAGAATTGGTCAAAGCCAAAGGCCTGGTTCAATCTTGGAAGGCGAGCTATGAGGGAAATTATCTCGTGGGTCAAAACGCACTTGATGTTCCCCGATGGGTATGTAGGAAATATAACGAGGGGAGCGAGTCTTGAAAAAATAAAAATGTTTGGTCTCAAGAGTCATGATTGGCACATATGTCTTGAGCGGGTAATGCCGGTGATGCTACGTGGTTTTATTCCTAAGGATGAATGGCTAGAACCGGCGGAGCTGAGCTATTTCTTCCATGTTCTTTGTGCGAAGGAGGTGGCTAACTTTGTGACAGCACACTACGAAGCCAAAAATTGTCATTTCATAATCCGAAGCCTCAGTACAATGATGCTGGCCCTAAAAAAGGTGGATCCAACCTCAGCCTATTCAAAGGGAAGCTCGCACTAGCCGGTGCTTCGAAACCAATAACGTTGGATATCGAAGAATGGTGGAACATTTCATTGTATATCTTCAACAGCCTAACAGAAGTTCTCGGTACATTTTTCCGCAACTTCTAATTCCTTTGAACTGCTCTTATTCCCGGATATTTGATACAGTCGATACGTCGCCAAATTCTCGGATGGAGGGGTGATCCAAAATGATTCTGTTGAAGAGTATGAGCTTCTCGCAAAGCATGGAGGCGGCTATCCCGGTTTCATCTCTTGGTTCAAACAAACGGTAATTATCAATAATTGACCATTTCATTTCTTGGTCTAACTTGAGGCTAATGCAAGAATCGTTTCGTATTAAACTTGTAGGCTAATTCCGAGTCTATGGACGCCAAATTGAGACAAGCCGCTAATGGTTTTGACTGTAAGGTCAGTTCTTTTGAGAAATGCAACATCAACAGGTACCACTTTCGTAGCTTTCGCAAAGAGTTATCTATGCCAGACCGGAAATCTACAAATTGTTGCGTCTCTGCTATTGGCGAAGGTGGTATCGAGTATTATGGAACAGTTGAAGGAATTTATGAACTTCAATACTATGGTAAAACGTGGAGACGTCCTGATGGGGTGTCAAGATGGATCGAACCAAGGGGCCTGATGGGCCGAGGGGTCGGGTGGTCGTTCTTTTGGTGTCGGGGATGAGTCTATGGATAGTGAGGCCGACGTGGTGGATGGACTCACCATGTACAAGCGTGGTAGTACACGTCTCCCGGTCGTACCGGCGACCCACGAGCAGAGGCTGGTGATTACACCTGAAGGGGAGAGGTAAGTGCATTTACTCTTTTTTTACCTTTTGCCTTCAAGTTTATTCACATATCTAATGTGTTGACCTTCTCATACTGCTGGGGTTGCAAACACCCCGTTGGAGTCCGCAAGCCGAACACCGTCCTTGGTGTTCTTTGCCGGACAAATTTCCCGAGGTTTGTCACGTTGTCCTGTGAGGGTGTTCCTACACTAGGATTTATGTGAGAGCTCTACCAGGGTGCGCAGGCCCCACCAGAGGAGATTATAGATGGTGTATTGTGCCACACGAGGGACGAGATGGTGATCAACACCTTTTGGGTAAAATCTCCTTTTACACAATCTGAAATTAACAATATCGCTAATTATTGAACTAATCGGTGTTGTCTCGTTTGATTGCAGACCTTCTACAGGTGTGAGGAGGGATATGAGGAGGCGGCGGCCAAGGTTCTTGAGGCCAAGTGCAGGCGGCTATTACAAAACTTATGCAACGAGGCTCGGCCACAGGCTATTCGAGACTACTACGCCACACGTGGTGTTAAGAAGCAGAAGTAGTGCCGAGGAAAGTATCTGAAGAAGGAGCAATACATGAAGGTAATTACCTATTCTTAAGTCCTTGTACGTAGTTTTCTTAATTTGATTCATAGGCATAGCACTCAAAATTCTTTTTACTAACTTATAGGTTCCCCCGAGATGGTGTGTGGATAAGCTGGATTGTTGGGAGGCGTTGGTGTATGAGTGGTTGATACGTCTCAAACATATCTATAATTTTTTATGATTTCATACTGTTATCTTGTCATCTTTGGATGTTTTATGTACCTTTTATATCTTTCTTGGGACTAACTTATTAATTCAGTGCCAAGTGCCAGTTCCTGTTTTTCTGTGTTTTTGGCTCTTTTCAGATCTGATTTTGGAACGGAGTCCAAACGGAATAAAATCCCCCGAAATGTTTTTTTCCCGAATGAAAGAAGATCGGGGGGCTTGTGGGCCAAGCCAGGAGGGCACCACGGAGCCCACAAGCTCCCACTCCGCCACCAGGGGGGCAGCGGTGGGCAGGCTTGTGGCCTCCCTGGCGCCCCGTGACGTAGATCTTGCGCCTATATATTCCCTAAAAATCAGAAAAAAATCAAGGGATCCACAAAAATACTTTTCTGTCGCCGCAAGCTTCCGTTTCCGCGAGATCTCATCTGGAGACCCTTCCCGGTGCCCTGCCGGAGGGGACCTTGGAGTTGGAGGGCTTCTTCATCATCATCATCACCCCTGCAATGACTCATGGGTAGTTCACTTCAGACCTACGGTTCCGTAGTTAGTAGCTAGATGGCTTCTTCTCTCTCTTGGATCTTCAATACAAAGTTCTCCATGACCTTCATGGATATCTATCCGATGTAATCTTCTTTGGCGGTGTGTTTGTCAAGATCCGATGAATTGTGGATTTGTGATCAGATTATCTATGATATATATTCGAGTCTTTGCTTATTTCTTATATGCATGATTTTATATCCTTGTAAGTCTCTCCGAGTCTTGGGTTTGGTTTGGCCAACTAGATCTATGATTCTTGCAATGGGAGAAGTGCTTGGTTTTGTGTTCTGAGTGTGTGGTGACCTTTCCGAGTGATAGTAGGGGCAGCAAGGCACACATCATGTAGTTGCCATCAAGGGTAACAAGGTGGGCTCTGTCGTTGATATGAGATTGTCCATCTACATCATGTCATCTTGCTTAAGGCGTTACTCTGTTCTTTTGGACTTAATACACTAGATGCATGCTGGATAGCGGTCGACGTGTGGAGTAATAGTAGTAGATGTAGAAAGTATCGGTCTACTTGTTTTGGACGTGATGCCTATAGATATGATCATTGCCATAGATGATGTCACGACTTTGCGCGGTTCTATCAATTGCTCGACAGTAATTTGTTCACCCACCGTCTACTTGCTTTCATGAGAGAAGCCACTAGTAAACACTACGGCCCCCGGGTCTATTCACACCTATCGTTTCCACTTTTGCTTTTACTTTGCTTTGTTACTTTGTTACTTTCAATTCTCACTTGTCAAACAATCTATAACGGATTGACAACCCCTTCATAGCGTTGGGAGCAAGCTTTTTGTGTTTGTGCAGGCTCTTGTGATACTCCTTCACTGGATCGATACCTTGGTTCTCAAACTGAGGCAAATACTTACCACCGCTGCGCTACATCACCCTTTCCGCTTCGAGGGAACACCAACGCAAGGCTCCAAGGCCACGGGGGAAATCCTTTGCATATTTTCCTAGGAAGTCCCTTAAGGCGTAGCCGTAGCAGAAGGATTCCTGGTGCTGTCGACACAGCTATTTCTGGCGCCGTTGGAAGGTCTTTTGTTGCAGTAGCAGTGGTGCATAGGAAACTGGCGAGTTGTCCAGGACAATGCGAAGGATTGGCGTGCCCAAATGGTTGGTGTGCCACACCATCAATGCAGCACCAACTTAATTCAGTTTGGACGGAACTTGGTATTTGGTTTGCTTCATGTTTCATGCAATTCATTCTTCATGCTAGCTTGAGCCCTTTACTAATACTTTGTTCCTCTCTTTTAGGCGCATCAGAATAAGACGGAGGTGCCAGAGTTTTACGACCTTTATGGCATGGCCCATACTGCATCCTACAAGAAGGCCAAGGCATTCTCTGAGTCTGACCTGGATCATCCAGAGAAGTTCACCAACATCTCCTCCCACCACAAGCTCGTGAAATACAAGGACGTGGGTAAGGCTAGGAAAGGGGAGGAATTTAACCCAAGCCAGGAACCTTTGGATCCATAGCTGGTGATGATATCTGTTGGCGGGAGGCCCCATGGCTCGATAGCCATTGGATATGGGATAATATGTTGTCCACTCACCATCCCGAAGATCAAGGCGCACCAGTTGAGCTCCTGTCCTAAGATAACGCCTCGTCCATAGCGAGGCAAACTCGCCATCGAGGTTAGTTGTACGGACTCGGAAAACTTTCGTCCATTTCATTGTGTGTGTGTGGCCATCGATCTTTACAGTGGTAACGAGGAGTGGTGTTGCAGGCTGATCTTCAGAAAGAGAGAGCGGCAAACCACACTGATCTTCAGGTAATTCTGGAGGAGAGGGGACGGACCACGACTCGTTTGTTAAAGGATGAGAGGGTTCGGAATAAGGCGGGTCACCTGGCCATGTATGAGCTTTTTGTGGTAAGTTTCTTTTTCACATTATCCAAATCATGTGTGTAATGTTTGTTTCATTACTAACTAATACGACCGACTCTTCAAACCCAAATGTGCAGTCTATGTGCGAGAAGACCGGTCATCCCCCTCCGACAATGCAACTCTATTCTGCGATTGGCACGGTGAGATTCATTTCAACGGTCATTATAAACTAGTGTTAACATTTGAGTGTCATCATGCTAACGAGACATTGCAAAATATCTTTTCGGCAGAATAACTCCGGAGCGGCATCGCACGACCCTTCTCCAGGACAACCGCCTCCAAACGCACCCGCCCAGAGCAACCCTGGTGCTTCTCCTCCTTCATGACCACGACGGTAAGTTTTCTCTAGTTCATTTATGACATAATTAGCTTATTTAGTTCATTTATGACTAATTAGCTAATTTAGTTCATTTATGACATAATTATCTTAGTTAGGAAAAAAATGACAAGAACCTTGGTTAGCTCATAACTTAGCGTATCTTCCTCCTAAATGACATAGTAAGCTCAAAATAAGAAAAGTACTGTAATCATCCTCCTCCTCCTTCTTCTTCTCCTTCTTCTTCTTCTTCTCCTCCTCCTTCTCCTCCTTCTTATTTCTCTTCTTCTCGTCCTCCTCCTCCTCCTTCTTCTCCTTATTCTTCTTCTTCTCCTCCTCCTTCTCCTCCTTCTTTTCTTCTCCTTCTCCTTCTTCTTATTCGTCCCCTTCTTCTCCTTCTTCTTCTTCTTCTTCTCCTCCTCCTTCTTTTTTTCTCCTCCTCCTCCTCCACCACCTCCTCCTTCTTCTTCTTCTTCTTCTTCTTCTACTACTACTTCTTCTTCTTCCTCACCTTCTTCTTCTTCTCCTCTTTCTTCTCCTTTTTCTAGTCTTCTTATTCTTATTCTTCTTAGCTAATTATCCTCCAAAATGACACAATTAGCTTATGTAGTTCATTTATGACATAATTTGCTTAGTTACGTAAAAAATGGCATAAGAACCTTGGTTAACTCATAAATGTTATATACTTAGCTTGTTTTCCTCTAAAATGACATAATTAGTGTAGTTAGGTCAAAATGGCATAATAACCATGGTTACCTCATAAATGTCACATACTTAGCTAACTTTCATCCAAAATGGAATAATTAGCTTAGTTAGGTCAAAATGGCATAATAACCTTGGTTAGCTCAAAAAGGTCATATACTTAGCTTATTTTCCTCCAAAATGACATAATAAGCTCAAAAATGTCATATCTTGTTCTTCTTCTTCTAATTTTCTTATTCCCATTTTGCAGGTTAGATTTACTACATGGAAGCTCGCATTGATGGAGTGCTTTAGTTGTTGTTTTGATTTGTGTTGATGAACAATGTGGAACTATATGTAAGTATATATGGATGAAGAGTGTAAAACTTTGTATGTTGGTTCTTTCGATCTACGTGCTGTGATTGATGAAAAACTCGCATTGATGAACTTTATATGTATATCAGATATGTGTTGTGAACTATATATATGTGATGTGAACTATATATCATATATGTGTAAAACTTTGTAGGGAAATAACAGAAAATAAACAAAACACTGACAATATGGCCACTTTGCCGTCTGCCATGTCATGGCAAAGGCCTTTGCCGTCTGTTAGCTCATGGCAAAGGCCTTTGCCGTCTGCCAGCCGACAGCAAAGGTGCCACGTGCTAGCCAGCTGTGCAACCTGGGGCAACCGGCGTCTCACCCATATGGTCTCTTTGTCGTCTGCTCCCCCCGCCAGCAGACGGCAAAGGTCGGGCGTGGCAGACAGCAAAGACCTTCACCAGGTAGACGGCAAAGAGCCGCCACGTGGCGCCAGCAGGTGGCTGCCCATATTGACGGCGAGTAGATGGCAAAGTCACACAAAAGTAGTCGGCAAAGGAGCCCGTCTAAAGGGCTTTGCCGTCTACTTGCCATGGTAGCATGACGACAAAGCCCTTTGACGCCCGCTTTCAGCATGCACGTGGCAAAGAAGGTTCTTTATCAATGAAAGTAGTCATAGAAATTTTGCCGACAGGAGGCTGACGGCAAAGGCCTTTGTCGTCTGTGAACAACCCCTTTGCTGTCCACTATGGCAGACGACAAAGAAGCTGATTCCTGTAGTGAATAATTGACAAGAATAACACAATTTTCAATAATAATTCATGATACAAAATGGAAGTATCAAATACCTGCCTTTTTGGGCTAATCTTATGACACGTGCATATTACCATTACTATTTCCTATACTCTCAAAAAATAAAGTGAAGCATGAGAGTACAATTATTTCTATAAAATTTGAACATCATCGTGCTCCAAAAGATATAAGTGATGCAATAGAGCAAATGTCTAGCTCAAAATATATAGGTGAAGAATATAGAGTATTCAAACAAATTATGATGAACATGTGTCTCTCTAAAATATGTGTCCAACAAACAATGATTGTTGAAAACTAAAAGAAAAGCCATCTATAATACACGACTCATACGTCTCCAATATATCTATAATTTTATATTGTTCCATGCTATTATATTATTATTCTAGGATACTTTTTGGATATTAGTACACCAATTTCTATTATTTTGAGCACTAACCTATTGACTCAGTGTCGAGTGCCAATTCCTGTTTTCTGCATGTTTTTCTCTTTTTAGGTTTATAGTACAAAATGAAGTCCAATTCCCACGAAAACTTTTGGAGATTTTTTCTAGACCAAAAGAGGACCTAGAAGCTTCGAGGGGAGACCTCAAGCCTCATAAGGGGAGCACCACACAACAGGGCGTGCCCAGGGGGTGGGCACACCCTGTTGCCTAGTGCCCCCCTCGGCTGCCTATGGGCGTACCACTTCGTCCTATAAATTCTCTTTAATCCCCAAAACCTTAAGGATCACTCTGAAACACTTTTTCCGCCTCGCAAGTTCGTGTACCATCATGAGGTCATATGGAACCGTTTTCTAGTGCCTTGGCGGAGGGGGAATCGATCGAGGAGGACCTCTATATCAACCTCAATGCTCCCATGGTGATGTGTGAGTAGTTCACCACACACCTACGGGTCCATAGTTAATACCTAGATGGCTACCTCTCTCTCTTGATCTTCAATACAATGATCATCACATCTTTGTTTTGATCTATTCAATGTAACTCTTTTGTGTGGGGTTTTGTTGGGATCTGGTGAATTGTGGGTTTATGTGAAAATTATTCATGATAAATATTTGAGTCTTCTCTGAATTCTAAATGTAAATTCTTATGTGCATGATCATGATAGCTTCGTAAATCATCTCCGATCTTTTGATTTGCTTTGGCCAAGTAGATTAATCTTTCTTCATTGAGAGAGGTGCGTTATAGTGGGTTCAATCTGATGGATTTCTATATACTAGTGACAAAGTAGCCGACAATATACGTCTTTGTATTGTTGCCACTAAGGATAAAACGATGGATTTAATTCATATTAACTCAGTTCTCTTTGTTTACATCATGTCATCATTTTCCAAGCATTACTCTGTTTTACTTAATACTCTAGATGCCTGCTGGATAGAGGTCGATGGGTAGAATAATAGTAATAGGTGCATGCAGGAGTCGGCCTATTTGATTATGGATGTTATGCCTATGTACACATGATCATTTCCATGAATATCGCATAACTATCCGCTTTCTATCAATTGCCCAACAATAATTTGTCTACGCACCGTATGCTTGCTTTCATGAAAGATGCCACTAGGGAACACTATGGCCCCCAGGTCTATTCACTTATAAATTTACAAACGTTCCAATTTCCTTGCTGCCTTAAATTATTTGTTATTTACTTTTCACTTTGAAACTTCCATCCACACTACTTACTTGCTTGCAAATAACGAGACAAGGGGATTGACAACGCTCTTGCCTGCATTGGGTGCAAGTGTTTGTTTCTTTTGTGTGCAGTTGCTAAAGATGGAAGTTGGTTGTTACTTCTATTGGTTCAATAAACATTTGTTCTATACTGAGGGAAATACTTACCTATATTGTGCTGCATCACCCATTCCTCTTCAGGAAAAGACCCAACATAGATCACGAGTATCAGGAAGGATTTCTGGCACTATTGCCGGGGAGTATCATCAACCTACTATCAAACCACTTCACACCAAGTACAATTCACATGTGCTAATTTTTCTTTTCTATTGTATTTTGTTCCTCCATAAAAATCAAATATACAAAAATATATATCTTTGCTAGTTGCTAGCTTACTTCTCTGCTTCCTTGAAATTGCTGTCATGTGTGAGTTTGAAATTAGTGATGCTTCCGCATCTAGTGTGGAAGCCCGTGAATATCCAACTTCACCTTGTAAGGAGAATCCTAAGATAAATTTTTATGAAGTTCCTAAGGAAAAACTTGATAATTTTGCCAATGATGATCGAACTAAGGGAGAACTTATTATGCAAACAAAGAAACTCCGCATAGGTAGTGGTAATATTTTTGGGAAAAGTGTGATTCAAAGTTTTTTCACTTGTGAGGGGTTGTTGCCCTTGATAGGAGGTTGTACTATTTATAGAACTAAAAGTTATGCGGATGCTATATCTTTACTTATGGTACAACTAGAAAGGCAATTTGTGCATGTGCAGCCGTCCATAGAATGGTTGTTTCTACAATTCTCTCATATTGAGGAACCTTCAGCCAAACGTCTAGCCATTATATTTCTTGTTCAAGAATTTAGTAATATCATGCAAGATTATAGAGATATTTTTGCTTATTATAGGGTTAACCGTGAGTGCCCACCCATAGAAGGGATTATTCATTAATTGGAAGAAATAAGAAAGCTAAGATCCACGGACTATGTTGCTTATGATGAAAACCTTAGAAAGAATGTTCCACCTAATGTCTTAGTTGATAAGGTATCCAAACATAATGACCAATTTTCTACAACAAAACTTGGAATGGGTTATGAGCTTGAGATATAACTAATAAAATACCTCTATCGAATCCTATACTATGAGGAGTTGACTATCACTTATGAAAAACCTAAAGAAAAGCCTCCCATTCCTTCCGAGCTAGACCTCACGTATCCTTGTATTGTGCCATTGAGTCCTTTCAATTATTTTTTATTAACAACTAGAAGACTTGCTGATGAAAGTATAGAATATGATTATAGCATGGCAATTCAACTTCTAAAAGATGCTAACACTTGAACCGTTTGCACTATGCCTAGCTAGGGGCGTAAAACAATAACGATAGTTGGGAGGCAACCAAATAGTTATCTTAATTTTTTTGATTTTTACTTTTCATTTTTGTGTCATGACAAGATTTTTGCCTCAGTAATAATTATGTTTTTTTTATATTAGTGTTTGTGCCAAGTAAAGCCTTTGGGATGTCTTGGAGAATAGTAGAATTGATTCGACGAAAAAAGAGAAACTTTAACATCCAGTGCATAATTTCTCTGATTTTACTCGAACGCCTTTTCAATCTTAAATTTTTACACAATATTTATAAAACAATTCACCAGGTCCTCCTAAGTTTTCATAATTATGGTGTTACAGCAGTATGGTAGATAACTGTATCATTACAGTCTGTTCTATTTTAGACAGATTGTGTTTTTGCATGCATAGTTCGCTTGCTTGGATGATGCTATGGATTTAAGTCATGGAGAAGTTCGAATACAATACCTTATGCAATAATATAATATGAATCAATTTATTGTAGTACCTAAAGTATTTTATATGTTTATTATACTAACGAATCTCACAAAGTTTCTGTTGAGTTTTGTGTGATGAAGTTTTCAAGTTTTGGGTGTTACCGCGATGGACAAAGGAATAAGGAGCGGCAAGAGCCTAACTTTGGCGATGCCCAAGCCACTCCAGAGTAACATTCTAGGAAGACTCAAGCGTCTAAGCTTGGGGATGCCCCGGAAGGCATACCCTCTTTCGTCTCAATCCATCGGTATGTCACTCGGAGCTACATATTTATTCATCACATGATACGAGTTTTTCTTGGAGTGTAGTTCACTTTGATTTGCTTTTTGTTCTTAGTTTTCCACAATCATCGTTCTCTGAATACACCCACTTTGAGAGAGACACACGATCACCATGATTTATTAGGATACTCTTTGTGCTTCACTTATATCTTTTGAGCTTAGCACTTGCTCTAGTACTTCACTTATATCTTTTAGAGCACAGTGATGTATATATTTTATAGAAATAGTTGCACTCTCGTTCTTCACTTATATTTGCTTGAGAGTTAATAAACAACAACGGTAATTTGCATGGGTTATAAGAATAGTTCAAAAATAATAGGTATTCAATGAGTGCATAATCAAAACCACATGTAGCACATAAAAGATAAAATCATGGTTAATGATATTAATGTGGTAATCTGAAAAAGCATGAGTGCATGATCATTGGTTGATAAGAGTATCATTAACTAGAGGTATTAACTTGCTGCTCATCCAAATATTTTTATGGCAGTGTGATGATGTGTGGGCATACTTATTCCTCGTTGTAGCCCTAGTGTTGTTTTAGTCAGGGGCGCGCGATGGTTATTTCCTACCAACCTCCTCCCTCGGGGCATGCGAGTAGTGCTTTTCCTCGAGAGAGCTAATAAAATATTGCAATAAGTATGTGAGTTCTTTAGGACTAATGTGAATCTATGGATATACGCACTCTCAACTCCACATATTTCCTAGCCTCTTTGGTACCATGCATTGCCCATTTTGACCTCAAGGATCAGTGCAACTCTCGCCGCCTCATCCAAATCCCATAACATGATAAGCTCTGTTGCACATAAGCCATGTTATCTCTTTGTCAAAACAGCCAACATACCTACCTATCATGGCATTTTTATAGCCATTCCTATTGGCATGCAACTTCCACCGACACTTGATATGTTTTATACTTGCATTGTCATATTGCTTTGCATGATCATATAAACTGACATACTATTTGTGGCGAAGCCACCATTCATCATTGTTATAGATGTTATGCTTGATCATTCCCATCTTGTTACACTGCGAGAGGCATTCATATAGAGTCATATCATATCAGTCTTCACGTTGAGTTGTAAGTAAATAAAGGGGTGATGATCATCATTATTAGGTGATACTTGTGATCTACATTGGATTTTCCGTGAAGAGGAATGGTTAATTGCAGCACAATACGGTAAGTATTTCCCTTAGTTATGAAACCAAGGATTATCGAACCAATAGGAATGTCAATCCTCAACCGTCTTCAGCGGCTGCACACAAAAGAGCAAACAACTTGCACCGAACACGGGCAAGAGGGTTGTCAATCCCCTTGATCTCGTTATTTGCAAGCGAGTGAGGTATGTAGTTAATTGTAACTTGCAAAATAAAATAAAAGAAAAATAATAATAGCGAGGAAATTATAAGTTTTCTGAATATATAAGTGAATAGACCCCGGGACCATAGTGTTCTCTAGTGGCATCTCTTATGAAAGCAACATATGGTGGGTAAACAAATTACTATTGGGAATTGACAAAACAACGGATAGTTATGATATTTTCCTGACAATGATCATGTGTATATATGCATCATGCCCATAAGCAAATAGGCCAACTCCTGCCTGCACCTACTACTATTACTCCACTTCAAGAATGCTTCTATGCTTGCGTCTCGACGTATTAAGTTCATGATAAACAGAGTAATGCTTGGAGAACGATGATATGATAGACAAATAAACCAACCAGTATGAATAAAGCTCATCGTTTTATCCTTAGTGGAAGCAACACAAAGATGCAACTTGTCTCCTTTTGTCACTGGGACACAGAAACTAGTCAGGTTGAACCCACTACAACACACCCCTCTCATTAAAGAATTACCAAACTACTTGGCCAAAGAAATTCAATAGATCAGAGAGAACTACAAAGTTATGATGATCATGCAAATAAGAATCGTAATAATTTCACAGAAGACTCAAATACTTTTCATGAATAATGTGAACATAAACTCGCAATTCACCGGATCCCAACAAACACACCATACAAAATAATTACATCAGATAGATCAAAGCAAAGATGGGACCATCATTGTCTTGAAGATCATGATCAATAGAGAGAGAGAGAGATAGCCATCTAGATCCTAACTACGTACCCGTAGGTCTGTGGTGAACTACCGACACATCATCACGAGGGCGACAAGGTTGATGACGAGGTCCTCCGTGATCAACCCCCTCCGACAGAGTGCGGGAACAGAGCTCCTCATAAGATTGTCGTGGAACAGAGACTTGCGGAGGAGGAAGAAGCGTATCTCTGTGATATATTGGGTTTTTGGGACAGAGATTGGAGGAAGTGGGAAATTGGACTTCGTTTGGTATAGTAAACCTGAAAAGTTAAAAACACGCAGAAAACAACAAATGGCAGTGGGCATTGAGTCAATAGGTTAGTGCTCAAAAATAATATAAATTGGTGAATTATGACCCAAAAAGTATCCTAGGATGATAACAAAATAGCATAGAACAATAAAAATATATAGATATGTTGGAGACATATCAAGCATACCAAAGCTTAATTCGTGCTCGTCCTCGAGTAGGTAAATGATAAAAACGGAATTTTTGATGTGACATGCTACCCGATATGTAATGTTTTGCATGTAGGCTCATTGATAAATAATGAATTAACAAATATCAACATAGTAATATTTATGGGAATAAGCAAAAAAATCCTTAGTCTTTCAAAGTATACGATCCTAAAAGAATGTTTACCCCCATTCATCTTTTATATTAGCAAACCATGGCCCCGTCTTCACCACATTAATACAAATGTCAAGCAGCACGGTGTCCAAGTCACGCAATTGGATCATTCTTTTTCAATGTGAATCAACTTTTTATTCTTCATGCAACACATGAGCATGAACCCTGGACATAGCATAAGGTGGAATAGAATATGGTGGGAGATATCAAAGGGGTAAAAAGTGGAGAAGATAGTCTCACATCAACTAGGCATACCAACGGGGTATAGATATGCCCATCGGTATATGTCAAGGAAATGAGTAGGGATTGCCATGCAAATGATGCACTAGAGCTATAAGTGTATGAAATCTCAAATGAAGCTAAGTGGGGTGTGCATCCAACTTCCTTGCTCATGAAGACCTCGAGCATTTGAGGAAGTTCATCATCGGAATATGCAAGCCAAGTTTATAATAATTAACAAGTGATTACGACTAGCATATGAAAATGACATATCATGAGACTCCCTATATGAAGAACAAGGTGCCACTTTGAGGCATAAGTGTGGTAAAGTATAGTAGCAAAGTCCCTTCTCTCTTTTTCTCTCATTCATTTTTTTTCATTTTTTATAAGGTGCGCTCATTTGGCCTGCCCCTTTCTTATTTTTTGTCATGAATCTCACCCCGACTTGTGGGGTAATCATTGTATCCATCATCCTTTCCTCACTGGGACAATGCTCTAATAATAACAATCCATCATCCTTTCCTCACTGGGACAATGCTCTAATAACTCATGAAAGCTCGATATGGAAAACTATGAAGCAATATGACACAATATAAATGCCTCTCGCAGTGTACCAGGATGTGCAATGATCTACGTTGACATGTTTCAGCAATATAATGAATGGTGGCTTTGCCACAAATGCTATGTGAGCTCTATATGATCATGCAAATCAATATGATGATGAACGAACTAGTCATATGATGTAACGGTGGAATTCGCATGGCAATATATCTCGGAATGGCTATGGAAATTCCATGATAGGTAGGCATGATGGTTGTTTTGAGGAAGATATAGGAAGGCTTATGTGTATTAAAGCGTATCACGCCATGGGGTTTGGATGCACCGGCAAAGTTTGCACCGATCCATGAGGTGAGAATGGGCAATGCACGGTGCCGGAGAGGCTAGCAAAATATGAGGAGGTGAGATTGCATATGCCCATGGTTTCATATTAGTCATGGAGAACTCATATACTTATTGCATAGTTTATTAGTTTCATCACAAATCAAAACACTACTCGCATGCCCCGAGGGAGAGGATTGGGAGGACTTAACCATCGCGCAACTACAACCCGAAGAAACACTAGAATTTTAACAAGGAATAGAAATGCTCACACATCTCCGGCATGGTTTTTAATATTTAGACAAACAAAAAATTTACACCTCTTATTACCGGTACTTCGACAAATCAACAATGATGCACTCACACCTTTTTCATATTACCACATCAATATCACTAACCCACAATTTCTCTTTATGTGCTACATGATGGTTTTGATTATCATTCATTTTATACCTATTATTTTTGGAATATCTTTACGACCCATGAAAATTACTATTATTGGTTATTAACACTCAAACAAATATATGTGAAGAATGATAGTGCAAATATTTCTATAAAATCTACACGCCACCATGCTCAAAAAGATATAAGTGAAGTACTAGAGCAACTGCTTAGCTCAAAAGATATAAGTGAAGCACATAGATTATTCTAACAAATCATGATGAATGTGTGTGTATCAAGTAGGTGTTTCCAAAAATTGATGACACTTGGCAAACTAAAAATAAAAAAGCAAACTCAAGCAAACGGCGTCCAAGAAAACTCATAGCATCACCATTGAATAAGTATGTTCACACATCATCACGATGCCATACAAATATCTAGATGAATAGAAAGTTAACAACCTTTAATACCTATTATTTTTGGACTAGTATTATAGCTCATGCAAATTACTGTCGCTATTTATTAACTCTCAAAAAATATAAGTGAAGAATGAGTGTGCAATTATTCATTCAAAATCTATATGCCATCTTGCTTTAAAAGATATAAATGAAGCACTACACCAACTGCTAAGCTCAAAATATATAAGTGAAGCACATAGAGTATTCTAATAAATCATGGTGATCTCATGTCTCTCTCAAGTGGGTGTATTCACAGAACAATTATTGTGGAAAACTAAAACAAAAGAAAACTAAAGCAAACAATGCTCCAAGCAAAACTCATATCATGTGATGAACAAAAATATAGCTCCATGTGACATACGGATGGATTGAGACGAAAGAGGGGATGCCTTCTAGGGCATCCCCAAGCTTAGACTCTTGAGTTTTCCTAGAATGTTACCATGGGGTGCCTTGGGAATCCCCAATCTTAGGCTCTTTCCACTCCTTATTCCTTCGTCCATCGCGACAACACCCAAAACTTGAAAACTTTAGTCACACAAAACTCAACAAAACTTCGTGCGATTCGTTAGTATAATCATCATATAAAATACTTAGGTATTGTCGTTAATTGATTCATATTTAATTATTGAATAATAGTCAATGTATTATAACTTATCCATGGCTTATACCCCCCAATACAACCCATAGTGGCATAAAAACAAGCAAACTATGCAAGCAAAAATCGAATATGTCTAAAACAGAATAGTCTGTAGTGATCTGTAAAGAACCTATACTCTTGTAACTCCAAAAATTCTGAAAAATTAGTAAGACGTGAGGAATTTGTATAGAAATACTGCGTAAACTTGAACTTGTACATTGGTTTGCAACAAGGTAATGCATATTACTAAAGAGCAACTTTCATAATTAAAGTCCTTGTATCCAATATAGTGGGCACATCACTTGTTAAAGTATTGAACTCTCCAAACCAACCTTTTTCAGTTTTAGCATTAGAATCATCACCCTCCAAGAAAACGGGACGCTCTCTAGCTAAAGTTTACTCATCTCTAGTCCCTTTATCATTTATATTCAGAGAAGTAAACAAAGATTCAATAGGAGAAATGCCAATCATTTTCAGATCTCCATCATGATTATTAATAGGGAGAGATTCCGGTTTAGCGATCGTCCTATTTACTAGAGTGATTTTCTTGTGAGAGATCTTTCCTCACAATTCTTTGGTTTTAGAAAATTGTGGTTAGATATTTGACACTTCCGTATTGACTTTGTAAAGTCGATTACTAATATCATCGAGCAAAGTTGAATGTTCCCTAATTTCAGAAGCAAATAATTAATTATGCTCATATTGTGGAGTCATGAAAGTTTTCATAGAGCTTTCTATTTCCAGCATTATTTGGTAATAAGAGAAATTGTGGAATCTATCTTTGGACATGGTGACCGAGCAAGCAAAGTAGCAAGTAGGACAACTAAACTAACAAGCAAACATTCAAACGAGTGACGAGCAAAGATAAATATTTTTGATTTTTTTAAGCAACAAAAATATAACAACAAATAAAAAGAAGAAAAAGTGAATGATAATTTGTGTCAATTTACTTGATAGTTGGTGATGATGTTCCTCGGCAACTTTGCCAAAAATCCTTCCCGTTACTTCTGATCTGTGTTGGGTTTTCTGTGAAGTGGAAAGGGTAATTGCAACACAATACGGGTAAGTATTTCCCTCAGTTATGAAATCATTGTTTATCAAACCAATAGGAATATAAATCCTCAAACGTCTTCAGCGATTGCACAAAAAAGAGCAAACAACTTGCACCCAATGCGGGCAAGAGGGTTTTCAATCCCCTTCTCTCGTTATTTGAAAGTGAGTTGTGGTGTGTAGATAATTGTAGAGAATTGTAAATTGCAAAAGAAAATAAAAGACAAATAAGAACAGCTGGGAAATTATGAGTTTTCTGAATATATAAGTTAATAGACCAGGGGACCATAGTGTTCTATAGTGGCATCTCTCATGAAAGAAACATATGGTGGGTAAACAAATTATTGTTGGGCAATTGACTGAATAGCGGATAGTTACGCGATTTTCATGGAAATGGTCATAAGTATATTAGCACGTCCATGAGAAAATAGGCCAACTCCTACCAGCACCTACTACTATTACTCCACTTAAAGAGAGCTTCTATGCTTGCCTCTCTATGTATTAAGTTCATGATAAACAGAGTAATGCTTGGAGAACGATGACATGATGTAGACAAAGTAAACTCAAACAATATGAATAAACCCCATCATTTTATCCTTAGTGCCAGCAACACAAAGATGTATTAAGTTCAACCCACTACAACACAACCCTCTCACTCAAGAAATACCAATCTACTTGGCCAAATCAATTCAATAGATTGGCGAGAATTACGAAGCTATGACGATCATGCAAATAGGAATCATAATAATTTCAAAGAAGACTCAAATAATGTTCATGAATAATCTGATCATAAACCCACAATTCATCGGATCCCAACAAACACACCATACAAAATAATTACATAAGATAGATCAAAGTGAAGATGTGATGATAATTGTATTGAGGATCAAGAGAGTGAGAGAGAGAGAGATAGCCATCTAGATACTAACGACGGACCCGTAGGTCCGTGGTGAACTACTCAAACATCATCACAAGGGCAGCAAGGTTGATGAAGAGGCCCTCCATGATCGATCCTTGATAAATCTCCATCGTATCTACTTTTCCTAACACTTTTGCTCTTGTTTTGGACTCTAATTTGCATGATTTGAATGAAACTAACGTGGACTGACGCTGTTTTCAGCAGAACTACCATGGTGATGTTTTTCTGTGGAAATTAAAGTTCTCGGTATGGAACGAAACTTTTTGGATATTTTTTATGGAATAAATAAAAAATACTGGAACAATGCCAGAGGGGAGGCCCCAGGCGCCCACTAGGCACCAGGGCGTGCTAGCCCACCCTCGCGCGGCCTAGTGTCTAGTGGGACCCATGGGGCTCCATGACCCTAATTCCAGCTCTATAAATCCTATTTTTGGAGAAAAAATGAGAGATGAAGTTTCATCGCATTTCATGATACGGAGCTGCCGCCAGCTCCTGTTCTTCATCGGGAGACCTAATCTGGAGTCTGTTTGGGGGCTCCGGTGAGGGGGATCTTTGGTCTTCATCATCACCATCCCTCCTTCATCACCAATTCCATGATGCTCTGCACTGACAGTGAGTAATCCCTTCTTAGGCATGCTGGTCGGTGAAGAGCTGGATGAGATTCATCATGTAATCGAGTTTGCTTTTTTAGGGCTTGATCCATAGTATCAACTATGTTCGGAGATTGATGTTGCTTTGACTTTTCTATGCTTAATGCTTATCACTAGAGCCCGAGTGCCATGATTTCAGATTTGAACCATTTATGTTTTCAATATTATATCGATGTTCATGATCCGATCTTACAAGTTTTATGCACCTACTATGTGTTAGGATCCGCATACCCCAAGGTGACAATAATTGGGATTCTTTCCGGCGATTACCTAGTATGAGGAGTTCATGTATTCACCATGTGTTAATGCTTTGTTCCGGTTATCTATTAAAAGGAGGCCATAATATCCCTTAGTTTCCTTATGGACCCCGCTGCCAAGGGAGGGTAGGTCAAAAGATGGCATGCAAGTTCTTTTCCATAAGCACGTATGACTATTTACGGAATACATGTCTACATTACATCGATGAACGGGAGCTAGTTCTGTATCGCCCTATGTTGTGACTAATATATGATGAATATTATCCAGAATATTGGCGTGAAACAATGAAAAACTATAGATACGACGGAGACGTATCAACATCCCCAAGCTGAATTCCTGCTCGTCCTCGAGTAGGTAAATGATAAAAAAGATAATTTTTATGTGGAATGCCACCTAGCATAATCTTGATCATATAATCTAATCATGGCATGAATATTGAGACACGAGTGACTCAAAGCAATAGTCTATCATTTGACATTAAGACAATAATACTTCAAGCATACTAATAAAGGAATCATGTCTTCTCAAAATATCATGGCTAAAAGAAAGTTATCCCTAGACCATCATGCTCAATCATTGATCCATTCATGAAACACACTCAAATATTATCTATGCCCAATGCTCAAGTACGATCATAGTGTTCCCTAGTTGGTGCTTATAAGAGAAGATGGAGACTAAAGCAAAAATAAAAATTGCAGAAAGTAAACTGATAGGCCTTTCGGAGAGGGAAGTAAGGATTTGTAGAGGTGCGAGAGCTCAAGGTTTAAATTGAGAGAGAAAAATTATTTTGAGTTGCATGCTTTCCCTGTCAACGAAAACGACAAAGTAGCTCACAATACTTTCGATGCTAGATACATTATAGGCGGTTCCAAACAGAATGGTAAAGTTTTTATTCCCCCTACACCAATCAAACACTCTCCACGACGAGCCGAATCTACGGGTACCGTCCATACCAACAACATTCATCTGGGAGGTTTGTTTCATTATAGTTGATTTGATTTTTGATCATGGAACTGGGCATCCCGAATACCATCCATTTTCTCGTGAATGATAGTGAATCAACAAATATCGTGAGAATAAACCACCTAGCATGGAAAAATATTAGATACTCCCCATTGTTTCATGAGCGGTACGGACACACAAAAGAGAAAATTTATTTTGAAAATTTAGAGATGGCACATACAAATTTGCTTGGAACGGCATGGAAATACCGCATATAGGTAGGTATGGTGGACTCATGAGGCAAAACTTGGTTTAAGGATTTTGGATGCACAAGTAGTATTTCTACTTAGTACAAATGAAGTCTAGCAAATAGGTTGGGAAGCAATCAAACCAAGAAACGAAAATTCACGTAAGTAAGCATTGAGTCATAACTAACACCGAAAAATGCACCACAGTAGGATATAACTTCATTCCATAACTATTGACTTTCGTGCATGCATAGGGAATCACAAACCTTAACACCAATATTCCTACCAATCCACAATTACTCACTAGCTTGACTCTAATAGCACCATATTTATATCGCAAAACTATTGCAAGGAATCAAACATATCATATTCAGTGATCTACAAGTTTTATGTAGGATTTTATGACTAACCATGTGAATGACCAACTCCTGTTAACTCCCTAAATAGATATAAGTGAAGCATGAAAGTTTAATTATTTCTACAAAAGATATGTCCACTCTCTAAGAAATATAAGTGAAGCAAAAGAGCATTCCACAAATGGCAGTTTTCTATGTGTAGAGAAACAGACAATCCAAACTTTAAATGATATAAGTGAAACACATGAAGCATTCTATAAAGCCATACTCAAAAGATATAAGTGAGGTGCAAAGATACTTCTATAAATCAACCAAGCACTTTCTCATACCAGCATGGTGCATTATTAAAATAAAAATAAAAAGCAGATGACGCTCCAAGATTTACGCATACCATGTGACGAATAAAAATATAGCTCCAAGTAAAATTACCGTTGGTTGTTAAAAGAAAGAGGGGACGCCTTCCGGGGCATCCCCGAGCTTAGTTGCCTAGGAGTCCTTGAATATTACCTTGGGGTGCCTCGGTCATCCCCAAGCTTAGTTTCTTTCTCCACCTTATTCCTTCATCGATCGTGATCTCGCCCAAAACATGAAAACTTCAATCACACAAAATTTAACAAAACCCTCGTGAGACCCGTTAGTAATAATAAAGGAAATTATAACTTTAAGTACTGTTGCCAACCAATTCATATTTTTTTTGCATTGTATCTACTGTAATATAACTTTTCCATGGCTTATACCACTGATACAATCGATATATTCATTAAAACGAGCGAACCAATGCATCAAAAACATAATCTGTCAAAAACAGGACAATCTGTAGTAATCTGTACATTCACCATACTTGTGTAACTCCAAAAATTCTGAAAAATTAGGACAAAATAAAAATTTGCATATCAGTACTGTGTAAAAATTCTAGTAAAAAATGTAAATTCACACACTACAGCGAGAGTTTCTGTTTTCGCACTACACACCAAACAAGCAATCTAATCATACTAAAGGCAAATCTTGGCACATTATTTTTATAATATAATGGATTTATACAAGGGGGTAATTATTTTTGTTCAAAAGTTTCTGTAATTAAGATTCATAAAGTTTCCACGGGCATGAACAAAGTTCAAGGAGCTCCCCCACTTCAACGGTACTCGTCTTTCTTACTTTCACTTCTCCTTTTGAAAACGTTTTAGGTTCCCCTCTTTACTTTTTTTGTTTTTAAACTATAAGAAAGCACACAACAGAATAAAATGACTCTCTAAAACTTCCAGGTTGTCTCCCTGGCAACGCTTTCTTTAAAGCCATTAAGCTAGGCATAAAGTGCTCAAGTAATGGATCCACCCGGATCCCAAGGTATATCAAAGCCAATTCTAATTAACAATGATTTGTAATTTAGTAGTGAGCACAAAGTAACATATAACACACAACAACGAATTCTAACTCTCTTCATATGCATTGACATGTCATAAAATAACAATTCATGCACACAAAGTAAAGGCCAATGCATAGTATAAACTATTTCTTGCAATTTTATCGTATTGGAAACATAGAGAGGCGGAGATGTAGTTCCTCTCTTGTAATAATTGCAAGTAGGAGCAGCAAGCACATGCATATTATATCTTTCAAAATCATCACGTGTAATAGTAAAAGGCAACCCATCTATATAGTCCTTAATAAGTGCAAACTTCTCCAATATAGTGTAGTTGGGAGAATTCAAAAAGATAATAGGATTATCATGTGTGGGTGCAATAGCAACAATTTCAAATTTAACATAAGGAACTATAGAAAGTTCATATCCATAATCATCATTCATATTGGTATCATGGCCAGAAGCATAGAAAGCATCAAGTTCATCAAAAAGGGATATTTCAAACAGATCCAAGGGGTCATAGCAATTATCATAGCATTCATCCTTCGGTAAGCACGAAGGGAAATTAAATAATGTATGAGTTGAAGAGTTACTGTCATTAGAAGGTGGGCACAGGTAGGTAATCCTCTCTTCCTCCTTTTGTTCTTCGCTCTCCTCCTCACCTTTTTCATCCAATGAGCTCACAGTGTCATCAATTTCTTCTTCAATAAATTCCTGCAAAATACTAGTCTCTTCTTGGATAGAGGAGACTTTCTCAATAAATCGGTCAATATAGAAATTACATTCATAATTGGCATAACAGTAACAAAGCATAGCCAAATTTTGAGATCGTTAAACAACATCATAATAATCTTCATACTTTTCAAACAAAGCTTCAATTTCATAAGCACCCTTAAAAGCAACAAACTCTTCTATTTGTTCCACATCATAGTAATCATATATATCATTAGCATAAGAAGCCAAGGTTTCATTATCATTAAATTTATATCAAAAGAGAAGGTGTTTAGCCTTCATCCTAGAGCAACAAGTAATATCATATCTCAAGCATAGATTCCAAGCATACCATTTGAACATATGAATTTGATCCCATAACAGTTTCCCTTTTTGAGTCAAGCGATAATCCCTAAAGTATTAACGTTGATCCAATGTGTCTCCCATTATATAATTGAATGTGGTTTTCTCAGGATTATAAAAAGTAGTGCCTAATATCTCCCATATAATGAGCATCGAGGTTTTTAGGAGGTTCCCCATCTCCATGAGTAGCAAGTACACATAATTTTTTTGGTATTTCGTGTTCCATATCCATAAATAAAGATAGAGAACAACTTAAACAACAAATAAATTCTACTTAGTGATAAAGCAAACAAGCACACACGAGAATATTCACCCCACGCTATTGCTCCCCGGCAACGACGCCAGAAAAAGGTTTTGATAACACACAAGTATAGGGGATCAATTGTAGCCTTTCTCGATAAGTAAGAGTGTCGAACCCAATGAGGAGCTAAAGGTAGAACAAATATTCCCTCAAGTTCTATCGACCACCGATACAACTCTACGCATGCTTAACGTTCCCTTTACCTAGAACAAGTATGCAACTAGAAGTACATGGTAGGTGTGATAGGATAGGTTTGCAAGATAATAAAGAACACGTAAATAAAAACTAGGGGCTACTAAGATAAAGAAACAACTAAGCTGGTCTTAGTAGAGATCTTTTTATTACAAGAAGGTTTATTTGTCCCTAGGCAATTGATAACTAGACTTATAATGATTATTGTAGTTTTATATGAGGGAGAAGCATGAGCTAACATAATTTATCTACTTGGATCATATGCACTTATGATTGGAACTCTAGCAAGCATCCGCAACTACTAAAGTTCATTAAGGTAAAACCCAACCATAGCATTATAAGGTATCAAGTCCTCTTTATTCCATACGCAAACAACCTACTTACTCGGGTTTGTGATTCTGTCACTCACGCCACCCATCATAACCAAATCATAAAAATATTGCAAACCCTACAACGGGGATCCCTCATGCTTGTGCGACATGGAGAGCACCATAGCCCATCACCAATAATAAAACATGCAACGCAAACTAATCATGATCATCAATCAACCCATAGGACAAAACGGATCTACTCAAACATCATAGGATAGCCATACATCATTGGGAAATAATATATAGCGTTGAGCACCATGTTTAAGTAGATATTATAGCAGGGAGAAGGGGTGTTACACCGCTGCATAGAGGGGGAGAGAGTTGGTGATGACGGCGACGAAGTTGTTGTGGTAGATCACCATCACAATGATGGCCTCGATGGCGCTCCGGTGCCACCGGGAGAAAGGGGGAGAGAACCCCCTCCTTATTCTCCTTCCTTGTCCTCCCCCTAGATGGGAGGGGGGTTTCCCCTATGGTCCTTGGCCTCCATGGCTGCAGAGGGGCGAGAGCCCCTCCAAGATTGGATCTTTCTCTGTGTTTCTGTGTTCCCAGATTCTGGACTTTCACCGTTTCTTATATTCCCGTAGATCCGTAACTCCGATTGGGCTGAAATTGTAACATGATTTTTATGTGGAAATTAGTTTTCTTGTGGCGAAAGAAGGGAACCAAGTGCCTTACGGGGTGGCCATAAGCCTGCCTAGCGCGACCTACCCCCAGGTCGCGCCCCTATGGCTTGTGGCCCCCTCGGGCACCGCCTTCTATTGATTCTACTTCCCAAAATTCACATATATTCCAAAAAAAATCTCCGTATGTTTTTATCCTATTTGGACTTCGTTTAATATGGATTTTCTGCAAAACAAAAAACATGCAACAAACAGGAACTGACACTAGGCAGTGGATCAATATGTTAGTCCAAAAAATAGTATAAAAAGTTGCCAAGAATATTTGAAAGTTGTAGAATATTGGTATAAAACAATAAAAAATTATAGATACGATGGAGAAGTATCAATTATCTCTCCGAAAACTCGAAAACTTCAGCACACAAAACTCAACAAAAACCTTGCGAGATCCGTTAGTATAAGAGGCAAATCATAAACCTTAGGTATTGTTATAAATTAATGCATGTTTAGTTATTGCATAAGGTATTATATTCTAACTTATCCGTGACGTATATCCCCCGATCATCAAAACAAGCAAACTCTGCAAGCAAAAACAAAATCTTTCTAAAACAGAACAGTTTTAGGATTTGATGCCACTGTGTCTAGTAACTACCGAGATTCATATATCGGTCTCACCGTAACACCGAAAGTTGCCGTATTTTGCACTAGTCGATGCAACATCGTTTTTTACTTCGATTTCACTAAGTTGGTAAATAATGTTGTAACGGTTGGATTTTTGGAGATGCTTATATATACCCCTCCACCACCTCTCATTTGTAGAGGAAGCACTCAAAACATACAAACGCTTTCCCCATCCATTCTTCTGAGAGAGAGCCACCTACTCATGTGTTGAGATCATGATATTCCAATCCTACCATATGAATCTTGATTTCTAGCCTCCCGGAGTTGCTTTCCACCCAATCAATCTCTTCTATCCAAGCCAAATCTATGAGAGAGTGATTGTGTCTTGAGGATACTATATTTTTAAGCATCACAGCAAGGAGTCCATCATACTACCACATCTATTACCTTTTTGAGAGTGGTGTCTCCTAGATTGACTAGGTGTCGCTTGGGAGCCTCCTACTTCGTTTTGTGGACTTAAACCAGGAAGTTTGTAAGGGCAAGAAAATCATCTACTTTGTGAAGATCTACCCCGACTGAGAATAATACTTCATGTACGTACGCAACGGTCGAATAGACAAGGTTGATGCTTTGTGGACCCCTTGCTAGTGGAGCCCTCCATGGACTTGTGCAACCTTTACCATCTATGGGTTGAAGTCTCCATCAATGTGGACGTTTGATAGCACCACCTATCGGAACCACGCCAAAAATATCCGTGTCTATCTTTGTGTTTGATCTTCCTTAACTCCACTCCTTACTTTGCATGTGCATGTATTTACTTTCCGCTCTATTCTTGTAGGCTTGCATGTGTAGGGTGTGTTTGACTTGCTATAAATGCTAAAAACTGCCAACCATTAAAATTGGGAAAAGATTAGGTTTTATTTTGTCAAGTAGTCTATTCACCCCCTCTAGACATCCCTTGTAGTCATCCCATAATTGGTATCAAAGGTTTGGTCTCCATAGCCTTGGTTTAATCACCACCGGAGGAATATGGATATGTCTATTTTGGGGAATCTTATTTGTAGAGTGCCTATTCTCAATGGGGAGTACTATAGTCAATTGAAAGGTGAAATTCTTGATATATTTGATGAATTCCATTTGAGCAAGTATAATGAAAACCCCTATGTGCTTCCCATTGATCCCTAACATCCTTCTCATGTGTAAGAAGTTAATATGCTTTGCAATCTTAAAACTATTAATCTTTTCACTAGTGGATTTCCAAGGAAAGAGCTTAATCAAATGAAGAACTTTGAGTGTGCTTATACTTTGTGGAAAGATTTGGAGAAAAGAAAGCCTGACTAGTCCTTGAAAAATCTTGATGTCATTTTCGAAAAATCCATTTCCTTTCACAAAATGGAGCCAAATGAACCAAACTTTGATAATCATCTATTTGAGCTTCGTGACCTCATGCGTGCTAAAGGAGATGTCGTTACCATCAATAACATCATTGTTGAAGACATTCACATTCATAAACTTGAACGTTGTTATGGTCAAAGTTCTAACGAATCTCTTGATTCTTGTGATGATGATATTCCACTTGACGATGACAATGTGGAGCATGGCTACTACGATGAATATGAGAAGTTTGACATCGAGTATGAGAAGACCATGAGGATCCTAAGTCTTATGGCCAACCTTAGAGACTACATGGCTGGAGGAAAGGAGTGTATTCTCGACAGTGGATGCACCGAGATAGAGAAATGTTTCAAGAGATCACAACAAACCATGGACCACTAAGGTATGTGACTTTTGGAGACAACTCCATGGGTAAGGTACTTTGTCTTTGTTAGGTGGATATATCTGATGATAGTTCCAATAAAAATGTCATGCTTGTTTAATCCCTTCGTTACAATCTTCTTTTCGTATCTAGACTATCGGACATTGCTTTCAATGTTCTATTTACGGAAGTTGATTGCCAGGTGTTTCATCAAGATAATCATAACATGGACTTTACCAGTTTTCATAGAGGTGATCTATACATTGTTTATTTCACTAAAAATCCAAACCTCGTACTTGTCTTATTGCAAAATCTTATAAAGGTTGGTTATGGCATAGAAGGCTAGGACATGATGGTATGCGTAATCTAGACAAGTTTATCAAAGGTGATCATATTCTTGGTGTTAAAGATGTTATGTTTGACAAATATACACTTTCTAGTGCTAGTCAAGGACAGAAAAAAGTGGGTTGAAGTCATCCCATGAAGAACAACATGACTACTAGAAAGACACTCGAGCTGCTTCGTATGGATCTCTTTGGTCCCAATGCTTACAAGACCCTCGATGGAAATTCTTTTGGTCTAGTTATAGTTGATAATTTTTCCAATTTACGTGGTATTTTTTCTTGATGACAAGTGACAGGTACAACATATCTTCAAGAACTTCGCTCGGAAAACCCAAAATCTGTTTGAAGTGAAGATTAAGAAAGTTCGGAGCGACAATGGATCGGAGTTGAAGAACACAAATGTGGATACTTTTCTTGCTGAAGAGGGTATCTCCCATGAGTTCTCAGCGACGTACACACCTCAAGAAAATGAAGTTATTGAGAGGTAGAACAGGACTCTCATAGAGATGTCTAGAACGATGCTCGACGAATACAAGATGCCAAGAGATTTTTGGCAGAAGACGTGGAAACAGTTTGTCATGCCACTAACTGAATCTACCAACACAATATTCTTGGTAAAATGGCATATGAGCTACTCACGAGTAAAATACCCCAAGTTGGATACTTTCGGGTATTTAACTCAAAGTGCTACATTCTTGATAAGCATCGTCATTCTAAATTTGCTCCTAAATCTCATGAAGGTTTCCTACTTGGTTACAGATCAAACTCTCACACTTACCATGTCTACAACAACTTCACTCGAAAAGTTGAGGAGACAATAGATGTGAATTTTGATGAATCTAATGGTTCACAAGTCGAACAATTGCCAAATGATATAGGAGATAAGGAACCTTCAGAAGCCATTCAGGACAGATCCATCGACAAGATTCACCCCAAGGAGGTGCAGGAAAGCACTTCATCAACACAAGTGGAAGATCCTACTTCGTGTCAAGGCAAACCACAAAACGACATGGAGGCATACACAAGTGGTACATGATAAGATGAAGAGGAGGAAGAAGTACAACATGATGATCCACCTCAAACTTCTTCACCACCACCTCAAGGATATGATACCATCAACGACAACAAAGAAGAAGATGATGATGAGGAAGATCCACCATCCACCAAGCA
Source organism: Hordeum vulgare subsp. vulgare (assembly GCF_904849725.1). Taxonomy (NCBI): domain Eukaryota; kingdom Viridiplantae; phylum Streptophyta; class Magnoliopsida; order Poales; family Poaceae; genus Hordeum; species Hordeum vulgare. The sequence continues at coordinate 384,148,322 of NC_058524.1, read as the reverse complement.
AAATTTGTCACGAGTTCAAGCACATGTGAACAACAATCATCCACTATGACAAATCTTTGGTGACATACAAACCGGGAGAATCACTCGCTCTAAAACTCGTTTAGCTAACTTTTTTGAGCATTACTCATTTGTCTCTAGCATTGATCCTATGAAGGTCGAAGACGCACTCCAAGACCTGAATTGGGTGAATTCCATGCACGAAGAGCTACACAACTTTGAGAGTAATGAAGTGTGGACACTCGTGGAGAAGCTCAAGGGCGAGCACAACATCATTGGTACAAAAATGGGTGTTTCGGAACAAGCAAGATGAAGATAGCCAAATGGTACACAACAAGGCATGTCTCGTAGCTTAAGGTTACACACAAGTCGAAGGTATGGACTATGGTGAGACCTATGCCCCCATTGCTAGACTTGAATCCATTCGTATTCTTCTCGTTTATGCCAATGACCATGACTTTACTATTTACCAAAAAGATATAAAAAGTGCTCTTCTAAATGGTGGAATTGAGGAGGAAGTTTATGTCAAACAACCTCCTAGATTGGTGAACCCTAGGAAACCTAATCATGTTTATAAAATTCGAAAGCTTTATATGGATGTAGACAAGCCCCTCGAGCTTGGTACAAATGCGTGGCGAAGTTTCTTATTGAAAAGAGTTTTGAGATTCATAAAACTGATGCAACCTTGTTCACTAAAAGAGTTAATGGCAAATTATTCATGTGCCAAATTTATGTGGATGATATTATCTTTGCATCTACTAACGCAGATTTTAGTGAAAAGTCTCGAAGGTTGATGTCTAAGAAGTCTGAGATGTCCATGATGTGTGAGCTGAAATTATTTATAGGTTTGCAAATAAAACAAATGAGAGAAGGTACGTTTATCTCTCAAACCAAGTATACCAAGGACTTAATCACGAAGTTCCACATGCAAGAGTGCAAAGGTATGAAAACTCCCATGCCAGCTAGTGGACATGTTGACCTCACCAAGCAGGACAAACCGATTGATCAAAAGGTTTATCAATCAATGATCGGTTTCATTGCTATATCTATGTGCATCCCGTCCGATATCATGCTGAGTTTGTGCGTCTGTGCCCTATATCAAGCGACACCCAAGGAGTTTCATCTAAAGTCCGTGAAAAGAATTGTGAGATACTTGATACATACACCAAACTTTGGCATTTGGTATCCCTAGGGATCTTCTTTTAATCTTGCTGGCTATTCTGACTCGTACTATGCTGAAGACAAGGTTGATAGAAAATCCACCTCGGGTACATGTGAATTTCTTGGGAGATCTATTGTATATTGGTCAACCAAGAAACAAAACTCGGTATCTCTATCTACAGCCAAAGCGGAATACATTGTCGTGGGATCATGTTGTGCGCAATTTCTATGGATGACGCAAACTCTTAAGGATTATGGCATTCATGTGAAACATGTTCCATAATTGTGTGGCAGTGAAAGTGCTATTGAAATTGCTCATAATCCCATGCAACATTCTTGAACTAAACATATTCAAGTTCGACATCATTTCATTCATGATCATGTTGGTAAAGGAGATATTAATCCCAAGCATGTTCGTATTGATAAACAATTAGCTTATATCTTTACCAAGCCACTTGATGAGAAAGTGTTTTGTCACTTGAGGAGTGAGTTTAATATCATTGATGCTTCAAACTTCAGCTAGACTCATTCAGATGCATGCAAGGGCATGAGCTTACTTGACTATACCATGATGCAATTGATATGACAGTATCTTATATCTTGAAAACTATGCTCCCTTGTATTGCTTCTAACCTTTTATATGTACTTGGAAGAACTATACTCCATAAGATTGCCATCAAGTCATATCAAAAGAAATACCCTTTCTTTGGAGATGAAGGAAGAATACAACAAAATCATATCCTTGACAACTATTTGATGAAATAATTCACTCTCGTCATTTGGATGTATTATGTTCTTCCTTGCATGACTAACCTATGTAGGTGAAAATTAAACCAAAACAACAAGGATAGCTCCCGACTCAAGATGATCCTCATAAACATTGAGCATCCACAACAAGTTGACCTACATGCCACGTAATCAATATCATTCAAAGGCATGTAATCATATCCTTGATCAAACTTTACTCCAAGTCATGAAGTAAATCAACTCAAGTGATATGAAGACATTAAAATGCTCAAAGAAAAATGGAAGCCCCATTTTGCACTTAATGATGAGTATGACCTATGATCAAGCATTCATGCTTGGCTCATTAAGTCAATATACTCTAATATAGGTGAACTAGTCACCGACCAACATCTATATGAAGCTCTTTGAATCTTTAAAATAGAATACTCTCGTGTTATCAAACAATTGTTTTCTCAAGAGTGTTCCTACTGCTAAGATGCTCAAGAAGTCCAAGGTAAGTATATGCATCATATCCTTGTTCAGGATGATCTCTTGTCTCTTGAACATATTGTTTGCAAGAATGAGTGTTGAAAATGGAAACCTTTCAATTCACATACATTTTATGTATATAGCCAACATTCACATAACTTGTCTTGTCCCTTCTACTATGTGTGTGCCCATTCACTCAAAAGAAAATATCTCTTAAAAGGGATTGCACACATTTAGGAGGAGCTTGTATCAGTCATGTATCTTTGATTGTTGGTTTTCACCCATTACCAAAAAGGGGGAGATTGAAAGAACATATTCTCTCTTGGTGGTTTTGATAATTCATGACAACATACATTGTCTATTGAACTAATACTTTTACCTAGTATATATCAGATATAGTCCACATAGAGGATTGGTAAGAATTGTGAGGAGAAGCCCCAAGGAAGGAAAGGAATAGGATTTTCCAACCTTCAAGCTTCAAGACTCTACAAATTATATTTTGTGAGAAATCACATTTGAGTCCATAGGAAAGCCAATACTATTAATAGGGGATGTGGTGACTATGTTGATCTGGTCGCTCAAGTTCTTAGAGTTAGCCACCAAAAATACTCATGAATTCTCCCACGAATATTCTGTCCAAATCCTAAACGTCCAAAATTCGGTGCCATCAACTATTTCCATTCAGCCCTACCGAGTTTTACCTTAGACAGATCCTATGCCAAACCCTAGCTTCTCGGTGACACCAAGTCTTGTTTCGGTCTAACCGGGAATCAGCGACCAACTCTGTGTCTACCTGTTTCTAAGAATTGGAGTTTCTGAGTTTTAGGAGTGAGTGACACCGACTCTGGTAACTGCCGAAGCTAGCCAAAATTGGACCCACCGATATTCATATATGGGTCTCATCGAAACGTTGAAAGTTGCCATATTTTGCACTAGTCGGTACAACCAAGTTTTTACTTTGGTTTCGTTGAGTTGGGCAATAATGTTGTAATAGTTGGATTTTGGGATATGCCTATTTATACCCCTCCACAACCTCTCATTTGTAGAAGAAGCACTCATAACACACAAACACTTGCCCCATCCATTTTTCTAAGAGAGAACCACCTACTCATGTGTTGAGATCAAGATATTCCAATCCTACCATATGAATCTTGATTTCTAGCCTCCCAAAGTAGCTTTCCACCCAATCAATCTCTTCTACCCAAGCCAAATTTGTGAGAGAGTGATTGAATGTTTGAGGAGACTATCTTTTCAAGCACAAGAGCAAGGAGTTCATCATACTACCACACATGTTACCTTTTGGAGAGTGGTGTCTCCTAGATTGGTTAGGTGTCGCTTGCGAGCCTCCTACTTCGTGTTGTGGAGTTGAACCAAGAAGTTTGTAAGGGCAAGGAGATCGCCTACTTTGTGAAGATCTACCTCGAGTGAGGCTAGAGCATCATGGGCGTAAGCCATGGTGGGATAGAGAAGGTTGCTTCTTCGTGGACCCCTTGTGTGTGGAGCCCTCCATGGACTCGCACAGCCGTTACCCTCCATGGTTAAACTCCCCATCAACGTGGAAGTACGATAGCACCACCTATTCGAACCACGCCAAAAATCTCCTTGTGTATTTTTGTCTTAGGTCTTCCTTAACTCTACTCCCTACTTTGCATGTGCATGTCTTTACTTTCTGCTACTATTCTTGTAGACTTGCATGTGTAGGGTAGGTTTGACTTGCTATAAATGCTAAAATACGCCAACCATTAAAATTGGGAAAAGACTAGGTTTTAATTTGTCAAATTGTCTATTCACCCCCCGCCCCCTCTAGACATCCCTTCTAGTGATCCCATAACATGTTGTGTACAAAATCAAATCAAAAAGAAGTCTTAGTAAAATCTAATAAATTTTGCACTCGACGTAAAAGTTTTTGTTTTTCACACGATCAAATCTATTATCATCCAAATCATCCCAAAGGGTTTACTTGGCATAAACACTAATTAAACATAAAAAAACACAACCATTATATTAGCAATAATCATGTCAACACGAAATAGCATGAAGTTGAAAAAAATTAAGATAACTATTGGGTTGCCTCCCGACAAGCGCTATCATTTTATGCCCCTAGCTAGGCATAACGCATAGTATCAAGTGATATCATCTTTGATTGCAAGGGATCTATTTCCTTTCACATTCTTTCTCTATTTTCCCTTATCAATGATATGAACCAATTGGTCATGTTTGGAATTGAGAATTTTCATTTCATCTTTCAAAACACAAAGGGCATCAATATTTTATTCTAAAGTATCAATTATCATATTTTGTGACACTATGTTGTCATTAATTATAGTAGAAAAATTGAATAACCCTCCAAATATTGATTCCATACTAGCTTTAGTTTCTTTCATTAGCTTAGTTTTATGATAGTTCACTAGTATGGTAGGTTCAATGGCTTCTACATTTGGTTATCCAAATATACTTTTCATCTTTTCATAGGTGTCAAAAGCTTTATTTCCAAGGAAGTCTTTTTCAAGCATAGAATTCAAGACATATGCCAACATAAAAACTTCTAAGGCCTAATTTAATATGACTCGTGACATTAGCTCTCATTTGTATTTCTAACAATCTATCCAAGGCTTCCTTCCAATATTTACCGCCCAAGTATTTAAGATTTAAAACTTTTGAACCTTCTCCCAAGTAAGGGAGAAAAGGCATATCGGGAGGAGAACTTGCTATAATAAAAAGTACGCAACTAAACTAGCAAAGATAATTTTTTTGTGTATTTTTGATATTTTAAACAAACAAAAATAATGGAAAAAAGAATGTAGAAGAGGGGAATGATAATTTGTGTGAAGGAACCTGATAAGAATTTGATAATATTCCCTGTCAATGGCGCGGGAAATTCTTCCTCCTACTTGTAAACTACGTTGGGTTTTTTCTCGAAGAGGAGGGGAGATGCAACACATTAGAGATAACTATGACCATCTGTGGGAATCAAGGTTATCGAACGAATAGAGTGTTAAGCAAACTATCGCCGTCAACACCTCCACACAAAGAACCAAACACTTGCACCCAATGCGGGCAACAGGGTTGTCAAACCGCCTGAACTCGTTACTTGCAAGTATTATGTACTGATAGATATCTTATATAAATATAAATAGAATAAAATGGCAGCAATATTTGTGTAGTTTTTTATAAGATAATTTGAGTAGACACTAGGGCCATAGTTTTCACTAGAGCCATCTCGCCTAAAGATATCATACGGTGGGTAGACAAATTATTGTTGGGAAATTGATAGAATAGTGCATAGTTATGACATCTTATTCAAGGTAATGATCATGTATATAGACAACATGTCTATAAACAAGTAGACCGACTCCTGCGTGCATCTACTACTATTACTCCACTTAACGACCGCTATACAACATGCATGTAGAGTATTAAGTATGAAACAGGGTGATGCTTGGAGCGAGATGACATGATGCAGACAAAGTGAACCCAAGCAATATGAATAAACCCCCATTGTTTTATCTTTAATGGCAGCAATATAAATATGTTTCATGTCCCTTTCTGTCACTCTGATTGAGCACCGCACGATTGAACCCTTCACAACACACCACTCCCACTTAAGACAAATAAATATAGTTGGCCAAACCAAACCAAGAGATCGGAGAGAAATACAAAGCTAAAATACTCATGCATAAAACAATTCACACAAGACTCAATTAATATTCATGAATAATCTGGTCATAAACAAACAATTCATCGAATCCCAACAAGAACACACCAAACAAGATTACATCGGATAGATCACCGCGGGAATCGCGGTGAACTTTATATTGAAGATTATAGAGAGATAAGAAGCCATCTAGGAACTAGATATGGACCAGTAGGTGTCTGGTGCACTCCTCACAAATCATCATGGAGGCAACAATGTTGATGTAGATGGACTCTATGACCGATTCCCCCTCCGACAGGATATCAAAAAAGGTCTCGAGATGGACCCCCGTCGGAATAGAGGCTTGCCATGACGAAAAAGTGTTTCGAGTGGCTCTGTGATGATTCCTCGATATTTTAGAATTTATAGGGTGGAATTAGGCTAGGAGGAGTCACGAGGTGGTTCTAAGGTAACATGGCGCGCCTACGCCCTAGGGCACCCCCTGTTTCCTTGATACCTCCTGATGTGGCCTCTAGCCTCATTCCAAAGCATCCAAGTCCTCTTTTGTCCAAAACAATTGAGAAAAAATCTCATAGCATTTGGACTCCATTTGGTACTGGTTTCCTGAAAAGGCAAAATTTCGTAAATAATAACAAGTGGTACTTGGCACTGGATTAATAGGTTAGTTCCCAAATATGATATAAAACAACGTAAAAATTCATATAAAGCCTACAAGATTGGTAATATAATATAACGGAACTATAAAAAATTATAGATATGTTGGAGACGTATCAAGCTCCTCGGATGCCTAAGGTATGAAACTCCTCGGTAAAAGGACTTGACCTGTTCAGGGACATATGTAGACTTACTGAACCAGCTTGCAAGACCGATGACCGAAGATGGAGAATGCTACTTCTAAACTGTGTCAGGATTTCCCCAAAGAGGAGGGGACATGCAGCATAACAGAGATAAGTATTTTGCTGAGTGCTACCTCTTGAGCTTGCATTGATGTTTCCCTTGAAGAGGAAAGGGTGATGCAGCACAGTAGCGATAAGTATTTCCCTCAGTTTGAGAACCAAGGTATCAATCGAGTAGGAGTATCAAGGTGAGGCACCAATGTACCTGCGCAAAAACAAACAAACTTGCACCCCAATGCTATAAAGGGGTTGTCAATCCCTTCATGATTATTTGCAAGGTGAGATCTGCAGGCGAAAAGTGCAACAAAGTAATGGTGTAGATCTGAAAATATGATGTGAAGTAGATCCGGGGGCCATAGTGTTCACTAGAGGCTTCTCTCATGATAACAAGTATTATGGTGGGTGAACAAATTACTGTCGGGCAGTTGATAACAAGTCATGATGATATCTAAGGCAATGATCATACATATAGGCATCACGTCCGAGAGTAGACCGATACTGTCTGCATCTACTACTATTACTCCACACATCGACTCCTATCTAGCATGCATCTAGTGTATGGAGTTCATAACAAACAGAGTAACGCCTTAAGCAAGATGACATGATGTAGAGGGATAAATTCATGCAATAGATATAAACCCCATCTTTTTTACCCTTGATGGCAACAACACGATGCGTGCCTCGCTACCCCTTCTATCACTTGGTGAGAACACCGCATGGTATGAACCCAAAACCAAGCACTTCTCCCATTGCAAGAATTATAGATCAAGTTGGCCAAACGAAACCCACAACTCGAAGAGAATTACAAGGATACGAAATCATGCATATAAGAGATCAGAGGAGACTCAAATAATATTCATAGATAATCTGATCATAAATCGACAATTCATCGGATCTCGACAAACACACCGCAAAATAATATTACATCGGATAGATCTCCATGAAGATCATGGAGAACTTTGTATTGAACATCCAAGAGAGAGAATAAGCCATCTAGCTACTAGCTATGGACCCGAAGTTCTGTGGTGAACTACTCACGCATCATCGGAGAGGTAATGGTGTTGATGAAGAAGCCCTCCGTGTCCGAATCCCCTTCCGGCAGGGCAGCAGAACGGTCCCCAGATGGGATCTTGCGGCGGCGCAAAATTATTTTCGTGGCTCTCTCTAGCAGTTTTGGATTTTTAGAGAATTTATAGGCGGAAGAAGTAGGGCAAAGGAGCCACGGGGGGCCCACAAGCCTGCAAGACGCGCCCCCAGGCCGCGGCTAGGGGGCTTGTGACCTCCCCCGGGGTCCTTTTCCTTGGTTCTCAAGTCCCCTGCGTATCTTCTATAATGGAAAAAATCATTCCACAGGTTTTATTCCGTTTGGACTCCGTTTAATATTCTCCTCTGAAAAAGGTGAAAACACGGAAAAAATAGAAACTGGCACTTGGCACTGAGTTAATAGGTTAGTCCCAAAAAAGATATAAAATAGCATAATCATGCATACAAAACATCCAAAGTTGACAAGATAATAGCATGGAACCATCAAAAATTATAGATACGTTGGAGACGTATCAAGCATCCCAAAGCTTAACTCCTGCTCGTCCTCGAGTAGGGAAGTGATAAAGACTGAATTTTTGATGTGGAATGCTACCAAACATATTTGTCCTTTGTAACTTCTTTCTTGTAGCATGAATGTTCAGATCCGTAAGATTCAAAACAATAGTTTACTATTGACATGAAAAAAATAATACTTCAAGCAAACTAGCAAGGTAATCATGAACTTTTGAAATAACAAGGCCAGAGAAAGTTATCCCTACAAGATCATATAGGTTGGCTATGCTCCATCATCCCCACAAAACGAATTTAAATCATCCACAACCCTGGTATTGGCCAAGTAATTGTTTTCACACTCTTACTTTCTCAAACTTTTTCAACTCTCACGCAATACATGAGCGTGAGCCATGGATATAGCACAATAGGTGGAGTAGAGTGTGGTGGAGGTTGTGAGGCAAAAAGGAGGAGATGGTCACATCGACTCGGTGTATCAACGGGCTATGGAGATGCCCATCAATAGATATCAATGTGAATGCGTAGGGATTACCATGCAATGGATGCACTTAGAGCTATAAGTGTGTGAAAGCTCAAAAGGAGAACCAGTGGGTGTACACCCAACTTGCTTGCTCACGAAGACATAGGGCAATTTTGAGGAAGCCCATGATTGGAATATACAAGCCAAGTTATATAATGAAAATTCCCACTAGTAAATGGAACTTCCAAAACAAGAGACTCACAATCATGAAGAACATGGTGCTATTTTGAAGCACATGTGTGGAAAAAGATAGTAGCATTGTCCCTTCTCTCTTTTTCTCTTTTTTTTGTTTGGGCTCTTTGGCCTCTTTTAATATTTTTTTTGTGTGGGCAACTTTGGCCTCTTTTTTTATTTCCTCACATGGGATAATGCTCTAATAATGATGATCATCACATTTTTATTTACTCACAACTCAATACTTAGAGCAATGATGACTCTATAGGAAATGCCTCCGGCTGTGTACCGGGATGTGCAACAATCTAGCTTAGCGTATGACGTTGAAACATCTCCCTAGCTATCTTACGATCATGCAATGGAAATATGTAAGTGACGGCACAAGTCATGAGACGGAATGGTGGGAGTTGCATGGCAATATATCTCGGAATGGCTATGAAAATGCCATAATAGGTAGGTATAGTGGCTGTTTTGAGAAAGGTATATGGTGGGTTTGTGTACCGGCGAAAGTTGCACGGCACTAGAGAGGCTAGCAATGGTGGAAGGTGAAAGTCCATCTATACCATGGACTCACATTAGTCTTGAAGAACTCATATACTTATTGCGAAAGTTTTATTAGTAATCGAAACAAAGTGCTAAACGCATACTCCTAGGGGAAGGGTTGGTAGGTGTTAACCATCTCGCGATCCCGACCACCACACAAAGGATGACAATCAATAAATCAATTATGCTCCGACTTCCTAACATAGCGGTTTGATGACCCACAAGTATAGGGGATCAATCGTAGTCCTTTAGATAAGTAAGAGTGTCGAACCCAACAAGGAGCAGAAGGCTCTGATAAACGGATTTCAGCAAGGTAATAACTGCAAACACTGAAAGTGGCGGTAACAAGTGATGGTGTAGTGAGGTGAAACGTAGCGAGCAAATAGTAACAAGTAACAAGTAGTAGCAACGGTGCAGCAAGTGGCCCAATCCCTTTTGTAGCAAGGGACAAGCCTGAACAAAGTCTTATAGGAGGAGAAACGCTCCCGAGGACACACGGGAATTTCTGTCATGCTAGTTTCATCATGTTCATATGATTCACGTTTGTTACTTTGATAGTTTGATATGTGGGTGGACCGTCGCTTGGGTACTTCCCTTACTTGGACAAGCATCCCGCTTATGATTAACCTCTCTCGCAAGCATCCGCAACTACAAAAGAAGAATTAAGACAAAGTCTAACCATAACATTAAACTAGAGGATCCAAATCAGCCCCTCACGAAGCAACGCATAGACTGGGGTTTAAGCTTCTGTCATTCCAGCAACCCATCATCTACTTACTACTTCCCAATGCCTTCCTCTAGGCCCAAATATGGTGAAGTGTTATGTAGTCGACGTTCACATAACACAACTAGAGGAAAAGACAACATACAACATGTCATAATTCCGAACGAATATCAAATTCAGATGACTATTATCAGCATGACTTATCCCATGTCCTCTGGAACAAAAGTCACTACTCATAAGACATAATCATAATCATGATCAGAGGTGTAATGAATAGCATCAAGGATCTGAACATAAACTCTTCCACCAAGTAATCCAACTAGCATCAACTACAAAGAGTAATCAACACTACTAGCAACCTTACAAGTAAGAATCGGAGTTGCGAGACAAATATTGGTTACAAGAGATGAACTAGGGATTGGAGAGGAGATGGTGCTGATGAAGATGTTGATGAAGATGCCTCCCCTTCGACGAGAGGAGTGTGGGTGATGACGATGGCGACGGTTCCTCCCTCCGGGAGGGAAATTTCCCTGGCAGGATCGTCCTGGCGGAGCTCTAGATTGGATCTTCTCAAGTTCCGCCTCGTGGCGTCAGTGAAACCACGAAAAAGCTCCTGATTTAGTTTTTCCAGACCAGGACGCTTCATATAGAAAAAGAGGGGGGCTAGTGGGCCTTCAGGCAGCCCACAAGCCTGCCCTGCGCCACCAGGGGGGTGGTGGCAGTGGGCAAGCTTGTGGAGCCCTGGTGGCCCCCCTCCGATAGTTCTTTCCTAGTATTTTTAATATATTCCAAAAAAAATCCACGTAAATTTTCAGGGCATTTGGAGATGTGCAGAATAGTGGACTAGGATTTGCTCCTTTTCTAGTCCAGAATTCCAGCTGCCTGAATTCTCCTTCTTCAAATAATCCTTGCAAAATAAGAGAGAAAAGACATAAATATGGTACCACAAGTAATATAATAGCCCAAAAAGCAATAAATATCAACATGAAAGCATGATGCTAAATGGACGTTACAACTCCCCCAAGCTTAGACCTCGCTTGTCCTCAAGCGATAACCAAGTTCCATAAACATGTCCACATGTTGAGGGACGAAGGTGTCGATAAAACATAATGCAGACATGAGGGCATCATGATCACACATAGAACAACAATATATCATAAAGATTGTTATGGGAAAGTAACAATTCCTTCACAAAGCAAAGCATGAAGCAAAAACCTTACCGAGAAGTAACCAACAATAGTCCATAGTCATTGAAGCAATTGCAATTTATCACAACATCAGAAAGAGTCAAATAAGAGCTTGTCAGGCAAACCCACATACTCAATCATCTCTTTTGTTTTCCACAATTGTTACAACTCACGTGGTACTCATGGTGTCAAAGTTTCAGCTGGACACAGAGGAAGATAGGGGCTTATAGTTTTGCCTCCCAACCATTTACCTGAAGTGCAAAGTCAACAACAATAAAGCATAAGTACTCAACTCCAAGTTGATATATGAATATAGATCTTTCCCAAACATGTGACGGTAGCCCAGACCAAAGCAAAGAGGGAATTGGTGAAGATCACCATGACTCGTACAAGGGTAAAAAGTAAAGGTACAAGATAGGCCCTTTTGAGGTTTGAATGTGTGTCCTCTTAGTGCGGAGGAACGTCATTTTATATTGCCTCCTGTGATAAAGAACTTTATTATGCAGTCTGTCACTTTTATGTCTTCCTCATCACAGGTTCGTACAAAGCTTATTTTCCACACACTAATAGATCATACATATTAGAGAGCAATTTTTATTGCTTGCACCGATGACAACTTACTTGAAGGATCTTATTCAATCCATAGGTAGGTATGGTGGACTCTCATGGCAAAACTGGCTTGGAGGTTTATGGATGCACAAGTAGTATCTCTACTTGGTGCGGGAGTTTTGGCTAATATGTGGTGGAAGCAATCGTCACATGCTAAGGGATCTCTAATCATATAACATAGTTTGGGACCAAGCAAACACAATTTATTATGTTGTCTTCCTTGTCCAACATCTACTCCTAGGCATGTAATAGTTTGGTGAGTGCTCACAATTGCAAAAAGTGTCTAAGATGATATATTTATATGTGAACCTCTCTTTCCTTATTACTTCTTATTAATTGCAACAATGACTGAGGTCTATGTTGATTTGTTCTCAACAAGTTCCAATCATCATACGTGTCATAAGTGAAGTTATCACTTTCCATAAGATCGTCTCATGATCTTTCATGCTATCGTTCTTTTCATACTTTTGATCATGGCACAAAGCAAAGCCCTTGACTAAGAAACTCTTTATTATATAGCTCGTAAGCTCGAATACATCGAGGGAGAGACAAAAGCAAAAGACTCAAACTAAAAACTAAAGACTTATTCCTCTAAAATTAGAAATAAAAACTGAAAAGGAAAGAACTAAAACAAAGGTAAAAGCAAAAGATATAAAGGTGATACGATACCAGGGAAACGCCCCCAAGCTTGGCAGAAGCCAAGGGGATTGCCCATACCAATGCTTAGTTGTCTTCCTTTGGTGGTGATGGTGGTGTTGTTGGAGCGGTCTGATCCGCCGTATTCCAAGGCATAGGTGCTCCATCATGGCAGGATGAACGAGTCGTGGAAATCCTCAAATCTGCAGCCAACTTTATTGATTTAAATCTATACTCATACTCACAGTTTTGATTCTGCAGGTCATAGATCTAGCCCTGAAGTTGGTCAACCCTATCATAGAGCCCTGGAGAGGTGTTTCCCAATATCAATGGCATCCATCTTGTGATTGCTAGTGAACTCCGTGATCATCGCGTGGTTGGCTTTGAGTCCACGCTCCACCATACCTTGGCACTTGAATATTTGTTGCTCCATTGCTTCGAGCCTCGTCTCCATGCTTCCGGTCTTCTTAGGCCCCTCAACATCACAGATGTGCAACATCCCCTCGCTCATCTTCATAGATTGAGGGTGTTTCAGCACTTCCATGAGGTAGGGATTGATGACCTTCTCGAAGATCTTGTCCTTAGGAGCGTTTGGGGAAGTCATGATGATCTAGATCTGTGGCAGAAACAAGCTCGAAATGAAAATAGAGGAAAACTACGCGATACGGAGATCAAAACCTTCGGGCGACTATATATTGATTTTTTCTGGGCCAGAAGGGGTCCTCCGCAAGGAAACGAAGTTGTGATGCCCTCGGTTTTATCGTACGCTAATCATACACGCAAATCTGTACGATCAAACCCAAGGACTCACGGGAAGATATCACAACACAACTCTAGACACAAATAAAATAACATCAGCTTCATATTACAAGCCAGGGGCCTCGAGGGCTAGAATACGGAAGCTCGGTAAACATACGAGTCAGCGGAAGCAACAAATATATGAGTACAGACATAAAACATAGGGTGCCTTAGAGAAGGCTAGCACAAAAGGAACACGATCGAACGAGGCGAGGCCTCCTGCCTGGGAACCTCCTAACTACTCCTGGGCTTCATCATCTGGTCGCAGGAAACGGATCAAGGGGACAAGGGGGAGCAAAGCAGCGGTGAGTACTCATCCAAAGTACTCGCAAGACTAACATCAGAACTATGCTAAATATGCACCAGTATCAAAGAAGGGGTTTTATATGTGGACTGACTGCAGCAATGCAAGAATAGAGAGAAAGCCTAGTGCTATCGAAGACTAGCATCTTCAGGGTCTTGCAGCAAAAGACGAGAGTAGAACAGGGGTAAAACATTAATAGTAATATTGTTGCAGCAATATTAAAGTGAAGTCATGCCTAAAGATCCTCCCTCGACTCCCTGCGAGCAAGCAATCCCAAGGCAAACTATTTCCAGTTAAGTACCAATTGTAGTTGTATAAGATCGGGGCACAACTCCAAGTCGTCCTGTAACCGTGGACACGGCTATCTCAATAGTTAATTTCATCCCTGCAGGGGTGCACCACATGTCACGCCACGCTCGATAACACTCTGGCCGGACATACTTTTCTGGGTCCTGCCCGGCCTCGGAATATCGACACGTCGCAGGTCCACCTAAGACTAATCAGAGAGGTCAGCCCGCCGGTCTAAATCCTAAGCGCAAAGGGTTCATGGGCCCAGTTCCCCTTCGCGCTCCTGCATGATGCGAGGGCAGCCGACGTCGGTCCTAGCATCCCTTAATCACAAGCGCAATGCATCTCGGGACCACTCGGGCGCGCGCCACTACGATTGCTGACATCTGAAAAGCTTCGGCTGATATCGCAACGCCGAATACCCATAATTCTTCCCGCGTAGCCGGTTAGTGCGAAAAGGTCTCCGACCAACCCAGATCAAATACCCAAATGCATTAACATTTTAATTAGGCCATGAACATAGTCTCACGGGAATCCACCGTCTTACAACTAATCACCAATGATCCCAGTAACATGGTCGAGTAACTGTGTGGTTATAACATCGGGGGGAATCTGAGGTATCACCCTCGTTGGATTCCGAACGATGTAGCCGTCAAGGCGGGCTTAGAGGAATCACCCTCGGGGGTCCCACACTTGAGGGGTTGCATGACAGGGGCATCGTCGGGAATGGTGAAAGAGGAATCACCCTCGATAACCATGACCGACTAGCTATACTACAGGGATATCATCAGGAGTACTTAACGAGGTGTCACCCTCGGTACCCGATAGTATCTCTGTAGTTGTGTCGGGTCTGGCTCGTCGATCAGGGATCGAGATTTGAAAACAAGCGGGGCAACTGGACTACGGGGTCAGAGGGGATGACTTCTCCACCTATACTAAGCAGGTTAAATGTCACAGCCCTAGATTATATCTTGTAGCTAGTTGCATCAGTAAGCATTCATGAATGCATTCAAATCAATTTAATTCAAATTTGGATGATCTACAAATGGGGATGACCAAACCCTAACACCAAACAATATCCAAATAGGTTCAACAAGAGAAAAATCCTAGCTACTCTATATTCAAAACAAAACCCTAGCAACTCTATATGCAAAACAATTCAAAAGTGGTGACAAATGAATGAACCAAAATGGTTTTCATAAAAGTCCATCATTTTTGATAAATGTTGGAAACAAAATATCAGGGGTGATATATATTTTCAAAATACTTTTGGCATTTTATTTTAAACTCAAAAGCCACTGAAATCAATTAATTAATTGATTTCAAATACTTCTTGGTTTTATAAAATGTTGAAAAGTTCACATGGGGTTCGAAATATTCCAAATAACACCCTAGAGTTGTTTACCTATTTTCTTTGAATTAGTTGGAGCCAAAACAAATAAAACAAATGTTAGAAATAACAAAACAGAAAAGAATAGAAGAAAAAAAAGGAAACGCTTACCTGTTGCCCCTGCAGGCCCAGCCCACCAGGGCCTCCCCCTGCTCGTCGTCTTCCCCGAGCAGCTGCGTGGAAGCAGCGCGTGCGCCGGCTCCACCTCCTGCTTGCCACCTCCTGCTCGCCCCCGTCCTCATCTCCTCGCCCGGAGATGCCCCAGACCCCCTCGAGCTCATCCTCCTCTCCTCTCTCCAGTTCCCCCTTCTCTCTCTGCTTTCCCTCATTGCCTCCATTGCCGAGCTAGAGCTCGAGCTCGCCTCTCTGGTCCCCGGCCACCCCTCGCCTCTCCGTGAAGCCCAGAAGGACCGCCTCGATGCCCTGCTCGTCCTCGCCGACGGAATCAAGCCTGGAGCCCCCCTGTCGCCGCCGCCACCGCCGTTTTCTTCATCGGCCATCGGAGCTTCCCGGCGTCGATCCGCCGGCTAGGGAACAACCCCGACCTCTCCGTCGCCGCAAATGGGTTCCTCGTGAGCCCCTACACCTTTTTCCCTCTCCCCCCTCGCTCTGTCGTGCCCTGTAGCCCATTCCGCGCATCGGCTGAGCTCCGGCCACCGCGAGAGCACGTCACCGGCCCTGCTCTGGCCACCTTCCCTGGCCCTCGATGGGTCTGGCGGACAAGGCCGAGCCTGGGCTACGCCCCAGTGCTCTCGGCCCTCGAATCTGAGCCGTATAGCACATTTTTGGCCAACTCCGGCGAGCCTCCGCCGCGGCTATGGTCGCCGGCGACCACCCTCCGATGGGGGTCGACGTGGCCAGCCATTAACCACTAACCCCCCTCCCAGAGACGCTGACATAGGGCCCCACGGGTGAGTCAAACTACCATTAGGGTGGGTCAACGCGGGATTAAGCCGTGGGTCACTAACCAGTGGACCCCACTGGTCAGGTTTGACCTCGGACGGCTGCTGTTGACTGATGACGCCAGTGTGACGTCACAGTGACGCAATAAAGCTTTTCTGATTTTAATTAATTCCAGAAAATGCCTAAATCATAGAAATTAAAATATAACTCGGATGAAAATAATTTATATATGAAAAAGTATCAAAAAAATCCAAGGAATCTGATTATGGAATTTTCATGCATGTTTGAAAAAGTTAAAATCACCAAATAGGCAAAATGGTGAATAGGATAAATTTCATAATTAGTTTGGGGATGGAATTTGATATTTATTTGAATTCCACTTCAATTGTTATGACTAAACATTGGTCAATGCAAATCAGTACTTCAAAATACTAACCCCATGCATGTTGGAACAATTTGTTATGAGCATCAAGTCGAATAAATTATATGTGTACCTGAAAAGATACCCGGCTTGAAGTGATGTTTGTATCCTAATTCAAACCAACTTCAACTTAAGAAATGATAACCACATTAGCCCTGCCACCTTTCATGTCATGTCTTGAGCATGCATCATAGTGTTGCATTTCCGTGAAGTAATTGTTGTTCTTTCTTGTTTGCCGGTGTTGTTCCCTCTCGGTAGACGATGTTTCCGACGATGTGATCGTTGACATTGATGAAGACTCATTGCTATCTTCAGACGTGTCAGGCAAGCAAACCCCCCTTGAGCATATTGAAATAAACCCACTCTCTCGCTCCTGCTCTCTTTTACTGCATTAGGAAAAACACGATTCAACTGTACATGTTATCGGTAGTTGAACCCATTCCTTTGCATGACCTGATTTTGTCACAGTAAATAGTTGAAACCACTTAGCATGAGTAGGAACTGCTTGAGCCTTATTGTGCTTACTCAACCATGCTTGTTTACAATGCCTGCTATGCTTAGAGTCGTGTCGGGTCTGTTCCATCTGGATGATGAATTAGAATGGTTGTGTTCATGTCCTACAGCGTGAGAGTAAAAGTGTGAATCCGATTTGGTAAAGGTAGGGATGAGAGGCCATGTAGGAGTACATGGTGGGTTGTCTCATTGGGACCGTCCTTAAGAACTGAGTTCTGCGTGTGTTATCCGAGACAAGATACTACCACACATTGGGATACTTAATTGACCCTCTCGTCTTATTAATCGCTTAGATCTCTGTCCAGGACTTGCAATTAGTTTCTGGTGTTTGTTGGAAAAGTGTTGGCGGCCGTGTTTAGCTCTGCCCGATGGGTAGGCTTCACTATGGTAGATACACAATGGCACGGTGTACCAAGTGGCACCCGGATGGTGGGCTTGGGAACCCTGCGCACATCGTTTGGGGCCGTAGAGGAAACCTCGGCCGGACTTCCTTGCGGGTTCAGTCTCAAATAGGCGATAACCTTGACTAGGGTCTTGTGTGGTTAACGGTCGTGGCCGACACCCACTCCAGTGCTTCCTCTTGAAGGTTGCCGAGATGCATGACGTGCATATGGTGCTAAGGTATGGGAGCATGTGTGAAGAAGTATACCCCTGCAGGGTGATTTAATCTGTTCGAATAGCCGCGTCCTCGGTTATGGACTACTTGGAAACATGACGTGGTACATAGACAATTTAAATGGATACTCTAAAACATGCAAGATAAGTGTGAGTGCTATGGAAGGCCTTCTCGTAGGGAGACGAGAGTGGATCCATAGTGGTGTATTGAATTGGTGAATATGTGGACTTGTGTGCGATATCCAACCTCAAAGAAAGAACTTGTAGCTGTAGTACAGGTTAGCCAAGAGTCAAAGCTGGCTTACTGCAATCAAACCCCACAATCCTTTCATTGAAACATGATGCATATGTCGATAGTGCTGATGTAAGACTTGCTGAGTACCCTTGTACTCACGGTTGCTTTATTTATGTTTTTGCAGAGAAGACTTACACTCATTAAAAGGTTCTACGCGATGTGTTCGATGTTGACCGGAATAGCTTGGGAATCCCAGACAGAGGTCTGGCTCCTTTGGTAGGGTCGTAATACCTTTCCAGGCTCTTCCAGCCACTTTTAGTAGGTGTCTGTACCCAGACATGATTTGCTTCCGCTTGTTGTTTGTATGACTTGAGTGTCGGGTCACGAGACCCCTGTTTTTAATATCTTACTATGTTGACTCTTATGAGTCTTTAATAAATGCTTGAGTCATAGAGTTATGTTGTGAAGCCATGTTGTATCTACACATATCGTGCATAATGTGTGTATGATTGAAATGCATTATATGTGTGGGATTCGACACCTAGTTGTTTGCCTCTAGTAGTACTCTTTACAGGGAAATGCCTCTTTGTGATTCCATCGAGCCTTGGTAGTTTGCTACTGCTCGGAACACATTATTGACCGGCATGTATCCTTCTTTGCTGTTGTGTCTATCCCCTTGGGGAAATGTCACGCGGTGTAATGGACTCCTTGTAGCTTGCTACGACTCGTCTACACACGCTGATGACCGACACCTGCTTTGCTGGGTTATGTATGCCTGTCCCTGTACGGATGTACCGCTTGGGTTTATAACTAGTCATGTCGACCCGGGTTCTTTGTCGTTTGAACGCTAGCAACATATTCATATACGTGAGCCAAAAGACGCAACCGGTCCCGGCCAAGGTAAGGTGGCAGCCGTGGAGTTTACCGTGCGTGAGGCCGCAAAGTGATGTGATGTGTTACAGGCTGGGTTCTTATGACATAGGATCGGGGTCCCGACATTAAAGGTACATGACTGAAAGTAGTAGTTCATCAAACATTGGCTATGCATCAGATATAGGAGCTAACTACAACAGTAGCAAAATACTAATGCAAGCAGTAGGAAAAAAGACATAGGCGATATAGGAATGTTCAAGGGGGGTTTGCTTGCCTTGCTACTCTGCGGCAAAGGACTGATCGGCAGGGTCGTAGATGTACCCGGCAGCAGCGTCAGTCTCGGGGTCTACCGGTAAGAAGAGGGGGAAGAAACAATAAATAATAGCAATGGTGCAACACAATGCAAGACATGGCAAGATGCAGGCTAGACATGAGCTAACACATCAACATCCATCATAGACGGGTCGGAAGAATATCTGACGATATTTTCCGGGTCTCGGGCTACTACCGGACAGACTGGAAACGATGGAAATGTTCCATGTTTGCTATGCTAGGGACACGTGACAGACGAATGGACCGTGTATCCAGGTTCGTCTCGTACTGCTGATCAACTTTCATGTTGAAAATATTTTGATCCGACTTACGGATTATTTAATATTATTTTTTAAAGTCTTGTTCAGTAATTAGGAATTAAAAACAGATTTAATAATTTAATAAAAAGCTATTATGACATCAGCATGATGTCATGGTGACATCAATAGTTGATTGGTCAACTGACCAGTGGGTCCCGTGCGTGATAGACACAAGTTTTTAATCAGGTTTATTATTAATTCATCCAATTAATTTAGTGGGGGACCCATGTGTCATACTCTAATTTGGTTAAATATTTATTCTAATTATTAGATTAACTTATATATCTATTTAGGTAATTAACTAACTAATTAATATAACTAACTATTCATTTTCTTTATTATTATTACTATTTTTAAGGGTGTGGCTCCGCGTGTCATTGGGACACCGAGCACACACATACACTATGTGCACACACATATCTACTCATACATATTTTATATGTCCATACATTCCTTCATACATACATACATCTGTACATGCATTCACATACACCATTATACACACAAATACATACATCTCATATGCATACTACATATTATCTTCTTTCTTCTAACAACTCACAGGGCTACTCCCCTCCTCCTCCTGACCAGCAGGAGGGAAACAACGTAGGGTCGAGTTGGAGTTAGCGAGAGACCGTGGTGCGGGGCGCCGGAACCAAACCGGAATGGGATGAAGGAAACAGGGGGGGTAGCTCACCGAGCCCTGTGGTGCAACGTGGGCTCGAGGGGGGCTCGATGAAGCGACACATCGACGATGAACGGAGGTGCGGTGGTGCAGTACCGGCGAGGAGGATCCCGAGGTGGCGGTAGTGTCCCGGTGAGGAGGGGCCCGGCTGAGGCGGCGGTGGTCGCGGTGGTGGCTGGCCGGGTTGGCGCGGGGAGATCCGTAGGCGCCCGTGCGGATGCGGCACGGAGCCGGTATGGCGTCGGGGTGTGGCCATCGGAGGCCAGCGAGGGAAGTCCCGAGGCGGGGTGCTGCGGCCAGAACCGGCGGGTGGGAGGCCGCCGGGGGGCGAGGTCGGTGGGGACGGGAGGTCGCCAGAGATGGGGGGTGGCCCGATGGGAGGGCCGAAGGGGGAGGGAGATCGAGGGGATCGGGGCTCCTCGGGCTGGGGCTCGGCTCCCGTGGGGTGTTGGGGCCGACGGGAGGGTTCTGGGAGGAGGGGGGCTCGGTCATGGGGTGGGGTTCTGGGGGTAGACCGAGAGGTTGGTGGTGGGGTGGATCGGGCTCGGACGAGGGAGAGAGTAGGCCGAGGGGGTGTTTCCTCTCGTGGGTGTCGTGGGGGAGAGGACCGAGAGGAGGGGGGGGGCGATGGGAAGGGTAGGTGGGAGGGGTGCGGGGAGGGGGCTCGTGGGGAGGAAGCCCCTCGGTGGATCGATGGGATCCAGGTGGATCGAGTGCGGGGCGCTCCCCTGGCGGCGACATGAGGAGGGGTGGGGCGACGGGAGCTTAGGGTTTGGCTGGCGATGTGGAGCCTGGCCGGCTGGGCCAATTTGGCCCAGTTGGGCTAGGGGCTTGTTTTGGGGGGGGGGGTCTCCTTTTCCTTTTTTTTTCTGTTGTTTCTTTTTTCTTTATTTGTATTTCATTTTCAGTTTTATTTTACCCTTATGCTTATTTCTTTATATACATATTTTTTTGCATGCTAGTTTAGAAAATATATTAACCATTATTATCTGCTACAACTCAAACATTTTTATTTCTTTACATCTGAAAATTTAATTCGTTTGTCCTTAAACTAAATATGATAACTCCTTTGATTCTTATTAGGTGACAACCTAGCTCAGTTAAACATGATGACCAAGCATCATTATGGTGTGGTAACTGTAGATTAACTACCGGGGTGTCACAACTCTTCCCTACTAACAAGAATTCTCGTCCCGAGAATTTAGAGGTAGAAGGGAAGAGCTCGGGGTATTCGTCACGAAGGTGTTCCTCGCGTTCCCAAGTGGCTTCATCTTCAGAATGATTTGACCACTGCACCTTGAGGAACTTGGTGACTTTGTGACTAGTCCTACGTTCAGCTTGATCGAGAATGCGGACCGGATGCTCTTTATAAGAAATGTCTTGTTCCAGCTCAAGCATACCATGATCCACTGCTCGAATAGGATCCTTGAAGCAACGACGGAGCTGAGAAACATGGAAGACATCGTGAACCTGAGAAAGGTTCGCCGGCAGTTCCAATTGATAAGCCACTCTTCCGCGCCTTTCGAGAATAGTGAAAGGACCAATATAGCGAGGAGCTAATTTTCCCTTGATCACGAAACGGTGTGCACCTCTCATCGGTGTGACGCGAAGATATGCCCTTTCGCCAGGTTGATAGACCATACCCTAATGATGACGGTCATACTAATTCTTCTGACGAGACTGAGCAGCCTTCAGATTGTCGTAATTAATGTGGACTCGATCTTTAGCATGCTGGATAAAACTAAATATGACAACTGCTTTGATTCTTACTAGGTGACAACCTAGCTCAGTTAAACATGATGACCTAGCATCATTATGGTGTGGTTACTGTAGCTTAACTACCGAGGTGTCACAGGAGTCCGGGAGGCACACGAGGTTCCCACAAGCTTGCCCACCGCCACGATGGGGTGGTGGCGGAGTGGGCCCTTGTGGCTGCCTCGTTCGCTCTCCGGACAGCCTTTTATTTTTCTAATTTTCCAAAAATTCCAAAACGGAAGAAATTTTCAATTGGAAAACTATCGGAGTCCAATTTCCGAGGTCTGAAATAGGCTGATAAACATCCGTTATGTAGTCGTGTGGAGTTATAACATTGACGATATTGGTCTCAACATTTATGGGAGTACCAGAGATGCAATGCTTGATTCTTTGCCCATTTACCACTCTAGGAAAATTTCCTTCCGTGTTATTTATTTTGATGGCACCGGAACGATATACTTCCTCGACAACATAGGGACCTTACCATTTAGAGAGAAGCTTGCCTACAAAGAATCTCGAACGAGAATTGTATAGCAAGACATAGTCACCTACATTGAACTCTCGTTTATGTATTCGTTTGTCATGCCATTTCTTAACCTTTTCCTTGAACAACCTGGCATTCTCATATGCCTGGGCTCTCCATTCATCTAACCAGCTGATATCAAACAACCGCTTCTCACCGGCAAGTTTGAAATCAAAGTTGAGCTCTTTGATTGCCCAATAAGCTTTGTGTTCCAGCTCAAGAGGTAAATGACAGGCCTTACCATAAACCATTTTATACGGTGACATGTCCATGCGATTCTTATAAGCAGTCCTATAAGCCCATAGTGCATCGTCAAGTTTGCTAGACCAGTTCTTTCGAGATCAATTGACGGTCTTTTGTGGGATCAACTTCATTTCCCTATTACTCAACTCCACTTGACCACTACACTGAGGATGATAAGGAGATGCAACTCTATGGTTGACATCATACTTAGCTAGCATCTTGCGGAAAACACCATGAATGAAGTGTGAACCACCATCAGTCATCAAGTATCTAGGGACTCCAAATCTTGGGAATATGACTTCTTTAAGCATCTTAATAGAGGTGTGGTGATCAACATTTTTAGTGGGGATAGCTTCTACCCACTTAGTAACGTAATCCACAGCAACTAAGATGTGAGTGTACCCATTGGAACCCGGGAAGGGTCCCATATAATCAAAGCCCCAAACATCAAATGGTTCAATGACAAGTGAATAGTTCATAGGCATCTCTTGACGCTTACTGATGTTCCCTATCCTTTAGCATTCGTCACAAGACAAGACAAACTTATGGGCATCCTTGAAGAGAGTAGGCCAATAGAAACCTGATTGCAATACCTTATGGGCAGTTCTATCTGCAGCATGGTGTCCTCCGTAGGCTTCGGAATGACACTTCTGCAGGATCTGTCCCTGTTCATGTTCAGGCACACAACGTCTAATAACACCATCTACTCCTTCCTTATAAAGGTGAGGATCATCCCAAAAGTAGTGTCTCATATCAAAGAAGAATTGCTTCTTTTGTTGATAGGTGAAACTAGGTGGTATGTATTTGGCTATGATATAGTTTGCATAATCGGCATACCACGGTGCACTAACTGAAGTGCGGATGACATTTAATTGCTCATCAGGAAAGCTGTCATCAATAGGTAGTGGGTCATCAAGGACATTCTCTAGCCTAGACAAGTTATTTGCTACAGGGTTATCAGCACCCTTTCGGTCAACGACGTGCAAATCAAATTCCTGTAGCAGGAGAACCCATCTGATCAGCCTAGGCTTAGCGTCCTTCTTCTCCATGAGGTACTTAATAGCAGCATGACCAGAGTGAATAGTGACTTTGGAGTCAACTATGTAAGATCTGAACTTTTCACATGCAAACACGACTGCTAAAATTCCTTCTCCGTAGTGGCATAGTTTCTTTGGGCATTGTCTAGAGTTTTACTAGCGTAGTGAATGACATTCAACTTCTTGTCAACTCTTTGTCCTAGAACAACACCAACAGCATAATCACTAGCGTCACACATGATTTCAAAGGGCAAGTTCCAGTCAGGTGGTTGAACAATAGGTGCGGTTATCAAAGCCTTCTTAAGTATTTCAAAGGCTTCCTCACAATCCTCATCAAAAACAAAAGGAACATCCTTCTGCAAGAGGTTGGTAAGAGGCCTAGAAATCTTAGAGAAGTCTTTAATGAACCTTCTATAGAAACCAGCATGACCTAAGAAACTTCGTATACCTCTGATATCTCTGGGGCAAGGCATTTTCTCAATTGCATCAACCTTAGCCTTATCAACTTCAATGCCTCTTTCAGAGATTTTGTGTCCTAAGACGATACCTTCATTAACCATAAAGTGACACTGCTCCCAATTCAAGACGAGGTTGGTTTCTTCGCATCTCTGTAAGACTCGATCAAGGTTGCTGAGGCAATCATCAAAGGAAGACCCGTAAACAGAGAAGTCATCCATGAAAACCTCGACGATCTGTTCACAAAAGACAGAGAATATAGCCATCATACATCTTTGGAAGGTGGCAGGTGCATTACATAAGCGAAAAGGCATACGTCTATAGGCAAAGGTACCGAAAGGGCAGGTGGAAGTGGTTTTCTCTAGATCAGATTGTGCAACACGTATTTGCGAGAAACCTGAATAACCGTCTAGAAAGCAGATTGTGCAACACGTGTTTTGATAGCCTTTCTAGCATTTCGTCGATGAACGACAAAGGATAATGATCTTTCCTGGTTGCCTTGTTCAGTTTCTGGAAGTCTATCACCATTCTATAGCCGGTAATAATCCTTTGTGAGATTAGTTCATCCTTATCATTAGGAACGACGGTGATACCTCCCTTCTTAGGCACGCAATGTACTGGACTTACCCAATCACTATGAGCAACATGATAAATGATTCCTGCTTCTAGAAGCTTTAATATTTCTTTTCTAATGACCTCTTTCATCTTAGGATTTAATCTCCTTTGATGATCAGCAACTAGTTTAAAGTCAGGATCGGTTTTAATCTTGTGCTGACATAGAGCAGGACTAATACCCTTAACATCATCAAGAGTATATCCAATAGCAGCACGGTGCTTCCTCAGAGTTTTTGGTAACTTCTTCTCTTCGCGCTCTGAGAGGAGGGCACTAATAATGAAAGGATATATCTCCTTCTCATCAAGATAGGCATACTTAAGAGTATCAGGCAACTGTTTAAGCTCGAACACACGATCACCCATTGGTGGGGGAAGATCCCCAAGCAGTTCAACAGACAGATTATTCTTGAGAATAGGATATTGTTCTAAGACAATTTTATCTATCTCATCTCTCTCCTCCATATGCATATCATTTTCATGCACAAGCAGATATTGCTCTAAAGGATCTGTAGGAGGTACGACAATAGAGGCAAGAGCAATGATTTCATCTCTACCAGACGACTCTCTTTCATGGGTTTGTCTTCCAAACTTGCAGAAGTTAAATTCATGAGAGACACCCTCGAAACTTACTGTGACAGTCCGCTTAATTCAATCAATGTGAGCATTGACAATGTTGAGAAATGTTCTACCAAATATGATGGGACAAAAGCTATCTTGTGGAGTACCAAGGACGAGGAAATCAGTAGGATACTTCGTCTTACCATACAGGACTTCTACGTCTCTCACAATTCCCAAAGGGCAAATAGTGTCTCTATTAGCTAGCGTAATAGTGACATCAGTGGGTTCTAACTCAGCGGGTGCAATCTCATCTTTGATTTCATCATAGAGAGATCGGGGTATCACACTAACACTAGCTCCCATATCACATAAACCATAGTAACAGTGATCTCCTATCCTAACAGAAACAACGGTGAGGCCAACTACAGGTCTGTGTTTGTCTTTCGTGTGAGGTTTAGCAATTCTAGCACAGTCCTCACAGAATTTGATAACATGCCCATCTATGTCTTCGGCTAAGAGATCTTTGAGAATAGCAACACTAGGTTCAACTCTAATCTCCTCAGGGGGTGCAAGTGGTCTAATGTAACCCCTACGTATCACAGTTGGAGCTTTAGAATAATCCTTTATCCTAGCAGGGTATGGTGGTTTCTCAGTGTAAGCACAAGGAACAACAGGATCACTAAAAGCTATGATTTTCTCTTCAACTAGATTAGTTTTGGCTATGTTGCTTTCTACAGGCGGATGATACTTAAACCAGTTCTCTTTGGTAAGATCAACATGAGCAGCAAAATATTCACATAGAGAAGCTACTATTTGAGAGTCAAGTCCATACTTAGCGCTAAAATCTCTAGAAGTGTTTGTCTCAAAAAAATATTTAACACAATCAAACTGGAAATTCATACCTGACTCCTTACCTTCCTCCAGCTCCCAATCTTCAGAGTTGCGTTTGATTCTCTCCAACAAATTCCACTTGTGATCAATATCCTTCTTCATAAAAGAACCGGCACAAGAAGTGTCAAGCATGGTACGATCTTCATGAGAAAGGCGAGCATAAAAATTTTGAGTGATGATTTCTCTCGAGAGCTCGTGATTGGGGCATGAATATAGCATTGATTTAAGCCTCCCCCAAGCTTGAGCTATGCTTTCCCTGTCATGAGGCCAAAAGTGATAAATAAAGTTCCGATCACGATGTACTAAATGCATAGGATAGAACTTTTGATGAAATTCCAATTTCAACCGATTGTACCCCCATGATCCAGTATCATCACATAGCCTATACCATGTCAACGCCTTATCCTTCAAAGATAAATAAAAGACTTTCTTCTTTACCTCATCCTCGGGCAAACCCGCAAGCTTAAATAAACCACAAACTTCATCTACATAGATTAGATGCAAGTCTGGATGTGAAGATCCATCTCGTGTGAAAGGATTAGCCAACATTTTCTCAAGCATACGCGAAGGAATTTCATAAAAGATATTTTCAGTAGGTACCTCAGGTTGAGGAGAAACTCCTTGTGCTTCAGTTCGTGGTGAAGATACCCCGAACAAACTCCTCAAAGGAATAGTTTCCATAGTGACAAGTGACAATAAATTTCATCACAGTATAAAAATGTTTCCTTACCAATTTCCACTTTCCAAAGGCGCTTCACTCCCCGACAACGGCGCTAGAAAAGAGTTTTGATGACCCACAAGTACAGGGGATCAATCAGAGTCCTTTCGATAAGTAAGAGTGTCGAACCCAACGAGGAGCAGAAGGCTTTGATAAATGGATTTCAGCAAGGTAATAACTGCAAGCACTAAAAGTAGCGGTAACAAGTGATGGTGTAGTGAGGTGAAACATAGCGAGCAAAAAGTAACAAGTAACAAGTAGTAGCAATGTTGCAGCAAGTGGCCCAATCCCTTTTGTAGCAAGGGACAAGCCTGAACAAAGTCTTATAGGAGGATAAACGCTACCGAGGACACACAGGAATTTCTGTCATGCTAGTTTCATCATGTTCATATGATTCGCGTTCGTTACTTTGATAGTTTGATATGTGGGTGGTCCAACGCTTGGGTACTGCCCTAACTTGGACAAGCATCCCACTTATGATTAACCTCTCTCGCAAGCATCCGCAACTACAAAAGAAGAATTAAGACAAAGTCTAACCATAGCATTAAACTAGTGGATCCAAATCAGCCCCTCACGAAGCAACACATAGACTGGGTTTAAGCTTCTGTCACTCCAGCAACCCATCATCTACTTACTACTTCCCAATGCCTTTCTCTAGGCCCAAATATGGTGAAGTGTTATGTAGTCGACGTTCACATAACACCACTAGAGCAAAAGACAACATACATCATATCAAAATACCGAACAAATATCAAATTCACATGACTATTATCAGCATGACTTATCCCATGTCCTGAGGAACAAAAGTAACTACTCACAAGAAATAATCATAATCATGATCAGAGGTGTAATGAATAGCATCAAGGATCTGAACATAAACTCTTACACCAAGTAATCCAACTAGCATCAACTACAAAGAGTAATCAACACTACTAGCAACCTTACAAGTACCGATCGGACATGCGAGACGAAGATTGGTTACAAGAGATGAACTAGGGATTGGAGAGGAGATGGTGCTGATGAAAATGTTGATGAAGATGCCTCCCCCCCGACGAGAGGAGTATTGGTGATGACGATGGCGACGATACCCCCTCCGGGAGGGAAATTTCCCCGGCAGGATCGTCCTACCGAAGCTCTAGATTGGATCTGCTCAAGTTCCGCCTCGTGGCGGCGGCGAAACCACGAAAAAGCTCCATATTTATTTTTTTCAGACCATGACG